>NW_028242005.1:0-609952 GCF_964263255.1 Lissotriton vulgaris
TCCAATCAACATAACCAAGGTGATATATATATGTATATTTATATATATATATATATATATATATATATATATATATATATATATATACAAAGCAAAACCAAAGGGAATGATGATCGACGGAGTGTTGAACGTTGCAAGCACTCACCCCCAGTCAACTGAGCTGGGTTTAATCCATCATCATTCTTTTGCTCACTCCCCCGCCCCAGTTCAGACATGGTCATGTGCAAATCAGTCTGACCCTGTTCCTATGAAAACAGTCCAGACCGAAATGCCAAGCCATGTCCTCTCTGGACCAGAAACAAGCATCCTGGGACCTGTTTCTGGCTAATCAGCCGTCATCAGCCAGGCTAGCTTAAATCCAGTGTCAAAGTGAGCAAGGGACCCACGTCTGGGCATACCCTGCCAACTTAGGGCAAACAAAGCAAAACCAAAGGGGAATGGCATGGTGAGCAAAAAAACGATGGATTTAGGCCCAGATCTCGTTACTGGGGTGAATGTATGACATTGTTCTGCATCCTGTCCATCAACTGTTGTTTTTGCATTTGTTTCCCCGAGTGGGCCGGGTGTGCTCAGACGTGAGTCCTGTGCTCTCCATGCCACTGGAATCAAGCTATCCTGGCTGATGAGGGCTGAAAGCCCGAAACCAGTCCTAGGATGCTTGTTTCCAGTCGAGGGAGGACCTGGCTTGGCAGTTCAGGCTAGACTATTCCCATGGGGCACATGGTCAAGACTGATTTGCATATGGCTGGGTTCAAACTGGAGTGGCATGGTGAGCAAAAGATCTCTGTCCTGGGGTGAATGTATGACATTGTTCTGCATTCTGTTCATCAACTGTTGTTTTTGCATGTGATATGTATATATATATATATATATTATATATATATATATATATATATATATATATATATATATATATATATATATATATATATATATATATATCTATCAAAGCTCCAAGGTTCTCACCTGTTGGAGACGCACTCTCACATCCACTGTAGCAACCTTCAAGAGATAAAAACCGGATCGGCGGGTGGATCCAGTTCACAGCATGCCTGTCGATTCACGCCGGATGCGTTTCGTGCTCATTGCACTTTTCAGCGGCGCAACAGTCATAAAGGTTGCTGCAGTGGATGTCAGAGTGAGTTTTCAACAGGTGGGAACTTTGGAGCTTTGGTTTATACGCGGCCTCCCAGCCGCAGGAGATGCACCACCCGGATATTTGGGGCCACAGAGCTCCGAATCATGGAGTCTCATTGTGGAGGCATCCATGGAGGATTGACAAGCCGGATGTGCGAGTGGAGGCCCATTGGTGGGCTTGAAACATTTCAGACAGCGGCACATAACTGAAGCACACACCACAGGACCCACAAACCAACACAGACTCATTTGAGTCGCCCATTGGAGGGCTCATATTGTTAAGTGGGAGGTGTGGCCTCTATGCCAAAATGACTGTTGCGCCGCTGAAGAGTGTAATGAGCACAAAACGCGTCCGGCGTGAATCGACAGGCATGCTGTAAACTGGATCCGCGCGCCAATCCGGATTTTACCTCATGAAGGTTGCTGCAGTGGATGTCAGAGTGCGTCTCCAACAGGTGGGAACCTATATGATACCAACAAAAGAGCCCTTGAGCTCTGCACAGGGCACACACCTACTAAAGGATTTTATTATTGCAAATCAACGGGGGGGAAGCCTGCTCAAGGTATTAATATACTCGCTTCGTGTATGAACTGCAATTACCAGCATGCAGCTGGTTGTGCTTAAAAACGCCTCGCCCACTGGGGGCGATTTTTCAATCAATTGTTTCAATCAATAAAAGGACTGAAAGAAACAGTAAGTGAGCCTTTGTATCCCTCTGTGCATAACTCCATGATGAAGGGGCCGAATGCCTTGAAACGCGTCGGAATCTGTCCAAAGGAAGTGACAGTTGGTGTGCGTGTCTCAGCAAGGCGTCAGACCAGATGGTGAGGGAAAGCGTGTGTGCCCTGTGCGGAGCTCAAGGGCTCTTTTGTTGGTATCATCTATATATATATATATATATATATATCGCCAGCACCCGTGAGAAGTTCAAAAAACGTGAGAAATTAATGAGGCGTGAACAATCGAAATGGTGGGAGCACCGCTATCTGGAGGTTAATAGAATGCCAAGGGGGCTGCGAGTTATGCTAGCCCCCAGCTATGAAGACCCTGACCCAGATATGCTCAGGGAGTGGGCAGAGTGCAACCTTGACTCCTCCCGTCGGCTGGTGCAAATACTGGTGCGTTATGCGGATAGTGACCGTGTGAAAACTCAAGCTAAAATTGAGAAATTGAATGCAGAGATTGAAGCTATGTGCACTGAGGAAATAGCTGAATGTACTAAGCTAAGGAGTGAAATGATGCCAAGGCTACAGAAAGAGGAAGAGACAATTAGAAAAAGGAAAACCTACAAGTTTCCTCGTGATAAGGCTGACTATGCTGAGGGGCGATTTTTCACATTCGCGAAAAAATACGACGCTATAAAAGCCAGCAAAACGTTCAAGCCTGTCCCTCCTCCTCAACCATCTACCACTAAAGCCATGCCTGGCTTAGCCCAAGAAGATAACACTTCTGAATCCAATCTCAGCTCTAGTATGAACAGTGACACGGATTCCAATACTTCGCAGGCTGAACCCCAGTTGGGGTTTACCCGGCTTTCGCTAGCCCAGGAGGTGGAGTGTCTACGGAAGGACAGACGCGAGACTCTTCGCCCCAGGGTATCGGCGCAACAAAAAGTAAAAGCCGCAACGCCAAGCGCTACGAACGCCGAAAAGCCAACTCAAGGAACAAGTCTACAAACAAAGAAGAAATTCAACAGGCAGTGGAACAAGAAGTAAGCGATTCATCGGCAATAGCAGGTACTGCCCTCTCTGTGTTAAACCTTACCAATATTGCATTTTCTGCATCTGAACTGCGTATTCTGTCGATGGGACTAACTTATTGTCCTCCTAGTGACTTCAATTATGCCAATATTCGGATAGATTTGTTCAAATTTGTCCGTAAATTGAAGCTACAAAAACATTTTGCTGGGAGTAAAACACGGACAACTGGGGCGCGAGTAGAAATAGATAACCAAGGGCTCTTGGCGCGCGATGCTCCGCTGCCACGTGACATGGAGTCCCTCAGACATGAACAATCAATATCACAGAGTATACCTGAACAGCCGAATACTAACTTAGGGGGCTTAACTAACTTCAAACCACGTTTCACCTATACGCCTGTCATGTTGTATGACAATGCAGACATTTTCCATGAGGACGCTATTAAAGACATCAAGGTGCTGTATACCAAAATACTTAAAACTGGTTAGAAAGATTCAGCAAGATGATAATATCATTGTCAGGCAGTCAGACAAAGGGGGCAATATTGTACTGTGGCCCAGACAACTCTTTCTGGAAGAAGCCCTCTTCCAATTGAACAATCCTGATTGCTATAGACATTGTGATGTGGGGGTGGTGAGAAAAGCCCAGACAGACTTCTACTCCTTGCTGATGGGGTGGCGGTCATATGGTCTCATCAGTATGGATGAACTGAAATTTTTTAAAAATGACCACCCCATCACACCTGTTCTGTACCTGATCCCAAAAATTCATAAGGATCCAGCTAAACCTCCTGGTAGACCTATCTTTGCAGCCTGTGGGGGATTATTGGAAAATACAACAATTTTTGTGGACTCATTCCTGCAAGAACATGTGCAAAACTTACCATCTTTTGTCCAAGATTCCAATGACTTCCTTCGCAAAATAAAGGATATTGAGTGGGATCCAAACTGGTGGCTAATAAAGTTAGATGTAACATCATTGTACACCAGTATTGTGCACCGGGATGGAATTAGAGCTATTGAATTTTATTTGGGACAAAGACCTATAATCATGTCAGAACACAATCGGATGATTTTGTCTATGATAACGTTTTGTCTGAATCATAATTTCTTCATGTTCAACAACCAGTATTATCAGCAAGTCAGGGGGGTAGCCATGGGGGCCTGTTTCTCTCCCAGTTATGCCTGTTTGCATTTGGGCTATTGGGAGAGACAGGTCCTATATGGTGAGCATGCAGACATTGCTGTAAGTTCCATTGTTCAGTGGTATCGTTATATTGACGATGTGTTCTTAATTTGGCGTGGCACACTAACACATGCTGAGCAGTTTATCGGCACTCTCAACTGCAATAACTACAATTTGGCGTTTACATCAGACATCAGCCAATCGCAGGTACACTTTCTTGATATCACCATTGAGATTAGCAAGGGTAAGCTACAGACCAAACTATACAGGAAGCCAACGGCAGGGAACACTGTGCTCCATGCCAGCAGCCATCACCCCGCCCATCTTATCCGAAGCATCCTCTATGGGGAGATGCTCCGAATTAGACGACTGTGCAGTACTGATGCACAATGCAGCCAAGACCAGGAGGCCAGTAAAATTAGATTTTTGGCCAGGGGCTACAAGGTGGGCGAGATTGATAAGGCTATGCGTAAGGCAAATGCTTTACCCCGCAATTTGGCCCTGGAACGCAAGCAAAAACCCAAACCCGTGGTGACACAAGAACAATCTGTGAGACTGATCGGGGCTTATAATAGGCAACATGGCGCACTCAGAAAAACTGTTATGAAACATTGGGATCTAATCAGATGTGACCCCGTTATCGGAAGAAAAATGCCGGGCAAGCCCTCAATCACCTTCAGGAAAGCATATTCTATGCAGGATGCCCTGGTCAAGTCCAGTCCTGAGGTGGTTGCACATAAAAACTGGTTGGACAAAAGCAAGGGCTTTAGAAAATGCTCCAGCTGTAAGGCCTGCCTCCATGGGGTTAGTAAATCAGAATATACTGTTCCCTTTTCAGCTGCCCCACGCAAGATTAACAAACAACTTACTTGCAAGAGCAAATACGTGGTATATGTGCTGGAGTGTCCTTGTGGCCTGCGGTATATTGGTAGTACCAAGTTGCAACTTCACAAGAGGATACTCCAGCTCATACGAGCCAATAACACCAATGACTCCGCATATCCGGTAGCACGACACTTCAAAGAGTGCCACAATAATAACAGTGCATTATTAAAATAAATACTATGCTATTGATTCTGTGGGCCCCATTAGGAGAGGAGGGGATAGAGAGGGAACTTTGAGAAAGTTAGAGACCAGGTACATCCTAGAGATGGACAGTAAAACCTCGGGAGGTCTCTACTCAACAGAGGATTTTTATACCTGCCTTTGAACTTCTCTCCCCTCTCATCAGTTCTATAAGTGCAGATGAACCAGACTCCATGGGCTTAATTCATGGTAGACCCCAGAAAGGTGTACATAGGGTTATTATACTGCCATAACATCATAGGCCCTATGTCTGATGAGCAATGTGGACACAGAAGTCGAATATCATAGCCTAGGATTAGGCTATGTTTTAAGAATGAAATAATAGTAGTAAAGAAAACAAATTCATTTGACACTTACCACTATGCATTGTCACTTTGGTTGTAATATCATATGCTCTGTGTGAAGGCTGGCAAAGTGATGATATTACCGTTTTATTATCAACATTGGAGGCTGCGATAATGTATTTAGACAGATATTATCTCCTCCGTGGCATAGACAAAATAGTATGTGCCGATCATCACTAATGTGCAATATGTAAATATGAATATCAGGGTGTTTTTCTATCATAAGTTAAGTTGCATTTTAAATTTTGTACGGTTTTATCCTGGTTTTACATTGATGAATTTTATCTGGTATATAATTATTGTTAACATTTTATAGTGTATATTTCCGAATGAATATTTTATCTTGTGAATATACATTAATGTCTGTTCCTAAGAAACCTTAATTCCGGATATCACTGTTTACACCCTATTTTGCACATGTATAGTTATTCAAACGGGGATTATCCCGTAATTTTGAGCAGCCGTGTAGTATGTCATTCATGTTTATGAACTTACTGCAGAAGCATCTGACTAATGCAACCAATCACGGCATAATTACTTTTGCGCTTGCACTTTAAATTTTGCCTTCCCTCCCCTATGCGTCATGTGACCAAGGCCTCTGTGTAGGCCGAAACGTTCTGAGGTGGGCCTTCCACGCTACTAAATAAAATCACTGCTCACCTGCACCCTGGGTCTTCCTCTCTTCTTCTGCGCCGTTGGTATCCAGAATATGGGCTCCTGGTGAGAGAATGCTGAGATCGTGTATCGTGTTTATATATATATATATATATATATATATATATATATATATATATATTACCTACTGGCGGTCGCCAGTAGGTATATATAGTTAGGATTTTTTCTCTATGGGACTTTTGAAAATTCTATGTCTAATAACTTTGGCGTTTGTGGACGGAATCGGCTGAAATTTTCAGGAAAATGGCACATTTTGTTTCTGAGCAGCCCCTGAAAATTTGGGGGGGTTTCGTCAAGGGGGGGGCGAGAAAAAAGGGGGGTCCCAAAACGCGTTTTTCCCATGTTAATTTCCATAGGGCCTTTGGCCTCACTTTTAGGCCGAACGGCTGAATGGATTTCCATGAAACTTGGGAAAATTGTAGGGACTGTTAGCCCGATGTGCCTTTGCTAGGTCTCAATATATGTGCTCCAGTGGATTTTGAGAAATTAACGTTCAAAACAAGATATATATCTGTGACAGCGCTCCGGGCTGCGCTCCGGTCCGCTTACTTTTCGCGAAACGGAACTTTGCGATGCGAAGCTGATTGGCTCCCCGGTGTCTGTCAACATTCTAAACAGTCCGGAGCGGCCGCCATCTTATCTCTCGGTAGGATCGAGAGAGAAGAAGAGGTGAAAAACGAAGGGGGAATTTAATGAAAGGGGGCAAGGTATACCCCTCTTGACCCCCTAGGAATGTTGTTGGGGTTATTAAAGGGTCCCGTGGGGAAAATAAAAAAAAAAATATTTTTCATGGTAGAAGCGCTTCACGGGCCGCGAACTGGGCTGCAAACTGGTAGCGAAACGGGAATTTGCCATTTTGTGCTTCGTTTTAATTAAATTACTAGGTATAAGGGGGTGCGGGAGACGTATCCTAATCCCTTATGTTTTCTGAGGGTGGCTGAGGAGGCTCATATATGTTGATACATGTCTTCCAGCGGCTGTGCGTGAGCTTTTTTTTTTTTTGCTGCGTGACGTCTGTTAACGTTCGATTCGATGGACATCAGGAAGTGTTGACCGCCAATTTGTCAGTGCGATAAAATATTTTGTTATAAATGAATCCTTATTGATAAACATTGTCTGCGCCATCTTGCCTTTTTTCCAATGCCACAATTTTGTCATGCACGGCAGCCATTTTAGATGCCAGGCCGGTCCCAGGCTATCACCTAGCCCTGCGGATGTAGTTTATGGCCCCAGCTGTAGAGAATCCAGACATGCCAACCCTCCCGATTCAGGCGTGAGACTACTGATTTGAGTGCTAGTCTCCCGCCTCCCGATTTCTGCAAGCAAAAACCCGGGGGCATATTACCAACAACTAGCGATAATTTTTGTCTCTAACTTGTTTAGAGACAAAAATTATCGCCGCACATCGGCGATTTTTATCGCAGATAAACCTTGCTATTAGCAAGGTTTATCGCAAATGCGAAAAAAAACGGCCGCAATGCATGAATATCGCTGAAAAGTCAGCGATATTCATGCATTATCGAGCAAATGCTCTTAGCCATGTTATCCACCTCCCATTGGATAACATGGCTAAGAACTGCTCAGGGCTGGTGTTAGCTTTTGGAGATATTCGCGCTTAGCGCGAATATCTCTAAAAGTTGGTAATAGGAGATAGCGATGTTAGGGACTGTTTCCAGTCGCTAACATCTTGGCACGCCCACTTTGCATGTCATTAGTGATAAATATCACTGACATGCAAAGCGGGGCCCAAGATGGTCGCTATCTCCTTTTAGCTGTCACTAACTGGTGTTAGCGACAGCTTGGTAATAGGGAGATAATTTTATCTCCGCTTTCTTGGCTTTTAAAGCCAAAAAAGCAGAGATAAACCCCCTTGATAATATGCCCCACGATTCCTCGGGGGTTTCAGCTGACAGGGCTTGGTATTGTGTTACGTGGTAATTCTTCCAGGAAACGTCAGAGGGTCGATGCAGGGGTTCTAGAAGGGGTGATAAACCATTTAAGCCTCATGAACAAGCGCATGGTCTTTTAAAGATGTGTGAAGTACTCGGGGCGGCGGTGTGTGTGTGTCCTCTTTCAGGAGCGGGCGGGGGGGGGGGAACTGCCAGCAACTTGCCAGGCCAGGCAGTGTTCAACACTTGCATCACCCTTTCTCTGCCTGCTATTGCGCTCCATGCTTCGGAAAGGTAAGAAAAAGAACGTGCATTTGAGTTTGAAATGTCCGATCCTGTAGCAGTACACTTGCAAAGCCCACACATGACAATAACCCGATTTAAGGCCCCATTCACCCGATTTTTTAAAAATATATAGCACTCCAACAAAGTAGGATTATAAAACTTTATTAACTTTTAAATATAACGAACGGAACAAAAACTGTAACAAACATTTAAACATTTTTGACAAAAAAAAGCAACAATGGTCAGAAGCTGTCTTTTGTGCGAATAGTCCCAAGGCAGCACAACGTGCTGAGTTCTGGACGGCACCCAGGTGATGTCACCTGGGTGCCGCACTGGTTTTTGGGATCCTACAATGCAGCTCAGAAAAACAGCGTGGGGCGTCCCGGGTGGTGCGGGGGGAGGCCTCGTCAGTAGCGGTCTGTTGTGCGAATAGTCCCAAGGCAGCAGAACGCGCTGATATGTGGATGGCACCCAGGTGATGTCCAGTAAACTGCCGCACTGGTTTTGGTATCCTACAATGCTGCTCCGAAAATTGCCGTGGGGCGGCCCGGGAGGGGGGGGGGTGGGGGAGGCGGCGTGAACGGGCCTCCCCAGGTGGCGGCCATCCAGCTGAGTTGCGCCCGCTCTTGCGGCTACAGCGTCTCGCTCACCATGTAGTTGAGTTGCTCCCACTCTTGCAGTGCAGCGATAGGCGGCTGCCACAGGACTCTTAAAATAGCGGCCGGCTCTTCGGTTTTGGGCCTGGTCCACTAAAATGGCCCTGGGACACCTTGGAACTCGGACGCTTGCCTGCTAGGGCTTGGGCTCCATTCTCGAAAGCGTCCCTTCAGCCGTGAAGATTCTACAAAAGTCTTGGGGGCCCTCGACTCCTGCAGGCTTCCGGTGGGGAGCGGCTGCCATGATTGCTCGCGGAATGACCACGACGGAGCCACGAGATGGTGGTGCTCTCATGCTGACGCCAGCTTCAGTCTGAATCATCCAGAAGCAAGGTGGGGCTTTCATCGTTTGAGAAAAAAAAATGTTCTAAACCAATGAAAAGTGTTATTTTTAGGTCATATGACCAAGCCTTCCATCTTTAGGAAACCAAAAGTAAAATGAACCAATGAAAAGTTTTATAAACAAGTCACATGACCTGTTATGCGGCATAGGGCTACAAAAAGCGTAGAAAATCCGTTGGCACGTGAGGCGGCGTCAGTAGCGGACCGATATGCGAATAGGCCGAAGGCAGCACAACGCGCCGAGATCCGGATGGCACCGAGTTAGTGTCCAGCAAGTTGCTGCACTGGTGTGGCTATCCTACAATGCTGCGCCGAAAGTCGGCGTGGGGCGCCCCATTGGCCTGTGAGGTCGCGTCAGTAAGTGGGGGCTGTGCGTCTCCCCCAAGATGGAGGCTCCTCGGCTGCAGTGGAGCGCCCCTTAGCGTTTCACTCGCCGTCCAACTGAGTTGCGTCCGCACTTGCGGCTACAGTAGGTCGAAGGCAGCACAACGCGCCGAGATCCGGATGGCACCGAGGTGGTGTCCAGCAAATTTCCGCACTGGTGTGGCCATCCTACAATGCTGCGCCGAAAGACGGCGTGTCCAGCTGAGTTTCTCCCGCTCTTGCGGTACAGTGACTCGAACGCGCCGAGATCCGGATGGCACCGAGGTGGTGTCCAGCAAGTTGCCGCACTGGTGTGGCCATCCTACAATGCTGCGCCGAAAGTCGGCGTGGGGTGCCCCGTTGGCTTATGAGGTGATGTCAGTAGTGGATCGATGTGTGAATAGGTCGGAACCAGCACAAGGTGCCAAGATCCGAATGGCAAGTCCTGGATGTTGAGTGCCATAGTTGAGAGTTCTGAGCAGTGCTTGTAAGACTGTCTGAAGCTTATTTGCACCTGCTGCAGCTTCACTATTGCCCTGGTGTGGCCAAAGGCCGCACATGACATAGGCGGCCGGCTCCCGAGGTCCGGCGGAACTTTTTTCCTTTTCCTTTTTGCTTCTTGTCCCACAATCCGTTTCATCTGAAGACACGACCAGGTCCCTGAATGTTTGCAGGGGGACGTTATTGATTGAATCAAAATGGCGGCTTGACACAAAGCTGACTCAAGCGTTGCTGTTGATGCTATACAGACAAAAATTGGTTTTCAGTTTGTACATTCTTCAGGATTTTTTTTTCCATCCAAGGCTGATTGAGAATTTGTAGAAAAATGGCTTCAGATTTTCCACATACTACTCTTCAACATTCTTCCTAAATGTAACAATGTGAGACTCACTAGTAGAACAGCTGTTTATCTTTCCTTTCAAAATGCTGCCAACAATATTTTCTGAATGGAAGACACCATCTTGTAGCATAAAGGGCCGAAAGGGGTTCTGGTCTGGCCGATGGTTGGTGGAGACATTTTGACTATATCTTGGACCTGCCCGGCCTCGCCCAAAATGGCGCCGGTATAAATGGGACTCGTAACTCCTTGTTGTGTACTGGTTGAACAACCTTGATATCACGAGATATGAATGCAGTTTTGATGCTCATGGCGGGCGGGGACGAGAATTGATTGAATATTTCGACATCCCTATTGATATTAAGTTCTGATGTGTTATTGATTACTGTACTATTGAAAGTTCGAATTAACGTCACCCATGGTACTTGCACGCAAATGTATATCTAGATAACTTTTTTGTAAGTGGCCCTGTCGTATTTTAATTACAAAATGTACGTCCACTGATTCCGCAACTGTTAGACACCTTAGTTCTTGCAACCTAATGGCTCGCTCGTTACGTTCCTCTATAATGTCAATGTCTCCTCATCATATACGATTTCAGTTTGCTCCGTGGCCAGCCCACGTGGTTATAGGCCCGTATTTGTATACTGACATTTTCACAATAAAGGTTTTTAAAACAAAACATGGTAGTAGTATTTACATTGGTAAAGTTTTTACTTTTAGTCACTGTTTTCGAATCAGTAAAAGGCAAGAGAAATAAAGCAGTCCAATTACATGACGGATAAAAGGTATAATATGTAGGAACGCAGTAAAGATAAATGGTCAAGGGCAGTTGTGTTTTCCACTCCTGCAACATAAATTGATCGATAAGAATCTGATAATCAGGCGTATCGGCGACTAAGACAGCAGGCCGAGTCTCTTTTACTCAACGGCTCCGTCATGGAACGAAGAAACGCCCTTTTTCTCGAAAAAGGAATATATTTTACTTGCAGGACAGTTGTAAATTTTTCGGGAAAGTACATTAGCCTGGAATATTATAACATATATGTTTTTTAAAAAAAAGTTCGAAATCAATAAAAAGCGTATTTTTTAGGTCATATGACGAAGCTTTTCATTATTAAAATAACAAAAGTAAAATGAACCAATAAAAAGTTTTATTAACAAGTCACATGACCTGTTATGCTTACGTTACGCGCTGCGCGCCGCGCCCCGGATCACTTCCGGGTGCGCTAACGCGGCGTGTCATATAACGCATTACGCGACAACGTAGGTCAAGAATATAGTCAAAATGTCTCCACCAACCAGCGTTCGGAACACAACCCCTTTCAGCAGTCCAAAAAGTTCTCTAAAATGACAACAGAGGAGACAGGCAACAAGAACCATCAGTCAAAGAGGGGAGGGCAAGTTCTTCTCTACCGGGTCATGTTGGGGCGCTACCGGAACTGATTGAATTGGTAGTCTACAGTGTTTCTGGATGTTTCAGACTAAAGCTGGCGTCAGCATGAGAGCACTACCATCTCGTAGGTCCGTCGTGGCCATTCCACGAGTAAACATGGCAGCCGCTCCCCACCAGAAGCCTGCGGGAGTCGGGGGCCCCCAAGACTTTTGTAGAATCTTCACGGCTGAGGGGGCGCTTTCGAGAATGGGACCCAAGCCCTATCAGGGAAGCGTCCGAGTTCCAAGGTGTCCCAGGGCCATTTTAGTGGACCACGCCCAAATCTGAAGAGCCGGCCGCCATTTTGAGAGTCCTGTGGCAGTCGCTTATTGTTGCATCGCAAGAGCGGGAGCAACTCAACTACATGGTGAGCGAGACGCAGTAGTCGCAAGAGCGGGCGGTAAACAGCTGAATGGCGGAAGAGGCACAGTGTAGCAAAAGCGGCCGGAATGGCAACTAAAACGGTAAAGGGGCGCCCCACTACAGCGTGTCTTCAGGTCAAACGGATTGTGGGACAAGGTCCAGAATAGAAGAGTCATCAAAAGGCAAAAAGTTCAGCCGGACCCCGGGAGCCGGCCGCCTATGTCGGGGGCGATCTCAGGCTAAACCGGTGCTATAAGACTTGGGGAGGGGGTCGGAGCCAAGCGTCTTCTCCGAGTCCGTGCCATCACACCGCCCCTCGGGGGCCTCCGTCAAGCGGTTTAGGGAGGTACCATATCACATTGTTTTCAAATGCAGTCAGGTCCACAAACGACACTCACTTACTTTGAGAATAGTGAAGCTGCAGTAGGTGGAAATAAGCTTCAGACAGTGTTACAAGCGCTGCTCAGAACTCTGAACTATGGCACCCAACATCCAGAACTTAAGCCATTTGAGAATGGCAGTGACATTGAAGCAACTCAGGGACCAAAACCATTAACGTACTTTCACGTATGAAAATCTTACTTGGGGAGGGGGCAGGAGCGAAGCGCCCCCTCCCAGTCCGCGCCACCACACCGTATGTTGAAAATCTGAAGCCATCGTTCTACAAACTCAACCAACCTTGGATGGAAAAATCTAGAAAAATGTACAAACTGAAAACCAGTTTTGGTCTGCATAGCATCAGTAGCAACGCTTGCTATCAGAGTGCATGAGTTTCATGCTCGATCGATTGAGCTAGCCGGATCGGGCAATAAAAAGTATAAAATAGTTATGTAAATGGTTATTTAATAAAATGTTTTACCCTGTTTCTTTGCTGGTGTGTTGTATATATTTTTAATATTTTCATAAGGTTTGTCGTTATTTTGGGCGGGGTGGGTGACAGAGCCGAGCTGTCTTGCAGCCCTCATGGTGTGGAGCTCAGTTCATCTCACTATTTTCGTATTTCTCATGAAGGGTTGTTCCTAATATTTCTATTTTAGCGAGGTCAAAAAGAGATCCAATTAGTGGCCTACTGATTTTGCTCGATTAATTTTATTTTTTTACACGATTTTTCACTATCTGCAAAGACTAAACAGAGTATTGCGACTTTGTGCTTGTTTGTAAATAGAGAATGAACCAAAGAGAATCAATTGTAAAACAGCAAATGCTTGGATAACAATCAATCAAATGGAGAGACAAGCAGGCACGACGGATTACAACGGGGGTAAAGGCCTGCGTTAACTACTCTTCACTATCTGCAAAGGGAGAGTACTACTAAGAGAAAAGAGGGGAGGGGGGCAGCGTTCAAAGCACATCAGCGTGCATAAACACGAAAAAGTTTTTACCTATCACGTACTTGACATTTTACAGCTTTTGATATTTGCTATTAAAAAACCAATGAAATTTACTGCAAAAAACCATAGGTTATAGGCCATATATAGTTAGGAATTTGCATTTACAAAACCTTGAAAATTCACTGAAAAAACCATTGGTTATAGACCATATATAGTTAGGGATTAGCCTTTTCAAAACCTTATTTTACTCACACAAAACCATTGAAATTTCATATATAGTTAGTTCCACTAACTATATATCGCGCACCCGCAATCCACTGCTGATGATGTCACATATTACATCATTCATGACATGGTTAGTGACATCACTGATGACATCACTGATGACATCTCAAATGACATCACTGATGACATCTCAAATGACATCACTGATGACATCTCAAATGACATCACTGATAAAATCACTGATAACATCTCATTTGACATGACTGATCACATCACTGATGATATCATTCATGTGATAATACCATGAACCTCTTCAGACTCTAATATAACCTTAGACACAATCAGTGTAAACAGACAGTCACAGACTGTCACTCATCCATGGAGTTACTCACACACCTAGTCAGTTATGCAAAAAATCAATCACACCTCCATTTTCTCAACTATACAGTTATACACACCTTACTTATTCAAACATATACTAACACATATTTACTTTACTCTCTTATACAATCCCTGATACATGTTCACAATGATCCATATAGCCACTCACACATTCACTGGCTCTTATGCACAGTTATTTATATATGTCAACTCTCACATGTACTGTGTTTTACATATGTACTTACTTTGACATGTAGCACTGAGATATCCATTCACTCACTAATACACTCATGCACAGTCAACCGCCCATACAGCTGTTTCCACATGCACTTTTGAACCCATACATATAGTGAATCAACTACTCACACATCTATGTACAGAGTCACACACCTCCCAGCCACCCATACACACACACTCAGTTTCCCCTACAAATACTTGGACAACCAATGAATAACCCATACAGTTACTCATATAGCTACTGATCAACATATGCAGCAGTTTGTAGAACAACAGATATAATGATGCACAAATTAAAACAGTTTAGTCACTAACCCATGCACTCAGTGAGACACATTTAATCACTCACTCATACAGTCAGTCATGCACCTACTAAATCCTTCATCCAGACACTTATACATCCACTCATTCTTCAATATGTAAGACATATTTTAACTTTACAGAAACATACAGTCACTGGATGTTGTCATCAGTGATGTCATCAGTGATGTCATTTGAGATGTCATCAGTGATGTCATCAGTGATGTCACTAACCATGTCATGAATGATGTAATATGTGACATCATCAGCAGTGGATTACGGGTGCGCGATATATAGTTAGTGGAACTAACTATATATGAAATTTCAATGGTTTTGTGTGAGTAAAATAAGGTTTTGAAAAGGCTAATCCCTAACTATATATGGTCTATAACCAATGGTTTTTCAGTGAATTTTCAAGGTTTTGTAAATGCAAATTCCTAACTATATATGGCCTATAACCTATGTTTTTTTCAGTGAATATATATATATATATATATATCCCAGCTCCAAACTTCCCTCTTATCCTTCAGGAAAGAAAAGCACTTGCGAGGATTCTGTAGCTCAACAGCAATTTATTCAGGACAAACGCGTTTCGGATTTACATCCTTCGTCAGTGTCGTAAGTTCTAAACAAAAATACTGGCGGCCATATTTTATTAAAACATCACATGTCACGTGTCTCGGGGTAATAGAGGACGGACTTGGCGTCATTGTGATAGTATGAGCGCCATTTTAACACGGTAAATACCGGTCAACAATTGTTCCATTTCATAACAGAACCCACGAAGGTTATCGGTTAGAAATTTCATTTGTCATGCATTTCAACATTTAACAAATTTCATCAATAAAAAAGATATTCATTTAACATAATCAAGCCGTGGATCGGCAATGCAGCCTTTTAAAAAGACTGCTTAGGTCCTGTGTTACCCACATATAATTATGCCGTGTATCGGCTAAAGCGACATGTTTAAAAGCGAAACATTTGCAGACAGTGCCTCACAGGTCATTTTCAGATGTCATAGTATTTCATTTATTCAAATGGATGGCCAATTCCTCCCCACTGTTCAACCCTTTTGGAATCTTGGTTCCCAGATCTATAATATAACGTGACTCCAGCCTCCTAAGTTTAAGTAGACGATCTCCCTCTCTGATGTTTGCTGGTAAATAATCCAGACAATAGTACTGCAACAGGTCCCTGTTGCTGTTATGTTTAATGGAGAAGTGTCGTGCTACAGGATAGCTGAAGTCTTTGTTTTTTATGGCCCGCATGTGTTCCAATATCCGCAATTTAACCATATTGATGGTGCTCCCCACGTACTTCAGTCCGCAGGGGCACACAAGGCAATATACTGCATAGCTAGTTTGGCAGGTCATGAATTTGTTAATCTGTTTGTTTTGCCTCATGCCCTCTACCTTGTATGATCTTACTCTTTTACTTGCTACGCAGGCTTTGCACTTCCCGCAAGGAAAGAATCCTTTCATTTCCCTGAGGGTGGTTTGGGTTTTGGTTGGGGACTTCTCTAGATGACTGGAAACCAAGTCATCTTTCAGGGAACGAGCTTTTCTAAAGGTTATGAGGGGATGGACAGGAATGTCTGAGGCAATAACGGCATCTGTTTTCAGTATGTGCCAGTTTTTCCTCAGAATGTTCCTTATCGTATTGGACTCCTTGGAGAAAGTGGTGATCATCCTAAATCTCCCTGTATCTTTGGTAATCTTTTCTTTAGTTTTTAGCAAATCCTCTCTTTTTAGATCCTGAACTTTTCTGCGTGTGCTCTCTAACAATGTGGTCCTATATCCTCTTGCCTGAAAGCGATCTATGCTTCCTTTGAGAGCTGTATTATAGCTGTCCTCACTCGAACAGTTCCTTTTTAACCTCAAAAACTCCCCATAGGGGATGCTATCTTTTAGTTTTTGAGGATGACCACTGTCCGCGTGCAGAACACTGTTCCCAGCAGTGGGTTTTCTATATAAGGAGGTATTTATTATCCCATCCTCTATAGATACTTTCAGGTCAAGGTAGCTGACTTCAGTGGTACTGATATCCCCTGAGAAATGAAGATTAACTTCATTGTTGTTTAAAATCCCTATATATTTCTCGGCTTCTGCTGTAGTGCCCTCCCAGATTAAAAACAGATCATCAATGTATCTGTGCCATGCCACTATCTTGTTGGTCCATTCCTGATTCACCCTAGACCAGGCCACCTGCTCCTCCCACCAGCCCACGAACAAGTTCGCGTAGCTGGGGGCGAAGCAGGTACCCATCGCGGTCCCGCATGTCTGTCTAAACAGATCCCCGTTAAACGTGAATATGTTATTGCATAAACAAAATTCAATAAGTTCCAACAGCATGGAGTTGTGGGTGGCAAATCTCATGGATTTCTTATCTAGGAAGTATTTAATGGCTGATAGACCCGCCGCATGGTTGATGCTAGTGTACAGACTTGTGATATCAAGTACCATCATGCAATAGGTTGGTTGCCACGTGATTTTTTCAATGCGACAAATAAAATCAGTGGTATCTCTTATGTACCCACAACTCCATGCTGTTGGAACTTATTGAATTTTGTTTATGCAATAACATATTCACGTTTAACGGGGATCTGTTTAGACAGACATCCGGGACCGCGATGGGTACCTGCTTCGCCCCCAGCTACGCGAACTTGTTCGTGGGCTGGTGGGAGGAGCAGGTGGCCTGGTCTAGGGTGAATCAGGAATGGACCAACAAGATAGTGGCATGGCACAGATACATTGATGATCTGTTTTTAATCTGGGAGGGCACTACAGCAGAAGCCGAGAAATATATAGGGATTTTAAACAACAATGAAGTTAATCTTCATTTCTCGGGGGATATCAGTACCACTGAAGTCAGCTACCTTGACCTGAAAGTATCTATAGAGGATGGGATAATAAATACCTCCTTATATAGAAAACCCACTGCTGGGAACAGTGTTCTGCACGGGGACAGTGGTCATCCTCAAAAACTAAAAGATAGCATCCCCTATGGGGAGTTTTTGAGGTTAAAAAGGAACTGTTCGAGTGAGGACAGCTATAATACAGCTCTCAAAGGAAGCATAGATCGCTTTCAGGCAAGAGGATATAGGACCACATAGTTAGAGAGCACACGCAGAAAAGTTCAGGATCTAAAAAGAGAGGATTTGCTAAAAACTAAAGAAAAGATTACCAAAGATACAGGGAGATTTAGGATGATCACCACTTTCTCCAAGGAGTCCAATACGATAAGGAACATTCTGAGGAAAAACTGGCACATACTGAAAACAGATGCCGTTATTGCCTCAGACATTCCTGTCCATCCCCTCATAACCTTTAGAAAAGCTCGTTCCCTGAAAGATGACTTGGTTTCCAGTCATCTAGAGAAGTCCCCAACCAAAACCCAAACCACCCTCAGGGAAATGAAAGGATTCTTTCCTTGCGGGAAGTGCAAAGCCTGCGTAGCAAGTAAAAGAGTAAGATCATACAAGGTAGAGGGCATGAGGCAAAACAAACAGATTAACAAATTCATGACCTGCCAAACTAGCTATGCAGTATATTGCCTTGTGTGCCCCTGCGGACTGAAGTACGTGGGGAGCACCATCAATATGGTTAAATTGCGGATATTGGAACACATGCGGGCCATAAAAAACAAAGACTTCAGCTATCCTGTAGCACGACACTTCTCCATTAAACATAACAGCAACAGGGACCTGTTGCAGTACTATTGTCTGGATTATTTACCAGCAAACATCAGAGGGGGAGATCGTCTACTTAAACTTAGGAGGCTGGAGTCACGTTATATTATAGATCTGGGAACCAAGATTCCAAAAGGGTTGAACAGTGGGGAGGAATTGGCCATCCATTTGAATAAATGAAATACTATGACATCTGAAAATGACCTGTGAGGCACTGTCTGCAAATGTTTCGCTTTTAAACATGTCGCTTTAGCCGATACACGGCATAATTATATGTGGGTAACACAGGACCTAAGCAGTCTTTTTAAAAGGCTGCATTGCCGATCCACGGCTTGATTATGTTAAATGAATATCTTTTTTATTGATGAAATTTGTTAAATGTTGAAATGCATGACAAATGAAATTTCTAACCGATAACCTTCGTGGGTTCTGTTATGAAATGGAACAATTGTTGACCGGTATTTACCGTGTTAAAATGGCGCTCATACTATCACAATGACGCCAAGTCCGTCCTCTATTACCCCGAGACACGTGACATGTGATGTTTTAATAAAATATGGCCGCCAGTATTTTTGTTTAGAACTTACGACACTGACGAAGGATGTAAATCCGAAACGCGTTTGTCCTGAATAAATTGCTGTTGAGCTACAGAATCCTCGCGAGTGCTTTTCTTTCCTGAAGGATAAGAGGGAAGTTTGGAGCTGGGATTTATATCGCGGTACGCCACCGCATTTATTGCACCCGACCAGGAAGTGCCCCGCCTATGGCGTGTGGAGGAGCGAGATATATATATATATATATATTACCTACTGGCGGTCGCCAGTAGGTATATATAGTTAGGATTTTTTCCCTATGGGATTTTTGAAAATTCTATGTCTAATAACTTTGGCGTTTGTGGACGGAATCGGCTGAAATTTTCAGGAAAATGGCACATTTTGATTCTGAGCAGCCCCTGAAAATTTGGTGGGGTTTCGTCAAGGGGGGGCCGAGAAAAAAGGGGGGTCCCAAAACACATTTTTCCCATTCATTTTTCCATAGGGCGGTTGGACTCACTTTTAGCTCGAACGGCTGAATGGATTTGCACGAAACTTGGCAAAATTGTAGGGACTGTTAGCCCGATGTGCCTTTGCTAGGTCTCAATATATGTGCTCCAGTAGTTTTTGAGAAATTAACGTTCAAAACAAGATATATATCTGTAACAGCGCTCCGGGCAGCGATCCGGTCCGCTTACTTTTTGCGAAACGGAACTTTGCGCGCAGAAAGCTGATTGGCTCTCCGGTGTCTGTCAACATTCTAAACAGTCCGGAGCGGCCGCCATCTTATCTCTCGGTAGGATCGAGAGAGAAGAAGAGGTGAAAAACGAAGGGGGAATTTATTGAAAGGGGGCAAGGTATACCCCTCTTGACCCCCTAGGAATGTTGTTGGGGTTATTAAAGGGTCCCGTGGGGAAAATAAAAAATTTTTTATTTTTCACGGTAGAAGCGCTTCACGGGCCGCGAACTGGGCCGCAAACTGGTAGCGAAACGGGAATTCGCCATTTTGTGCTTCGTTTTAATTGTTTAGAGACAAAAATTATCGCCGCACATCGGCCACAATGCATGAATATCGCTGAAAAGTCAGCGATATTCATGCATTATCCAGCAAATGCTCTTAGCCATGTTATCCACCTTCCATTGGATAACATGGCTAAAAACTGCTCTGTGCGTGAGCTTTTTTTTTTTTTTTTTTTGCTGCGTGACGTTTGTTAACGTTCGATTCGATGGAAATCAGGAAGTGTTGACCACCATTTTGTCACTGCGAGTAAATATTTTGTTATAAATGAATCCTTATTGATAAACATTGTCTGCGCCATCTTGCGTTTTTGTCCAATGCCACAATTTTGTCGTGCACGGCAGCCATTTTAGATGCCTTGACCAGGGCCACTCTCTGTACACCGCCGATCCTCAGCATGGCTCCCCACCCTCGCAAGCATCTCCCCCACGCACTGGTCACCCCCGCTCTTTCTCTCATGCATGGGCCATATACTTCCCCCCATCTGCGCTGCTCTTCTCTGAGAATCACACCCTGTGCCCGCCCGACACCTCCCTTTCACCCTATTCACTACCGCACCCTCTGACACTCCTCTTCCTCTGTGTCCGATTGTCCAGGCCGGACCTAGGCTATCACCTAGCCCTGCGGATGTAGTTTATGGCCCCAGCTGTAGAGTATCCAGACATGCCAACCCTCCCGATTCAGGCGTGAGACTACTGATTTCAGTGCTAGTCTCCCGCCTCCCGATTCCTGCAAGCAAAAACCCGGGGGCATATTACCAACAACTAGCGATAATTTTTGTCTCTAACTTGTTTAGAGACAAAAATTATCGCCGCACATCGGCGAATTTTATCGCACATAAACCTTGCTATTAGCAAGGTTTATCGCAAATGCGATAAAAAACGGCCGCAATGCATGAATATCGTTGAAAAGTCAGCGATATTCATGCATTATCCAGCAAATGCTCTTAGCCATGTTATCCACTTCCCATTGGATAACATGGCTAAAACTGCCTAGGGCAGGTGTTAGGTTTTGGAGATATTCGCGCTTAGCGCGAATATCTCCAAAAGTTGGTAATAGGAGATAGCGATGGTTAGGGACTGTTTCCAGTCGCTAAAATCTTGGCACGCCCACTTTGCATGTCATTAGTGATAAATATCACTGATATGCAAAGCGGGGCCCAAGATGGTCGCTATCACCTTTTAGCTGTCACTAACTGGTGTTAGCGACAGCTTGGTAATAGGGAGATAATTTTATCTCTTTTTTTTTTGGCTTTTAAAGCCCAAAAAGCGGAAATAAACCCCCTTGATAATATGCCCCATGATTTCTCGGGGGTTTCAGCTGACAGGGCTTGGTATTGTGTTACGTGCTAATTCTTCCAGGAAACGTCAGAGGGTCGATGCAGGGGTTCTAGAAGGGGTGATAAACCATTTAAGCCTCATGAACAAGCGCATGGTCTTTTAAAGATTTGTGAAGTACTCGGGCGGCGGTGTGTGTGTGCCCTCTTTCAGGAGCGGGCGGGGGGGGCACTGCCAGCAACTTGCCAGGCCAGGCAGTGTTCAACATGTGCATCACCCTTTCTCTGCCTGCTATTGCGCTCCATGCTTCGGAAAGGTAAGAAAAAGAACGTGCATTTGAGTTTGAAATGTCCGATCTTGTAGCAGTACACTTGCAAAGCCCACACATGACAATAACCCGATTCAAGGCCCCATTCACCCGATTTTTTAAACATATATAGCACTCCAACAAAGTTAGATTTTAAAAGTTTATTAACATTTAACTATAATGAACGGAACAAAAACTGTAAAAACATTTAAACATTTTTCACCCAAAAAAGCAACAATGGTCAGAAGCTGTATTTTGTGCGAATAGTCCCAAGGCAGCACAACGTGCAGAGTTCTGGACGGCACCCAGGTGATGTCGCCTGGGTGCCGCACTGGTTTTGGGATCCTACAATGCTGCTCCGAAAATTGGCGTGGGGCGTCCCGGGTGGGGCGGGGGGAGGCCTCGTCAGTAGCGGTCTGTTGTGCGAATAGTCCCAAGGCAGCAGAACGCGCTGAGATGTTGATGGCACCCAGGTGATGTCCAGTAAACTGCCGCACTGGTTTTGGTATCCTACAATGCTGCTCCGAAAATTTGCGTGCGGCGGCCCGGGGGGGGGGGGGGGGGCGTGGGGGAGGCGGCGTGAAGGGGCCTCCCCAGGTGGAGGCCATCCAGCTGAGTTGCGCCCGCTCTTGCGGCTACAGCGTCTCGCTCACCATGTTGTTGAGTTGCTCCCACTCTTGCAGTGCAGCGATAGGCGCCTGCCACATGACTCTTAAAATGGCGGACGGCTCTTCGGTTTTGGGCCTGGTGCACTGAAATGGCCCTGGGACACCTTGGAACTCGGACGCTTGCCTGCTAGGGCTTGGGCTCCATTCTCGAAAAGCGTCCCCTCAGCCGTGAAGATTCTACAAAAGTCTTGGGGGCCCCCGACTCCCGCAGGCTTCCGGTGGGGAGCGGCTGCCATGATTGCTCGCGGAATGACCACGACGGAGCCACGAGATGGTGGTGCTCTCATGCTGATGCCAGCTTCAGTCTGAATGATCCAGGAACAAGGTGGGGCTTTCATCGTTTGGGAAAAAAAAATGTTCTAAACCAATGAAAAGTGTTATTTTTAGGTCATATGACCAAGCCTTCCATCTTTAGGAAACCAAAAGTAAAATGATCCAATGAAAAGTTTTAAAAACAAGTCACATGACCTGTTATGCGGCATAGGGCTACAAAAAGCGTAGAAAATCCGTTGGCACGTGAGGCGGCGTCAGTAGCGGACCGATGTGCGAATAGGCCGAAGGCAGCACAACGCGCCGAGATCCGGATGCCACCGAGTTAGTGTCCAGCAAGTTGCTGCACTGGTGTGGCTATCCTACAATGCTGCGCCGAAAGACGGCGTGTCCAGCTGAGTTGCGGTCACTCTTGCGGTACAGTGACTCGAACGCGCCGAGATCCGGATGGCACCGAGTTAGTGTCCAGCAAGTTGCCGCACTGGTGTGGCCATCCTACAATGCTGCGCCGAAAGTCGGCGTGGGGTGCCCGGTTGGCTTATGAGGTGATGTCAGTAGTGGACCGATGTGTGAATAGGTCGGAACCAGCACAAGGCGCCAAGATCCGAATGGCAAGTCCTGGATGTTGAGTGCCTCAGTTGAGAGTTCTGAGCAGTGCTTGTAAAACTGTCTGAAGCTTATTTGCACCTGGTGCAGCTTCACTATTGCCCTGGTGTGGCCAAAGGTCGCACATGACATAGGCGGCCGGCTCCCGAGGTCCGGCGGAACTTTTTTCCTTTTCCTTTCTGCTTCTTTTCCTACAATCCGTTTCATCTGAAGACACGACCAGGTCCCTGAATGTGTGCAGGGGGACGCTATTGATTGAATGAAAATGGCGGCTTGACACAAAGCTGACTCAAGCGTTGCTGTTGATGCTATACAGACAAAAATTGGTTTTCAGTTTGTACATTCTTCAGGATTTTTTTTTCTATCCAAGTCTGATTGAGAGTTTGTAGAAAAATGGCTTCAGATTTTCCACATACTACTCTTCAACATTCTTCCTAAATGTAACAATTTGAAACTCACTAGGAGAACGGCTGTTTCTGTTTCCTTTCAAAATGCTGCCAACAATATTTTCTGAATGGAAGACACCATCTTGTAGCATAAAGGGCCGAAAGGGGTTCTGGTCTGGCCGATGGTTGGTGGAGACATTTTGACTATATCTTGGACCTGCCCGGCCTCGCTCTAGAAAATGTTATTGTAAGTGGCCCTGTCGTATTTTAATTACAAAATGTACGTCCACCGATTCCGCAACTGTTAGACACCTTTGTTCTTGCAACCTAATGGCCCGCTCGTTACGTTCCTCTACAGTGTAAATGTCTCCTCATCATATACGATTTCAGTTTGCTCCGTGGCCGGCCCACGTGGTTATAGGCCCGTATTTGTATACTGACATTTTCACAATAAAGGTTTTTAAAACAAAACACGGTAGTAGTATTTACATTGGTAAAGTTTTTACTTTTAGTCACTGTTTTCGAATCAGTAAAAGGCAAGTGAAATAAAGCAGTCCAATTACATGACGGATAAAAGGTATAATATGTAGGAACGCAGTAAAGATAAATGGTCAAGGGCAGTTGTGTTTTTCATTTCTGCAACATAAAGTGATCGATAAGAATCTGATAATCAGGCGTATCGGCGACTAAGACAGCAGGCCGAATCTCTTTTACTCAACGGCTCCGTCATGGAAGGAAGAAACGCCCTTTTTCTCGAAAAAGGAATATATTTTACTTGCAGGACAGTTGTAAATTTTCCGGGAAAGTACATTAGCCTGGAATATTATAACATATGTTTAAAAAAAAATAATGTTCGAAAACAATAAAAAGCGTAATTTTTAGGTCATATGACCAAGCTTTTCATCATTAAAATAACAAAAGTAAAATGAACCAATGAAAAGTTTTATTAACAAGTCACATGACCTGTTATGCTTACGTTACGCGCTGCGCGCCGCGCCTCGGATCACTTCCGGGTGCGCTAACGCGGCGTGTCATATAACGCATTACGCGACAACGTAGGTCAAGAATATAGTCAAAATGTCTCCACCAACCAGCGTTCGGAACACAACCCCTTTCAGCAGTCCAAAAAGTTCTGTTAAATGACAACAGAGGGGACAGGCAACAAGAACCATCAGTCAAAGAGGGGAGGGCAAGTTCTTCTCTTCCGGGTCATGTTGGGGCGCTACCGGAACTGATCGAATTGGTAGTCTACAGTGTTTCTGGATGTTTCAGACTAAAGCTGGCGTCAGCATGAGAGCACTACCATCTCGTAGCTCCGTCGTGGCTATTCCACGAGCAATCATGGCAGCCGCTCCCCACCAGAAGCCTGCGGGAGTCGGAGGCCCCCAAGACTTTTGTAGAATCTTCACGGCTGAGGGGACGCTTTCGAGAATGGGACCCAAGCCCTATCAGGGAAGCGTCCGAGTTCAAAGGTGTCCCAGGGCCATTTTAGTGGACCAGGCCCAAAACCGAAGAGCCGGCCGCCATTTTAAGAGTCCTGTGGCAGCCGCCTATCGCTGCACCGCAAGAGCGGGAGCAACTCAACTACATGATGAGCGAGACGCTGTAGTCGCAAGAGCGGGCGGTAAACAGCTGAATGGCGGAAGAGGCACAGTGTAGCAAAAGCGGGCGGAATGGCAACTGAAACGGTAAAGGGGCGCCCCACTACAGCGTGTCTTCAGGTCAAACGGATTGTGGGACAAGGTCCAGAATTGAAGAGTCATCAAAAGGCAAAAAGTTCCGCCGGACCCCGGGAGCCGGCCGCCTATGTCGGGGGCGATCTCAGGCTACACCAGTGCTATAAGACTTGGGGAGGGTGTCGGAGCCAAGCGTCTTCTCCGAGTCCATGGCCATCACACCGCCCCTCAGGGGCCTCCGTCAAGCTGTTTAGGAAGGTAACATATCACATTGTTTTCTAATGCAGTCAGGTCCACAAACGACACTCACTTACTTTGAGAATAGTGAAGCTGCAGTAGGTGGAAATAAGCTTCAGACAGTGTTACAAGCACTGCTCAGAACTCTTAACTATGGCACCCAACATCCAGAACTTATGCCATTTGAGAATGGCAGTGACATTGAAGCAACTCAGGGACCAAAACCATTAACGTACTTTCACGTATGAAAATCTTACTTGGGGAGGGGGCAGGAGCGAAGCGCCCCCTCCCAGTCCGCGCCACCACACCGTATGTTGAAAATCTGAAGCCATCGTTCTACAAAGTGAACCAACCTTGGATTGAAAAATCTAGAAAAATGTACAAACTGAAAACCAGTTTTGGTCTGCATAGCATCAGTAGCAACGCTTGCTATCAGAGTGCATGAGTTTCATGCTCGATCGATTGAGCTAGCCGGATCGGGCAATAAAAAGTATAAAATAGTTATGTAAATAGTTATTTAATAAAATGTTTTACCCTGTTTCTTTGCTGGTGTGTTGTCTATATTTTTAATATTTGCATAGGGTTTGTCGTTATTTTGGGCGGGGTGGGTGACGGAGTCGAGCTGTCTTGCAGCCCTCATGGTGTGGAGCTCAGTTCATCTCACTATTTTCGTATTTCTCATGAAGGGTTGTTCCTAATATTTCTATTTTAGCGAGGTCAAAAAGAGATCCAATTAGTGGCCTACTTATTTTGCTCGATTACTTTTATTTTTTTACACGATTTTTCACTATCTGCAAAGACTAAACAGAGTATTGCGACTTTGTGCTTGTTTGTAAATAGAGAATGATCCAAAGAGAACCAATTCTAAAACAGTAAATGCTTGGATAACAATCAATCAAATGGAGAGACAAGCAGGCACGACGGATTACAACGGGGGCAAAGGCCTGCGTTAACTACCGTTCACTATCTGCAAAGAGAGAGTACTACTAAGAGAAAAGAGGGGAGGGGGGGCAGCGTTCAAAGCACATCAGCGTGCATAAATACGAAAATGTTTTTATCTATCACGTACTTGACATTTTAAAGCTTTTCATATTTGCTATTAAAAAACCAATGAAATTCACAGAAAAAACCATAGGTTATAGCGGATATATAGTTAGGAATTTGCATTTACAAAACCTTGAAAATTCAATGAAAAAACCATTGGTTTTAGGCCATATATAGTTAGGGATTTGCATTTACAAAACCTTATTTTACTCGCATAAAACCATTGAAATTCCATATATAGTTATAAGCGCTAACTATATATCGCGCACCCGCAATCCACTGCTGATGATGTCACATATTACATCATTCATGACATGGTTAGTGACATCACTGATGACATCACTGATGACATCTCAAATGACATCACTGATGACATCACTGAAAACATCTCATTTGACATGACTGATAACATCACTGATGATATCATTCGTGTGATAATACCATGAACCTCTTCAGACTCTAATATAACCTTAGATACAATCAGTGTAAACAGACAGTCACAGACTGTCACTCATCCATGGAGTTACTCACACACCTAGTCAGTTATGCCAAAAATCAATCACACCTCCATTTTCTCAACTATACAGTTATACACACCTTACTTATTCAAACATATACTAACACATATTTACATGTTCACAATGATCCATACAGCCACTCACACATTCACTGGCTCTTATGCACAGTTATGTATAGATGTCAACTCTCACATGTACTGTGTTTTACATATGTACTTAATTTGACATGTAGCACTGAGATATCCATTCACTCACTAATACACTCATGCACAGTCAACCGCCCATACAGCTGTTTGCACATGCACTTTTGAATCTATACATATAGTGAATCAACTACTCACACATCTATGTACAGAGTCACACACCTTCCAGCCACCCATACACACACACTCAGTTTCCCATACAAATACTTGGACAACCAATCAATAACCCATACAGTTACTCATATAGCTACTGATCAACATATGCAGCAGTTTGTAGAACAACAGATATAATGATGCACAAACTAAAACAGTTTAGTCACTAACCCATGCACTCAGTGAGACACATTTAATCACTCACTCAATCAGTCAGTCATGCACCTAGTAAATCCTTCATCCAGACACTTATATATCCACTCATTCTTCAATATGTAAAACATATTTTAACTTTACAGAAACATACAGTCACTGGATGTTGTAATCAGTGATGTCATCAGTGATGTCATTTGAGATGTCATCAGTGATGTCATCAGTGATGTCACTAACCATGTCATGAATGATGTAATATGTGACATCATCAGCAGTGGATTGCGGGTGCGCGATATATAGTTAGCGCTTATAACTATATATGGAATTTCAATGGTTTTATGCGAGTAAAATAAGGTTTTGTAAATGCAAATCCCTAACTATATATGGCCTAAAACCAATGGTTTTTTCATTGAATTTTCAAGGTTTTGTAAATGAAAATTCCTAACTATATATCCGCTATAACCTATGGTTTTTTCTGTGAATATATATATATATATATATATATATATATATATATATATATATTCAATGAAAAAACCATAGGTTATAGGCCATATATAGTTAGGAATTAGCATTTACAAAACCTTATTTTACTCGCATAAAACCATTGAAATTCCATATATAGTTAGCTAACTATAAGCGCTAACTATATATCGCGCACCCGCAATCCACTGCTGATGATGTCACATATTACATCATTCATGACATGGTCAGTGACATCACTGATGACATCACTGATTACAACATCCAGTGACTGTATGTTTCTGTAAAGTTAAAATATGTTTCACATATTGAAGAATGAGTGGATGTATAAGTGTCTGGATGAAGAATTTAGTAGGTGCATGACTGACTGTATGAGTGAGTGATTAAATGTGTCTCACTGAGTGCATGGGTTAGTGACTAAACTGTCTTAATTCGTGCATCAGTATGTTTGTTGTTGTGTAAACTGCTGCTTGTGTTGATCAGTAGCTATAAGAGTAGCCATATGGGTTATTGATTGGTTGCCCAAATATTTGAATGGGAGGCTGAGTGTGTGTGTGGGTGGCTGGGAGGTGCGTGACTCTGTGCATAGATGTGTAAGCAGTTGATTCACTAGGAGTATGAGTTCAAGAGTGCATGTGGAAACAGCTATATGAGCGGTTGACTGTGCATGGGTGTGTTGGTGAGTGAATGGATTTCTCATTGCTACATGTGCAAGTAAGTACGTATGTAAAACACAATACATGTGAGAGTTGAGATATATAAATAACTGAACATAAGAGCCAGTGAATGTGTGAGTGGCTGTATCGATCACTGTGAGCTTGTATCAGGGATTATATAAGAGAGTAAATATGTGTTATTATATGTTTGAATAAGTAAGATGTGTATAACTGTATAGTTGAGGAAATGGAGGTGTGATTGATTCTTTGCATGACTGACTAGGTGTGTGAGTAAGTCCATGGATGAGTGACAGTCTGTGAGTGTCTGTTTATACTGAGTGTATGTAAGGTTATATTAGAGTCTGAAGAGGTTCATTGTATTATCACATGAGTGATGTGATCAGTGATGACAAATGAGATGTCATCAGTGATGTCATTTGAGTTGTCATCAGTGATGTCATTTGAGATGTCATCATTGATATCATTTGAGTTGTCATCAGTGATGTCATTTGAGATGTCATCAGTGATGTCATCAGTGATGTCACTGACCATGTCATGAATGATGTAATATGTGACATCATCAGCAGTGGATTGCGGGTGCGCGATATATAGTTAGCGCTTATAGTTAGCTAACTATATATGGAATTTCAATGGTTTTATGCGAGTAAAATAAGGTTTTGTAAATGCTAATTCCTAACTATATATGGCCTATAACCTATGGTTTTTTCATTGAATTTTCAAGGTTTTGTAAATGCAAATTCCTAACTATATATCCACTATAACCTATGGTTTTTTCTGTGAATTTCATTGGTTTTTTAATAGCAAATATGAAAAGCTTTAAAATGTCAAGTACGTGATAGATAAAAACATTTTCATATTTATGCACGCTGATGTGCTTTGAACGCTGCCCCCCCCCTCCCCTCTTTTGCCTTTGTTAGTACTCTCTCTTTGCAGATACAGAAGGGTAGTTAACGCAGGCCTTTACCCCCGTTGTAATCCGTCGTACCTCCTTGTCTCTCCATTTGATTGTTTGTTGTCCAAGCATTTACTGTTTTAGAATTGGTTCTCTTTGGATCATTCTCTATTTACAAACAAGCACAAAGTCGCAATACTCTGTTTAGTCTTTGCAGATAGTGAAAAATCGTGTAAAAAAATAAAAGTAATCGAGCAAAATCAGTAGGCCACTAATTGGATCTCTTTTTGACCTCGCTAAAATAGAAATATTAGGAACAACCCTTCTTGAGAAATACGAAAATAGTGAGATGAACTGAGCTCCACACCATGAGGGCTGCAAGACAGCTCGGCTCCATCACCCATCCCGCACAAAATAATGACAAACCCTATGCAAATATTAAAAATATAGACAACACACCAGCAAAGAAATAGGGTAAAACATTTTATTAAAAAACTATTTACATAACGTTGGTTTATAAGATGATGTCAGTAGTGGACCGATGTGTGAATAGATCGAAAACAGCACAAGGCTCCAAGATCCGGATAGCAAGCTCCTGGATGTTGGGTGCCATAGTTTAGAGTTCTGAATTTCAGCCTTTTTCGATGCCTGTGCTTTGTTGAATCAAAATGGCGGCTTGACACAAAGCTGACTCAAGCGTTGTTACTGATGCTATGCAGACCAAAACTGGTTTTCAGTTTGTACATTTTTCTAGATTTTTCATTCCAAGTTTGGTTGACTTTGTAGAACGATGGCTTCAGATTTTCAACATACGGTGTGGTGGCGCTGACTGGGAGGGGGCGCTTCGCTCCTGCCCCCTCCCCAAGTAAGATTTTCATACGTGAAAGTACGTTAATGGTTTTGGTCCCCGAGATGCTTCGATGTCACTACCATTCTCAAATAGCATAAGTTCTGGATGTTGGGTGCCATAGTTAAGAGTTCTGAGCAGCGCTTGTAACACTGTCTGAAGCTTATTTCCTCCTACTGCAGCTTCACTATTCTCAAAGTAAGTGAGTGTCGTTTGTGGACCTGACTGCATTAGAAAACAATATGATATGTTACCTTCCTAAACAGCTTGACGGAGGCCCCTGAGGGGCGCTGTGATGGCCATGGACTCGGAGAAGACGCTTGGCTCCGACACCCTCCCCAAGTCTTATAGCACTGGTGTAGCCTGAGATCGCCCCCGACATAGGCGGCCGGCTCCCGGGGTCCGGCGGTACTTTTTGCCTTTTGATGACTCTTCAATTCTGGACCTTGTCCCACAATCCGTTTGACCTGAAGACAAGCTGTAGTGAGGCGCCCCTTTATCGTTTTAGTTGCCATTCCGCCCGCTTTTGCTACACTGTGCCTCTTCCGCCATTCAGCTGTTTTCCGCCCGCTCTTGCGACTACAGCGTCTCGCTCACCATGTAGTTGAGATGCGCCCGCTCTAGCGGTGCAGCGATAGGCGGCTGCCACAGGACTCTCAAAATGGCGGCCGGCTCTTCGGTTTTGGGCCTGGTCCACTAAAATGGCCCTGGGACACCTTGGAACTCGGACGCTTGTCTGCTAGGGCTTGGATCCCATTCTCGAAAAGCGTCCCCTCAGCCGTGAAGATTCTACAAAAGTCATGGGGGCCTCCGACTCCCGCAGGCTTCTGGTGGGGAGCGGCTGCCATGATTGCTCGTGGAATGGCCACGACGGAGCTACGAGATGGTAGTGGTCTCATGCTGACGCCAGCTTTAGTCTGAAACATCCAGAAACACTGTAGACTACCAATTCGATCAGTTCCGGTAGCGCCCCAACATGACCCGGAAGAGAAGAACTTGCCCTCCCCTCTTTGACTGATGGTTCTTGTTGCCTGTCCCCTCTGTTGTCATTTAACAGAACTTTTTGGACTGCTGAAAGGGGTTGTGTTCTGAACGCTGGTTGGTGGAGACATTTAGACTATATTCTTGACCTACGTTGTCGCGTAATGCGTTTTATGACACGCCGCGTTAGCGCACCCAGAAGTGATCCGAGGCGCGGCGCGCAGCGCGTAACGTAAGCATAACAGGTCATGTGACTTGTTAATAAAACTTTTCATTGGTTCATTTTACTTTTGTTAATTTAATGATGAAAAGCTTGGTCATATGACCTAAAAATTACGCTTTTTATTATTTTCGAACAATATTTTTTTTTCAAACATATGTTATAATATTCCAGGCTAATGTACTTTCCCGGAAAATTTACAACTGTCTGGCAAGTAAAATATATTCCTTTTTCGAGAAAAAGGGCGTTTCTTCCTTCCATGACGGAGCCGTTGAGTAAAAGAGATTCGGCCTGCTGTCTTAGTCGCCGATGCGCCTGATTATCAGATTCTTATCGATCACTTTATGTTGCAGACATGAAAAACACAACTGCCCTTGACCATTTATCTTTACTGCGTTCCTACATATTATACCTTTTATCCGTCATGTAATTGGACTGCTTTATTTCACTTGCCTTTTACTGATTCGAAAACAGTCACTAAAAGTAAAAACTTTACAAATGAAAATACTACTACCGTGTTTTGTTTTAAAAACCTTTATTGTGAAAATGTCAGTATACAAATACGGGCCTATAACCACGTGGGCCGGCCACGGAGCAAACTCAAATCGTATATGATGAGGAGACATTTACACTGTAGAAGAACGTAACGAGCGGGCCATTAGGTGACAAGAACAAAGGTGTCTAACAGTTGCGGTATCGGTGGACGTACATTTTGTAATTAAAATACGACAGGGCCACTTACAATAACATTTTCTAGATATACATTTGCGGGCAAAGAGTTACGAGTCCCATTTATACCGGCGCCATTTTGGGCGAGGCCGGGCAGGTCCAAGATATAGTCAAAATGTCTCCACCAACCATCGGCCAGACCAGAACCCCTTTCGGCCCTTTATGTTACAAGATGATGTCTTCCATTCAGAAAATATTGGTGGCAGCATTTTGAAAGGAAACAAAAACAGCCGTTCTCCTAGTGAGTTTCACATTGTTACATTTAGGAAGAATGTTGAAGAGTAGTATGTGGAAAATCTGAAGCCATTTTTCTACAAACTCTCAATCAGACTTGGATGGAAAAAAAAACCTGAAGAATGTACAAACTGAAAACCAATTTTTGTCTGTATAGCACCAACAGTAACGCTTGAGTCAGCTTTGTGTCAAGCCGCCATTTTCATTCAATCAATAGCGTCCCCCTGCACACATTCAGGGACCTGGTCGTGTCTTTAGATGAAACGCATTGTAGGAAAAGAAGCAGAAAGGAAAAGGAAAAAAGTTCCGCCGGACCTAGTGAAGCTGCAGCAGGTGCAAATAAGCTTCAGACAGTCTTACAAGCACTGCTCAGAACTCTCAACTGAGGCACTCAACATCCAGGACTTGCCATTCGGATCTTAGCGCCTTGTATTTTTGTTTTGTTCTTGATGGAGGGGAAACAACAAAAAACAGGCATTGAAAACGGCTCAACTGGAGCAAAAAAAAAATTACTTCTTGGGTGCATTAGGGCATTTATGATTTTCGAATGCCGTATTCATCAGGTTGATGCTCATGTTGCCATAGGACAGCATAGCACCACAGTGTATACAAGTTAACTTCATATGTTCAGATGAGGCAGGTGGCATATTTAGCATTCACCTTCTTTGATCCAGGAAGGATGGAGAAAAACTGCCAGATGAAACTTGAAACTTGGCCATCCAGATCTCGGCGCGTTCGACTCACTGTACCGCAACAGTGACCGCAACTCAGCTGGACACGCCGTCTTTCGGCGCAGCATTGTAGGATGGCCACACCAGTGCAGCAATTTGCTAGACACCACCTCGGTGCCATCCGGATCTCGGCGCGTTCGAGTCACTGTACCGCAACAGTGACCGCAATTCAGCTGGACACGCCGTCTTTCGGCGCAGCATTGTAGGATGGCCACACCAGTGCGGCAATTTGCTGGACACCACCTCGGTGCCATCCGGATCTCGGTGCGTTCGAGTCACTGTACCGCAACAGTGACCGCAACTCAGCTGGACACGCCGTCTTTCGGCGCAGCATTGTAGGATGGCCACACCAGTGCGGCAATTTGCTGGACACCACCTCGGTGCCATCCGGATCTCGACGCGTTGTGCTGCCTTCGGCCTATTCGCACATCGGTCCGCTACTGACAGTGACCGCAACTCAGCTGGACACGCCGTCTTTCGGCGCAGCATTGTAGGATGGCCACACCAGTGCGGCAATTTGCTGGACACCACATCGGTGCCATCCGCATCTCGACGCGTTGTGCTGCCTTCGGCCTATTCGCACATCGGTCCGCTACTGACAGTGACCGCAACTCAGCTGGACACGCCGTCTTTCGGCGCAGCATTGTAGGATGGCCACACCAGTGCGGCAATTTGCTGGACACCACCTCGGTGCCATCCGGATCTCGACGCGTTGTGCTGCCTTCGGCCTATTCGCACATCGGTCCGCTACTGACGCCGCCTCACGTGCCAACGGATTTTCTACGCTTTTTGTAGCCCTATGCCGCAGAACAGGTCATGTGACTTGTTTATAAAACTTTTCATTGGTTCATTTTTCTTTTGGTTTCCTAAAGATGGAAGGCTTGGTCATATGACCTAAAAATAACACTTTTCATTGGTTTAGAACATTTTTTTTCCCAAACGATGAAAGCCCCACCTTGTTTCTGGATCATTCAGACTGAAGCTGGCGTCAGCATGAGAGCACCACCATCTCGTGGCTCCGTCGTGGTCATTCCGCGAGCAATCATGGCAGCCGCTCCCCACCGGAAGCCTGCGGGAGTCGGGGGCCCCCAAGACTTTTATACAATCTTCACGGCTGAGGGGACGCTTTTCGAGAATGGAGCCCAAGCCCTAGCAGGCAAGCGTCCGACTTCCAAGGTGTCCCAGGGCCATTTCAGTGGACCAGGCCCAAAACCGAAGAGCCGTCCGCCATTTTGACAGCCATGTGGCAGCCGCCTATCGCTGCACTGCAAGAGTGGGAGCAACTCCACAACATGGTGAGCGAGACGCTGTGGCCGCAAGAGCGAGCGCAACTCAGCTAGATGGCCGCCACCTGGGGAGGCCCGTTCACGCCGCCTCCCCCCCCCCCCCCCGGGCCGCCGCACGCCAATTTTCGGAGCAGCATTGTAGGATACCAAAACCAGTGCGGCAGTTTACTGGACATCACCTGGGTGCCTGTCGTACATGTTGTGTCAGCCATGTGACACTGGACACAGACCGCTACTGACGAGGCCTCCCCCCGCACCACCCGGGACGCCCCACGCTGTTTTTCTGTGCTGCATTGTAGGATCCCTAAACCAGTGCGGCACCCAGGCGACATCACCTGGGTGCCGTCCAGAACTCTGCACGTTGTGCTGCCTTGGGACTATTCGCACAACAGACCGCTACTGACGAGGCCTCCCCCCGCCCCACCCGGGACGCCCCACGCCAATTTTCGGAGCAGCATTGTAGGATCCCTAAACCAGTGCGGCACCCAGGCGACATCACCTGGGTGCCGTCCAGAACTCTGCACGTTGTGCTGCCTTGGGACTATTCGCACAAAAGACAGCTTCTAACCATTGTTGCTTTTTGTGTTAATAAATGTTTAAATGTTTTTAGTTTTTGTTCTGTTCATTATCGTTAAAAGTTAATAAAGTTTTATAACCTTACTTTGTTGGAGTGTTATCTATTTTTTGAAAAACGGGTGAATGGGGCCTTGAATCGGGTTATTGTCATGTGTGGGCTTTGGAAGTGTGCTGCTGCAGGATCGGACATTTCAAACTCAAATGCACGTTCTTTTTCTTACCTTTCCGAAGCATGGAGCGCAATAGCAAGCAGAGAAAGGGTGATGCACGTGTTGAACACTACCTGACCTGGCAAGTTGCTGGCAGTGCCCCCCCGCCCGCTCCTGAAAGAGGGCACACACACACCGCCGCCCCGAGTACTTCAGAAATCTTTAAAAGACCATGCGCTTGTTCATGAGGCTTAAATGGTTTATCACCTCTTCTAGAACCCCTACATCGACCCTCTGACGTTTCATGGAAAAATTACCATGTAACACAATACCAAGCCCTATCAGCTGAAACCCCCAAGGAATCGTGGGGCATATTAGCAAGGGGGTTTATCTCCCCTTTTTTGGCTTTAAAAACCATGAAAGCGGAGATAAAATTATTTCCCTATTATCAAGCTGTCGCTAACACCAGTTAGTGACACCTAAAAGGAGATAGCGACCATCTTGGGCCCGGCTTTGCATGTCAGTGATACTTATCACTAATGACATGCAAAGTGGCGTGCCAAGATGTTAGCGACTGGAAACAGTCCCTAACATCGCTACCTTCTATTACCAACTTTTGGAGATATTCGCACTAAGCGCGAATATCTCCAAAAGCTAACACCTGCCCTGAGCAGGTCTTAGCCATGTTATCCAATGGGAGGTGGATAACATGGCTAAGAGCATTAGGTCGATAATACATGAATATCGCTGACTTTTCTGCGATAATAGCAAGGTTTATCTGCGATAAAAATCGCCGATGTGCGGCGATAATTTTTGTCTCTAAACAAGTTATAGACAAAAATTATCGCTAGTTGTTAGTAATATGCCCCCGGGTTTTTGCTTGCAGAAATCGGGAGGCGGGAGACTAGCACTGAAATCAGTACTCACACGCCTGAATCAGGAGGATTGGCATGTCTGAATTCTCTACAGCTGGGGCCATAAACTACATCCGCAGGGGTAGGTGATAGCCTGGGACCAGCCTGGCATCTAAAATGGCTGCCGTGCACGACAAAATTGTGGCATTCGAAAAAAGGCAAGATGGAGCAGCCGCTGGAAGAGATATATCAACATATATCAGCCTCCTCAGCCACCCTCAGGAAACATAGGGGATTAGGATATGTCTCCCGCACCCCCTTATACCTAGTACTTTAATTAACGAAGCACAAAATGGCGAATTCCCGTTTCGCTACCAGTTTGCGGCCCAGTTCGCGGCCCGTGAAGCGCTTCTACCGTGAAAAATCATTTTTTTTTTATTTTCCCCACGGGACCCTTTAATAACCCCAACAACATTCCTAGGGGGTCAAGAGGGGGATACCTTGCCCCCTTTCATTAAATTCCCCCTTAGTTTTTCACCTTTTCTTCTCTCTCGATCCTACCGAGAGACAAGATGGCGGCCGCTCCGGACTGTCACGCAGCAAAAAAAAAAAAAAAGCTCACGCACAGCCGCTGGAAGAGATGTATCAACATATATCAGCCTCCTCACCCACCCTCAGGAAACATAGGGGATTAGGATACGTCTCCCGTACCCACTTATAACTAGTAATTTAATTTACGAAGCACAAAATGGCGAATTCCCGTTTCGCTACCAGTTTGCGGCCCAGTTCGCGGCCCGTGAAGCGCTTCTACCGTGAAAAATCATTTTTTTTTTCTTTTCCCCACGGGTCCCTTTAATAACCCCAACAACATTCCTAGGGGGTCAAGAGGGGGATACCTTGCCCCCTTTCATTAAATTCACCCTTCGTTTTTCACCTCTTCTTCTCTCTCGATCCTACCGAGAGACAAGATGGCGGCCGCTCCGGACTGTTTAGAATGTTGACAGACACCGGAGAGCCAATCAGCTTTCTGCGCGCAAAGTTCCGATAAGCGAAAAGTAAGCGGACCGGATCGCTGCCCAGAGCGCTGTTACAGATATATATCTTGATTTAAACGTTAATTTCTCAAAAACTACTGGAGCACATATATTGAGACCTAGCAAAGGCACATCGGGCTAACAGTCCCTACAATTTTGCCAAGTTTCGTGCAAATCCATTCAGCCGTTCGAGCTAAAAGTGAGTCCAACCGCCCTATGGAAAACTCAATGCAAAAAACGCGTTTTGGGACCCCCCTTTTTTCTCAGCCCCCCCTTGACGAAACCCCACCAAATTTTCAGGAGCTGCTCAGAAACAAAATGTGCCATTTTCCTGAAAATTTCAGCCGATTCCATCCACAAACGCCAAAGTTATTAGACATAGAATTTTCAAAAGTCCCATAGGGAATTTATCCTAACTATATATACCTACTGGCGAACGCCAGTAGGTAATATATATATATATATATATTCTATACATTCTATATATATATATATAGAATGCATGCCATTACAACGCGGTCATGACAACAACTTGCTGTAGGGGGACGTTGGATGTTGGAATAGTATAATTTACTATTCCCACTCCAGTCTGTGTAACAATAGGGAAGGTGTTGAATTTCAAATCCAACACCTTCTGCCCCCTACAGCAAGTCATTGTAACAGCTTGCATTGTAAGGTGATGCAATGCAACAACGCGGTCGTTGTAATGGCCACGTTGTAATGGCATGCGATGTGTAAACATCGTTCTAAGCGATGTTTACCCATCCAAAATAATGGTTATTGAAAAGTATACTAATCTGAAGTAATGATACGATGAAATTAAGAATATCAATAGTGAAGGCCTAGCATCAAAAGTAATCTCGCTGACCAAAAGCTGTAAAGTATTCTCTTGTTGTAAATATCCATGCCTCAGCAGTGCAAGGTGAGACCGGAATAGGTGATGTGAAGATATCCAGTGTCTCTATTCCTATTGCGTTTGTCCTTTCCATTTGCCTAATATACTGCTGACTGGTATACAATCCTTTGCTTGGTCATCAGTGGGTTAGAGGAAATTATGATATAAGCATTGCTCCTGTTGAATCTGGTTTGCCTGATTCGTACAGAATTGACACAATTAAAATGACTATAATGTCAGATAAGAGCATCTGATGATCATAAACTTAAACTCAAATTGGATTTTTATTGTCCAAGTAGGAACTAGTTTGTTGGTGGATAAGTGTGTCCAGTTGCATGTGGGGGACTGGTTCAGTGTTCAGCAAACAACACTTGGACAGCCATATCTGATACTGACCTAATAGTTTAATTTATTTCAGCAGTATAATCCACACCACCAGACCTTCTATTCCAAAGGGAAATGTAGGTGAAAAATGTAATTTCCTCTCAGGTGCTAAGTGATGAGAAGTAGGCTGCTTTATCAGAAATCTTGCTCTACAATATTGTCAATTAGTAATAAAGGGGAACACATCAAGATACTTAATATACTGCAAAAGTTTAATTTTTCTGTAGAAACTCCATTTAGTGGTTCCAAGTAAATTAGTATTCTTTCCAATTATATAAGACACTGTGGGCCATATGTAGGTAAATGGCATTTACCGAATAGTAAAAACTGAATTTTACCGATTCGGTATTTGCAAATCGGTAAATGCCATGTAGGTAAATATTCGGTATCAATTACTGAATCGTTATGATTCGGTAATTACCGAATCGGTATTTACCGATTCGGTAATTGCCATTGATTCCTATGGGCCTTGAGGCCCATAGGAATCAATGGCAATTACCGAATCGGTAAATACCGATTCGGTAAATTTACCGAATTGTCAAGGGGGACAGGGTGTCACTTTGACACCCTGTTGCACCCCTGATTCTGGCTTGTGTGCCATGTGACACACCTACATGCCCTTAGGGTATGTATGTGTGCCACATGGCACAGGTGTACATGCACAGATGTGCATGTACACAGAAATTCGTTATTTACCATGCCATTGTATTGCATGGTAAATAACGAATTCCTAAGGGCCTGTGGCACTGTTTCCAGTGCTACCTACATCCCATATTACCGATTCTGTACATTTACCGATTCGGTAATTTACAGATTCGGTAAATTTATCGATTCGGTAAATATACAGAATCGGAAACTGAAACTACAAATACTGGTCGCTAACGGCCGAAATCGGCCGTTACCGACCGGTATTTGGCCACCTACATATGGTCCTGTGTCATTACTCAATAACAGTGCATTGTGTTGTATTGAAACATTTATATGGAGCTTACAACCCCTGTGTGAGGCACTGAAGTGCTTGGTCACATGCAAAACAGGCAATGGCGTCTAGGATGTGTGAATGGAAGGGTGTTATCTCTGTTTTTAATTTTATGTGCGAAGTGTTTCCTTTTTGTGTGTGATGACCACGGAGGTGTGGTTATTATGTTAGGGAATGCAGCATTTAGGAGTGTGTTGGGAGAAGAAGCGTGAGAGATAAGAGTGTAGTTTGCAGTTTTCTGTAAGCTTGAAGCAATGAGCATCTCTGCAGGTCCCTTTATCATATTTCTTGTAGTCAAAGTCCACTTAGCTGGCTATTAGATAGAAACCATGATTCCTGTTAGAATGAAGTCACAACCCCCAAATTAACCTGCGCTTAACCCTCTAGTAGACTGGAACAAGCAGTGAGCCTCAACTTAGAGGCAATGTGTAAAATATTATTGGAGCATTTCAAACAGTAATACAGTGAAAGCACCACACAAGAACAATCCCATACCAATTTAAAAACAGAAAGCAAAATGTAATAAATACTTTGAGATCCAAATGACAAAATCCAATCAGTAGAACCATAGGTATACAATTTCAAAGCTTTAAGTGAAAACAGTGCTTAGAAGTACAAAGCATATATTGTTGTTATTTGGTCGCGCTGGGCCAGCCTAAGATCCTGCATCGAGGATACATTGTACAGAGGCAGTTTCGAGGAGCTGCACGGCTGTGATGCGGAGTCCTGTGTCGCCGTCAAGGATGCTGTCTATGAGGGGCTTGCGATGGGGAGTCTTACATCCAAGAAGCACCACGAATCATCAGGTTCCAAAGAAGCTGCGGGGCTTTGGTGTAGAATCCTGCATCATTGTTGGGAAGGCCGCCAACGAAGGGCTTGCGATGCGAAGCCCTGCTTCGAGAATATGTCATGCAGTGGCAGTTTCAAGGAGTCTGTGGGCTGGGAGGTAAGGTCCGGCATCAGGGATGGATGCTCACAGCCGGATGAACTCGCTGAATACCTTCAGGCCCACTTCCGCATGTCCAGGACTGCTGTGGTACCATTTTGGGGTGGGTAGGACTCACAGCAGACAGTGTGCAGGTGCTGGGTTCAAGGTGGTTAGAACTTTTTCTGTCCCTGAGGCTCTGATCAGGAGGCCAGCCAATTAGCCATTGGAGTCACTCTGGTGGTCCTGGAGTCAAGACGCAGGTCCAATCCTTTCACTCAGGCAGCATGGCAGCAGAGTAGCAGTCCTTCTTGCAGAACAAAGCAGCATAACCTTTTTAATACACTGCAACCTGCCCTGTGGGCTATTTAGGGCCTACGCTGCAAGTAGAACCAATTTACTAGGAACTTTCAAGTAAGTGAAATGTGCCAATTGGGTGTAAACTAATTTTACCTTGTTTAAGGGAGCGAGCAGAAGCTCTTTAGCAGTGGTAAAATGTGCAGAGTCCTAAAAGCCAACAAAAACGTTTCAGAAAGCAGTAGGGTGAAGGTAAAAAGTTTGGTGATGACCCTGCAGAAAGGGCGAAGTCCAGTAGACAGACAGACAAACAGACACACAGACAGGCACAGACAGGCAGATAGATGAATGTTTTGGTTTGTTACTACAACAAATTCTGGGATGAAAAATAGTGAATTAAGCGTCCATTTACCCTCCTGCTCTTATTATAATGCCAATTTCTGAACTCCTGCTCCTTCTCATTTACAAAAACAGCTGAGCAGCTGACACTCCCCAGATCTAGGTTAAAATCAGTAACACAGGAGGAAATGGCTCTGTATCATATGACAATTCACAGAGCCATCCCCAGGAGTGGTGTCAGGTTATTGTAAGTATTACTCAAGAACAGTGCTTCAGAGCGTACATGGCAAGCCATCAGCAAAACGCAACACTGAAAAACCAGGGGCAGGTTGCTCTGCACTTAAAAGATATGCTGCATGCATCGACTTTTTAATAGCTTTTCCTGTATGGTATGAAAAATCTAAGAACACAAAACTCTCACCGCGGAATCGGCCTTAGTGCACCGTGAGCTCGTCCTGCACCTCTGAGAAGGCTCTCAATGCGTCCTTTCAGCAGACATGTTCGCGGAGCATTAAAACAAGCCTAAGAAAACGTAAACCTGGCAGCGTTATCTTTGAATAGTGTAAAAAGTGGCCATCGGTTTCGTATTGGGACTAAAAAAAGGACCTGGCACCAAAGAGTGATCCTTATCTGTGTATTTTGACTTTTCATGCACATTGCTTGCGTGGTACGTGCGTCAGCGAAGGTACACAGTGCACCAATAAGGGTGTGCAGGAGGGTGTGCAGAGTATGGATGAGGGTGGGCAGGAGGGGGGCATGAAGAGCACTGAGGGAGGGAATGGCACGAGTGGAGCATGAAGAGCGCTGAGGGTGGGCAAAGCACAAGGGGATTAATGAAGAGCGCTGAGGGTGAGCATGTAATGACTGGGCATGAAGAGTGCTAGGGTGAGCATGGCATGGGGGCATGAAGAGTTCTAGGGTGAGCATGGCACGGGGGCATGAAGAGTGCTAGGGTGAGCATGGCATGGGGGCATGAAGAGTGCTGAAGGTGAGCATTGCATAAGGGGGCATAAGGGTACTGAGGGTGTGCATTGCATGAGGGGGTCATGAAGAGCGCTGACATTGAGCATGGCATGAGGGGGAATGAAGAGTGCTGGGGTGAGCATGGCATGAAGCTGGTATGAAGAGTTCTGGGGTGAGCTTGGCATGAGGCGGGTATGAAGAGTGCTGAGGGTGAGCATGGCATGAGGCGGGTATGAAGAGTGCTGACGGTGAGCATGGCATGAGGGGGGCATGGAGAGCCCTAAGGGTGAGCTTGGCATGAGGGGGCCATGAAAAGCACTGAGGGTGTGCATGGCACAAGGGGGGTATGAAGACCACTGAGGGTGTGTATGGCACAAGGGGGCATGAAGAGCACTGAGGATGAGCATGGCACAGGGGGGCATGAAGACCGCTAAAGGTGGGAATGGCATGAGGGGGGCACAAAGAGCGCAGAGGATGTGCATGGTATGCGGGGGGCATGAAGGGTGCTGAGGGTGTCCATAACACGGGGGCATGAAAAGCATGGAGGGTTGGGTATGGCATGAATAACGCTGAGGGTGTGCATGGCATGAGGGAGGCATGAAAAGCGCTGAGGGTGTGTATGGCATGAGAGGGACATGAAGAACACTGAGGGTGTGGATGGCATGGGAGGATTAATGAAGAGCGCTGAGGGTGAGCTTGGCATGAAGGGGACATGAAGAGAACTGAGGGTGTGCATGGCATAAGGGGGGCATGAAGGGCACTGAGGGTGTGCCTGGCATGAGGGAGGGGGCATGGAGAGCACTGACGGTGAGCGATGGCATGAGGGGGCATGAAGAGTGCTAGGGTGAGCTTTACCTCCTCGTCCGCGTCAAGCCCTGCTCTGATGCTTCCCACCGCCTCATTGCGATGCTGCTGGTGCTGGCCAGGCGTCGGGTGGCCATGTGTTGGGGACATCACCCTGCTCCCAGGGTTGAGAGTCAGTTGGAGGACGCCTCCCGGTGTCAGATTCTCCTGTCGGAATTTTGGGATTTAATGCCTGCTAGGTCCCGGTCTGTGGACATCTGGGGCCTCCTGGTAGCCTATTTGCTCTCCCGTTCCCATTCTAGCGGTGCTGCCTCTCCCACTAGCCCTGAGTCCGCGGTGGCCGCCAGTGTTTGTTAGCTACCTATCTTACCCCTTGCTCTGTCAAACTCATTCTCTTTTCCCTCTCTCCCCACTCCCCGTGGCTATATGGCCCTCTGTCGTGCCCCCGGGAGCGGAGTTGGAGACACCCAACGGGGTGGAGGTGTGACAAGGTTTCGAACAGGTTCCAACTGTTCGCATGCTCGTGAATTGTACCGTTTGTCTGGTCTAACTTTGCATGGATAATGGCACCTGGATACTGCATATGGTACTGTGTCTATGCTGAATTTGGTTCAATAAAGGTTTAAAAACAAAAAAAAAACCCTGTCTCCTCCGTCTCCGCTACCAGATACTTCATGGCCCATTTTACTTCGTATCTCATCCAAGGCTTCTACTTTTTACCTTTGTTTATCACTTTGCCCATCGAAAGAAATAAAACGTCCCTAGAACTCTCCTGGGAAGCTGACCTGGACACTAGTTGGCCTATTCCATTTTTGGGATAAGATCTGGCTGAAAATTTGGGAATCATCCGGAGCAGCAAATGCTACCCAAACCATTTTTTCATTTATAATTGACTCCTTTTGTCGCCAACCTCTTTACATAAAACACATGCCGAAGTCCCCGACACTTGTTGGTCCTGCTCATCTAAACAAGCTGATTTAAAGCACTTAGGGCTAGATGTAGGTAGAATAGATTTACCGATTTTTAATTACCGAATTTTACCGATTCGGTAATTAAAAATCGGTAAATCTAAGGGGTGGGTATGTAGGTATTCCAGATGTGCAAGAATACCAAATCGGAAGAATTCGGTATTGAAGCCCATAGGAATGAATGGGCATTACCAATTCAGTATTTACCGAATCGGTAAATACCGAATTTCACAAGGGTGCAGGGGGTGTCACTTTGACACCCTCTGGCACCCCAAAAATAGGCATGTGCGCCATGTGGCACACAGACATGCCCTAAGGGCATGTCTGTCTGTCACATGGCTAGGTGTGCATGCACACATGTGCATGCACACCTGAATTCGGTATGTTAACACCCAATTGGATTGGGTGGTAAAATACCGAATTTGTAGGGCCTTTGGGACTCTGAAGAGTCCCACCTACATCTGGGAATTACCGAATCGGTAAAAATACCGATTCGGTATTTTACAGATTCTGTAAATTTACCGATTCGGTAAATTTACAGAATCTGTCAAATCTGGCCCCCTACATCTCAAGATGCCAAATACCGGTCGGAGCGGCCGAATTCGGCCATTTCCGACCGGTATTTGCCACCTACATCGGCCCCTTACTGTTCACATGTCCACAGATATTGCATTTTTGGGCTCAAGTCTGGACACAAATTAGGTCAATTTTTCATGCTAATGTTCCTTTGATTGTAGAACAGTGAAGGTTTTGGATCCTACGTCTGCCCAGCCTGGATCTCAACAATGGGGAAAACAGAACAGGGTGGCTGGACAGGATAATTATCAACAACACCTTTTAGCCACGTAGTCAAAGAAATACCACGCGACCTCTGGGAAAGAATCCCAAAACAAATTTATTTTCTACTGAGACTCAAATTTTTAAGGAATCTAAGACATGAACGCAAACAAAACAACTGTTATGACAGTGAATAAGTGATGGCAATATCTACAAATTTACAGAATTTACAAATATACAATACATACACAAGTGAATGAGGCCACATTAGTGAACGAGACACACCAGAAGACAATACAAAATTCAGTGAACAAAATTAATTGCAATTATATACAATGCAAATCTTTGAAGGGTAAAGTAAATGTGAACCAGTCCTACAGACTGTGAAACCATGGGACAGGCGGGGAGGTGGAATGGAATGCCTGCCTGTCAACCAAACCTGTGGTTAATTTATTTAAAGCGGGTTGCACAACTAGGGTCCAACGGAATCGGTGTAATTGTGTCCTAGTGGCACCCTTGGAGGTTTACCACAGGGTGGAGGTGTCGACGCGTTTCGAACCGGGGTTGTTCCAGGTTCTCTTCAGGACAGGGACTGGGGATAATGGTTCTGTAACAGATATACAAGGTGGGTGTCAGATGTGAGTTTAAGGACAATATAATACAAGACTCTGACTCCAAAGGACAAAGGAGGGGGGTTAGTTACCTGCTCAATGGCGTAAGAATGGCCGTAGTACCGGTAACACTCGACCGGGCAGGGTTTCTGAAAAAACAAATGGAAAGCTTAGCGCGGTGGCAAGCCAGGGAGGCTGAAAGAGGTGCCATGCGGTGTGGGGCCAAGGTAGAAACTTTTAACTGATCCTACCTGTGCTTCACCCAGCTGTTAGGCTGGAAATAGGGGTGCCCACGAAGCGGTGCACAAACGGTGCTCACATATTCCAACGTCTGAGGGTGGGAACTGTAGGACCACAGAAAAACACGATGCCCAGAGTTACTATCATTAACCCATATATTGCGGAAAGTCACATTCGACCCACGAGGGGAGTTTCCTACCTGAAATCCCAGCCAAAGGAACACTATCTGTAGTTTCTTGTCAGGTCCGTGTCAGCAAGGGGTTAATGGTTCGCGCTGACCTGAAATGAGGGAAGCGCGAGCTTCAATTAGTTAATGTCACCAGCGGGGCATGCCGTCACCGGGGGGGGGAAGCGCGAGGCGCGTCCAAAGGGCGCAGGGCACTTACTTTCCATTCGGAATCAATCCAGCGTTTTCGTGCCGCAACACAGACTCGGAGTGAAGCGCCGCGCTGTGACGCGTAGCTAATGAGCTCACCTGATCGAGGTGTTGGGAGGTGTGGCTGCGGGGGATCGTCCAAGAGGATGCTGGACTTTGTAGTTATTAGGTACCGGTCGCGGGGACTCTCAGTGCGAGTGGGGGCATATGTGTGGATAATACAACAATGAACGCGATCGCATTCTGCAATAATTTTTAAAGAAACAAACACACGGAGTTCCTAAATTAATAATACACATGCTCGATGTGGAATTAAAACGAGCAACACAATAGCAGTTGCATTAATTAAAAGTTCGAACACAAACATAGGAATCTTGTCATTTATAACAGAAACATGCTCTGGGCCAAAATCATGATATTATCATGTACGCATTAGAAACTTTTCTTTAACACAACAACATCAAAGCCTCAGCGGTGTAAGTAGGTTTAGAACTCAATGTATTATTCAACAACGATTGCAGCAGAGACACAGATTCAAACTTCATCGGAAGACCGGGGATCTGATTCTCATAAAGGATGCTCTATACATCAGCCCAGAAATTATAAGGGGTACATTATGTAGCCTAGTGGGAGGAAAAGTTATTTTACCACAATAACCAATGTAGTGTCATGAGCCCCATGGATGATGTTGTGGACCACTAACCCACTAACCAGCTTATCAACGTTTTCGCATAGACCAAAAGAAGACCTCTGTCGGCCCACCCTGGGTGCCTCAACGCGCCAAACAGACATAGATGTGTGATTAAGCACAGATTAACAGGGGGAATCACTGAGACACAGATCAAAATAAGCGCACAGCCAGACTCTGCCGAACTCTATATTTAAAGGCTGGTAGATTCAGTCATCTCGTTCAGGCCAGAATTGGATGTATCAAACTTGAGTATGAGGTACGCCTCTTTTTGGGATAGGCGGGCGTCTGGGTCACCATTGCCACCCTTGATGACTGCAAGGACCGTCCATCTCATGTCCTGACCGGAGTGTTTCTGTTGCACAAAATGCGAAACCATGGGGGCCGTCAGGATTTTGTTGTTGATTCTTGACCGATGTTGTATAATTCTCTGACGGACCTCCTGTGTGGTTTTACCAATGTATAACAGATTGCATGGACACAGTATCGCATACACTGTATATTTGGTTTTGCAATTTGTATGTTCGTTGTGACGCCAAAATGTGTTTCCATCCGTAAAGAGTGAGCCTTCCATCGTAAGGTCACAAACCGAGCAAGTCCCGCATTTACGGTGTCCTGTAACTGGGCTTGCTCCAAAGATGGTACCTTGGGAGACCTTCTTTGGGGGTGGTCTGGTGGATGTGATCATTTGGCCAATGCTCCTGTTCTTCTTGAGTGCAAATAGGGGGACGCCTATGTCAGGAAGGATTTCTTGCACCAGATGCCAACTCTTTCTGATGATTTTCTGAAGTTGGTTGGTGTGGGGGCCAAAGGTGGAGACACATACCATCCTCTCAGTCGTTGGCCTGGGTCTTTTTTCTAGTAGATGTTCCCTCGGCGTCCACCGTGCCCTCTTCATCGAATGCTTCAAGAGTTTCTGGGGGTACCCACGTTCCTGGAGCTTCGACGTGAGGCTCTGACCATGCAGCTCGAACTGTTCGGTGGTGGTACAGTTCCGTCTCACTCGGAGATATTGGCCATAAGGGAGATTATCCCTTAGGCTCCGTGGATGGTAGCTCTTGTAATGGAGAGCATTGTTCTTGTCCGTCTTTTTTTGGTACAACGAGCATGACAACACGTTGTCTCTGGCTGAGATTTCAACATCCAAGAATGGAAGAGATCTTTCGTGGTAACTCAAACTGAACTTGATGTCTGGACTCCTATTGTTCAGCCACACGTGGAATTCTTCCAGTTGTTTAGATGTTCCATTCCACACACACCAGACGTCATCTATATATCGGAGCCACTGTCCAATGTGGCCTCTGTAGGGGTTGTTGTTCCAAACGTACTTTTCTTCAAATTGTCCCATGTACAGGATGGCCATTTCGGGGGCGAAAGGGCAGCCCATAGCCGAGCCTTTGATCTGAAGAAACATTTCCTCTTCAAAGGTGAAAAAAATCTTTCGGTGTTTGTGTGTACAGAGATGACACATCCATGGACACAAATACCGCAACAAGATGGCCTGGATGTAATGGAACTGTATCTGGACAGCCGACCACGCCCTCACAGAGTCCCCACTGAATTCATAATCTCCCTGGCCACTGTGGCTCTGAAAAATAATTTTTTCACCTTTGAAGAGGAAATGTTTCTTCACATTGGACAGTGGCTCCGATATATAGATGACGTCTGGTGTGTGTATCTCCGAGTGAGACGGAACTGTACCACCACCGAACAGTTTGAGCTGCATGGTCAGAGCCTCACGTCGAAGCTCCAGGAACGTGGGTACCCCCAGAAACTCTTGAAGCATTCGATGAAGAGGGCACGGTGGACGCCGAGGGAACATCTACTAGAAAAAAGACCCAGGCCAACGACTGAGAGGATGGTATGTGTCTCCACCTTTGGCCCCCACACCAACCAACTTCAGAAAATCATCAGAAAGAGTTGGCATCTGGTGCAAGAAATCCTTCCTGACATAGGCGTCCCCCTATTTGCACTCAAGAAGAACAGGAGCATTGGCCAAATGATCACATCCACCAGACCACCCCCAAAGAAGGTCTCCCAAGGTACCATCTTTGGAGCAAGCCCAGTTACAGGACACCGTAAATGCGGGACTTGCTCGGTTTGTGACCTTACGATGGAAGGCTCACTCTTTACGGATGGAAACAAATTTTGGCGTCACAACGAACATACAAATTGCAAAACCAAATATACAGTGTATGCGATACTGTGTCCATGCAATCTGTTATACATTGGTAAAACCACACAGGAGGTCCGTCAGAGAATTATACAACATCGGTCAAGAATCAACAACAAAATCCTGACGGCCCCCATGGTTTCGCATTTTGTGCAACAGAAACACTCCAGTCAGGACATGAGATGGACGGTCCTTGCAGTCATCAAGGGTGGCAATGGTGACCCAGATGCCCGCCTATCCCAAAAAGAGGCGTACCTCATACTCAAGTTTGATACATCCAATTCTGGCCTGAACGAGATGACTGAATCTACCAGCCTTTAAATATAGAGTTCGGCAGAGTCTGGCTGTGCGCTTATTTTGATCTGTGTCTCAGTGATTCCCCCTGTTAATCTGTGCTTAATCACACATCTATGTCTGTTTGGCGCGTTGAGGCACCCAGGGTGGGCCGACAGAGGTCTTCTTTTGGTCTATGCGAAAACGTTGATAAGCTGGTTAGTGGGTTAGTGGTCCACAACATCATCCATGGGGCTCATGACACTACATTGGTTATTGTGGTAAAAGAACTTTTCCTCCCACTAGGCTACATAATGTACCCCTTATAATTTCTGGGCTGATGTATAGAGCATCCTTTATGAGAATCAGATCCCCGGTCTTCCGATGAAGTTTGAATCTGTGTCTCTGCTGCAATCGTTGTTGAATAATACATTGAGTTCTAAACCTACTTACACCGCTGAGGCTTTGATGTTGTTGTGTTAAAGAAAAGTTTCTAATGCGTACATGATAATATCATGATTTTGGCCCAGAGCATGTTTCTGTTATAAATGACAAGATTCCTATGTTTGTGTTCGAACTTTGAATTAATGCAACTGCTATTGTGTTGCTCGTTTTAATTCCACATCGAGCATGTGTATTATTAATTTAGGAACTCCGTGTGTTTGTTTCTTTAAAAATTATTGCAGAATGCGATCGCGTTCATTGTTGTATTATCCACACATATGCCCCCACTCGCACTGAGAGTCCCCGCGACCGGTACCTAATAACTACAAAGTCCAGCATCCTCTTGGACGATCCCCCGCAGCCACACCTCCCAACACCTCGATCAGGTGAGCTCATTAGCTACGCGTCACAGCGCGGCGCTTCACTCCGAGTCTGTGTTGCGGCACGAAAACGCCGGATTGATTCCGAATGGAAAGTAAGTGCCCTGCGCCCTTTGGACGCGCCTCGCGCTTCCCCCCCCCCGGTGACGGCATGCCCCGCTGGTGACATTAACTAATTGAAGCTCGCGCTTCCCTCATTTCAGGTCAGCGCGAACCATTAACCCCTTGCTGACACGGACCTGACAAGAAACTACAGATAGTGTTCCTTTGGCTGGGATTTCAGGTAGGAAACTCCCCTCGTGGGTCGAATGTGACTTTCCGCAATATATGGGTTAATGATAGTAACTCTGGGCATCGTGTTTTTCTGTGGTCCTACAGTTCCCACCCTCAGACGTTGGAACATGTGAGCACCGTTTGTGCACCGCTTCGTGGGCACCCCTATTTCCAGCCTAACAGCTGGGTGAAGCACAGGTAGGATCAGTTAAAAGTTTCTACCTTGGCCCCACACCGCATGGCACCTCTTTCAGCCTCCCTGGCTTGCCACCGCGCTAAGCTTTCCATTTGTTTTTTCAGAAACCCTGCCCGGTCGAGTGTTACTGGTACTACGGCCATTCTTACGCCATTGAGCAGGTAACTAACCCCCCTCCCTTGTCCTTTGGAGTCAGAGTCTTGTATTATATTGTCCTTAAACTCACATCTGACACCCACCTTGTATATCTGTTACAGAACCATTATCCCCAGTCCCTGTCCTGAAGAGAACCTGGAACAACCCCGGTTCGAAACGCGTCGACACCTCCACCCTGTGGTAAACCTCCAAGGGTGCCACTAGGACACAATTACACCGATTCCGTTGGACCCTAGTTGTGCAACCCGCTTTAAATAAATTAACCACAGGTTTGGTTGACAGGCAGGCATTCCATTCCACCTCCCCGCCTGTCCCATGGTTTCACAGTCTGTAGGACTGGTTCACATTTACTTTACCCTTCAAAGATTTGCACTGTATATAATTGCAATTAATTTTGTTCACTGAATTTTGTATTGTCTTCTGGTGTGTCTCGTTCACTAATGTGGCCTCATTCACTTGTGTATGTATTGTATATTTGTAAATTCTGTAAATTTGTAGATATTGCCATCACTTATTCACTGTCATAACAGTTGTTTTGTTTGCGTTCATGTCTTAGATTCCTTAAAAATTTGAGTCTCAGTAGAAAATAAATTTGTTTTGGGATTCTTTCCCAGAGGTCGCGTGGTATTTCTTTGACTACGTGGCTAAAAGGTGTTGTTGATAATTATCCTGTCCAGCCACAATGTTCCTTTGATGCCTGGAAATATTTTTCTAGACAGCCTTGCTACAGGTTGGAATATAAACAAAGTACAATTACCAATTATTGACCTATTGTTGGCAGCAGCTTTCCAGGAGATAAATAAAAATTGGAAAGATGCTTCCAAACTCTTCTACTTGGCTTGGTGGTATTCTGTTTGTCACAATCATAGACTAGACACAACTTTTGTATTTCCTATGTCTCTCGCCAAACAAATGGTCCCCCGTCACACCTTTTTTTGGATGATAGTGCGAAAAAATATTTTGCTCCTGCCCGGTACATGCATGAAGTTGTTAAGCCTCCTTGATTTCTTGTTATAATGTGTTTATTGTTAGTTGAAATCTTATATAGCCATATTTGCCTCAGCTTTATGTTTAATATAGCTTAAGACTTCCTTTTTGTTTGGAGTCATTAACACGATTTGATATGTTAAGTTCAGCCCTTATAATACTATTGATATTAAGCTCATTATATTTTTTGATGATATAATCTGTGATATACTGATGTTTTGTTTTCTCTCCATTCTCAATAAACTCCTTTTGTGAAACTTAAAAAAAAATGATAGCACTGAGGGGAGGGGAAAGGAAGGTGGCAGGTTGAGCCTGCTGTGGTGAGCAAGCACCAACAACCGCCTTCGGCCTCTCACTCACTCACCTTGCAGCTTTGCAGAGATAGCGTGGTTCCCTGTGGAGGAGCAGCTGGAGCTGGGGAGAGGAGGACACTCTGTTGGCTGCACCTTCCGATGCAGTGGTTGCCCTGCGGCTCCTTGTGCGGCATTCTCCTCTGGGTGTGGGTTGCTTTCTGGCAGAGTCAGGTGCTCGGTAGAGAGCAGCACTGCAAACCAGGGATGGCACCATCCTGGGTGAATAATCTGAAGGAGGATGAGGGGGACGGACTGCTGCAACAACTGATGGTGGTGTAGACAGTGAGCCAACTCCAGTATTTACTACATAAATTGCAAATTAAAGATCAAATGGAGGACCAGAAAACTTTCAGCCTAATAAGGAGTAGGCAATTAATTCACAGGGCGGACAACCGGTATTAAAGTTACTGCAGTCTTGCAGTGCTACTGGGTTGTTACAAACCTGCTGTGAGGATATGACAGACTCTATGATGGTGGATGCCTTACTGAGTCCAGTATAGGGCGCTAGTAGGCCTCCAAGTGCATAATTATCATGTGCAGCAAGCAATGTGGAAGGCTTGGGCCAAAACCAAAATAACAAACACAATCAGATTGACTTATTTAAAACAAATTCTGATACATCTGATATAGGATTTTATGAAACTGTTCTAGCATGTCCTCAGGGGGTCGCATCTCCTATGCCAAAACCCTGTATAACTCCAATTCGGGGAGGACATGACCTAGATGGTCGTAATTCTTGTTCGGGGTCTTGGTCAAGGAGGAAAAGTGGAAATTTGATCAGAGGAGCCCAAGCAATATTGATCAAACTGATCAAGCCATTAACATAATCCAAGGGAGTGTCTAAGAATGGCCCTCTTCAGAAATGGGTAACCTCCATGGGGGAGGGTGTCTTTGATTTCTCGGTTCTCAAACAGAGACCCTGCCTTTTCATCTCACTCCCTAGATACAAGAGATGATATCCAGCCTTCAAGCAGTAGCAGCCCTAATGAGAACACCTTCTTGAGTCCAGAACTAGGCAGCGGCTCAGGCAGAAACACCTACTCATCAGTTAAGCCATCTACCTGGGTAACTCTGGGTACAGCTGCCAACTCTGGCATTATCTCCTTGGATCAGACCTAACATCTGGTGTACTAGGTGAAGAGCCCCCACTGACCACAGTACTTCAGTTATGGCAGGTTCAACGGACAGAAGTGCTGGAACACTATGCCCAAGTCAAGGTAGACAATGTAGCAATACACCAAGCTTTAACTGATATTATTAGCAAGGTTGTTTTGCTGATGTTTGAAGACGCTGAACTTAAGCAACAAGTAGCAGGGACAAAGGAAGGCGCATCAGCAACGGTTAAGACAGTAAAGGAGCATGGGAGCCTCCTAACCTCTGTTCAGGGTAAAATCAAGGTTTTGGAGAACAGGCAACGGTGTAAAAATCTGAGGCTCTTTGGCATACCAGAGGAGAAAGAGGGAAGTGACTCTAGAGCATTTGTGGTTAACCTGTTCCAGAAGTTATTTCCAAAACTATCAGACTGGGCTATGGATTCCCAGATCCAATGGTACCACAGCCTATAGTCACAAATCAATCAGTCCAGGCTAACTACCAGCACTATTATAAGTAGGTGTAAATGTAGGGGAAGGAAGCCGCCCATTCACCTTCCAGCGTTATCTTCTTGCGGATTTGAAATATCAGGGATACTTAAAACACTCATTGATAGAATATATATATATGTATTAATAAGGGTACCTCCTCTATGGCTATTGTGTGGTATTGTATGAAGGTCCATATAAGGGGGGTGACACTTCAGTTTATCATCAAACAAAATAGACGTAGGGAACTTGAAGTAGCCCAATGCCGGCAAAACTGCACAAACTTAGAACTACAGCGTGTGCAGGTAATTTTATTTAAATATACTCAGGCACATGCCATACATTTGAGGCTAAATGAGACATGACAAATGCTCAATAATGGGGTAAATGAGAAGATGGCTGACAGCTATTAGAAACATAGAACATTCCATTATGAATACAGTGAGAGAGTAGGTCGCCTCATTGCACATCAGATTTCTGACAAAAGAGCCAACCGAGCTATGAAGTGCATTGTAGGGGTTGACGGGGGAAGAATATACTTATCCACAGGAGGTTGCAAAACAATTTACTTGTTTTTATTAAGGGGTATATAATAGGCTGGATAATATTGATAGACAGCTTTTTGCTATCTATTTCCAGGAGAGTGGGATGCCCCAATTAGACCTTCAGAGCCTCGATTTACTAGGAGATTTTTCACAAAAAAAGTGCTCCTACGTAGTTCCTCAAGTTGCAGCACGCCCAGACAATAGCTGTCTGGGATGGCCCCAATGATGAAGCATGTCACCTAGGGGCAAGCCTTGGTGAGTGAGGGGACTCAAAAAGAGAATTTTCTCTTCTTAGTTTTGGGGCTTTATTTCGCACATTTAGCAGAAGCCCTTTCCTTTGGTTAGGTTCTCTGATCTGTCCTTTACAAATTTGTTAATAATTATACACAGTCATTTAATTTATATAAAGTAGGACAACTGTATGATATACACAGGATCCGGACTTTCTCATCCCACCAGGAGATAAATGGGCTTTCACATCGTCAATTTTTCAAGTATCTGCAGATTAGGGATTATTTTTTACACAGATGTGAATATTATAGTAATGATAGAATACCTACAATTCAATCAATCAATTCAAGAAACTTTATTTCGATTGAATTATACAATCATAAAAAGTGCATGGTAAAAAACAGTTACAACAAGGTTGTTATTTTTCCTTTAAAAAGAGTTATCACATGTGCAATATTAACTAGAGTTACATCAAGACAGTAAATTTTGCCTTTAAGGGGATTGTCGCCTATGCTGAATACCTACAATTATAACACACCTGTATCAGCCAACTATGGAGACATGCTGTATAAAGATAAGCACAATGTATTAGTGTTTATGGGAGATGCCGTAGATGATAGCGCACAGCTGGCAGCAAAGTGAACCCAGTGGCTCTCGACTACAGTCACGGTTGCAGAAATACAAAATGGTCTTGCAACACTAGACCAATCGTCAATCCCCCTTAACATTAAGTTACAGCAGTTAAGAACAGTATGCATGATGTTCCACATTCCAGAACGCTTTTCCAAATGGAGAGCATCTATAATCAGAGCGAGTATACTGCCCTAAATGCCGCCTCTTGGCGGCAGATATAGTTAATGTGTTCGCTGATTGCCCTCTACTTACTGAATTTTGGGATAATATATTCCAGTTGGTCTCGGTTCAGCTTTACTCAGAAGTTTCTTTTGGTAGCAAAGAAATGTAATTGGGTTATAATACAGGGATGGATAATAACCTTAATTTTTTGTTCTCAATTATAATAGTTTGTGTACAATTATGTATTGCCCGGGCCTGGATTAATCCATCACCACCTAGAATAACAGAATTTTGGGCCCTGCTCCAGCAAATTTACGAAGGCGAAATGGCAGTTGTGAAGTACACTAGTAGGTGAAGTAGAAATTCAGGAAAGTGTCAAAAACACAAGAGGGAGGTAGAGCGAAGGGTTGGATTCTTGCTCCACAAGGATACTTGAGTAAACACATAACATAACAGCGGAGCAGCGCGAGGGGTAAGACGGTGATCAAAGCGTCCTGTTTGTATTGCAAATCAAGCAACACCCCTGACGTTCCATTATGCTCATGAAGCCAACAAGCAAGCTTCACAAGTCATTGTACTTGTAGCAGACCATTGTAGGCACACTTAGCCTAATAACTTCACTTTTCTGTAAATACACTTTTTTATTAAAAATACGTGAGTAAGGTGGGGAGGTCGTGCCCCCGTCCTGAAGAAGGAGCTTGTCTCCGAAACATGTCGACAACGCACACCAGAGGTCCTGTTCTTTAATACAACAGATTCGACCTCACACTGCACTTCTTTTAACAGTACCAGCCAGAGTTTAGAATAAAAACGTTTTTCCTTTATACTCATGTGCCAGGTACTTTAAAAATTTTCACCACATCCCACCACTCACTTATAACAAATACACCCCCACACACCTCACACCACACATAGTCATTACTACAAGTGCTCCCGCGTAGTCGTAGGTCGCAGCACGCCGCATCCCGATAGAGGGGTGCGAAGACCCCGATGATGAAGCATGACACCAAGGGGCCTTTTGGTGTGTGAGGGGTATTTTACAAAACACTGAGTGCTTCAACATTTGTTGATCACTCTTTTCCCTTCCCTTCCTCTGTGTTGGATTCTCTGTGTTTACTCGAAATTCAGGAAAGGGCACTACGCGTCATTGAACAACAGAGACCAGGAAATCCAGTCCTTAAGCACCCATTGCTAGAGTCAAAGGGATTACTGGAAGCCCGAGTTGAGACTCTGCTGTTTTAACTACAAGGAATATCTGACTTGTGCTCACGCAAAGTGTGATAAAGCAGGTATCTCATTAGCATGGCTCATAAGCTGGATACCAGGGGTTCTTTGATTTTAGTGCTGGATTCAGTCAATAATGAACTTTTATATAGTCAGACCACAATCAAAACTAGATTCAGGGACTATTATACATCTCTCTATGCCCCATCGCTTGGAATACAACCTCATGCCCTTGAGGACTGTCTGACCCTGGGGCACCTACGGGTACTTCTGCAAGAGGATGCAGACAAATTAGGGGGAGATTTCACAATACTAGAAGAGTTGCCCTCAAACATTTGATGCGCGGTAAAGTTCCAGGAGGTGACAACTTAGCCGTGGAGTTCTTTGCCACATATAGGGACACCTTGGCTCTGAAATTAGTGGAACTTTACTCTGCAGCTCGAAAATTGAGCCATCTACCTGTGTCTGTATGTGAAGCCCTGGTTATCCCACTCCCAAAGCCAGGTCACCCTCCCACAGATGTCGGGGCTTACCGCCCTTTTTCCGTGCTCAATGTGGATTATAAAATCCTTAGTATACATCTAGTGGCCTGACTTCTGCTCACCTTGATTCACATAGACCAAGCAGTATGTATTCCTGGGCACAACACAGCGCTCAATATCCGTAGACTTCTTTCACCCATGAATATGAATTTCTTAGATAAACAGACCACAGAAAATGTTCTTCACAGCTTGAATTGGGATTTCCTAAATCGAGTAATGGCTTAAATGGGGTTGGGTCCTGGGTTTATAAACTGAATCAAACTTCTCTACATGGGTCCCATGGCCCAGGTTCGTACAGGCGGAACTATATCTGATTTATATGATATTATTATTATTATTATTATTATGAAATTTATAACGCGCTTAGTTACCCAGGGGCATCCCGGTGCTGGACACAGCGAAGGAAAAAAGACTCAAACTCAGCCACTACACCGGAAACAGATGGGTCTTGAGGAGTTTCCTAAAGTGCAGGATGTTAGGCTCTGAGCGTATCTTAAGGGGCAGGGAGTTCCACAGTGCCGCCACTTGCACCGAGAAACGCCGGCCACCCGAACGAGCTCTTTTAACTCTGGCTGACTGAAGCAGGTGTTTTTGGTCAGAGCGAAGAGCTGGGGATATGGGGCGTGGATCAGGCGTGGATCTTGGCAGAGGTATCCACTCTCCCCCTTATTATTTGTCATTGCAATGGAGACGCTGGCCAGCAGCGCTCGCACAGGGGGATTTTACCATGGTTTAGAGGTTTTAGGCCAATCCCATTATGCAGCATGATATGCTGATGATCTGCTATTGTTTCTCTGAGACATCGGACTGGACTCACCTGGTGCAATAGATTTATTGGAACGCCCTGGTGCAGTATCAGGCCTCCACATTAAATGGCAGAAATCCCACACGTTGCCACTGTGGAAGGATACTGCTTCACCCCAGAATCCATGCAGGCTCATCTGGAACCCTACTCGTCTGAAATATTTAAGAGTTAAAGTATTCCATAACAACCAAGACCTATTTGATGGTAATAATGGGGCAGCTTTTGGAGCACTTCGAACTAGTCAAGTCAAAGGAGCTATATTTCAACAGTACATGTCATAAAAGTAGTATAAATATTTAAAACCATAAAATATCATACAAATATTACACATAAAATCCAAAGCACAACATGAATAGAAAATGGGTCCTCAACATAGCCCTGATGGCCATAATAGATCCTTCCAGCTTGCAATAGGTTATTTTGACATTAAAACAGCAAAAATTATGTCTTAGATTTTAGGACCCACATCCATCCCAAAAACTTGGCAACAGGAGTCTCATATTGCGAGGAAGAATCTGAGTGCAATATTCTCAGTGGAGCCGTGCTACGTCTGGTACCCAAATTCTTGCAAGTCGGCTTCAGCCATTTTTTCCGCAGACTCGCATAGGCGGTGCTAACAGAATGTGGGAGTATGTTTCTATTTGGTCTGCACATATGGGACATTTGTTATCAGCATTGGAGGCCCACTTGCATGTGAAAGATTTTAGTGATAGTGCACATGCCCGGAATTGAAAGTGTAAACTCCTATCACAGGGCTCCAATATTATATCCCAATATGGCCCATACCAAGGGGTAGACTTAAATTCTAAAAACCTCCCTGTCGATGAGAGGTGCTCTCAGTTGCTCTAAGTTTGTTTATCCTGATCATATGCCAATATAGTTCTTTCATTTTTTCTTTCGAAGGGAACTGTGCACCCATTGGATTCTTCCATAAATGCCTCATTCCTATTTTGTCTCTTGAAGTTGTGGAGCCAGCCAATCTTGTGTGAGTGGTCGGCCTCTATGACATCCCTAAGAGCATCAGCATAGTTTACCAACTCGGGGGTGGACCACATTCTGCGCCAGTATAAAATAGAGCAAAAGCTTGAGACATCTTGCAAGAATTTTCAACCTAGAACATCAAGCAGAGGTTTAAGAGGGGTGCTTTGTGGAAGGATTGTAATAGTTTGAAGAAATGTATTCTCTGCTGAGACAAGTGCTGCCAAGTTCACAAAGCCCCAGAGCTTAGAACTGTATAAGACTAAGCCGACTACTTTAGTATTGTAAATCTGCAGGACAGGAATAATCAGCTTGGTGAGTGTGGTTTTATGTTCTGTTACTTATGCAATGTGCCCGCTAGTTGATGATGTTTACGGCCATGATTGCGATCTGAGGCCTCCAGCTCAATTTCTTGGCCAGAGTGCCTCCTAGGTATCTAAAAACATCTGTCTGTTTTAGGGCCCCACTATCAAGTTTACGATGCCCCTAAATAACTGATGCTGATTAAAAACCATGAATTTTGTTTTAGCTGTAGTATTTACTAGTCCTCATATACAACTGAACGTTTTGAAACCGGAAAGTGCATGTTGCAATCCACTAGGGGTTTTTGAGATTATGAGTGTGTCATCTGCGAACATTAAAATGGAAATCTTTGAGCCTGCTAGGACAGGAGAGTCTGTTGGATAAGTAGCTAAAACTTGGGACACTCTATTCCAAAATAGAGAAAATAATGTTGGAGCCATAACACTACTTGGCATACCCCCTTCGCTACAGGGAATCGATCAGTGATATTGCCTTGGACACCCCAGCAGACTTGAGCAAAATTGTCCTCATGAAGCTGGACAATTAAAGAAACCAGGTCCATGGGCATTCCCAGGTTCTGTTGTACCATCCAGAGTTTCTTGCGTAAAACTAAGTCAAAGGCTGACTTGAGGTCAACAACTGGCAGCATACATGTTACCCTTTGCTATCACAACAGTACGCCAATATATTCGCAAGAAGCTGAATACTTGGTCTATGGTGCTGACATGCTCTTGGACACCTGCGTGTAAAGGAGAGATAATGTCATTTTCAGCTATTCGTTCCTGGACATTTGCTAATACTAGGCGAGCCACCACAAAATCTTTCTGGCCTTTAATTACCTGGCAAGGCTCTATCACCTGTTTTGAAGATGGGAATTATCTTGGCACTCCGCAAAAGAATCAGTATAAGGGCACCACGAGATATTGCATTGGCTAATAATAATATATATCTTGACCAGGTATCCTTATCGTGCATGAATAAATCTGCCGGGATGTTAACTAGGCCACGGGCTCTCCCCCTCCTCCCCAGGAACTGAACCAGGGACGATTTTTACATCTGATGGTGCAAAGATCACTTCTACTGAGTACGAGGGGATTATAAATAATTCATTTTGTTGCTCATATTCCTCTCCATATTGTTTAGCAAAATGTTCAATCCATTCATCTGGAGCTATATGATTTTCTGAGGGCAGTGATTGCCCCCCTGTTCCCCATTTTACTAGTTGCAAAAAATGTATAAGATTTTTTCCAAGCATGCAATTTTGAGATCCTGCCCTTGATTTTCATCCCATTTTTTTTGGCTCTACCCTGAGAAAGTTTATACGATTTCCTTTCTTGGCAAATGCAGGTTGTATTTTTGAACTTTATTGCAACTGCAAAACCTTCTGTGCTTGTCTACATTCCTTGTTGTACCAGTTTTGCTGTACAGGAACTTAATCGCTCATTATGATGGCGGGCAGACATCAGTCCGCCCGCCATCAGAGCGGTGCTGGAACCGCCCGCCAGACGTGCAGTGGTCCCACCAGCCCAATTAGGATGTGCCCGCCAGAATGGCGGGCGCATCCTGGCCTTCTTAACATTGCAGACGGTGCTGCTGGTTGCAGCACCATTCGCAATGTTAAAATGCCACAATGTGCATGGAAATGTAGGGGCCCCCAAGTGCCTCTACACCCTCACCACACACAAGGGGGGCCAGCACCGGGCCCCCAAACCCAATCCCCGCCAGCCTTTCCGCCATGGAATGGCCTCTACCAGGGCACATCCTAATATGGCGGATGGTGCCTGATAGGCACCCCATCATATTAGTGTCCCTTTTCCATCCGCCAGGCAATGTGCGATTGCCACTGGCGGAAAAGCAGCGGACGGGCTTTGTGTCCACCGCGATACCCACCGCCATTCGAATTTTGCGGTGGGTAAATCTCAATGTGATGGCAGGATGATCACCACCGCCGGCCCACTGGGGAAATGGACACTCTGAAACTGCAACACACCTGTAAGTCTGTAAGCTGCTATGTACAATGACTGGTCGCGTTAAAGAGGTCACATGCCTATAACAAGCCATCTAACATTCTTACTACCCTCACAAACTGAAAATGAAATGGGAGACGGATCTAGAACTTCAGATTAATGATAGAAACAAGGAGAAGATCCAAGAACACATAATAACTGTATCTCATAATGCCAGTTTCAAATGAATCCATTTTATGTACTGCACAGAACTTACCTTACCTGGGAGGATTAATAGGTTCTATGCGACAGCTGCTGAGACATGTCCCAGATGTGGGGAGCTTGGGGCAGAAATGTTCCATATGGTATGGTCCTGCCACTCCTTAGCGGGGGCTTGGGAGGCACTAATGGACTGTGTTAATGATATCATCCTCATCCTACAGACAATTCCTTGTACACCCCTAGCATGTTTTTTTTTGGGGGGGGGGTTACCCAAGCTCAAATAAGCATAAAACTACTACTAGATTTACTGACCTGGCATTGACCCAAACGAGAATTGGCAATGCATTGAAAAGCTTCTGGGTGATGTGACTGACTAAATGGCAAGAAGAATTGGTTAAAAGGGTAGAACTTGAGAGTGCTGCATAGTTTCGGGAATTGGAGAGAGGGTGGGGCACAATTGATAGGGCAAGAGCATAGAAACATCCAATAGATAGCCTATTGGAGGGGCAAGCCTTGGTGAGTGAGGGGACTCAAGAAGAGAATTTTCTCTTCTTAGTTTTGGGGCTTTATTTCGCACATTTAGCAGAAGCCCTTTCCTTTGGTTAGGTTCTCTGATCTGTCCTTTACAAATTTGTTAATAATTATACACAGTCATTTAATTTATATAAAGTAGGACAACTGTATGATATACACAGGATCCGGACTTTCTCATCCCACCAGGAGATAAATGGGCTTTCACATCGTCAATTTTTCAAGTATCTGCAGATTAGGGATTATTTTTTACACAGATGTGAATATTATAGTAATGATAGAATACCTACAATTCAATCAATCAATTCAAGAAACTTTATTTCGATTGAATTATACAATCATAAAAAGTGCATGGTAAAAAACAGTTACAACAAGGTTGTTATTTTTCCTTTAAAAAGAGTTATCACATGTGCAATATTAACTAGAGTTACATCAAGACAGTAAATTTTGCCTTTAAGGGGATTGTCGCCTATGCTGAATACCTACAATTATAACACACCTGTATCAGCCAACTATGGAGACATGCTGTATAAAGATAAGCACAATGTATTAGTGTTTATGGGAGAGGCCGTAGATGATAGCGCACAGCTGGCAGCAAAGTGAACCCAGTGGCTCTCGACTACAGTCACGGTTGCAGAAATACAAAATGGTCTTGCAACACTAGACCAATCGTCAATCCCCCTTAACATTAAGTTACAGCAGTTAAGAACAGTATGCATGATGTTCCACATTCCAGAACGCTTTTCCAAATGGAGAGCATCTATAATCAGAGCGAGTATACTGCCCTAAATGCCGCCTCTTGGCGGCAGATATAGTTAATGTGTTCGCTGATTGCCCTCTACTTACTGAATTTTGGGATAGTATATTCCAGTTGGTCTCGGTTCAGCTTTACTCAGAAGTTTCTTTTGGTAGCAAAGAAATGTAATTGGGTTATAATACAGGGATGGATAATAACCTTAATTTTTTGTTCTCAATTATAATAGTTTGTGTACAATTATGTATTGCCCGGGCCTGGATTAATCCATCACCACCTAGAATAACAGAATTTTGGGCCCTGCTCCAGCAAATTTACGAAGGCGAAATGGCAGTTGTGAAGTACACTAGTAGGTGAAGTAGAAATTCAGGAAAGTGTCAAAAACACAAGAGGGAGGTAGAGCGAAGGGTTGGATTCTTGCTCCACAAGGATACTTGAGTAAACACATAACATAACAGCGGAGCAGCGCGAGGGGTAAGACGGTGATCAAAGCGTCCTGTTTGTATTGCAAATCAAGCAACACCCCTGACGTTCCATTATGCTCATGAAGCCAACAAGCAAGCTTCACAAGTCATTGTACTTGTAGCAGACCATTGTAGGCACACTTAGCCTAATAACTTCACTTTTCTGTAAATACACTTTTTTATTAAAAATACGTGAGTAAGGTGGGGAGGTCGTGCCCCCGTCCTGAAGAAGGAGCTTGTCTCCGAAACATGTCGACAACGCACACCAGAGGTCCTGTTCTTTAATACAACAGATTCGACCTCACACTGCACTTCTTTTAACAGTACCAGCCAGAGTTTAGAATAAAAACTTTTTTCCTTTATACTCATGTGCCAGGTACTTTAAAATTTTTCACCACATCCCACCACTCACTTATAACAAATACACCCCCACACACCTCACACCACACATAGTCATTACTACAAGTGCTCCCGCGTAGTCGTAGGTCGCAGCACGCCGCATCCCGATAGAGGGGTGCGAAGACCCCGATGATGAAGCATGACACCAAGGGGCCTTTTGGTGTGTGAGGGGTATTTTACAAAACACTGAGTGCTTCAACATTTGTTGATCACTCTTTTCCCTTCCCTTCCTCTGTGTTGGATTCTCTGTGTTTACTCGAAATTCAGGAAAGGGCACTACGCGTCATTGAACAACAGAGACCAGGAAATCCAGTCCTTAAGCACCCATTGCTAGAGTCAAAGGGATTACTGGAAGCCCGAGTTGAGACTCTGCTGTTTTAACTACAAGGAATATCTGACTTGTGCTCACGCAAAGTGTGATAAAGCAGGTATCTCATTAGCATGGCTCATAAGCTGGATACCAGGGGTTCTTTGATTTTAGTGCTGGATTCAGTCAATAATGAATCTGATCTGATGGTGCAAAGATCACTTCTACTGAGTACGAGGGGATTATAAATAATTCATTTTTGTTGCTCATATTCCTCTCCATATTGTTTAGCAAAATGTTCAATCCATTCATCTGGAGCTATATGATTTTCTGAGGGCAGTGATTGCCCCCCTGTTCCCCATTTTACTAGTTGCAAAAAATGTTTAAGATTTTTTCCAAGCATGCAATTTTGAGATCCTGCCCTTGATTTTCATCCCATTTTTTTTGGCTCTACCCTGAGAAAGTTTATACGATTTCCTTTCTTGGCAAATGCAGGTTGTATTTTTGAACTTTATTGCAACTGCAAAACCTTCTGTGCTTGTCTACATTCCTTGTTGTACCAGTTTTGCTGTACAGGAACTTAATTGCTCATTATGATGGCGGGCAGACATCAGTCCGCCCGCCATCAGAGCTGTGCTGGAACCGCCCGCCAGACGTGCAGTGGTCCCACCAGCCCAATTAGGATGTGCCCGCCAGAATGGCGGGCGCATCCTGGCCTTCTTAACATTGCAGACGGTGCTGCTGGTTGCAGCACCGTTCGCAATGTTAAAATGCCACAATGTGCATGGAAATGTAGGGGCCCCCAAGTGCCTCTACACCCTCACCACACACAAGGGGGGCCAGCAACGGGCCCCCAAACCCAATCCCCGCCAGCCTTTCCGCCATGGAAAGGCCTCTACCAGGGCACATCCTAATATGGCGGATGGTGCCTGATAGGCACCCCATCATATTAGTGTCCCTTTTCCAACCGCCAGGCAATGTGCGATTGCCACTGGCGGAAAAGCAGCGGACGGGCTTTGTGTCCACCGCGATACCCACCGCCATACGAATTTTGCGGTGGGTAAATCTCAATGTGATGGCAGGATGATCACCACCGCCGGCCCACTGGGGAAATGGACACTCTGAAACTGCAACACACCTGTAAGTCTGTAAGCTGCTATGTACAATGACTGGTCGCGTTAAAGAGGTCACATGCCTATAACAAGCCATCTAACATTCTTACTACCCTCACAAACTGAAAATGAAATGGGAGACGGATCTAGAACTTCAGATTAATGATAGAAACAAGGAGAAGATCCAAGAACACATAATAACTGTATCTCATAATGCCAGTTTCAAATGAATCCATTTTATGTACTGCACAGAACTTACCTTACCTGGGAGGATTAATAGGTTCTATGCGACAGCTGCTGAGACATGTCCCAGATGTGGGGAGCTTGGGGCAGAAATGTTCCATATGGTATGGTCCTGCCACTCCTTAGCGGGGGCTTGGGAGGCACTAATGGACTGTGTTAATGATATCATCCTCATCCTACAGACAATTCCTTGTACACCCCTAGCATGTTTTTTTTTGGGGGGGGGTTACCCAAGCTCAAATAAGCATAAAACTACTACTAGATTTACTGACCTGGCATTGACCCAAACGAGAATTGGCAATGCATTGAAAAGCTTCTGGGTGATGTGACTGACTAAATGGCAAGAAGAATTGGTTAAAAGGGTAGAACTTGAGAGTGCTGCATAGTTTCGGGAATTGGAGAGAGGGTGGGGCACAATTGATAGGGCAAGAGCATAGAAACATCCAATAGATAGCCTATTGGATCCGGATATTGACCCAGTTACACCTAACAGCTCCCATCTTTCAGTGGAAGATTCAGAGGTTGGAAGCAACTTGCTTTGGAGGCTTTGGGTGGGATTTGGAACTACAGGCAAGAACTCAACATCTTACTGGCCATTATGGAACACTACATATGACAGCTTGGCAAGGGGTAACTGAAGTTGGGGGAGTTGGGTGATGACATTTGTTAGGTGCTTGCTGAGGACAAATACAAATAGTATGGTATAATATGTTATGCACTCGGGCTGTACATGTTAGAATTACAACATTAACCTGTTTACTCTGCATTACCACAGTGCACGGACCATTGTTTGCTTCTGATGTACTATGTACTGCCAGCTATTGTTTTATGTAAATTAAAAAAAAATGCATTTAAAATAAATGGAGGGCTTGTACTCATGTGAGAACTGATGTCCCTCTTTCTTGTGGGAACTCACAAATGTTAGTGTTGTTGCATGATTTGGCAGCCCTTTTGGTTGGCCAGGTCCCATTCCTCCCCAAATTAGACAAAAAGGGAGAAGACAGAGATGCGCTCATGAGATGAGTTGTCTTAGTGCATACAGAGAAAGATATTTGTTTAGCACCTTGGTGCACCCATATTTGTTGAGAACTTTGGCCTACCCATGCTAGTTCAAAACCTTAGTGTACTTTTCTTTATGTGCATATCATAACACCCTCAATGAGGCCACTGATACCCCTGTGGTGCATCCCACACATCCCACACATCCTTCTGTTTCTTGGTGCAATAAAAGAGAGTTGGGTTTTGAATCCAAAGGAGGATTCTTAGGGGTTCATTATGTTGATGGGGGTACCACAGTGGACGTTTGTCGGCTGGTAAGAGCTGGGGCATGATATGGTGGTGGTGCCTGGAAGGCAACGCCATCCATATCATGATTCCGGGTGGTCAAGGCTGGCAGGAATTGCATTGGGGGCCCATTTCAGGCCCCCGTGGGGGTGGGGAGCTGCACTTGGGGGGTACCATTGCCATGCAAAAAGTGGCAGGCACCGCGCAGTGCCTGTCACGTTGTGCATGGCAATGCACACCATGCCATTTTGGCATTGCGGCGGGTGCTGATTGTAAACAAATGTAAAAATGTAATGATTAATATGTAATAAATTTGTGGCTAACTACTTTTTTTTAGAAACATGCCTACCCTCCAGACCCTATGTACATCGTCCAGAAACTGTAACGCTAGTAATGCTGGACGGCATTGTCTCAGCTCAAGCGCCTTTAATATTGGAACGATCAAAACTTTCCTTAAATTACTATAAAATATACAAAAGAGGATCACATGTATTGTGGATTGTTCTGAGCAGTTATCACATGGGCACTGGCTTAGTTCTCGGGACCACTCGTTTACAACAGGAAAGCTCACAAACCAATGAAAGATACTACATCTAAAACGCATTAATAAAAACCTATCATAGCCACTAGGTACAAATAATAAATAAGACTGAATACTAAAAGAGGTTAAAACCAATTGATTATGCAGTGGGCTTTAAACTTTCTGCTGATAGTCTTATGGAATCCAGATGCAGGAGACCATCTCTTTTTGACTCTTTTCTATTCATAGATTGCATAGATTTTGGATTTTTATAATATTCCAAATGACCGAGATCAGACATAAAATTTCTAATAAACCTCAGTCATGGAATCAATAAGGCTTCTTCACATTGTAGGCTGTCTTCTAAAATGTCCTGGTTTAACTTAGTCTTGGATTTTGTCCATAACCTATGCCATAAGAGAATGGGCTCCATATTTATTAAATCTGCGATATAAGGGAGCCCCAACTCAGAGTGGCAGACATACACTGATAGAGTACTAGGGGCTGCTATGATGTATCTCAAAAATCTGTTTTCCACTGTTTACAGGGGTTGTGTGTCTGCAAATCCCCATACACCCGCCCCATACATGGCTGCAGAAATGCATTTAGCTTTGTAGATCTGTGTTAATTCTGATGGTGGTCTTCGCCCAAGTTTTCTTGTGAAGTTAGCAAGCGCCATTGTAGATCTTGCAAAGGCAAGTTTTTTTTGCGGCGATCGCTCGAGTACATGAGTCATTGCGGTAGAAAAGTATGCCCAGGTAAGCAAAACTATTTGTATGCTCAATTTTCTGGCCTTTCAAAAACATATCCCTGCATTTGTGGCTCCCTGGCCCACACCTCTTTATGTATGTTTTAGTAGTATTTACTTTAAGATCCAAGTGGCCCATATACTTAGTAAAGCTTTCTAAAACCCGTTGTAAGCCCACTTGGGTGCGGGACATTAGGACCGCATCATCAGCATAGAGAAGTGCGGGAATGGGGTCTGCCGCTATTTGTGGGAATTCCTGATTATCCTTGACAAGTGCCTCATACAAGCCATTTATGTAGAGGTTAAAATGAAACTGGGCCAGGACACACCCTTGCCTGACCCCTCTTCTAATAGGGAAAGGGGCGGTGCGATCGCCGGCCAGACCAAAACGAACCCGTCCCTTGGCTTCGCAGATTAGACGTCTAAGTAAATTAATTATTTGTGTGTCCACCCCTGACTACTCAAGGATAATCCACAGCTCCTTGTATCTCACTGAATCCAAGGCAGCAGTTAGGAACAATCTACCTCTCTTCACCCGTGTATACTTCCCAACTAAAACGGCTACGTTTAAACTTTGCTCAACGGTCCCCAGTCCTTCGTGGAAGCCGTATTGGATATCGGACAGGACATTATTTTCTTCTGCCCAATCTTGTAAACGTTCCAGTGTTTGTCTTCCCTATGTGCACAGGACTTCACACACTAACAAATGCAAAAAATAAACATCATTATTCAGCTACAATTTTTGTGAACCTTAAATCATACACCAACCAGTCAATAACAGGTGAAATCGCATGCAAATATATAACCTAACACCAATATGTTTCCATAAATTCATCCACACACTTGTTATAAACTTACGACAGGAAATGTCTATTGACATCCATGAGCTCATGATAAAGAAAACATATGGTCAAATTGATAACACTATTAATAATCAACTAAGAATTTTTGGTTATGTACTTAATCAACCTGGAAGTAATAGTAGTCCATATGTTGTGTTACCTCTAGCATGCTGGGTCTCATTCACATTTTTATTTACATGCAGTTATGTTATTTCACATATTAAATGGTACAGGGTCACTGTGTCACAAGCTATATCTCACATGTAGCAACTATCAAAAGCAGTAGATTGTCCTAACTACTACAACACATGGTAAGTTTAGCAAGCATCAAATGAAATCCTACGATGTACAGTGTGTGAGCTGTCTTCTGAATAAATCGAGTTAGGAAAACAAGGTTAAGTGACATGGCAGTCCGTACAATTTTTGTTTCTTTTTTAATTTGATGCCGGGGCCAAAAGATTTCCACTCATTCTGACTATATAGTGGGAATGTCAAGACAGTGGTTACTGGACATTATCTATGGTGTTTGGAGTAATTTGCACTTGTGTTTTTCTCTCCCTTATTATTGAACAAATGCCCCCATAAATATTGAGAACAACAGTATGAACTTTCTACTGAATGTTTGCAACATAGAATGATCTCAAAAATAAAAATAGCAACTACAGAAATATTGTTAAAGGAGTTGAAGGAACGCTTATCCTTAGGGTGGTCTTCCTGCAATTTTTTGCCTGCTTACCTCCACTTTATGCTGTATCTTTTCACTGGCCTTAGGACTCTGAGCACTTTACCACTTCTAACCAGTGCTAACATGGATATGCTTCTCCCCTAAAACATGGTGACATTGGTATATACCTGATTGGCATATTTAGTTTACTTACAAGTCCCTTGTAAAGTAGTATACCATATTACCAGGGCTTGTAATCTAAATGCTACTAGTGGGCCTTCGGCACTGGTTGTACCACGCACACAAGTAGCCTTGCAAACCTTTCTCTGGCCGGTGTTTGCAGGGCCTGTGTTTGCAGTTTACTGTCACTTCGACTTGCCATTTAAAACAACTTGCCAAGCCTTAAACTCCCCTTTTATGAAACATAGGCCACCTTTAAGGTAGGCCCTTGGTAGCCCTAAGGGCAGGGAGCTGTGTAAGTAAAAGGTAGGACATGTACTTTTGTGTTTTGCATTTCTTGGTAGTGACAAACAGTTAAATTAGTTTGTCACTACTGTGAGGCCTAGTCCTCCCATATGGTAACATTGGGAATTCCTTAAAACACTTTTAAGCTGTAATTCCTGATAAGAGAAGAGTAGCTTGTTAATGTTTAAGTGCCCGATTCACAGAATGAACTTAAGACTAAATCCTAAACTTACTACTATTTTGGTATTCACAGAATGCACTTACTACTTTCGGTATTCACAGAATGCACTTACTACTTTCGGGATTCACAGAATGAACGTACTACTTTCGGGATTCACAGAATGAACTTACTACTTTCGGGATTCACAGAATGAACTTAAGACTACTAACTTTACGTCCGCCGCCGGGCCGTATTTTCCCCCACCGGGCCGGAATTTACGCCACCGGGTCGGAATTTAGGGCACTCTGGCGGAATTCGCGAATACGGCCCGCGATTTACGCAAGAGTGCCGTAAATTCCGATTACGGGCCGGAAATTCCGATTACGGGCCGGGAGATACAGATTATGGCAGTTGGTCATGTAATACAAGGGTAAACACCTGTTTAAGTGCCTACCATCCCCCACCAGGGATCAACTAATACACTGCAGCCAATCCCAGCCCACCAACATGGATAAATGCAGAGCAGACACAAACAAACCTTTTCAGGATGTCACTGAATGTGTTCGTAACACTGCCCCTTGCCATGCGGCAAAACTACTTGAGGAGGAGGAGGAGAGCTGAAAGGATTTTCAGGCAGAGGATCAACCTATTTGGAATGACCAGCCAAGATGTAAGGGCCAGGTACCGTTTCCCACCAGAAGTCATCTTGGATATGGTCTGTGAGTGGGAGCAGGAACTTGATTCTGTGACCTGCTGCTCACATGCAATACCAGCATATCTCAAGATCCTGTCTGCCCTACACTTCTTTGCCACTGGGTCATTCCAAAGGGTCACCAGTGACCTTGTGGGCATTTCCCAGGTGAGCCAGTCGCGGTGCCTGCATCAGGTACTGAGATGCATCACTGCTAGAGCCCCCAACTACATACAAATGCCACATACACTGGCCATGAGACAAACCGCAGCAAGAGATTTTTATCTCCTTGTACAATTCCCACGTGTGCTGGGTGCAATTGACTGCAAAAACACACAAGGGATGCTAAGGGTCTGAGTAAGGCTAAAGAAGTCTGCTATCTCCAGTGTAGTGTGTGAAGGACTGGTCAGTGTAAGGAGAGAAAAGAGAAAAATACCCATCAGCCCACCCATTGGTGGAATCTCATCATCTGGGATTTGTTCTGTAAACTGGTATCTACTAGGTATCTCACTGTAGGCATCGTGAGGGATCCTAGTGTCAGATCCACCAGTGATAGAGAACCAACAGGCTATGGTTATAATGCTGAATGGAGAAAGTTGCAGTGCTCAAAAAGGTGTGTGAAAAGATGATAGTAAAGAGTGATGTTTAAGATTGCCTATTATGGTGCCAAGGCAAAGACTTTATTAAGGGGGTCATCATAATGGCAAGATTAAAAACAGAGTGTTGATAGTATGTCAACAAATACTACTATCAGTAGATGGAACTATATGGTCGACATGTTTCAGCCAAACATGGCTTTCTTCAGGACCTGTTAATATTACACTACTGCAACAGTGAGGACAAAATAAACTATATTCGTCCAAAGAAAATCAAAATTAACCATGCACAGAGGAACCTACCGTATGTAGAATACTATATGGTAGTATAATAATGTCATGGTTTTCTCTCCTTACACTGATCAGTCCTTCACACACTACACTGGAGATAGCAGACTTCTTTAGCCTTACTCAGACCCTTAGCATCCCTTGTGTGTTTTTGCTAGTTAGATTGGGGGATAGGATGCAAGCAGGTCTTTAAAGTTTTCCCCTCAGACCCTTCTCTACGTTGTGTTTTTCTGCAATTGACTGCACCCATGTGGCCCTTCAGCCACCCCGCCACATTGCACACATCTTCTGCAACAGACACAGATGGCATTCCATCAATGTGCAAGCTGTCTGTGATGCCAGTGGGAGGTTCATCGACGTGCATGCAGTGTTCCCAGGCAGTACGCATGACAGCTTCATATTCCGCATGTCACCTCTTTCCCGGCGTATTGCTGCAGGAGAATTTGACAACATGTGGCTACTGGGTAAGTACCAAGCACTGAAACTGAGTGATATGTGCCATTTAAATATCTGAATGCCCCCCAATATTAACCATTGTACAATGAGAATCAGGGCCCAACAGACACTGTATGTACGAATGTATAGCTCATGTTCTGTGCAAGTTAAAAAAGGGAAATGTTAACAACTGCCCTTTCTTCCCTCCTCAGGTGATGCTGGCTATGCACTCTCCCCACATCTCCTCACCCCTTACAGGCGTGCAAACACTGTACCTCAGCGTAGGTACAAAAGGGCACACATACGGACTCTAGCCATCATAGAGCGCACTTTTGGGTTGTTGAAGTCGCAATTCAGATGTCTCCACCGTAGAGGGGGTGTGCTGCAGTACTCCCCCGAAGTTGTGTGCAAGATTATATTAGCCCGTTGTGTTTTGCACTACATTGCTCTAATGCATGGCTTACACATGCCTCTGGAACCTCGGCTAGCTCTGAATCTGGGAAACCGGGTCATTGCACATGACCGACGGCAGGGCATGCAAGTCCGTGATCAGCTCGTTGCCACGTTTTTCAAATGAGCAACCTGTAGTGTCATGGACAAAATGTGGTTTGCTGTCTGTTGTCAATGATGAAACTTGGATAGATATGACAGTGTCAATAAATCCCACCCTGAGACGACTTTGCAAGCCACATGAACTGCATGCAAATCACAGCCGCTGACAGTAGTCAAAAGGTGGAGTGTGCTTTAGGTCATGTGCCCATGTCAGCGATCGGTGTAGTGGGAATCCCTAAAACCAACTATTCACGCTGTTGACAAACAATACATGTCCTGAGAGACATACCTGGACCACATAAGGATGGGTCGCCAATTCACAAAAGGTTGCATACTTAGGCCTGTGACCTCCACAGATTTGACTCCACCAGAAACGATGGGCCTTGAATGTGAGTGATGATGTCATGGGAGAATCAGGCACCATGGCCCAGACCTACAATAACTGGTGCATCCCAGCATATCAGCAGGGATGCCACAGTTATTGGGCCTCACAGCAGACACCCCTAGTGCCATCATGGATGTGCTGCATTTACAATGTGGTGCGCCATGGGGCAAGTATAGACAGAAGCGTGAAGGTGAAGCAGTGCTAGAGTTGCTTTGCAAGCGCAATGCAGGTCTAGCAAGGCAAGCGGTGATCCTATGCCTAACATGCTGCATCAATCCTTACGCCTCCAACAAGCATGCGCAGGGTTCTGACACTGCGTGGCCATTAAAGTGACTGAGTGAAATGTTTTAGATTTCACTCTGCCACTTTTAGGAGCCATTCCTGTGCTGGATCCCCCCTGCGCAGGAACGCTCAACTGTGGCACAGGCCCTTACGACATGACACATTTCACAGATGCTTCACATTGAAAATAAGCCACAGCATGGCGCTGGCCTTGTGCTGCCACTGCGTCACAAAATTGACGCAACTGTAGCGCAAAAGTGGCATACAGGGCTTGTAAATCTGCCCTCATGTGTCTGTGACATATCCACACTGCTCCACACTAATGTTACGTGACACATCACACACTCTGATACTGAGCACTCAATGTGGACTACATGTCCCATAATGCAAAGTATGAGAAAATGAAACTGGGCTCTGATGTTATGTCAGCCCCCCCCGCCTGTGCAGAAATGTCATTAAATGATCTGTTCCCATTTTAGATACATATTCATGATTCACACCTGCACTGTCATTTCACTTTTTACTACAACAGAACAACAGGATGGCAGTGGATTTGATTACTGATTGTGGATGCACCATGATGAATTCAAAATGGCTGCCAATTACTTCCTGTGATGTATTTCCTGTCTGTATGCCCTCTGTATGTATATGTTTTCTGTCTGTATGACCTCTCCTGTATGATATAATGTGTTCTGGGTCATTTTCGGAAGTTACGGCGCAAAATCGTAACTTCCGGTATCGCGTCGTAATGCGTGTGCGCGTAATTTGCGACCCAGAACCGGAAACTACGATTGCGGGCTGCAAATTCCGAAAATAAACTGGAACACATCATTTCATACAGACAATGTAATATAGGAAGTGGGAGACAGGACATACATCACAGGAAGTAGTTGGCAGCCATGTTGTGTTCATTCTGAGTCATCCTCTATCACTGAACAGATCCTCAGGCATCCTGCTGCTCTCTTAATACTTATTGCCCCATAATGGCTGAGGATTATGAGGAGAGAGCACCTCCTTTCTCAGAAATGGAATTGGACATCTTGGTGGAGGGGGTGCTGGGGAAATTTCCTCAGCTATATGGGGACCCTGAGCACCAGCTGAGCACGGCAGCCCAGGGCAGGCTATGGGCCAACAGGTTTGTACTGTGTACTGCATTGACCAGGATGCAAAGGGGCGAACTGTGCTGGGACTGTGAGGCAGTGTGCTCCCAACCCCCATAAGGTCCATAAAGACTGAGGGGCAGATTTACAAAGCACTTGTGCCACCATTACACCGCCATTGGGTCACTTTTGAGACGCAGTGGTGGAGCTGACAAAGCACCATGCTGCTGGGTAATTACAACGAGACACATCCGGTGCTGGAACGCCTCCTAAAAGTGGCAGAGTGAAATCTACAAGATTTCACTCGGTCACTTTTAGGGCCATGCTACATCAATACTCTGCGCCTGCTTGAAACAGGTGTAAGGATTGACGCAGCGTGTCAGCGATCGTGCACCCCGAGCCTTGCTTGAGTGGGGTCGCACTTGCCACGCCACTCCAGCAAAGTGCCGCTATTCCACCGGGGATGCATCACGCATCTGCCCACCCAAGCGCCACGGTGTGCCCCATTGTAAATGCGGTGCTTCACGAGTGGCGCACGGGTGGGCAGATGCGTCGCAACTCTTCTGGCACACCTCTGCTGTTTAGCAGAGATGCGTCAGAAGTAGTAAATAGGCCCCTGACAACTGTAGAGTGTGATCAGAGGAGAATTTAATTCTGACCTTGGCTCATCTGTGTATGTGCATCGTCCTGCATGAAACAACCACCACATCAGGATTTTGCCTTCACTTCTGCAGGCACGGCTGGTGAGACAGAAGATACACAGGAACAAGTCCGGAGCAGGAGGACATCAGTTTGCCGGCGGCTACACCCTCTTTCTACCAGCGAGGAAGAGGAGGAGGAAGAGCCCTCTACATCTGCAGGCCAGGGGGTTGCCCCCACCTGGGATGAGGAAGAAGAAGACTCTGGTACTACGTCCCGGGTGGAGGATGTGGACATTGTAGGGGTGGTGGAAGGACCGGACACCTGGGACCATGATGTGGTGAAGAGCTTCTCACCACCCACACACTCTTCACCAGTGGGTAACGAAGAGGTGTCCCCGGGGCAGGCCAATATTTAATCTAGGAATGCCACCTGCCCCTCACAACCTCTAGAGTCCCCCATGCCATCGGGGGTTCCAACTCGATCCCCTGAAACCTCTCCCCCTCCTCGTAGCCGCCAAGCCGAACAAATCAGCTCCGGACCAGAGGCACCACATCCCTTCTGTCCCCCCCACCCCTCCCAGTGTTGTTCCTCCTGTGGCTGTGCCAGGGGACTTGGGTTGGATGGTCGAGGGTCAACCTGACAGGTACGCTCGCATGTTCCTACACGTCTGTCTGGAGATAAGGTCTATGCGAGCGGACCTTGTACGATCAATGGACAACTTCGGCAACCACATGCAGTCCATGAGCACAGCAATGTCGCTTTTGTCTCACAAATGCCCTGCCATACCACCGTCAATGTGTCCCCCTGTCCGTTGCCCCACACAGTTTCCCCCCGTACTCCTCGTGTGTCACGTCCCCATGTGGTGCCTGTTCCTGCACAAACCAGCCGTGTGGATTTGTCAGATCCTAAGGATCTAGATATTGTGGTCCTGGAGGATGACCAGAAAGACACTTGACTTTTGGACTGAGACATTGTTCTTGACGAAAATTACTTTTCGCCTTGTAAATAGACTGGTTTCCCTGACGCTCCCTGACGTATTATATTTGTTTTGCCCCACCCCAATTCAAGTTCCCTTCTCCTTCTGCATTATTTATTTTATTTATTTATTTTTTGTGATTTATAAAGCGCGAACGTATGCCCGAGGGCGTCTTGGCGCTGAAAACTCGACTCATGCCTCTACCAATGTGATTAGTGCGTGATTTACTGGATAAATAGCCAGGTCTTTACATCTTTACGAAAAGAGTAAAGAGAGTGGTTTAATCTAATTGAGAGCGGGAGTGAATTCCAGAGTCTGGCTGCAGTGACTGAGAAATGTCTGTCACCCCAAGAAACGGTTTTAGTGCGGGGCACCTTTAATTGGTGCAAGGCCAAAGATCTTAATTGCCTTGCCGGAAGATATAGTTGGAATTGATTTCAAGAAACTGCGAGCCAAGATGATGCAATGCTTTGAACACCAGACAGAGTGTTTTGAATTCTATACATTTTTTAATTGGTAGCCAGTGATAGTTGCGAATAATATGGGCAATGGAATTCAATTTGGGTGTTTTGGATAGTAATCTCGCCGCAGCATTTTGGACTGATTGCATTTTGTTGATGACCCGAGCTTGGGCATTGGCCAGAATGCCATTGCAATAGTCGAGAGAAGATAGTACAAGAGTACTAACCAAAGTTTTGCCTGCATTGTCGGGCAGGAAAGGCATGATTTTTTTAATAAGTTTTAACTTGTAGAAAGCTGTTGCTGCTGTCTGATTAGCATGAGCGGAGAAGTTGAGATGTTCATCAAACATAACTTCCAAATTCCTGACCTTTGAAACAGGATTGGGAAGGGTTCCAAAAGCATTAAGAAGGGTTTCAAAAGCATTAAGATCATCATTTGTTTTCCTTTCTCCCTTCCAAATGGATGGTCAGTTATTTTTGTCTACATAAATATCTTTGAGTAATTCTACTTTGTTTAACTTGTTTGACTTTATTTTGCATGTCTGTTTCCAAAGATGGACACATATGTATTGAGTCATATGCTATGCACATAATAACGTGTTGCTATGATGTGTTACACTTGTAACTGTCTCACACACACACACACATGCTTACATCGTTAGACAGGACATGATACACAACAGGATATTACTTTTGTATATCTTTATTTTTCAACCCAAAACACGAATTGCCCATGTGATCCTCACTGGCAATCGTGTTTGCGTTTTCGCAATAGTGGGGGTGATGAACGCGGTGAGGGGTGAGGTTGTGCTTGTCGCCTTCGTGCATGTGGCTGTACTACAGGGTGATCAAGAGGTGCAGGTGGAGTCTGCACATTTGGTGTCTGTACCTGGACAAGGGCTGGTTGTGCAGGTGGTGGGAGGGACTGTCCAGAGGTTTGTGGTGTTTGTGCAGGTGGTGGGGGTGGTGGTGGTGGGGGTGCCTGTCCAGAGGTTGTTGGTGTTTGTGCAGGTGGTGGGGGTGGTGGGGGTGCCTGTTCAGAGGTTGTTGGTGTTTGTGCAGGTGGTGGGGGTGCCTGTTCAGAGGTTGTTGGTGTTTTTGCAGGTGGTGGGGGTGGTGGGGGTGCCTGTTCAGAGGTTGTTGGTGTTTGTGCAGGTGGTGGGAGTGGTGGGGGTGCCTGTTCAGAGGTTGTTGGTGTTTGTGCAGGTATTGGGGGTGGTGGGGGGGCCTGTTCTGAGGTTGTTGGTGTTTTTGCAAGTGGTGGGAGTGAGAGTGTTTATTTCTCCAACACCCTAGCAGTTAAGGTAAAACTAACAAAAGAAACATCTGCCTTTCAAGTTATTCAAATCACACTCCATACCACCGCTTCGAGGAATATCTACATACTCATAAATTACTATAATAACATAGGCACACAGGACTGTTGTACAAATCTGGATGAAATGATGGCTCATATATCCACACTTCAAAACGCGAACTCAGGCGAGACAATAAAATATATATGGGGAGGCGATTTCAACCATCCAATATGCCCAAACCACAAAACCGGGACCTGTGGCTTACAATCTGAATCCGGTAACCCGATTCCTCACTTCGCACACACTCAAAGCGGAAATAAGATGAATGAAATTGTATTTACTCTGGACCTCGACTTTGTAAATAAGCTAGTGGACCCGGCCCAGGAATTTCGACCCACCTTCCATGGGCGAGGTTGTACATCCACTATCGATTTTATCCTAGCCTCCAGCACCTGCAGGAACTCGCTAATTAACTACAAAGTAGGGTCTAGTCCGATTAGCGATCACTATTCCCTAAGTGTGGAGATTATACTGGAGAAACTAGGTCCTTCCGCAACGAAAACCAGTTCCCTTGATCAACAAACAATCTCAATAAGGAAGAGGAACGGGTTTGCAATCAAATGGGCCAAAGTTGATCCCGAGGTGACCACGCAAAGGATATTTGAAAAAACGCACCCCTGGCTAAGGGACTGTCTGTCCGCAGAGGCCTCGCCTGAATTAATTATCACCTCCTTCAATAATATTCAAGGGGCAATAAGAGAGGAGCTAGTCAAATACAGGTCAAACAAACCAATATCCCAAACTAAAAGATGGTTCAACTCAGACTGCAGAAAGGCCCTTTCGGCTCTAAAAGAAGCCCTCCGGCAGGAACCAAGAGACGCCCAATTAATTTCATCCCGGAGGAAAGCGTACAATGAAGCCAGGAAAAATCGAAGGTGCCAGTTAAAGAGAGACCTTTGGTGCCAATTACATGAGAGCGCACTAAAAAAGGACAGCGTCACATTTTGGCAGACCATTAGATCACCCTTTTTGGACAATGATACTGACCCAAATCTACTCGATGTAGCAGTAACTGAGAACGAATGGGTTTGCCACTTTACAAAAATTTTTGGCTTGCCACCTGACACTCCACGAACAGAACGCGAGGCTGAAACAGAGAATCATTTTCTTCCCATTAATTTACGTTTCACCGTAACTGAGGTCAGAAAAGCAATTACAGCGTCAAAATCTGGCAAGGCTCCCGGCCCAGACGGGGTACCCATGGACTTGTTCCTATATAACAGTGACTATTGGTCGCTAATAATAACCCGGGTAATGTCTGCAGTCGCTGAAATCGGTCTCCTTCCATCATGGTCATCATCCACACTCTTGCCAATATTCAAGAAAGGGGACCGCAACGACCCCGCGTGCTACCGGCCGATCTCCCTTCTGGATTCTACGGGTAAAATTGCAGGTCGACTACTCCTGGACCGTTTACAATCTTGGGCCCAGGCAAATAACATCTTTACAGACCTGCAATACGGCTTCCAGAAGGGGCTCGGTACTGTGGAGCAAGCCCTAAATCTGACCCTCCTAGCCGGAAAATATGCCCACGCAAAAGAAGGAAAAATCTACCTGGTCTACGTAGACCTGAGCGCAGCTTTCGACTGCGTTCAGCACGCAAAGCTGTGGGAAATCATGTCGAACCTTGGAGTAGATCCAGCGATATTAGCCTTTCTCAGGGGTCTATATACCAACGCAGTAGGCCGAGTGCGTTACGGGATCAGCGGCGACCTATCACGTCCTTTTAAGATCACGCGAGGGGTGAGGCAAGGGTGCGTACTGGCACCCTTCCTATTCAATCTATACACCAACGGGATCGAAAAAGCAATGTTGGCAGGGAGCCAGGACCTCCCGCAAATAGCACGCCGCCCTATACCCATCCTACTCTACGCCGACGACTCGGTCATCCTGGCCCGAACAGCCAACCAACTCCAACGACAGCTGAACAAATATGTGACGTTCATGGACTCTTTGGGACTAAAAGTAAACACAAAGAAAACATTCACAATGTCCATAGGACCCAAACCCGGAAATTCAAAATCCATATACATAAACAACACCAAGCTGGAAAAAACGCCAGTATACCCATATCTGGGTATACTCGTGGACGATTCATTGACCTGGCGAAAAGCCATTGAAGCTAGAAACCTTAACTTCCGTCGAGCAACATCAGCACTTTGTGCTTTCTCCAGGAAACTAGGCAAACCTGCTCCGTCGGAACTGTTAACTCTCTACTATGCAAAATGCCACAGTGTGGCGAGTTACGGAGCAGGCATCTGGGGCTATGGAAGCATCAAACAACTACAGGCAACGGAGAACGCCTTCATTAAGTACGTTCTGGCCCTTCCCCAAAGCTCCCCGATCTTAGCATCACACCGAGAGCTAGGGATGGAATTTGTGACAGACACCATACGCTGCCAGCCTCTCATTCTATGGCACCGCATATGGTGCAATCCAGAATGCCATGTAACACGTTCCCTCATCACAGACTGCCTGAGCCTAGCCCATTGGAGAAAAATCCCCTGGCTCAACTACGTTTTTAAATTTTTTCAAGATCTAAACCGTGAGCAATACTTTCTCGACCCACCTTCAATCGAAGACATATCCAAGAAACGACTGAAAGAACTTTGTATAGGCCACTTGAGAGAACTTCGCAATCAGGCGGAGATAGTGAAAACGCAAAATGGAAAAATCTCCCAACTGCAAACAGGGAAATTGATACAGCCCTACCTTACATTCTTTCTTTCGAACTATGAAAAGTTTCTACTGACTAGACTCCGGTTCGATCTCTTCTTTCGCCTGGTCTCATTTCCAGAACAGAACAATTGGTCACGGAACTTGATTTGTTGTCCGTGTGATGGGGCCTCCAAGCAATCAACGGTCCATGTCACACTGTTCTGCAAATACTACAACGTGGCTAGGAAAAAATGGATTCTCCCCCTTCTACGCTCAAGTGGTTATAGAAACACATATCCAGCGCTTGCTTATCTCCAGTCGCCGGTAAACCCGCATGAAGCCAAAACGACAGCAACTTTTTTAAAAAAAGTAATGAGAATACGACAGGGCATTGTTTTATAAAATGTAACATGTGAACATCAGCTTAAAACTGATGGTTTTTTTTTTAACAAATACTGTACTTTTTATGATTATGCAAATTTTTATAATCGAATAAAAGTTTATGAATATAAAAAAAAAAAGTGGTGGGAGTGCCTGTTTAGGGTGCTGGTGTGTTTGTGTACCTTGACTGTGGTGCTGTGCAGTTGGTGTTACAGGTGTGGGGATGTGCTGTCCTGCAGGCCGATATGATGGTTCCCCTCCCTGCGTTGGCCATGAAGGTAGACTTTGGATCACTCTCACCATGCCCTCCATCATCTTCATGGCCAAGGCATGGCGTCTTGCACTCTCTTCCCTTTGGATGGATATCAAGGCAGTCATATTCTTAGACATTTCCTGTCAAGTGCTATCCATCCTATCCAAAGCTTGGCACACCCTGTCCACCCCCTGAGGGATCTGGACCATGTCCTGCAGGGACCCTGACATGTCTGACAGTGTAGCCCCTATGGCACGAATCTCCTGCCTCACATCTGCCTGCTGTCGGAAGAAGTCCTGCTCCCACTGGCCACCATCCACACGTGCAGGCCCCCTCTGCAGGTGTCTGCCAGGGATGAGATGAATGGGCGGAAGACCTTTCCACATTTCTAGACGACAAAATCATAAAAATATGTAAATCCTTCGAAACAGAAAATACATCCCTCCAATACCTGGAACTGGAGCTACACGCGAATCAAGCTGTACACACAAATGATTCATCCCTGAGCTGGTCCACTTTCGATCTGTTGGATAACGAAAAAACTATGCTTTTAGGACGCAAAATCAAATCAGGCTCCCCCAGTGATCAGTTAACCTCAAAACTATTTGCCATTCTTGCCCCTGTGTTAGTAGACCCTTTTTCCTGCCTCTTAAACACATCCCTGACAGAAGCGGAATTTGCTAAAATTTGGAAGACGGCAAGAGTTAAACCCATATTAAAAAAACCCGGTGCTGATGCAAACACTTTCTTAAATTACCGCCCCATCTCCCTGCTGCCCTATTCAGGGAAAGTATTGGAGGCATTTGTAAATGAACAACTGGTAAGCTATCTTGAGAAGAACAACCTACTTGATTCCTCACAGTCGGGTTTCCGCGCTGCCCACAGCACGGAAACAGCCCTCATCGAGGTTGCCGACAACATCAGACTTACTCTTGACAAACGTCAATCCTGCATTCTGGTGCTTTTGGATCTGTCGGCTGCCTTTGACACCATCTCCCACCAGATCTTGATCAGAAGACTGTGGGAGTGTGGTGTCAAAGGGCAGGTTTTAAAATGGTTTATCCGTTATTTGTCAAATCGAACAACTACACTGCAAATAGACGAGACCCTGGCCAGTACTCGGCCTGTCACAAGAGGCGTGCCTCAAGGCTCTATTCTCAGCCCCTCGCTTTTTAACGTTTATATGGCCCCTCTGGCCAAACTTATCAGGGCATACGGATTCAACGTGTTATCATATGCGGATAACACGCAAATACTGGTCACCCTCGGCCCTGATGTAAATGACACCAAAAAGCGTTTTAAAATGTGCCTGATAGAGGTAAAAAACTGGATGAGTCTAAATCATCTCCAGCTGAATGGCACCAAATCTGAAATTATGACATTTGGGCGAGCAAGCGAACACTGGACCCATGACTGGTGGCCCCCGGAAATGGGCGAGTGCCCCGTCCCAAAAGAATCAGTCCGCAACCTAGGAATCCGCATGGATAACAAATTATCCATGAATGACCATGTAAATCATACCGTAGGCACCTGCTTCGGAATCATGCGGAGTCTACGTAAGGTCTTCAAATGGATACCAACAGAAGCACGCAGAACCCTGGTTCAGGACTTGATAGTAAATAGGCTAGACTATGGTAACTCTCTCCTCCTTGCCATAAATGAGTGCCATATTAGGAAACTGCAAGTTGTACAAAATACAGCTGCTCGTCTGATTCTGGGTTTACCCAGACGATCCCCCTCTCTGCCATGCCTAACAAGCCTACACTGGCTCCCTGTTAAAAAAAGAGCCATTTTTAAAACCATGTGTTTGGTTCATAAACACATGTACGGCCCAGGACCAAAATATTGGAATCAAAAACTGACATGGTACCAGCCTGGTCGACAACTGAGATCAAGTTCCAAGTCACCGCTTTCGCCGCTCCGAGTTCTAACTGCTAGAAACGGCGGACGTGCCTTTTCCTTTATGGCACCATCCCTATGGAACAAACTCCCCCTAAACATACGTACAACTACTGAACTCATGAGTTTCCGCAAAAAATTGAAAACATGGCTCTTCAGTTAAAATTCCATTTCCAGGCTTATCCACTTCTTTCTAGGACTGTCCGCATGCGCCATGAGACTCCCTCGGGATGTGATATGCTGCGCAATACAAATATCCAGACTAGACTAGACTAGATGAGCAGGTCGAACAACAGGGGGGCTGGCAGGTGGAAGAATGTGGGCAGGAGAAGAGTGCCCAGGGGATACCTGCACCACAACAGGACTGGTACTTCCCACAGATGGTGGAGAGGGTGTCAGGGATATACTGCGTAGGGAAGAGTGGGGAGGGGAAATATAATGTCGGTCTCGGACGTGAGGGCTGTGAAGGAGTGATGGCTGTGATTGGATGTGTGTGAGCCGTGGCTGGATTGATTTATGCCCAGTTTGTTTGAGAGGAGGCAGACGAGCGTTGCTTGGCAGAGGATGTGATGCCGTGCTGTCAGTACCAGTAGAAAAGGGGGTGGTGATGGACGGAGCATCTGAATCAATCAAACACTCACACCCAGTCAAAAGATCTGGGATTAATCCATCACCTTTCTTTAGCCCACTCTGCCACCCCAGTTCAGACATGGCTATATGCAAATCAGTCTGACCCTGTGCCTCATGGGAACAGTCCAGCCCGAACTGCCAAGACATGTCTTCCCTGGACCGAAAACAAGCTTCCGAGGACCAGTTTCTGGAATTCCAGCTGTCTTCAGCCCGGCTTGCTTGAATCCAGTGGCAAAGTGAGCAAGGGACTCACATCTGAGCATACCCTGCCACACTTATGGCGGCCAAAAGCGGTACAAAAGGGGGTGGTGATGGACAGAGTACTGCAAGCCGGGCTGAAGACGGCTGGAATGCCAGAAACCGGTCCTCGGAAGCTTGTTTCCGGTCCAGGGAAGACATGGCTTGGCAGTTCGGGCTGGAATGTTCCCATGAGGCACAGGTCCAGACTGATTTGCATATAGCCATGTCTGAACTGGGTTGGCAGAGTGGGCTAAAGAACGATGATGGATTAAACCCAGATCTTTTGGCTGGGTGTGAGAGATTGATTTATTCAGATGCTCCGTCCATCACCACCCCCTTTTGTACCGCTTTTGGCCGCCTAAGTGTGGCAGGGTATGCTCAGACATGAGTCCCTTGCTCACTTTGCCACTGGATTCAAGCAAGCCAGGCTGAAGACGGCTGGAATGCCAGAAACCGGTCCTCAGAAGCTTGTTTCTGGTCAAGGGAAGACATGGCTTGGCAGTTCGGGCTGGACTGTTCCCATGAGGCACAGGGTCAGACTGATTTGCATATAGCCATGTCTGAACTGGGGTGGCAGAGTGGGGTAAAGAACGGTGATGGATTAAACCCAGATCTTTTGACTGAGTGTGAGTGTTTGATTGATTCAGATGCTCCGTCCATCACCACCCCCTTTTGTACCGTGATGTCAGTATTGTCATCCTCGGAGTCAATGTAAATGTGCTCCTCCTCCTCCTCCTCCACCTCCAAGTCAACTTCCTTTTGGTCTTGAGCCTCCTCTTGGGCATGAGTTGCTGCCGACATCACTGCCTGAAGGATCAGGGGATTCTCCCCTCTAATTCACCGTCGGCCAACACTGGTTGTCGGTCTGTCAACCTCTCCCTCAGCATCATCTGAAACACAGAGGTTGCAACCGTATTAGTGATTGACCAGGTCTTACATGTGCTGCGACACCAGGGTTGTTTTAACTGTACTTTGCATCAGCAGATGAGCATCATGTGATCTGGTCAGGGTACCACCACAAATGACCGCTCACACCATAGCACTGAGGTGTTACACAGAGATGTACATTATACTAGCAAACTCACCAGCTCCAGCAACAACTCTCTGTCCCTTCGCGCTCCCCCCTGGTGTATCCTGCTACACCTGTCTCCTCATAGTTGTTGTAGACATAGCTGTAGAAGGTAGGAACTACATTCTCAATGATCTGCATTACCAATTGACAGACAGGCATATGTGACACTCCTGGTTAGTTTTTCACTTTGTAAACAACAACTGTTGATTCCATGCAGAAGGGGATCTCGATCTCTGTCATGGCTAAGTAATCTAAGCTGGTGACACACCTCATGCCCGAATTACCTGAAGGACAGGTACGCAACGGTTTAACAGCTGCAGCCAGGATTTCATGCATCCCCCGGGATGGTGTCCGCTGCAGTGGTGTCATCCTGTCTGCACCTGTGATGAGAAATACATGTCCATATTTTAGTACAACAGATTGTAGCTATGAGCCAACATGTTATTCTCATTAACCATTTGCGGATAATCACGAACGATGTGCAGCATGTTTACCTCATTGACTTTACATGTAGGCACCTGCTCACAAGCAACATTTGACAGCTGGGGCATCCATGCAGCACTGACATCAATAAGATGACACATCAACTGACAAACTTGTATGAGAAGGTTACTGATATTTCAAGGAAGGGGATAAATGACCCTGACTCCTCTGCATCACACTGATTTCACCTTTACCATTGAGACTGACTTTTATCATGGGTGTAATGTTGTCTGTTAACAAGTCAGTAAGGAATTCATGTGTGATATGTGCAGTTGTTTGGGACATGATGTTGCCCATTTGTGCTTCTCTACCCATGAGGCCACACAGCTCATATTTGAATGAGAGAACACAGATTACTAATGTCCATCCTTTGAGTGTTCTCTGTTCCCATACTCCATTTCCAACATCATGGTACTACTTACATGACAACGGATGGTGTCTTGTGCAGCAGACATCCAAAATCTTATGTCAAGCACTCACCTATAAATGTGAATACGATAGAAGGGAGGCAAGCAGAAAACAACATTTGGTTATGATCACACACTGAAGATGAGCTGAAAAGCTTTGAGGCTTCCCACCTGCACTGGATTATCGTGTAGCTCTTTAGCCAATTCATTTTGCATGTGTAACTGCATGAAGAGTCACCTTAGCAGCCCCTACACCCATCTGAAAGGTACACAACTGGCACCAGTGTGTGCCTCTGCCATACCAATTTAATTTTGATTTGACCATGTACAGTTTTCTACAGATTAATCCTATCAATGAATTGCAAGCCTGTTGTGTTTTGGTCAGTTCATATGACACATTGTTCTATTGTATATCCATTCTGCACACACTTGGCATACATTTTGTGTCAGCCTCTCATTTGCCACCAGGGTCTGATTGGCCATGTGTTCAGATGTCCTATGTGAGCATATTGTGATGCAGGACAACAGTGGTGGAGGTGAAAGGCACAATTGATGTGCATTCAGTAAGGTTGACTTACCTTGGCCCAGCACCGGAGCAGTGTGTGGTCCCTGGACAGATGTCAAGTCCAACCTAGTAGCAGAAGTCAATGTGCGTTTTTGTATCTGGGAGGACCGCATTGTACCTACAATGATAAGTGTGTTTTTCAACTTTACATTCCTGCTGCCACATGTGATGCATTCAATTTCTGTCACAGAGGACAAGCACAAGCAGTTGTGGACAACACTGTTGCAGAAGTGTGTAATACATAATGCAAGGAGTGCTCCCACATATCACTTGTAATGGGCCCACTACTTTGATGATATCTATATCACAATGACATGCCTACAAATTCTGAGGTAAGTTCCACTATCGTGTTTTGTTAATGTCCAGAAAATTATCCATCCAATGTACGCAGTACTCGACCAGCTGTGTGGACTGTGCAATTTAATGTAGGTTGCTAAGATTTGAAGTTGGACAGTGTATGCATTGTCAATACTACAGAGACTGGTATCTCACTGTTTGTTTTTCATTTCCATATCTGTGCAAATAGACTTTCTTGATAAGTTCTACAGACACTATGACTATATAGTGGCTACACCCTTTTGACTAGTTGTGGCCTTCGATTACAGGAATGGTTTCCCCCGTCTGGGTCTGTTGGTGAAATACAAGTTGTGTACCACATTTACAAAGGTATGATGAGCCAAAACATATTACATTTTGTCTTTGGCTGTTCACAAATGTAATATGGTAAAGGTGAATGTCCAATGACATCTCCAATTGTAATGAAGCTAATTTTGCATCACTGGTTAACTTACATATCTGGGCACTATTTGTCCCTCTGTTGTCTCATGACAATGTATGCATTTTGACCATCTCCTGGCCAGCATGACTTACCAGTTCTTGTGGTTGTCATGCCTGCCTCTGTACGTTGCTGATTCCTCCCATTAGATGTGGTGACCTCTGCTACTGCAGTTGTCCGTGCTCTAACTGGATGTGTCAATGGGTGAGAATAGAGAAAAGTAAACAAATGGGAAATGTGTTTGTGGAACGTTTTGGGGATTTACCCATATCTTCTGCGTGCTAACAGTGTTGTGAAGTACTGCAGCAGACAGGGCAGGTAGGATCAGTGGTGTGTTGGGGATGTAATGGCGTGGCAATGTGGAAAATGGACAACAGAATATGTGAATGACATATTTACATCTGTTGATACTCTCACCTTCTGCTTTGTGATCCATGCTGGCGCAGGGTGATGTACTCCTTATAGATTTTGTGGCCGGTTTACAAGCCCTTTGAATGAGATTTACACTGCTGTTGCATCACTTCTGTGACACAACGGTGTTGTACAACAGACAACACATTTAGAATAATTCACAAGGTGACGCTTCTATGGTGAAGCGTCACATTGTGAGGCCCTGTGTAACATTGAACCTGCATATTTCAAATATTACAAATCCTAGTCAACTTGATGGTCTTGAAAATTGTCAGGTACATCAACACAATTTGAATCATTATGACAGTGTACTGAACAAATAACGGCAAATAAGTTAAAAAAATATATTGTTCATTTATTAAAAAATAAAAATACACATGAAAGTTTAAAAACCACATAGGATGGCAGGAATACAGTGAATGACAATGTCTAGAACAATATAGGACATGAAATGACATACAATGCATATATAACATTAAATGAAAAGACTAAACAACAAAACAGTGGGTAAAAGGTAATCTCTACGCGTGTTTCGACGTTACACACGCCTTCTTCTGGAGAACCACTGGAAGATTCTAAAACAGTGAAATATGGGCGCAAGGTGACGCAAAAGAAGAATTTCAGAAGGATGAAATGTATTCAGAAAGGTGTGCACTGTGTTGCATGAACCAAAGATGGATGGCGCCTGCAGTGGTTGAATAAAAGTATCACACTTTTTATATGTAAGTACTGATCAAATGGCAGATGAAAATCTGCAATTGAATAGACCTTTTAACAAATGGCCCAATTATGGAGCACTTCAATATTAAGCAGAAATGATGTAACGCTGATTACAGGGCAACACTCGGGACCCCTAGTGACCTTACATAATTTTCCAAGTACAGATGATCTTGATGTATCATCGGGTAAGTTTACCAGTTGGGTAAATTATGGACAAGACCATCATGGGCGCAAAGGATTCTCGATATTAAGGGTCCAGAGGCAGAGGACATTGAGCCTGCGTCAGCTCTGGTGTAGCCAGGGTGGGCATTCCTTTGGGATGAGCAGCGAACAAGTGGTTCCGTGAAATCTACAAGGTTTCACAGAGTCACATTTCAGAGGCCGCTGCAACGCAACCTTAGCCTGCTTGAAGCAGACATAAGGAGTGGCGCAGCACGTTAGGTATGGCAGTGCATGGACATTATTGGAGTTGCATTGCTCTTGCGATACGACTCCAGCAAAGCCCCCCTACACACCATCCGATTCAACACACATCTGTCTATCCCTACGCCACAGTGCACCACCATCTAAACACAACGCATCCGAGTATGCACAAGGGTTGACTTGCATGTCACATTGGTACTGGCACTTCCCTGCTATTAACTGTCAATTGCTACTTTATATTTGTAACTTTATTTAGCATTTCCATATAGCATTGCACATTTTCAGTCAATATGAACAGTTATTAAATTAGCAGGGTTGTGTATGTACGGCTGCAGTACTGTGTCCATGTTTTCAATAGGGGGGAGGGATTTGCCATTTCTAATGCAAAGGATTCTGGGACTTGTGGTGCTATATACAGAGGGTGACACATGAGTCTCTGACTGACTATATTTTAATTTACACTTTGGACAAGTTCCTTAATAACAATAACAGTGTAACACAGACACACTTTTCCTTTTCATTCCAGTCAGGTACCACGTTGCGGACGTCACTGACAGGCAGCCCATGGATCAAGTTGGGGTGTATTGTTGACAGGATATCCTCCCCCAGTGGGGTGAGTTGGATGCGGGGTCCAGGGCATGCAGCAGGGAGAATGCTGCTTAACTCAATCCTGGAGTATTTCTCCTTCACCCTCTGCCTTTCGTCCTGCCACTTTTTTTTCATGTCCTGCACTGTGTGCCTCTCCACTCCCAAGGCTGAGACAGCAGTGGCTATCTTCTGCTATAGCTCTGCCTTCTGTGCCCCACTGGTGCAGTAGGGTGGTAAGCCATAGAGGCGCTTGTGGTGCCTTACTATGTACTCCACAAGCATGGTGGTCTCTTCTCCTGTGAAGTTCCTTTTCCTCTTCATCTCCATTTTCAGGGTCACTGTGAGTGTTGTAGCCACAACCTCTGTTGAGAAACCGGTTCCTTCAATGTGTGCTGCTTTTATGTGTTTTCTAGTGCTGGTCAATTATTGCTAATTTGCTTCAGCTGGATTGTGGTGGGAGATGGTAGGCACTGGCAACATTCACCATGGCAAAATGGGACTGTTGGCTGGGATTGGCTGCAGTGTATCAGCGGATCCTTGGTGGGGGATAGTAGGCACTTAAACAGGTGTTTACCCTTGTATTACATGACCAACTGCCAAAATCCGTATCTTCCGGCCCATAATCGGAATTTCCGGCCAGTAATTGCAAATTACGGCACGCCTCCGTAAATTGCGGGCCGTATTCGCAAAATCCGCCAGAGTGCCGTAAATTCCGATCCGGTGCCGTAAATTCCGGCCCGGTGGCGGAAAATACGGCCCGGCGGCGGACGTAAAGTTAGTAGTCTTAAATTCATTCTGTGAATCCCGAAAGTAGTAAGTTCATTCTGTGAATCCCGAAAGTAGTAAGTGCATTCTGTGAATACCGAAAGTAGTAAGTGCTTTCTGTGAATACCAAAATAGTAGTAAGTTTAGGATTTAGTCTTAAGTTCATTCTGTGAATCGGGCCCTAAATCTTTAGATACATCCTCCTTAGTGGTAAAATTGAATTTGAAATTATTATTTTAGAAATGCCACTTTTAGAAAGAGGGTATTTCTCTGCTCTTAACTTAGCTCTCTGGGCCTGCAGACTGTCTCCAATCCACGTTTCAGCTGGGTGGCAGCTACACTTTGTTCATTCCCTCTAAATAGTTGCAAACCCAGGAAGTGTAGGTGTGACAGATGACTCATCTGCATTTTTATAGTCTTCCTGGGAAGTAAGAGGGAATAGGTTGTACCCTCTCCCCACTCAAAGGTCTGAATAACCCCCAAAGATAGCCTGGCAGACAGGACTAGGATGAAAAGAACTGCTTTAAAGTCATCACCACTTCAAAGGCACAATTGGGTATAAGTACCAGAGCTGGGACCCTACCAAATCAATGCACTACCGGACCCGTGAAGAACTCTGCCAGGAGTAAGGACGTCTGTGCCAGCTACAAGTATTGCCGGTCTGCTTGACGGACTGTTCTAAGGAACTGCTTCATTGCGTTGCTGTACAAAAGGGGATGTTGATGGACGGAGCATCTGAATCAATCAAACACTCACACCCAGTCAAAAGATCTGGGTTTAATCCATCACCGTTCTTTAGCCCACTCTGCCACCCCAGTTCAGACATGGCTATATGCAAATCAGTCTGACCCTGTGCCTCATGGGAACAGTCCAACCCGAACTGCCAAGCCATGTCTTCAAATGGACCGCAAACAAGCTTCCGAGGACCGGTTTCTGTTATTCCAGCCGTCTTCAGCCCGGCTTGCTTGAATCCAGTGGCAAAGTGAGCAAGGGACTCACGTCTGAGCATACCATGCCACACTTATGGCAGCCAAAAGCGGTACAAAAGGGGGTGGTGATGGACGGAGCATCTGAATCAATCAAACACTCACACCCAGTCAAAAGATCTGGGTTTATTCCATCACCGTTCTTTAGCCCACTCTGCTGTGGTAAATTAAATATTACCCTGTCGTAATTTCTATACTTAAACAATGGGTCATGCATATAATCAGAGGCAAAGTCCGTGGTGTCCGATTCAAAAGGGCTTTATTTCAGTAACTCAAGTTAAGGGAGAATCGGGTTCCATCACCACTAAGGTTCAGGAAGGGTCTTCTGAACTTTATTCACAGAGTACAATATTTATACATTAAATATACATTGCATTGCATAGAGAAGGAGGAGCGCTCCAGGCAGAGCAAAAGAAAGAGAGAGATAAGAGCATATGGGCGTGCAAGAGGGCGTACATGTGGGCGTTAACTTGAGGAGTCATAGGTGAGTCATAGGTGGGTGGGTACATGGAGGGGGTCTGCATGGTCAGCTAGAACCTTTACCCTACTCGTGTGCGCAACTTGGTCATGACGTGCAATTAACGTGTAACTGGGGGAAGCTGGGGGGAGCTGACTTTCGGGCTAGTAGAGAGACCTTCAGTGTCAGTGTAAGGACGACTTGCACGTCTGTTATTATCTGATATCTTTAAGTCCGGGGATGTATTATCTGAAGTAAAGGTCGCTCAAGCAAAGGTTGCTTATCACTAAGAGCCAGTGTGTGCATATATTTCTTTGTGCATTGCGTGGGGGCCATGGGCTTTCTATGGATGTGAGCTCTGTAAATCACTTAAACGGAGACAGAAAGGCTAGGCCCTATCTCTGTAGTCGGGTTCTGTTTACCTTCTTCACTAAGCAGGAATGTGTTTCTGTGGAGCAAGCAGATAACTGTGTGCAAAATACTGTCTTGGCAGGCCGGGCTGGGCCCCTTTTGGCTGAGCCAGAAGTATGCGAGAGGTCAGGGATGCGTAGCTGAGATGCAGCTTTCAGAGTGTCTGGAGGCATGGAAAACCTTAATTCGGGTCCTGGCTCAGGCTGAGCCACAAAACGGGTTCATCTCGACTTTTATTAAACGTGCACAATGCAAATACATTGGCAACATAGCAACATAGGCCTCAGTGCAGAATTAACATTTCTTTCATGGAAGGCTTGGTAACTGACATTCTAATGTGGGACGGAAATACAGAGGCATCATTATTACAGGCATGAGAGGGAAAATGCATGGGTGACATGCACATACACTAAACGTGGGGTACAAGCAGGGGACACATTGGCCACATACATTTCTATTTCCTCATTCCCTCCTTGTCTCCTACTGTGCCCTTCAGGACACATCTATATTCATGATACCATATATCTGATCATACAGCATCATTTGTTCGTCTTTTCTCTTTTGTATACGTGGATGGGGAATACAGGCAGTGGCACACAGGCCGCAAATCGCCGGGCCACATTGCAGACAGAGACAGCAGCCGAATATCATAAGCAGTATCATTCCTAGGAATGACAACACTTTCCATCCCCATGCTGATATTACACCCCAGAGCCAACCGGACCAAGTCCATGTGCCTGGGTCTTGATGTATCTCGTGAACTATCTTGTGGAGCCTTGTTATTGCTGCGTACACAGATGGCGCGTTATTAGGAATAAACACGCAACAACTGGAGCCGATCACTCTACAAGCCCCGCCCCTATCTGCCAGGATGACGTCAAGAACAAGTCGATTCTGAAGAACAACAAGTCGCATGGCAGACTGCTCCTGGGTCAAGTTAGCCAGGGCAGCTGTAGTCTCATTCACTACTGCTTCTAGAGTTCTTGTTAACCTGCGTATGAGTTTACTGTTTTGGACGGGACCTATGAAGAAAAAGAATCCTCTATTGAAATCTGTATATTGCTCCCAAGCTGTCTCAGTCTGATCAACCACTGTGGAATCGATCTCCCTTCTGTGTCTAACATGCACTAGTCGTGAATCTCGATGATAATGGGATGGGGCTAGAAAGACAGGGGGCAGAAGGAACGATATATAGCATGTTCCACCCCAGTCTAAGGGCAGATGTACATAGGCTGTCTGACCGCATATAAAATAGGAATGGCGAGATGTGTTGAAGGAAGGCTTTCCTTGATCATTAAACTCGACTACAGTATTACATTCACTGTGTCCCAAATGTACCGATCCTTTCTTTCTGACGCACAAATCACCCTTCACTGGTAGGACTCTAATAAACGGTGGACCTACATTTTGCTTGGACTGAACATTCAAGATCATGAAGTTAAGGGAAGCATTTCCTTGCTCGTACTCTTCATTTTCTAGATCGGTCCCCTTCCTTTGGGGGAGACCGTCATCGTCTGGAAAACATGCCTCATTCATTACTTTATTCAAGTTTCCCCATATCCAGTCGCCCTTGTAAACTGTGGAATTTCTGTCTAGTGATGTCATTAAAGCAAACCATGCTCCGCACGAACCATTGTGGGAGAACGGAAAAGGGAAGAAGGGCAGTACTCCCTTTTTTTTTTTAAAAGGTGGAAGTTGGCCACATACCCAGCAATCTGTCGCATTGCTGGTTTGATGAGAACGGTGCAACATCCGAATAAAAGTATTGTTGCGCAGGGCTATTCGATAAGACAATTCATGGGGTAGCAGATCACTAAATGTATGCTCTGTGGTATTATTAATAGAGAAGTGTATACGTGAAGAAATAGGAGGAAAGAAAACATGTAGTGTCAAACTGATACATATTATAGTGATGCACAGAAGAGACATAAAAATCAGAGTTACTATACATCTACTGCGTAATATCTTGCAGTATTTCTCTCTCATCTTGCTCTTTTTACTATTCTGGTCTACGATCTTATACATGTCAGGAACCTGTCTAACCGATTCACCACCTAGTGGACTTAAACAATTAAACGCTGTCTGACTTACTAGATCGTAACTTGGACCTGTATTCTTGTTGCAGAGTCTTTTCTAGCAAAGGGGGCTTAGAGTCTGTACTATCGGTACTGTCTTTAGTCTTTACCAGAGTTCCAGGATCTCCAAAGTATTTTTTGCAATGTTGGGCGTGAAGCCATCCTTTACGTCCTTCGACCTTGACGGCAGTCCTCGTGGTGAGCAGCACTAATTTCGGTGTCTTCCAGCGTGGCTCGAGGGGGCTTGATCGATCAAAGTTCCGCACAAAAACAAAATTTCCAGGGACGTTGGCGTGTTCCTTGACCTGGGTGTTGTCAGGGAAGGCGGCGGCAACCTGTGAACGACAAGAGAGTAGTGCAGACATCAAGGAAGCCAGGTAATCTGTCAGCATGTTACTGTCAACATCAGTTATTTTCATAGGCATAGGCGTACCCCACATATTCGGTGGTCTACCAAAAAACACTTCATAAGGAGATAGGCCTGTTCTGGAATGAGCTACCATACGCATGTAAAAGAGGGCAACCGGCAAGGCTACCATCCAATCCAAGCCTTTTTCTGCACAAATCTTCGCTAATCTCGTCTTAAGTGTCTGATTATGGCGCTCGACAAGTCCAGCTGCTTCAGGGTGTCGTACACAATGAAACTTCCACTGATATCCTAACAGAAGGGACACTTGTTTCATTAATTCAGAAGAAAAGGGCTGACCATTATCGGAGTACACAACACGGGGCAATCCATATCTGGGAAAAAACTCACGCACCAATTGCCTGGCGGTGGTCACAGCAGTATAATCCGGGACTGGGTACGCTTCTGTCCATCTAGATAGTGCACACACAACTACCAGGACATACTTGTAACCTCTACATCTGTCCATTTGGATATAATCCATCTGGAGGACTTCAAAAGGATGGTCAGGAGGATGAAATCCGCCTTGTTCCACCGGAATGCCTTTACCTGGATTGAACTGGCAACTGATCATACATGTACGTACTTTCTGTTTCGCTGCTGCACGTAGGTGCTTGTTAAACCAGATATTCTGTAAGCTGTCTAGCATTGCCTTTTTTCCTAAGTGTGCTGGACTATGTGCTGTGTTTATGATCACTTGTACCATAGAGTCTGGGAGAAACCATGTAGCTTTGCCTTTAGTCAACCAACCTTGGTCAGTCTGGACCCCTCCTTGTTCAGTCCATTTCTTTATTTCGTCTGTAGTGGCATGTGTCTGTATGTCGAGTACATCTTGTGAAGGATCCCTGACTGTCATGCTTTTTGTCAGTAATGGTACCTCTATCTTTGTCATGTCTGTTGGTGTCTGGGCCGTCAATTTAGCAGTTCGGTCTGCCAGGTCATTACCCTGGGAAATGGTGTCTGTAACTTTGGTGTGTGCTCTGCATTTCATGATAGCTATGGCTGTAGGCAAATGTATTGCTTCTAACAGAGCCTGAATGTGCGGACCGTGCTGAATTTTAGCCCCATGAGAGGTCAAGAAACCTCTCTCCCTCCATAACACTCCGAAATCATGAACAACACCGAACGCATATTGTGAATCTATATAAATGTTCACTTTCAAGTTCTTGGCTCTTACGCAGGCTTGTGTCAGAGCGATGAGCTCTGCTGCTTGTGCGGACAGTGTGTCTATTCTCTGTGTCTCTATGACTTCAGTAGCAGTGGTCACTGCATATGCTGCCACTAACTCTCCTGCACTCGTTCTCATGCATGACCCATCTACATATAGTGTCAGGTCAGGGTCTGGCAGTGCAATATCTGTCAGGTCTTGTCTTGGTTTCGTCACTGTATTCATTACTTCCACACAGTCATGTGGTGCGGTGTCTACTGTACTTGAGGGCAAAAGTGTAGCAGGATTAAGAATATTGCATTGTCTAATTTCTATGTGTGGCTGAAATAACGTCAGTTCATATCCTGTCAGTCTCGCTACAGTCAAGTGCTGTGTCTGTGTCCTGTTCAAGAGAACTTCCACTGCGTGTGGTACCTGTACTGTCAGGGGGTGTCCCAACACTATGGAGTCACTCTGTCTTATGGCTAGGGCTGTCGCTGCAACTGATTTCAGGCACGCAGGCAGAGCCTGGGCCACTGGATCCAGTGTACTAGAAAAATAAGCACAAGGCTTGTGTTTTCCTGCTTGATCTTGTGTGAGGACAGATAATGCTGTTCCATCTCGTTCAGTGACGAAAAGCATAAAAGGTTTGCTGTAACAAGGAGTCGCTAAAACTGGTGCTTGACATAAGGCTCTTTTTAATTCTTCAAATGCCAAGATATGTTCTTGTGTCCAAGGGAGGACAGTCGAAGACGCTGCCTCCTGTGTTGTCAACTGTATGAGTTGTTTGGCAAGATAGGCATACTGGGGAATCCATTGTCTGCAGTATGAAGTGAGGCCAATGAAGGCCCGTACTTCTTTTCGTGTCTTGGGCTGTGAAAGGTTAGCAATTAACTGAATACGTTCTTGTGTCAGCTGTCTACCCCTATTGGACAGCAAGTGTCCAAGGTACACCACTTGCTGTGCACAGAATTGCAACTTCGAAGGGGACACTTTGTGTCTGCCAGAAAGTGTAAAACTGTCAGTGATGCATTTTCGCAGTCTGGTTCTGATCGTGCTGTAATTAGGATGTTGTCTACATATTGGAGCAGTGCAGTGTTGGTAGGCATATGAATACTGTCTAGCTGCCTTTTTAATGCTTGGCTGTAAATGCTAGGACTCTCTGTAAAACCTTGGGGAGCTCTCATAAATTTAAAGCTACGTCCATTTAAACTGAATCCGAAGAGATACTGACTGTCTGGATGTATTGGAACGCTAAAGAAAGCATTCTTCAAGTCAATGACAGTAAAGAACGTTGCCTCAGAATCAATAGCAGTCAGTAATGAAGAAATGTCTGGGACCACTGGGTATTGAGGGACTACACATTTATTCAATTCTCGAAGGTCAACAACTAGTCTGTAAACTGGTGGTGCATTAGGGTCTGTTCGTTTAAGAATAGGGATAACAGGTGAATTACATACATTCGAGTCAGTCTCCACTACCACCCCTTGTGCAATGAGCTCGTCAATAATTTTCAATAAGGCAACTACGGCATCAGGTGGTAACTTGTGTTGTCGTATACGTGGTAGTACTACTCCTGTTTTCAGAGTGACATGGTGTGGTGTTATGTCCATGTAACCTACATCAGTTGGACCTTGTGCCCATAGGTGCTGTGGTACATTCTGGAGTCTGTGGTCAAAATCCTGCAACACATAATGTCCCTTAAAATCACGTAAGAACAGTCGTACTCCTTCCGGAGAACGACATATAACTGCTCCTAGTTCTTTTCATGTCTTTATACCAAGCAAGTTTTCTGGACATGACTTTGTAAGTAGCAAGTCTGTGGTACGTGACAATGGACCAACTCCTAGGGAAACTGGTTTCGATACTTCATTAACAATAGGCTTTCCTGAAAATCCCAGGGAAACATTCTGGGAGCCTGAGAGGGGTGCCCCTGGAACCTCGTCATGACTGATGGTAGTTCTGCTCGTCCCTGTGTCAATCAGAAATTTTCTGTCTTGTCCCAATACACAACTATGTACATAAGGACCCTCTTGATCTACAGGAACCTCAATAAGGGGCAAGCCAACCTCCCTCTCTAGGCTGTTTCATGAGAACTGTTGGTATTCTGGATAGTCTGACTGCGTGTACTGATACATTTGTGTCGGGGCATTAACAGGCGGTGGTGGGGGTGGAAAATTCGCTGCTGTCTGTTGCGTGTTCTGTGGGGTGCTATTCTGCCTAGGAACATGTGGTCGTTCTTTGGTTCTGCCTGTAGCTATATTGTGTTTCAGGACAGCACAATCTTTTACAAAGTGACCTGGCTGTTTGCAATAATTACAGTTCCCTTTAACAAGTGTTGTGGCATTTTTGTTCGTATTTGCCTGCACCGTTTGGGCAACCAGCACTTTCATTTTCGTCTCTTTCATGCGTCTCTTTTCATGATCCTGCTCTTTTCTAATTCTGCTCTGGTGATATTGTAACATTTGCAACATTTGTGAAGGGCTATTTGCTTGCCAAGTACTCTCAACCTTCAGTACTCTATTCTTGATCTGGGGTAAGGAATTCTCTACTAATTTTCTCACGAAAAGATGAGGATATTACTCGCTACTAGGCTTAAGGCCACTATTAATAGAAAAACATTTCTCGAATCTAGAATAGAAATCACTTGTGTCCTCGTCTTGTTTCTGTTTACAGGCTGAAATAGCATCCCAGTCTTCCTTTTTCGTAATCAACAATCTCGGCAAAACCTGTATCAGGAGTTCAGGTAGTGCTTTAGCTTTGTCCCCAAGACCAACACCCGGGTGCCTGCCTTTATCCTCTGTTTCCAATTCTGCCCAACTTATCTTTTTCTCTCCCACCTCCCAGTCCTTTTCCTTAAGCTTTTCATAAATACCAGCAGGTAACAGTACTTTCAATAATTTCAGAATGTCAGCGTACGTGTAATCTCCAATGCGGAGAATGTCTTTTAATTCTCGGTGAAACCCCCCCGGGTCTTTATCATGGCAGGGCAGCATCTTTTTCATTTCCAGTATTTCTAATTTCGTCAAGGGGGTGTAAACATACACTCGCTGAAGCTCACCGTTTGCATTTTTGACTGGATGTACCTCTCGTAGGGGATTCTGTCTGTCTATGTATGGGTGCTTTCTGTCGTGGTGTGGGGCGGGAAGCATGCATGTGGTCAAAGAAGTTAAGTACTTATGTCGTTGATCCAAAATGACATTAATTAAATCAGTACCTAGGCCTGTCCATCTGTCTAGAAGTATATCGTCCAGTAATTTATACAAGTGACCAGGATCAGAATATTGACTCTCATACAACGTTATCAAATGTTGGACCATGTAAATACCGGCCAAACACTGTTCGTTCGGCGGAAGGCTCAAGAAAGTTTGGGCCACTATATCATTGCTATATATGTTAGAATTGGACACCCACTGGACGGCAGACCGGACCAATTCCTTTTCGTGTGGGGTGCTTTCTCAGTAGCTTGGAATAGATTTTCAAGGGAATATCTTTCTTTTATAGCCTGTCCCTGTTTACGGTAGTCGAGGCACTTGGGCCTGTCAAACTGTCGTGCCCTGCCTACATAATTCATTTTGTCCTTTGCCTCGCTTTCTGGCTCAAAGTCTTCCGTTGATGACTCAAACTGCTCGTCAGACACTTCAATGTGTATTTCTATGATCTCCTTTCATATTTTCTTGTACATACTTTCTGTCTGTCCCTGTCTATCATGCCGACCGGCAGCTATGTTGTCACTCCAATCCATCAGACCTTTCTTTACATCTTTGTCTGGTTGGTCTTGTTCCCTGATCAGACAGTTAACCATAAAACGTAGAATGAAGTTCTTAACCTCCACCTTTCTGTGTTCCATGGCCTTTTCTATACACTCGGGTCCCTCCCCTGTTCTAATGAAATGGTATATTTTATCTAGGTGATTCTTCATGTCTGGTAATGTGACCAAATAGTCGACGGCATGTCTTAACCTTAGTGAAAACACGAGCATTGAACCCTTTCCTGGTACTGGATCGTATATACAACGTGGAATTGCTACATCTACAGAAAACTTATATGGCGTTGATGTCGATTGTGGCGTTCGTGGTGGCCCTAGCGGTGCTCGTGGCGTTGGCGGTGGCCCCCTTCTCCCTATGGCCCCGGGCCCTACGTCGTCTTTCACGATCTGCTGGAGCTGTTGGAGCTGAGCCTCTGATGGGGGCGGAGGGAATTCTGCATTTACACAGTCCGGTGCAGACTCTTCTAGATAGGAGGAAATAAAAGCTTCAGAGGCTGTCGGCTTCGTTCTACGTACTCTAAAGGGTACTAGTGGTGGTGTACGCGACCTACGGGGTATTTCTGAAGGGTTCACTCTAGCTAGTTCTTCTGAGAGGACGGGGTAAATACCAGCAACGAGGGCATTTCTTTCTCTTTCAGCCTGTTCTGCCTTGACCCGTTACCCCTCCTCCCGCAGTTCTTTTTCTTTGGCTTTTTCCGCTGCTTGTTTACTTCTCTCTGCTTGGTGGAATTCTTTCTCTGCTCTCCTATGTGACTCTTTGCGCCATAACTCAATGGCGTCTTTCTGAGACGGTCTTACTTTCCTTTTCCACAGCGCTTCCTCTACTTTCATAATGCATTCAGAATCCCATGTTCCTGAGGCAGGCCATCTGCACTTCTCCTCTAAATCCTTCGTGTAATCTACCCACAAGTCTAAAAACAATATGGCATCTAGCCCGTGTTTGTTATACATGAAATGACCAGGTGTGTCTCTAGGCAGAACGGGAACTGACTCTTCGAGTATGCCTTTCCTGGTCCCTATCTGACGTAATTTCGAGAAGAGTGGCATGTTGAAACCAACTTAATGAAAAACACAATACACAAAAATACTCTGACTGAAACAATCAATCACACTACAACACTAAAACACTAAAACAGATACATTCTAACTGATACATGGGGAAAAACATGAACTTGAAAACAGTTAACTTTATGCACTGGAATACAGTACAACCATACCGGTCTCATAAAGAGACACGTCTTTACCGTGCCCACCGAAATGGACACGTCTTTACCGTGCCCGTATGAACGAGACACGTCTTTACCGAGCTCAAATAAATGAACCCGTCTTTAATCTTTATGCATTCCCAATAGCGGTACTCACCGGGAAGCAGAACTTGAAGGCCTCGGAAACTTGATACTGCGTGAACTTGATACTGCGCATGCGCCTCGGAACAGGTGGGCCTCTGGAAACCTCGGACCTTGCTCTCTCACGGCTTGGGCTCTGGTTGGGATGATCCGCGATCCTCACCGCCTCGTGTGGATGCCTGGTCGCAGTCCGTCTCCTCCGTGGGCCTGAGGGAGTAAGCAGGAAATCCCGCTGGTGGTGTACACTTTGAAGTCCGTCACGGCTGTAGAAGGGGGCAAGGGCTGGACCTACATCGCCGGCGCGTGGGGAAGGGGACTTGTCCCTATTCGGGCGCCAGAATATGTGGTAAATTAAATATTACCCTGTCGGAATTTCTATACTTAAACAATGGGTCATTTATATAATGAGAGGCAGAGTCCGTGGTGTCCGATTCAAAAGGGCTTTATTTCAGTAACTCGAGTTAAGGGAGAATCGGGTTCCATCACCACTAAGGTTCAGGAAGGGTCTTCTGAACTTTATTCACAGAGTACAATATTTATACATTAAATATACATTGCATTGCATAGAGAAGGAGGAGCGCTCCAGGCAGAGCAAAAGAAAGAGAGAGATAAGAGCATATGGGCGTGCAAGAGGGCGTACATGCGGGCGTTCACTTGAGGAGTCATAGGTGAGTCATAGGTGGGTGGGTACATGGAGGGGGTCTGCATGGTCAGCTAGAACCTTTACCCTACTCGTGTGCGCAACTTGGTCATGACGTGCAATTAACGTGTAACTGGGGGAAGCTGGAGGGAGCTGACTTTCGGGCTAGTAGAGAGACCTTCAGTGTCAGTGTCAGGACGACTTGCACGTCTGTTATTATCTGATATCTTTAAGTCCGGGGATGTATTATCTGAAGTAAAGGTCGCTCAAGCAAAGGTTGCTCATCACCAAGAGCCAGTGTGTGCATATATTTCTTCGTGCATTGCGTGGGGGCCATGGGCTTTCTATGGATGCGAGCTCTGTAAATCACTTAAATGGAGACAGAAAGGCTAGGCCCTATCTCTGCAGTCGGGTTCTGTTTACCTTCTTCACTAAGCAGGAATGTGTTTCTGTGGAGCAAGCAGATAACTGTGTGCAAAATACTGTCTTGGCAGGCCGGGCTGGGCCCCTTTTGGCTGAGCCAGAAGTATGCGAGAGGTCAGGGATGCGTAGCTAAGATGCAGCTTTCAGAGTGTCTGGAGGCATGGAAAACCTTAATTCGGGTCCTGGCTCAGGCTGAGCCACAAAACGGGTTCATCTCGACTTTTATTAAACGTGCACAATGCAAATACATTAGCAACATAGCAACATAGGCCTCAGTGCAGAATTAACATTTCTTTCATGGAAGGCTTGGTAACTGACATTTTAATGCGGGACGGAAATACAGAGGCATCATTATTACAGGCATGAGAGGGAAAATGCATGGGTGACATGCACATACACTAAACGTGGGGTACAAGCAGGGGACACATTGGCCACATAAATTTCTATTTCCTCATTGCCACCCCAGTTCAGACATGGCTATTTGCAAATCAGTCTGACCCTGTGCCTCATGGGAACAGTCCAGCTCGAACTGCCAAGCCATATCTTCCCTGGACCGGAAACAAGCTTCCGAGGACCGGTTTCTGGCATTCCAGCCGTCTTCAGCCCGGCTTGCTTGAATCCAGTGGCAAAGTGAGCAAGGGACTCACGTCTGAGCATACCCTGCCACACTTATTGGGGCCAAAAGCGGTACAAAAGAGGGAGGTGATGGACAGAGCATCTGAATCAATCAAACACTCACACCAAGTCAAAAGATCTGGGTTAAATCCATCACCGTTCTTTAGCCCACTCTGCCACCCCAGTTCAGACATGGCTATATGCTCTGCTAAAGATAAGGACTGGACTCATCTCACTTGAACCCATAATGACGCCAAGTGTTTGTTGCCTTGTCTCCTGTTTTCTGAAGTCGCAGGGTCAGAAAAGACTTCTTGCAACTTTGCTAATGCTGCTGGACTTTGTCATCTGTGAGTCTCACCCTTGCCTGAGGTGCCACCTCAAGTCCTGAGCCTCAGATGGGGGTTCTACAGCTGTTTTTGTTACAAAACGAAGGCATTGTCACCACTGAGCTGATCGGACCCGGCTCAGTGCCCTTCAACACCGACGTAGTACTGATCCGAAGACATCTCTGTGCAGCTCAACGACGATACAGCACCGATCGGAGGTCCTGACTGCAATGTTTGGCTCTGACACAGTGCTGATCCAAGTTCCCGACTGAGAGTCTGGACTTCAATGCATCGACCCAACTGTGTGAATGGGAACCGATGCATTAAACTCTCGAAGACGAGCTTTGCTCCATCCAAGGTATTTAGTCAGCAGGACCTGTTTGAGTCCTGTAGCCGAACTGTCCTCCATCGCGGTTGGCCTGAACTTTGGATTTACCCTGCTCTAGAATGACCTCAAGTAACCTTTTAGTGCTATTGACTTCTAAGCATTATTTTTGATTTAGTCTTTAAAAATTCATACGTCCGGTTCTACCTATTGGATTTTTATCATTTTAGTCTGATGTACTCAGATAAATATCCTCTATTCATCTAAACCTGTGTGGAGTCTCTTTGTGGTGTTTTCATTGTGTTACTGTGTGTGAGAACATTGCACAAATTCTTTATACATTGCCTCTTTAGATAAACCCTTCTGTTCTATGCCAAGCTACCTGAGGGTAAGTACAGGTTATCTTTTAGTGTGTAGCTACCTTACCCTGACTAGGATTGTGGCCCCTACTTGGACAGGATGAATACCTTTACCAACAAGAAACCCAATTTTTAATAGGACTAATATCACGAATAGCAAAATATTTCTTTATAAAAATAATGGAATAAAATAACTTAGCAACATCATAAATATTATAAATGAAAATATTAGTAAAACAAATAAAATAATGACACACCAAAATAAATGTAAAAGCAAAAAACATTAATATTTTTTATATGTAAGTTGAAAATGCTGATTATAAAGTATATATTCATTACGAACCAAACCAAAATAAATTTCTACCTAATAAAGCAATAGAAAACGAAATTCAAAAAACAGTTAGTGAACCAATCACATTCAAAACCAAAACTGTTCACAAATAGAAAACCACAATTACTTAATGAGGAGATATAAGTAACACATCACAAACAAACAAATCTGGTGCCAAATGTGCTTCTGGAGAGAGGGGGAAATTACTATGCATGACAGAAGCAACTAGAAGACAAACTGAGGGTAGAAAATATTTATTTCTTAAACATACTTACTAACACACTTCTAACAATTAACTACATTTAACAATAATATTTATAAGAAGAATATTTTTTAGAAGAATGATAATTATAAAATATAACTGTATTTACTTTACTCCTACTTAAGACACATCTTCTGAAAACATGAAAATACATGTACTACAACAGTTACATAAACAAGGTTTTCCTAAATATTTTAAATTTCAGGATCAAAAAACAGAGACAACATATTACAACATTTATCATTTATAGAACCCTGAATGATAACCGAACCAACTTATACTACATACAAATGTGAAACCAGCTATTGACTTATAGGGTATACACTTACAAACACTAGATACGAACAAGCACATTGAAAGTGTACTAACCATTACTCTACTGGCTTCTATGGGTATGGTACCACAATTAATTAAGACATGTGGGCAAAATAGATGAAATAGATATAGTCCATGGCCTAAAAGTTGTTTGGGATTAACCTGCTTGCACAGTAATCAAAGACAATCTCCCAAAATCCCAGGCCACCGAATTTGTGAAATGCCATCAGTACAAAACCTTAAAAGAACTACTAAAACAAATAGAAGCGAAGAAAGACAAGCTGCACAAGTACTCAAAACATGTCTTTCCATCACTAATCATAGACGACTATAATAACAATGATAGAACATTTTTCTGCAATCAAAGTAACCTAGTAACCCAATCTCAGTCTTGGATAGTGGATGAGACTTATAAAAGCTGACCCCAAATCTTCACTATACACGAACAATATCACAGCAATGTTGTCTTAGCCTAAAGCCTTCCTCTAAATAAAGAAGCCCGAACCTACCATGAATGTTGTCAGTGCTACACCAAAATTCCAATACCTATACAACTTTTAAAATAATAATCGACTATTCTATGATAAGCACCGTAAACAAAATCTGCACTGGAACCTACATTCAATGCTGCCATGCTCATTGAGGGCAATAGCATACACTAATTTGGAGGGGTTACATTTACTATTCTAACTTTAGTTCAATGAACGTTAGGGCAAGTATACAATTGGCGGGGGGTTTATACAATGGTGAATTAGGACATTTTGTGTAATTACTTAAAATATGAAGTTCAAATATACTACAATCTTCAATACAAGCCGATCTCAGAAACACATTTAAAAAAAACATAATTAGCCCCAACAAGCAAAAAAAAAAACGAATATGTTGAAGAAATAAAATACATAAAATGTTATATTAACTGGGCGATTGCAACTGTGTACTATTCGCTATGATGGAAAGACATCCACAGTGCACGGGCCAGAGAACAGACTTTCTGTGCATTGGCTGACCTAATTGAAAGTGCAGACATGGTGGATCCCTGGAGGAGGAACATTGTGCGGAATAAATGTACTCCCCTCTCATCGTTCTTGTAGTAGACTGGATTCTTTTATTTGTTTATTGGGCTAGCTCAGAACTACACGAGTGATGTTTAGAGACAAAATATTGGGAATAATACTGTCAGGTCATTCTTACAGACTGCCTAATGTAATTACAAAGGAGATGCAGATCTTGTACTTGAGACTGCGAGCAGAAATATTTCAGGAGGACACGTTCCGAAAGCGTTTAGAGGAAGAAATACCTTAGGTTCTCCATGCAAATTGTAACTCGACTACTACTAAGTCAAATTCATTGACATGGTGGAAGTGATGGTGAGAGGAATATGAACAAGTAAAACATTTGGAGTGACTGCTCAGTTGAGCAGAAATGTGACTGACCTAAATGTAGAACTTGACCATTGCAAATCGGATTATGGACCTTATCTGATACTTTGAAAGCAATGACTGACATTAAACATGCACTGGGGTTGCTCTAGGACAGATGAAATAAATATACATATACTTCATATCATCAGAGGTTGCACATGGTAGATGACAAGACCGGCAACCTGCTTGCCTAGCTGTTGCATAAATAAATCACTAGGCAATCAATATTGCATGTATTGAAGAAAGTGACACACCTTCATCCTATCAAATGGTTATTTTGGGGATTTCTGCAGCTAACTATGGTCCTTGAATAAGCAGTGAGACGAGGTAGTGCTGAATGTATGGACTCAATCTTAGAATGCAGGACAGACAACTCTAGAAAGTTGCTAAGTAGTGGACAGCATTTGATTATGTGCAGCATGGGAAAACTCTGAAGTTTGAGGGGTTGCCGGATGAGATTTAGCACTGTGCCCCTAACCTTCTTATGTTTAAAGTGTTGGCTGCAGTGACAGAGGCCCCAGTCATCTTCCGGCTAACATGAGAAAGCTCTAATTATGATGGCACCCAAAGCAGTAGGAATTTCTACTGATTACGGGGGCGCTAGAGGGCGCACTTGCTGAATGGCCGCACCTGCGTGAGGCTCCATCAGCCTGGCATAGTTATCCGTTCTTTATCCTACTTTCCCTGCACCCACCCGCCCGAAAATCCCCACGGAGGGGCAGCGGGGGCCCCTGCATACTCGGCGAAAATTTGGTGGCTCTACCCCCTTGGACTCCGGTGTTGTGCACTGCGGACCCCCCGGCCGGCGTGTGGCTAGCCGTGCCGGTGCCTGCTGTCGGCTCCTGGACATACTCGAGCCCGGGGATCGCCACGAGGCGAGTGGGCCTCCAGCGCTTGGTGTGCGGCACAGCAGATACTAGCGGTGGGGCCGGCATCGGACAGGGGCTGAGGAGGTACGTGTTGCACACATTGCTTGCGCGCCGGGGCAGAGGTGGTGCGGAGCCCCCCGCTGATTTCGCCCTGCTGTGAGCCCCCACTGGTACTGTGCTTGGTGCGATATTTCGGCGCCATTGACGACTGGCTGCGCACACCTACAGGGGCCTGAGACGTCCGGCGGCCTCCCATCCCGCTGCCATACACGGCCTCATTGCCTGCTTTTTGCCGCCATCTAGCTGAGCTGACGACTCCAACAGACTAGCGCCTTTGTGTGTATCCTCGAGGCGCTATATCTCTGCTGGTATTCCCGCTCTTTCTCCAGGGGGACCGATCTACTCCAGAACTGAACTCTGCCTCACTGCGGGCCCACCCGCATACGCTTGCTGTGCCCCCCCCCCCGCTGCCTGACACCTCATTTGCAGCAGAAATACCGCTGCACCGCACTGGGTAGTGCTGGGACGCTATCTCCTTCACTTGCTCCCTTCCAGCGGCAGTGCTGATTGCGCATAGACGCGTAAGCTTCCTACGTCTCAGTGTCGGCATGGGGAAGCCGGACAGTCGCCAACCCAGGCTGCAGTTTGAACCCGCGGCGCAGAAGAAGGCGACGCGGCACACGGGGGACGCGGTGCCACCCCGGAGCCCGACCTCGGAGGCCTCGACATCGGCCCCGCTAACCCCAGATATGGCCACCATGCTGCAGGAGATGCACCAGGGCTTTGCGACGGTGGTCGACAAAGTGGATAGACTTTCGTCTAGGATGGATGGCATAGCCCAAAAGATGGATGTCCATGAGGAGCGCATAACTGAAGTAGAACGCAGAATATCGGAAAATGATGATACGACCGCGTCGCATGACTCTCGCCTTGCCAGAATGGACAATGTTTTAAGAGTGATTGCCGCCAAAAACGAGGAATTGGAAGCTAGAAGCCGGCGGAACAACGTTCGCATCACAGGCATTCCGGAGTCGACCAACACAGGGAAGATGGAGTTGTACATAGAGAAACTGCTTACGGCGACAGTGGGGGCAGACGTTCTTTCAAATCAGTTTATTGTGGAACGCGCCCATCGCTCCCTTGGTCCTCAACCCCAACCTGGAGCCCCACCGCGACCCATAATTGCGCGCCTGCTCAACTACCGAGATTGCGATGCGGCGCTCCGAGCAGCCCGAGCGAACCAGAACCTGACATATGATGGCGTGCCCTTCTCCATATACCCTGACTTTACCCCGATGGTTCAAGAGCAACGGCGGAAGTTTCTTGCAGTTAAGAGGAAACTGCGAGATCTGAGCATCGACTATGCCCTCCTGTACCCGGCCAAGCTGCGAGTCACCCACCAGGGCACACAGCACTTCTTTCTCAACCCACAACAGGTCGAAGACTACCTTAAGACTTTGCCCAAACGACACAGAAGGCCTGCGGACGCTGAGGACTTGAACGCGTCCGGCCCCGAATAGTCAACGGCTGGCTCTCTATGGTTCCTATTCCTGTACTCAATTTGATCGTCCTCACTCCCTTCTCTGCGCAGGGGGTCCTATCCTTCTCTGCGATGGCTGCGGCTGCCCCTGGGGTGCCATGGACGGGTGTTGGACTGCAGGTGGTAATGTATGCCAGGCCCCCACCCCCTTTCTCCCTCTCTGCTCCGGATGGAGACCCCTAGGGTGGACTTGCACGGAGTGGGACGGCTGGGGGTGGTGGAACGTGCACCTCTGATGACCCCTACTGGGTGTTCCCCAATGACATTGACTTTGCTTTTTATTTGTTGGTTGGTTTTTTGCATTGTTTTGGTATGTGGGTGGGGGGCGGGTTTGGGGCACTGGCTAGTTGGGGTAGCTTCAGTGGGTGGGGGGTGGTGGGCTGTCTACCGGGCGGAACGGGCACGCACTGGGCAAGGTATTGCTTCCTTTAGTAGAGCCGGAATGTTTCGCCCTGTATGGTTGAACACTGTGAACTGTTTTGCTTTCGTCCGATCAGGTCCTTTTGGTGGAACTGTTGGGGGGGGGTGAGGGGGGGTGCTGGGAGTTTTGTTGGGGTTCAGGTTTTAACATGTGCATGATGTATTGGGTACTCACTTGTCTGCCCGGTGGAGGGCTCCTTGGATTTAGCCGGGGGATGTGGGGGTGGGATGGGTGTGCTTTGCGTTGTCTGTGGCTGAGAGGCGGCATAGGAGATAGGGGCGTTCCATCAGTGTTCCCTGTTCCCCCTGGGGGCCTGTCTATTGCTGAGGATGGCTGGGCTATCCTACACGCTTTCATCCTGCTATCATTGTTTCACACTTCTACATGGGTGACACACGATTAAATGTGATTTCTTGGAGTGTGCGAGGGTTGGGAGACCATAGGAAGAGAAGGCAACTATTGAGCTACCTTGATCGCCATAACGTTCACATTGCTTTCCTACAGGAAACGCATTTTGCACCCCACAGGTTACACACCTTTGGAAGTAGGTGGGCTTCTCACACGATCTTTGCTAATTACTCCTCATATGCACGAGGTACGGCCATCCTGGTTAAGAGGTCCACGCCCTTTAGGGTTGCTGGCTCCAGGGCTGATCCCCAGGGGAGGTATTGTTTACTATGGGGTAGACTGGGGCATATGACAGTAACACTAGCATGTTGTTATGGACCTAACACAGATGACCCGCAATTCTTTACTTCTTTATGGGCTGCGATAGTGGAGACGGGACCACAGCACCTTATATGGGGAGGAGACTTCAACACGACCCTGCACCCCCCCCCTGGATAGGTCACACCCCGCCCCCCACCATTATACTAACGGGCGAGAAGTCCTTAGAGCGACCATTGCCAGTAACAATCTCATAGACGCTTGGTGTTCACACTGCGGGACTAGAGGGGAAGGTACACACTTTACAGCGCAGGCTAAGTCGTGGGCACGGCTCAACTATTTCCTCCTAACCTCACAATTGTATACGGCGCTGCTTCACGCGTCGCACCTCCCCAGGACATATTCCGACCACTCCCCCGTTCCTATTACGTTGTCCGGTTCTGAGCTGGGCCCCCCAGTGACGGCATGGCGTATGCAGCCCTCTATGTTATTGGACGCGGAATTCCAAGAAGAGCTCCGAGAGGAATGTTTAGATTTCTTTAAACGCAATAAAGACTCTGTCCAAGACATTGAGACCATATGGGACTCCTTTAAGGCCACGCTCCGGGGCTTGTGTATTTCGAAAGGCTCGGGTGTGCTCAAGAGCATACTGACTAGAATACGCAGCCTAGAGGCTGACCTACGTAGTGCTGAGGCCCGTCTTAGAAAGAACCCTGACAGCGCAACCCTTGCTACCATTCGTGAAACACTGTCGGAATTTTCTGAGGAAGCTGCCCGCGAGGTACAGTTTAGGAATAAATACTGGGTGGCCAGGCGATATGGAGAGGGTGAGAGACCTAGGAAGGCTCTGGCGGCGACGGTTAAACTAATGCGTTCGCCAACGGTCATACTGGAACTTGCGACTGCTGAGGGGCTGGTGCTCAGGGACACTACCCAAATCCTGAACGAATTTGTGCGGCACTACGGTGCGCTATACTCCTCTAACAGGGCTGGCGAACTCACACTGGACGATTATTTAGCGGATGTATCCTTAGGTTGGTTGAGCGATGCACAGAGAGCCTTCTTGAGCGCCCCCTTTGAATTAGATGAGGTCAGGGAGGCCATTATGAGCATGAAGTCGGGTAAAGCCACTGGGCTGGATGGCATCCCTATTGAGTTCTACAAAATGTTTATTGACTTCATGGCGCCAGTACTGCAGGAGGTTTGTGAGGACGCGCTAGAGGTGGGCCACCTCCCTGCTTCCATGAGGATTGCTCTTATTACGTCACTGCTCAAGCCAGGCAAACCCGCTTCCAGCTGTGACTCCTACAGACCGCTGTCCTTGTTAAATTGTGACGTGAAAATTCTTGCGAAACTGATTGCAGCACGCATCAGCCTCCTCCTGCCTGCTTTGATACTTCCGGATCAGGCCGGATTTGTCCCTGGGAGAGCGACGTCGCACAATCTCCGTACTTTTTTTTCGGTCTATGACTCGGTCCACGAAGACCTCCCAATGGCTGCCGTTTTTTTAGACGCCACTAAGGCGTTTGACTCGCTCGAGTGGAATTATGTGTTCAAGGTTCTGGAGCGAATGGGTTTCCCACTTATATTTATTTCATGGATTAGATTATTGTATACGCGTCCGGTGGCCAGAGCCTCATTAATGGAAAATTGTCTTCGGACTTCCCGATCTCCAGGGGGACACGGCAGGGTTGCCCCCTGTCCCCCCTCCTCTTCGCCATAGCCACTGAACCCCTGGCTGCTAAACTGCAACAACATCATAGGGACAGTGCACTATGCTGCTTTCAGAGACAGATACTCGTCTCTATGTATGCCGACGATATCACCCTTTATGTTCGCCACCCCAGCGACAACCTACATCCCATACTCCGGGAATTTATACAGTTTGGTGCCCTTTCGGGAGTTCAAATTAACTGGAGTAAGTCGTGTATCTTCCCCCTTACTGCCTCGACGAGCCAGTTCCCGCTGGAGTTCCCGTTTGCCTGGTGCACGGGAGATTTTAAGTACTTGGGCATACATGTGGAAAAGAGTAGAGAGGAGCTGATTCGTGCTAATTATGGCACTATGATGGACAAGATGAGTGACAATATATCCAGATGAGTTACACTACCCCTTTCCATGGCTGGGCGGGCCTCCTTAGTTAAAATGGTTATACTCCCTCAGCTTCTGTACCTCTTTTTGAATATTCCGTATCATCCCGGATCCCATTTCTTTCGATTGCTGCGCTCGGAATTGCTCCGACTGGTGTGGGGTGGGAAGACGCCCAGACTCAAATGGGAGATCCTAGTCCGGCCATTCTCACAGGGGGGCTTCGGCATTCCTGACTTCGAGCTTTACTATCGAGCTGCTCAGGCCCACTATGCGTACTTTTGGGTACGTCAGCAGAGATATATGCCTCAACTGGCGACCGAACACTGGTTGGCCCACCCGACCCCCATCGAAGGCGCGTTCTACTCCCAGGTTGAAGGTAGGGACAAGACCCCTTCCACAGTATCTAGCACGGTCACGGCGTGGAACACCATTGTATTGAAACTTGATCTGCACTTCCTATATGCTCCTCTGCTACCACTGACCTACCACCCGCAGCTTCCACTCCTACAAGAGGCTGGCTTCCAAAAATTGTTGAAAGAAATACATGTCACCACATGGGGGGACCTGTATCGTGATACTCGTCTCTATGTATGCCGACGATATCACCCTTTATGTTCGCCACCCCAGCGACAACCTACATCCCATACTCCGGGAATTTATACGGTTTGGTGCCCTTTCGGGAGTTCAAATTAACTGTAGTAAGTCGTGTATCTTCCCCCTTACTGCCTCGACGAGCCAGTTCCCGCTGGAGTTCCCGTTTGCCTGGTGCACGGGAGATTTTAAGTACTTGGGCATACATGTGGAAAAGAGTAGAGAGGAGCTGATTCGTGCTAATTATGGCACTATGATGGACAAGATGAGTGACAATATATCCAGATGGATTACACAACCCCTTTCCATGGCTGGGCGGGCCTCCTTAGTTAAAATGGTTATACTCCCTCAGCTTCTGTACCTCTTTTTGAATATTCCGTATCATCCCGGATCCCATTTCTTTCGATTGCTGCGCTCGGAATTGCTCCGACTGGTGTGGGGTGGGAAGACGCCCAGACTCAAATGGGAGATCCTAGTCCGGCCATTCTCACAGGGGGGCTTCGGCATTCCTGACTCTTCGCCATAGCCACTGAACCCCTGGCTGCTAAACTGCAACAACATCATAGGGACAGTGCACTATGCTGCTTGAGACAGATACTCGTCTCTATGTATGCCGACGATATCACCCTTTATGTTCGCCACCCCAGCGACAACCTACATCCCATACTCCGGGAATTTATACGGTTTGGTGCCCTTTCGGGAGTTCAAATTAACTGGAGTAAGTCGTGTATCTTCCCCCTTACTGCCTCGACGAGCCAGTTCCCGCTGGAGTTCCCGTTTGCCTGGTGCACGGGAGATTTTAAGTACTTGGGCATACATGTGGAAAAGAGTAGAGAGGAGCTGATTCGTGCTAATTATGGCACTATGATGGACAAGATGAGTGACAATATATCCAGATGGATTACACTACCCCTTTCCATGGCTGGGCGGGCCTCCTTAGTTAAAATGGTTATACTCCCTCAGCTTCTGTACCTCTTTTTGAATATTCCGTATCATCCCGGATCCCATTTCTTTCGATTGCTGCGCTCGGAATTGCTCCGACTGGTGTGGGGTGGGAAGACGCCCAGACTCAAATGGGAGATCCTAGTCCGGCCATTCTCACAGGGGGGCTTCGGCATTCCTGACTTCGAGCTTTACTATCGTGCTGCTCAGGCCCACTATGCGTACTTTTGGGTATGTCAGCAGAGATATATGCCTCAACTGGCGACCGAACACTGGTTGGCCCACCCGACCCCCATCGAAGGCGTGTTCTACTCCCAGGTTGAAGGTAGGGACAAGACCCCTTCCACAGTATCTAGCACGGTCACGGCGTGGAACACCATTGTATTGAAACTTGATCTGCACTTCCTATATGCTCCTCTGCTACCACTGACCTACCACCCGCAGCTTCCACTCCTACAAGAGGCTGGCTTCCAAAAATTGTTGAAAGAAATACATGTCACCACATGGGGGGACCTGTATCGTGATGGCACCTTCCGTACTAGGGGCCAGTTATACGAGGGCATACAACCGACACCTCTAGACCTATTTTATTATATCAGGCTACGGCACGGCTTACAGGCCCTTACCCCTGACTTCCCCTGCGAGCCCCCGGTGCTGCCTCCTCTACAGACCATGCTGCTTCAAGACACTCCTAATAAACTGGTATCCACACTCTATAAACCAGTCCGGGCCAACATGACCTACACTGCTCTTCCAGCTAGACACAAATGGGAACAAGACCTAGCCTTGACTCTCACGGATACACAATGGGAATTTTGCCTACAGCAGACCGAGCGCATATCCTCCAATAGCCGCTACAGGATAATTCATTATAAATTCCTGCACAGACTGTACCACACTCCAGCGCGCCTACACAGGTTCCAGCTTCGGCGCACAGATACGTGTGACAGGTGTGGGGCTCCCGGGGCTGACTTCCTTCACCTTGCATGGGGGTGTGCCGGAGTAAGCACATACTGGACTCAGGTGTTTCAAGCACTGTCCAAAATGATACACATGACGGTCGATCCGTCCCCATTGGTAGCCCTTCTGGGGTATGTTGCACCTCTCCAAGCGGCGCACCGCAAATATGTGGCGCTGGCTATGCTTCTGGCTAAACGCAGAGTGGCCTGTAGATGGGGGAGGGGAAGGGCACCCAAGTTTAAGGATTGGATGAGTGACATGGTATACTGCCAGGAACAATTACATACCTATTCCGAACTGCTGCCACCTACTTCTAGGCCTACTGATATTTGGGCCCCGTTACAATGCTATTTGATCACTGACCCACTCGAGGATGACTGTGCTTGAAGTTGAGATGTTGGGACCCTGCGTTGGTACTTCTTAGTCTTGAACTAAAATTCCTGGGCTGACCTGTATGGCATGATGTGCTTGCTACTTCCCCTCCCCCCCCCTCTCCTGTCTTCTCCAGCCTCCCCATTTCAGGGTTCCCTGTGGGTTGCTCCATCCTCCACGCCATCGCCCGGGACTCTACCGGCCTACCACCCTCAATACAGAGGCCTGCCTTCCCTTCATTTGTGGTCTCATTGCTCTGCCAGCCTCAGGCCTTCCACGGACTGATATGCCCGCCGGGCGCCCGATATGTCCGCTTCCCCCCCCCCCTCCCTGGGTTCACCAAGACACTGCACATGTTACTGTTGACATAAAAATTTAAAAATGCAAGACTCATAGATTTAGCTGTGAAGACACTGCACTTGTCACTTGAATGTTATTGTTTGACGCGATTGTATTCGCATTAATGCACTTCTGTTGTTACTTGTGCTACTATAAGCATCGATAGCGGCCGGCCTCCGGGTTGTTGGCGAGACGCTGTGTACTCCTGACAGTGCTCAATAAATGTTTTGCACCAAAAAAAAAAAAAAATACATTCTACTGATTACAGATTGTACAGTCCACTATCAATGATCAATCTGTTAATACGATTCTTAGCAAAAGAATAGCAGAGAGGCTCAAGAAGAAGGTCCCTACATTGGTGCATCAAGATTAGTCTGGTTTTGTGCTGGACATGAGCACAATTGCTAACCTGCAGAAGTCGAAGCATATTTAATGTGCCACAAATCTAAAAAGAGGGCCATTATGCAATCATCTCCCTCGATATTAGGAAGGCATTTTATTTAATAGGTTTGGAATTTGTTTTGGTGACACTCAAAAGATAATCCTTTGGTCCCTGTTTCATTGAATGGCCCAGGTTGCTGTATTCCCTTGTTGGGGCTAGGGTATATAGAAATGGAATTATCTCAGAGAGGTTAGAACTTTACGTATTTTGCCAGAAGGTTAAAAAAAGGAGGAGTAAAATAAGTGTTTTGCACTTTCACTGATATGCTCTCATTTAAATCTAAACTAGCATCCCCGCCAAACAAAACCCGCCACTGCAAGCCTGGCCAGATGCAACTGGACCAGCATCTTGAAATCCAAGTGGCTCAACACCGTTGCTGAACTCAGCCAAACCCTACCAATTACCTCAACAGTGACATCAAGCATCTCATAAAATGGATCACAACATGCGTGGACTCCCTGGCCCCTCATAAAAGCAGCACACAGGGGAGGGCATGGAAGCAAGCTAGGTGGTACACTGAGGAACTCCACGCAACAAAACAACACTGCAAACAATTGGAAATAAGATGGAGAACAAAGGATTGAGAAAACAACAGAGACATACAGAACAGCTCTGAGAAGCTACAAAAGTGTGGCGCCTTGGCCAGGGCGACTGACGCTGGACGCTGGGCATCACGGTTTGATCCCTGGCTCCGATGGCAGGGGTCTGCCCAGCACCATGCGACTCTGAGTAATAGCTACATAATCTTCCCAATGCCCCCCAGCACCGAGATACCCCTTCAGAGGTGATTTGTGCGCTATACAAGTACTGAAATTTACATTTATTTAAATAACAAATCAAAGAAATGAAGAAGGAGGGCCTAGAAGAGCGCATAGCTGAAGACCTGGCTGTTCGAGCAGTAGCGGCACCCCCCCTCCCCCAGCGCCTTGAGACCCTACGGGTATGTAGCGCGCTCTATAAGTGTCATTGATTGATTGATTGATTGATAGACAAAAACTCTATAGAAGTAAAGAAATCTTTGTTATCATCAAAGACTTTAACTTCCAAGCTTCCACCAAGAACAGCATCACCCCCTCGCGAGGACTGTGCAACAACCTCTCAGACGTCTTCAGCATCAAAATCATAGCCGTCTATACCAACTTCAACCACTAGCCATACACCTGCACCCTCACTACAAGTCTACCGACAAAGATCCATCGAAAAAACCCTGATTTCCTGGGTAATATTCACAGCAAATATCATGAGGACCATCCACTTTGGGACTTCAATGAACCCCTGCCCCCATCTACAATATGGGTGCCTCCTTTCCCAGTGAAGTCATCACCCACATTCCGAACAATTCCATCACCTCCAAAGCGTTCCCAAATGCCTGGAAGCATGCAATGGAAAAGCACTGCTAAAGAAACCTTCAGCAGACTCAATTCAACTAGCAAACTACTGTCTGATCTTCCTTCTATTCTACCCAGCTAAAGTCATGTAAAAAGCTGTTAACAACCAACGTGTTCACTACCTAGGCTTCTAGACACAACTCAATCAGGTTTCTGGTTTAACTACATCAGCAAGAAAGCCCTCATCGCAGCCACAGACAACATTAGGCTGATTCTCAACTATGACAGTATAGAGGCCCTCATACTGCTGAATCTGTTTGTGGCCTTCGACAAGGTTTCCCACTCTACCTCCACCCTGATCAGAAGCATTTATTACATTTCTTGAAAACAAAAATTCTTTAAGCAACTGAAAGATTCTGCACTAAGATGTCATTGATCATTAGATGTTTATGAGAATGTGCATTTAAGATGGGGAGAGGAGTTGTCCTAACGGCTAGGGCGGTCGACATCGAATCTGGGGAACTGGGTTCGAGTCTCGGCAATGATGCTGATCATCCTGTGATTCTGGGCAAATTATTTAATCTCCCCGTGCCTAACAAAAATGAATGTGTGTCCTCATGTAACGTAACTGGTGCTATGTAAAGTGCTCTGATACCCGATTCGGATCAAGTTTGTGCTATATAAAACTCTGCAAAAAACAAGTCCAAAACAAATCAACTAGTATCAGAAGGCACACATAAATGAAGATTGAGTTTCAAGGTCAGTTTCCACCAAGAACACAGAGAATTGATTACACAAAAATATCTTGAAGATGCACATTCCGGCCATCTGGCATTGATACACAGCACAGACAATGAAAAGTGGTGTTATCCAGTGTCTCTCTTTTCTCTCTGATCTCAATTCCCCTTCCCTGTTACTACAGTTGTCCAACGTATTATGTTTTATGGGGTCAGAGGAATATGCAGTAAGGAGTAGATCCAGATTACCAGGCTTGTGCTTTCTGACATAGACAAACAGGAAACTGAAGAGGTATAGCCATTTGATTTGAACTGGATTAATAAAATGCTCATGGCCAATGAGTATCTAAGCATTGTTAACTAGCAGGAGGACTAATGGCCCAATTTATTGTAATGCAAGCAGTTCTCTAGCCCACAGGTTCAGCTGAGGCCCTGGCCTTTGGTCCACTAGTACAGAACTACCTGCCATATTATGAGATCCTTGCATACTTCACAGGGATCTCAATGCCTTCTGTGCATCTACACATGTGTTTTAGTTCTTGTTCGGGGTTGCCAGACTGATCCCAAAATGTAAAGATGTACATTGGAAGAAGCGCCCTAAATAGTTTTAGTTGTCTTCTAAACATTGTCTGGTGGGCTCTGGTAGACATGGCATAGGTCAAGGTTTTTGACGGCAGCAACAGCTAAAGTTGTGCTACAGGAAGCCTGGTGCTTCACCACGTCTAAAGGAGTTGGAGGAACCATGGGGCAGATTTATGTTAACTGGTGCATCCCCAGGGATGCGCCAGGTAACGTGCGCCACAGTGCGCCACAGCTCCATCACCCATGGTGCAAAAACGGCACAGATGCGTGACGCATCTGTGCCGGAAATTTGGCGCATTGCTGGAGTTGCGTCGCAAGCGCGACGCAGCTCCAGCAAGGCTCGGGGCTGCCCCATCTACACAATGCTGCGTCAAGACCTACGCCTGCTTCAAGCAGGCGCAGGGTTTTGACGCAGCATTGCCCTGAAAGTGACTGAGTGAAATCTCATAGATTTCACTCAGCCACTTTCAGGAGGCGTTCCTGCGCAGGAACGCCCCCCCCGCGCAGGAACGCCTCCTTATGGCGCAGTGTTTTACAACGTGACGCATCTCCTAGATGCGTCACGTTGTAAATAGGGCGCATTGTTTGCGCCGCAGTTGCGTCAAAAAAAGTGACGCAATTACGGCGCAAAGAGGCGCAACTGCCTCATAAATCTGCCCCCAAGTATTTGGCAAGTCGACAGCCCCACCTATTTACAACAGGACTTCCGCTCTAACAATCTCTAAATGAGGTGCTAGTAATTAAAAAAGAGTGTTGTGAGTCTTTTCAAAATTACTGAGGTTTTATTTAAGTACATTCTATCTGGGAAGTTAGTCTCCGGGATGCCTGCAATGCTCCTTCTACTCTGACTTGAGGAATCAGTAGGGGAGTAATGAACAGTAATTAGTTTGACTAGCTCTTTAACTGGATAATAGAATAGAAGCCTTTCTTCAAGATATTATGGAGAAATAACAGAGAAGACTTTTGATCTACAATAGGGGTTTAAATCGAATTCATGCTTCCACTTGTAACCAGGGTAATTTCCATGGAGCTGTTGATAAATTGGCCCTAGAAAAATTATATAAACTAAAACATCATACCTTCGCCACAAAAATTGTACAAAGCAGTTGGAAGAAAATATTTAAAAAACAGTGGAGAGAAACAAAAAATTCCAATGTAGCCTAGATGTGAAAAACAGCCATCACTGTTTAACATCAATACCCCCAACCACAACCTAAGACTCACAGAAATCCCAAACAAATGTAAGTGTGCTGTTTTTATCAGTCTGAAATACATTGTCCACTCCTCAAACAGACCTAGCCATCAGAAAATCATGAACTATGTATCACAAGGGAACATTTAGTGCTGTGCAAAAAAATAACGTCTTACAGACGGTCTTTTAAGTGGTCTACAAATGTACAAACCATCAATGTATACAGGAATAATGCTACTCACGGTGATCTTTTTTTCACTGAAAATGTACATATGTTTAGAGCGGTGGTAGCCCTTATGAACCCTTTAACCACCATCACCACACCACCAAAAGGGCAACCACTACCTACCCCACACTCATTATACCTACATACACAGACGCTGCCAGCCCTATATCAACAAAATCCTTTAATTGGTCTCACAGCATGGCAACACTCGAGTCACACCACTCCTCGGAAAAACTACAGTTGACCAAACTGACCCCCACCAACCATCACCCTATCATAGTACTCCAATGGAAATCCAAAATCCTAGAGATGTAGTTTTAATCAAACTTCAAAGCTGCATAAAGTCAAATAAAGTTGTAGATTGTAACCAATGCAGTTTCCACCCTAAGCACAGAAATGAGATGAACTGCTAAGAATATCAACCCAATGATTAATTAGCATGCAGTGCCACCTTAACCTCTCCTCCACAAAAACAATGTGGACTAAGCAAAACTGTTGCAACTCCTGTCTGCAACAAACATACAGACAACACTACTTGTTGAAAATCCCAGCCAAAATCACAGACCAAAAAACAGATTTCCTCATCTAGTTAGTTTCTGTCAAACACAGAATAACCACTAACCTAAAATGCCCGTATCCACAGGAGCGAAGAGATGTCCCCACTCTCTCTGAGGTTTAGTGCCTCTATGAGATTTATATATGGCTTAATGGCAGGCTACTCTCTTCTGAGAGACAAGGGTAGAATTCTTTAAGAGACCACACCAAATAAAGACTGCTGGAAGCTAAACCCCCAAAACGAGGCAAAGGATCTTCCTTTTTTACTAACTTAAACATATAAACAAAACAACCTATTAGTACAAGATAGGTTGCATCTACCTATTACCATTGCCTCCTCCTATTAAGGTGCATCTATATTTCGGGTCACATATTCACTCACCATGAATTCTTCCCAGTAGCAACTTCCAAGACATATAGGAGTTGAAGTTACTCCCTGCAAGACTTCCTTTAAATCAGCATTTTCTTTAAATCAGAAAAGCCGAGAACAAGTAGCCTTATGAACAATGAGGAAGTCCCACCACAAAAAAAACTATGAGGTCGCAAAGAAGGAAAGGTTTTCTTCAGTACACTGACCTTTGTATGCTTCCAGTGTTCCAAATAGATTCCTCGGGGGGAAATGGGACCAGAGGATCCAGCAAGGTACCAGCCTTCGCAGAAACATGTATAGTAAAAAATGCTGCTATGTTTGTTGTGTATCTCGCAAACAACAGCGTGCATTAAATGCTATCGTCTCATATTGTTATTCATTCTTGTGTACTACCAGTCATTTCTAAACGATACACTTTCACGTACAACGGAATCATAAATATGCATTGTATGCCCACAAATTAAATCAATTCAGTAAGAACACTCAAGTCTTACGTAGTGTTGCCTTGGAAATACGCACATGGCCTTTATCAACTTCTTGAATTTGGGTCTGCAGATTTTGCACACCTAGTAACAAGGGCAGCACTTTCCTTATAGTCTACAGATTTGTGGCTGCGCTAGGCATTTTGACAATTAACTTTCATTCATTTCAATGGCTCTCAACACAGGTAACTTTCAACAAGAAAAATAATTGTCTTTTCCTCTGCAACCAGAGGATTATGCTCAAAACACACAGTAACACAGTGAAAACACCACAAATGGACACCACACCATTTTAGGAAAAAAAGTATCTTTACTTTCAAGACCAAAATGTCAAGACCAAAATGACAAAATCCAACCTACATATATCTAAATAGCACTTAAAACAGTTACTTGCAGAAGTAGCATTTGTAGAAATGAATAGATACACCTGGGGTATTACGACATTGATGGAGCATGATTTTTGCTAATTAAATCTGCTGAGGAAATCTACCCATGTGTGTGTTTGAATAAATTACTAACGTGTGTGAAAACCGTAATTACTAAAACGTGAAGATTTGGAAGGTACTAATGAAAATGTGCAAAGCTGCACTAGTCACATGTAGAGTGGAAGATTTCTTTATAACTGTTATGAATTATTCATTTGTGTGTCTAACATTAATGTTCTTATGTTTCCTGAACTGCAGGAATATTGAAGCACAAACACGAAAAAGCTCTATTATTCTTCGTGAAAGTAGCATAGGCCTAGAAATGTGGAAATTAATTTTCTTTTCTCTCTGACTTTCCTTGCTAAAACGTATTTGTTAGGGGATGTGCTTCTGTGCTCCTTTGTTTCTTTTCACGTTGTTTCCTGATGTCCTTGTAAAGAATTAACATTTACATCCTTAGAGAGCAGAGAATAGTACCACTATTTCCTGTCTAGGCGAGGATTTAGAATGAAACTGTTGCCATTTAGATCCAAAATATGTAATTGTAGTTTTCTTCTTCCTCTTTAGAGAGTTATACAATTTTAGACAAAGACTGTTTAGAGAAATTTGTAAAGTCATTGTCAGGAGATGTTTGCCTCCCCTAGTACTGCCCAAGGAGAGTGACTTGTAGGGTTTAGGAGAGTTTCTAAATTAGTGTTACAATGTTGCGAAGTCAGTATAAAGATGCTGGTGAGAAACGATATTCGGCTTGTTCACATTCTGGTGACCTGTCGTGCATTCCATGGTATGTTGTATGCTGTGATGTGCTGATTCCTGATTTGGCTGGCAATCCTGACTGGGGAGAACCTTTTTCCCTAGAGACTTTGCACATCAGCGGCTGGTGATATTACCTACATTATTCTCCTACGACCGTGGAGAACGTTTTCCTTGACTAATTGCATGCTGTGCATTCGATTTCTCTAATTTACCAAGAGGTAACTGAACTGTGATTCTTTGATGTTTCCTTGTTTCTCTATCCCTCCTTCTTTCTTACCTGAGATGGATGGTCCCTGAGTTACTCATCTTTTGATTACTGTGATATTATGAGCAACGTTTCTTTTGATTTGTATTACTGTATGACCATTCATATTTTTCTGAAATAATACCAAAAAGGCACCTAGAAAGAATTGTGTCTGTCGATATTTCCTGAGTCATGACTTATTTCTATAATATAATTTGTTATATTATTGATGTATTCGTGTTATATCCAATGGTATAGCTGTTTCCTCATTACAGGTCCTCATGAAGGAATAAGTCTCTGATTTCTCTACTTAGCCTCGTTTAACTCTACTAAAGATCCATTGGAGGACCGTTGATGTTGCTTATAGAAACGATAATGGGGCATATTATCAAGGGGGTTTATCTCCGCTTTTTTGGCTTTAAAAGCCAAGAAAGCGGAGATAAAATTATCTCCCTATTACCTAGCTGCCGCTAACACTAGTTAGCGACAGCTAGTAGGAGATAGCGACCATCTTGGGCCCCACTTTGCATGTCAGTGATATTTATCACTAATGAGATGCAAAGTGGGCGTGCCAAGATGTTAGCGACTGAAAACAGTCGCTAACATCGCTATCTCCTATTACCAACTTTTGGAGATATTCGTGCTAAGCGGGAATATCTCCAAAAGCTAACACCTGCCCTGAGCAGTTCTTAGCCATGTTATCCAATGGGAGGTGGATAACATGGCTAAGAGCATTAGCTCGCTAATGCATGAATATTTTCTGCGATATTCATGCTTTCCGGCGATTTTTACTGCATTTGCGTTAAACCTTGGTAATACCAAGGTTTATTTGCGGTACAAATCGCCGCAGCGCTGCGGTAAAGTTTTGTCTCTAACCAAGCAATAGCGATAATTATCGCTATTGCTTGGTAATATGCCCCAATGACTTATGAGCCTGTCATTATAATATTTACGCTTCCTTAGATATTGTAGAGGTTCGTGTACAGGGCCAGGATAGTGATGCCGGGCACCGGGCCATCCCCCAGTAGGCCGGAAGGGGTGGGGGCTGGTTTCTTCACAGGGGGCCGATTTTGATACTGGTGCCGATTTTTATTAAATCGGCACACTGCCAGCAACAAAATCAGAATACGGTCCTCCTAGACCCAGGCCTGCGTCCAACCTCCGTCACAGAGACTCTGGGGCAGATTTACAAGCCACTTTCACCACATGTACGTTACTTTTCCAATGTTAAAAATGACTCAAAAGTGGCGCATGAGGCTTGTAAATAACCGCCTCTGTCTCTTTGTTCTGCATAGGGCACTCTGACCTCTGCTCTGACAGAGAAAAAGCACAACTGTGCCGTTGGTGAGGTGACCTTGTCTCACAAATGGCAGAAGTGCTTTTTACCCGCACAGACAGATGTGTAGTAGTTGGGTTGAATTTAGTAGTGTGTGTGCGTCACACACTCACTACTAAATTTAACCCAAGTTACATGTGCTGAATTGTGCAAGTGGAAGAAAGTAGTGCAGTGCTATATTTATTAAAAATGTTTTACAGCTGCTGTCACCCCTGCACTGACACAGAAACATCAATAAACATTTGAGTTAACCAATATGAATTAATTTGAATTTTAATCCATACGACCTAATACAACTTTCGGTTCAGATTAATTTAGAATAAACACATTTTAGCCTTAATATATCAGTTTTAAAGAAATAGTATTTTAGGATTGACCATATAAAACAGGTTTCTTTTTCTAGCCTTTCAAATTATGGCAACTTTGCTCCTGCATTGTGCGTGTGGACTGCGTAGGGACAAAATATGCGCAGGCCTTGTACGCATGCACCTTTGGTGCCACTTCGCCACCACCACTCGTGACCAGTGGTACTGAGGCACCTAACCTGCCTTAATGTAGGCAATGACAGAGGAGGGGGCTCAGATCATTCATTGGTGCGACGCGCGGGTCTGACCAATGATCTGTGACTCCTCCCCAAGTTCGCCCGCCTTCACTGCAGAGAAGTTAGATCCCTGGGCCTCCGACTGCACTTCACAAGCAACTGGCAACATAAGGTAAGTAAAAAAGCAATACATTTTTGGGCATTAGTGTTAGAAACGGTACGTACACTGCCTGTGTAAGTAACGTTTTTCACACAAGTAAGTTCAGTGTTGTCGCTCAAAATAGTTGTTAGCATGGGGGTAGGAAGTGTGGGGGACACGGGGGATATATCCCCCCCAGATTTTGGAGTGGGGGGGACATGGGGGACAAGGGTGGGGGGGACGAGGGGACACAAGAATTTCCCCTCTCTCTCCTGTCTGTGGCAGGGCCATTAGCGCGTGAAAGCGCTTCCTAATGGCCCTGCACTTGACCTGCCTGGAGTCAAAGAGGCCACCCGCCCTCTGCCCTTTGTTATGCTGCAGTAAGGCTCGGCGTCCTGGGAAGGTGAGAGAAGGAAAAAAACCCTGTCTCTTTTTCTTCATGCCTAGAGAAGGCAAGGACAGTGTCCACTTCTCCTGATCTGCCTCTGGCAGCTGCCCTCCTCCCCCTCTCTCTCTCTCTCTCTTTATTCCTCCATCTCTTTCTGTCTGTCTCGCTCCTACTTACGTGCTGATTTCAAGAGACAGCTCTTGTACTCTCTCTTGCCTCTCCTTTTCTTTCTCTGTTCCCCTGTGAAATGGATCAAAAAAAGGTGGAACACTTTGGCTGGAAATGTCCTCCTTTTCCGACCGTTTTCTATTCAAAAGAAAAACCTCAGAACGTAGAGCAAAATAATTAAATTCCTAAATAAAGCAATACTGAGTGGTCTGCAGACAGGCCAAATAGTTTTTTACACCCACACACATTAGCGCCACTTTGCAGAGTTTGCCAGTGAAAGCGCTACTTTCTTTCAACAACAGTTTTCCCAGGGTGGGGAAGTGCACCATTCCCAAAGGGACTGCAATACCTGGTTAATGGTTGGAATGGAAACGTTTAATATGATCGTTTTCAACTGTTTTAATTATTTTAGCTTATAAAATGCGGCTCTGTGTTCGGGGATGTGGTCATTTTTAAACCAAACTGCTTACATTTTGAAACAATATAAGCAATGGACATTGAAACAAGTCCCTTCCTGGTCCTGTAGCCATGTCCTGAACTTTTCAGGCAAAATTACTTACTGATTTCTGAATAATGAGTTTTTGAATAATGAGTTTAAAACCTTTAAGGTAACCATGTTATTACTGATTACAAGTCACATGCTTTGAATATTCTTTCATTCCCTATGAGTGTTTGCTTTTTCCAGGGTCTTATTCATTTTTTTTCAGGTAGCATTTTACTGTTGTCTAGTGCATAATTTTAATTTAGTCACAGCACAATTGAGTTGTAGCTGAAGGCAGTACGAGTTTGTCTCAGTGGGGCAGTATGGTGTTCAGTGTGGGAGAGGATGTGGCACTCTGGCCAGAGCTGCTCAATTTGGAACTGGAGAACCATGTTCAGCCTTCATGACCAGCCCACCAGACCACAGAAGGCCCAATGGACCTAAAAAGCCCTGGTGTCTTAGCCCCCGCAGGTGGACCCTAACAATGGCAAGTGGGAGTTAACCTTGAAAGCCTGTCCACCACAATCCATACTGCAATTCACCTCCAGTCTTATGAGCAGGCATACCAAGAAGCACGCCCTAGATTGACTGTGACTCTGTCAGTCCACTTCACCAATTGGTACCACCATTGGCCTTTTTCAGCAGTAGTTGTGCAACTTAACAGGGGTTGGCAATGTAGGATTTGCATGCACACCAAACTTAAGGGGGTGATTGTAATGGTGGTAAGACCGCCACGTAGCCCCGTCGGTGGATGTCCCACCGCCATCGGTGACTGCATCACCACCCACCATATTACAATGGTGGGTGGCTCCCTGGCGGTTGTAAAGACGAACCGCCACACACCCAACAGGCTCCTTGAGCCCGCCAGTGCAGCGGAGGGGCTCGTGGTTCCTACAATGCTGGTGGTGCCTACCAGGCAACGCTCTAGGGGTTACGATGTCCCTTACCTGCCAGCCTATCCGTGGCGGTTCACCCGCCATTAAAAATCTGGCGGAAAGGGACATTGGGGGCCGGTAGCAGGCCCCTTTCCCCCAAGCACCCAGACATGGGACCCTGGGGGGCATCTAGGATGCCTCCCTACATATCACTGCCCCCTGTGGTAGGCACCACATTGTGCCTGCCACATAGTGCAGTGATATATGTAGCATGTCCCTTTTTTACATTGCAGCGGATGATAGATAGGCACTGCGAACGCCGTAGTGGCAGTCACACTGTAATGCCTATCGTGGGGCCGCCACCTTGAAGGACAGCGGTCCCATTTCCCGGTTCGATGGCAGACTTAAGTCTGTCTGCCATCGTAATCAGACCCTAAGTTTGCAAACTTCTTGGTCTCTGCTTCATGCACAGACACGTTTAACATGTGCAGCCTGCTTTCGAGCTATTGGATTTTTGCAGCAATGGAGGCCAAAATTATGTCACAGTGCTGACTAAATTATGCAACAATAAAAAGGCTGCAGCGTAATGTGGGACATTTTATGATACTCTATTATTTTGACATATTCATACATACTGACAGCCTCTGCAAAGCTTTTGCCTTGTTAATACCTGTGTGACATACAAATGCAGCAGTGGGAAAGGTGACCAGTCAACCATTGCAAAGGGCCCTACAGTTCACAGCAACATAAATCCCATTTCTTTTAGTAAGTTTTGATCCGTTTTAGCTACAAAATTGTTTTGGGTGAAATCGTTAGATTATGCAGCAGATGATGTATTATGTGGCAAATATGATACAGCCATAGTTAAGTGGAAAACACTTTTCCACTTAACTTAATTTTGCCCAAACATTGTAGTTGATCAATTTGTAAGTTCCCCAGCAGTCCTACTACACAGGGCGACTTTTAAACTGACCTCAGGCTTCAGCAGTGCACACATGCAAGCGCAGAAAGGGCTGCTGGCCTCTAAACTGTCATGCCCTATTATATTCTAGGGAATTAAAGGTAGTTCGAATCCTCCTGCCCTATTATGTACTAGGGCCTTATAGGAGAGGTCATGCCAATCATAGGAGTACCCTAACCCATAGTGCACCCTAGTATATGTAGGTGTTTTCACTGTATTTTTAAGTGTCTGTTTCCGAATAGCACTGGCCCTGGGCCTGTTTAGGCAGAGGCCAGGGTCAGTCAGAGTCAGGTAGCACCTGTACCAGTCAGCAAAAGGTTGGGGAGTGCCCAGGGCACAGGGTGGCTTTGCAACACTAGAGAAGCAAAAATTAGAGAAGCACAAACTTAAAACATAACACCATGGTTGGGGGGTTCTCTTCAATAATCAGAATTGATTTCTATCCCAATGAACCCTTTTTCCAACATTAGGGTAAAGAAAGGCTGGAGGAAAATCATAACATTCTAATCTATACTTTGGAGTTTTCATGCAGCTCTTTGATGACGGTTAATAGCTCACTGTTCAATGTTAGAATGTTAACTTATAAACTGTAAATATCAAAAGAATCTCTCAGACAAAAGCAGTAACTCACTGACCTATTTACATGATATGCATGTTGTGATATGCGTGGTACATGTTCTTTGCAGCAGGCATATTAACCCACTGTGGCTACCTTACCATGAGTCAATACTTCCACTAGACAAACCTCCGATTTCTGGGCCCGATTCACAGAACTAACTTAAGACAAAATCCTAAACGTACTACTTTTGGTATTCACAGAAGTTTGGATTTTGTCTTAAGTTTGTCTTAAGACAGACTTAAGACAGACTTAAGACAAAATCCTAACTTAAGTCTGTCTTAAGTCTGTGCTCGACATTTCATTTTTTGTTGTTCTCTGTAGGTATCAATCAATCAATCAATCAATCATAGCATTTGTAGAGTGCACTACTTACCCGTGAGGGTTTCAAGGCACTGGGGGGTGGGGACGGGGGATGCTGCTACTGCTCGAAAAGCCAGTTCTTGAGGAGTCTTCTGAAGGCAAGCAGGTCCTGGGTCTGCCGTAGGTGGATGGGGAGGGTGTTCCAGGTTTTGATGGCGAGGTGGGAAAACGATATTTGCACCTGTGATTTATGACTGTTTTGACTGGGTATCCTGGGGCACCATAATGTCATCATTTACTGTGCTTCAAAAGTTAATACAATTAAATATGTAATGAAAAATGTGTTGAAGAATGCATTGTCTTGGCCTTTTTTTCTCTACAATTTTCTTGGGGGGTGGGGAGGGAACCCCCCAAACTCTCCATAGTAGTGGTTGCTCACTGCACTTGCTCATTACACACTGTATGCTCTCTGTAAGAATGTCTATGGGTACATATGACTGGGTATGCTGGTGCTCTTTAAGGTCATCATCTACTATTTACTGTACTTTGAAAGGTAATACAACTAAATATTGAATGAAAAATGTGCTGTAAAATGCACCATTTTGGTCTGTCTTTTTCCAAAATGTTCTTGGGGTGAGAACCCCCCTAAAACCTCCTAGTTGTGCTGTGGCTCGCTCGCTATGTGCAGGACGGTGGTTGGTCTGGAAAAATTTGCCAGGGCTGCTTTGAGTTCACAGTCCGGTTAAGGCTGGTTTCCTGGGGGAAACATAGTTTACCCCGCAATTGTTACTCTGCATGTCTTCACCCTGCATTTTTTACTCTGCAATAACTTTTACACCGCAAAACTGTTATAACACACTCCCCAAGGTGATGCCTCCCTGGATTTCAAATGGTAATTGGGTTGGAATGGGGAATGCGTTGTAACAAATTGCGTTGTAAAGTCCTGCGTTGTAAAAGTTATTGCGGAGTGAAAAATGCGGGGTAAAGCAATGCGGAGTAAAAAATGTAGGATAAAGAGTCCTATTCATTCCCTGGTTGCCACAGGGGAAGCGGGACGTCGTGTCTGCGATGAGGTGATGTGCCGAGTCCAGGACAGGGGAAGTCATCAACAGTGGCGGTGAGGTGTCAGTTCCAGTGAGGCAAGAAGAAAGTCAATGATTTCTTGAAGTCACCCCCGTTGGTTATCAGGTCTGCGAGAATGGTATACTGGTGCTGGCGGGACGGCATCTGTGCAAGCGCTTGCGTCAGGAAGACAGATAACTGCAGGCATCAAAGGGCATCAGAGCTGTGGTGCAGGGGGGGGGTGCGTCGTGCCCTTCAAAAGCAGTGCCCCCAGCCTCGGTCCAGATCGCCGAATTTCTGGTGGCATAACTGGAGGTGTCGCTGACAGCGTCAGAGTTCTTTTTCTTGCTTTCTTTAAGTTTCTTCCAGCTCCCAACAGCAGAAACAACATCCAGAGGCCCAAAACTGGAATAGGCATCTCCTGGCAGGTCAGAACTCCCAGAAGTGGAGGTCAGGGGAACTGGAGGTGAAGTCTTTGTATCCCTGATACTTTAGAACAGGAGGCCAGTACACACAAGCCCTTGGAGATTCTTCTTCAAGCACGTTCTCAGCTAAGTTCCAGTCGTTGTCCTCTTCCTTGGCAGAAGCAGCAGCTGCAGGCCAACCAAGCAAAGCATTTAGAAAAGGGGCAGTACTCCTCCTTAAAGCTCTCTAGCTCTTCTCCTTGGCAAAAGGTTCCTCTTGAGTCCAGAAATTATCTAATTCCCTGGGGATTAAGTTCCAATACTTTTACCCCATTTTGCCTTTGTTATGTTTGTGGCAAGGGTCTCTGAGCCCAGTCCAAACCAAGTCTGTCCTCTCTGGTACAGCATGACCACAGGAGGTGGAGACAGCATTGTGCAAAGGAGACACTGCCTATTCAGGAGCAATTGAATCTCCTCCCACCACTCTAAATGCAGCCAAGGTCTATTCAGGCAAGCCAAGAGTCACCCAGCAAAGGCCAGACGCACCAAAACCCCTCTCGATTGCTGCCTACATCCTGGGCGCCTGTCACTCAAAAACCAGAAAACCTTAATAAATAATTTGAGACCAAAATAGCAAAAAATCAATCAGTAGAAATGGAGGTATGCAATATTAAAGATGTAGATAAAAGTAGAACCAAAAGGAGCAAAACACCAACAGAGGGAATCTGGTTGCGACAACATCATTAGTTCAACTGTGATGGAGCACAGGGAGAGCAAAGGATCAAGTTTGGCCTGCAGTTGTATCAAATGTCCTAGGTACACAGTCCGCACTGAGTTGCGTTGCTACACTTCATGTCGTCTGGCGCCAATTCCAATTAAGCTATGTGGAATGGCTTTACGTGGCTTTGTGTCACTCTGCACCAGTTCCAATGAACTGTGCAGTGAGGCTTTGCGTCACTTGGCATGGGTTCTGAAGGAGCTGGTAGCTCTATGGCGAGGCTTTGTGGAGCTTTGCTTCGCTCTGGGTTTGGTGGGACCTTCATTTAGGCTGATGTCAGCCAAGGATCCAGAATCAGGGGAGGCACCAATGGAGATTCAGGAACTTACTTCATCAGAGGATAGCAGGGCTCATGCAGGTCTCGTTGCAGGTCCAGCCAGTTCTAGTGCAGGTCAGCTGGGCAGTTGCAGGGAGTCCTCTGGAGCTTCTTGTGCTCAGAGCAGGCAGTCAGTCAGCTGATCCCTGAAGTCAGTCAGATAGCCTGGGATCAAGGAAGCAGGTCCAGTCTTCCTTCTCAGACAGCAGGCAGGGCAAATCTTAAGCAGTAGGACAGTCGTCTGGCTGCAAGGCAGTACTTCTTCTGTAGAATCCACGAGTACTGGAATGTACTGAAGAGTGGGTCTGAGGATACTATTTTTTTACCTGATGCCAGCTTTAGAATGGAAGAAACTACTGGATTTTTTCTCCACACAAGTGTCTGGAATTTCCTGCCTCCCTGGTCATAGTCTGTCTGGTGGCAGAATAGGCTAGTGTGAAAGTTGTTGTGTGTAAGCTGAGGCAGTGTCTTTGAAGTGCAAGTAGAGTGGTTAACAGCTCTCACCCCCCCCCCTCCATCCAACTTGGATGGCCCATCCAGCCAACACCCAGTCCCTCTTTTGTGGGGCTGTCTTTGAGGAATGCACAAAGGCCAACTGCCAACTACACCTAATCATTTGGCCCAGGAAATAGGCTGTAGGTACCAAATTGTTAGGAAAAGAAAATGCCAATTTTCCAACCACCCCCTTTTGTACCGCTTTGGCCGCCATAAGTGTGGCAGGGTATGCGTGAGTCCCTTGCTCACTTTACCACTGGATTCAAGCAAGCCGGGCTGAAGACGGCTGGAATGCCAGAAACTGGTCCTCGGAAGCTTGTTTCCGGTCCAGGGAAGACATGGCTTGGCAGTTCGGGCTGGACTGTTCCCATGAGGCACAAGGTCAGACTGATTTGCATGTAGCCATGTCTGAACTGGGGTGGCAGAGTGGGCTAAAGAACGGTGATGGATTAAACCCAGATCTTTTGACTGGGTGTGAGTGTTTGATTGATTCAGATGCTCCGTCCATCACCACCCCCTTTTGTACCAATTTTCCAACAGTGGCAGTTTCAGAATTGTGACTTAAAATGCGATTTACCATTAAAGAGGATTTTAAATTACAATTTCTTAGATACCAAACTTCGTATTTCTCCGGATTACAAAAAAAGCTACCACTTATTAAATGTAATTAAGGGAACCCAATGATGTTCTATGGGAGAGGTAGGCCCCCACACTAGTGAAAAACAAGTTTGTGACTTTTTCCCTACCAAGACATGTAAGTACAACACAATGTACCCGGCCTTATGGGATGTTTAGGGCCTACCTTAGGGGTTACTTACATGTAGTAACAAGAATTGAAAATGCAATAGGACTCGCCTTTGATTAAGTTAAAGCCATTTGCTTTGCTAATGGTATTGTATAGTAAAGCAAATCGCTTTAACTTAATTAAAGGCGAGACCTATTGCATTTTAAATGCTTGTTTTGTTTTCTGGCAGCCCTGATATGCTTACATTTGGGTGGCCGATTTGCAAAGGGAGATAGCAGGAAGATCGGGCTCTTCCTTGTAGTGTCCTTGTGTCTGGATTGCTAAACCCCGATGACAGTGTAGATGGAGTGAATGTTGAAGTAAGTGTTATCCGTCAGCGGACCTGGGCGACGAGGATGGGGGCGAGTGAGGGCCGGAGTAGTAAGGGTCGAGATTGTAAGGTGGGGGGTTTGGGTCAGAGACAGCTGCCTTACAGAGGCTGCCAAAAGCCTGGTCGTTACTCCTTCCGCATTCGCTGACCAGGAAACTCGGACCCCTGCTGTCTACTCCTCCTCCTGCTTCGTGCCCTGGCCACTATGGTGCGTGTCACCCCTCAGTGGGAGAGCCAGGAGGACTCAGGAGGGCACCCGTCCCCACGCGGTTACACTCATCCTACAACTGCTGCTCACGACGGGCATACTCCTGCTTGGTGAAGCTTGAGGAAAGCAGAAGTGCCAAAGTCTACACAGGCACGGGCGCAATAACCTGAAATGTGGCTGAAGAGGGGGAGCATGCTCCCTGAGATACCTGTGGCACCCCTTACAGCAGCAGGCCGCCAGCAGATGCCCTCAGGCAGAGGCCTACAAGTTGCACCCGGCGCTGGCCGACCTGCTTCCGTGGGACCCCTGGGGCTCCTCTCTCGCTTCAAGCTAGGCTACAACGGGCAGGTGTGTCCTCTCCACAAAGCTGCAAAGCTGCTGCACGCCCCCCTCTGTCCATTTACTGCGTAGAGTCTCGATTCTCGGTGCGGTACGGCAGACCAGCAGGTGAAGGCTTTAGGAGCAGGCACAGAATAGGCATTGGCCGTGCGATTCCCCAGTGCTGATCGGCTCTGCTATGTTGCTCCTGGGCACAGCTGATGAGACATTTTCCTGGGTGGGAGAATTACGTCGCTGTGCTCCTGCTTTTCACTCACTGCAGCTTGCTGTTGTTGGCTTCGCTCAGTTCATGGCTGCAGAGGTTGCTGGATGGGCTGGCAGACCGGCATTCTGGATAGGAGGTCATGGTTCATGGCTCGCAGCTACGGGCGTTTCAGAGTACTGTTTTTTGCGATGTTCGAGGCCCAATTCTCACACCGCCGCACCGCCGCTGCTGCCCCTGCTGTCTTGCTCGCTCTGTGCTCTGCTCTGCTCTCTGCTCCAACACTCTGCTCTCTCGCATCACTGATTTGATATGTTAGAACATTTTCCAGACCCGGTCTCGTGCTTGAGGATTAGGTTCAAAATAAGCAATCCGCGGGGGCTTTGACATGCATTAAATAACGTAATGTAATGTAATGTAAAAACAATTTGTAAAGCGCAACATACACCGGTCGGTTTCTTGGCGCTGTTCACTAAATCAGGAGGAGACAAAGAAGGGAGGGCAAGGGAGCTTATGTGTAAGCACCGCGGAAGAGGTGAGTCTTTAGGAGAGACCTGAAGTGAGGGTAAGAGGGGGAAAGTCTAAGTTCCGGGGGGAGAGAGTTCCAGAGTGAGGGGGCCAGAAAAGAAAATCTGAGGCCTCCGTGCTTTTTGCGTCTGAACCTGGGCGTCTGAAGGAGAGCATGGTGGGAAGATCGAAGGGGTCTGGAAGGGACGTACGGGTGCAGAAGCGACGAGATGAAAGAGGGGCCGATGCCGGCCAGGGATTTGTGGGTCAAGCAGCCTAGTTTAAATTGACAACGCTCTGAAACAGGAAGCCAGTGCAGGGCTTTAAGTAAAGGACGGACGTGGTGATGTTTGGGTTGGTGGTAAATGAGGCGTGCTGCCTGATTCTGTATCATCTGAAGTCTTTTGATTTGGTATTGCGGGATACCTGCGTACAAGGCATTGGCATAGTCAACCCGAGAGATGACTAATGCCAGCAACGTCAGGGTGAGGGCTTCGGTGGTCAGAAAAAGGGCAATTTTGCGAATTTTTCTGAGCTGGTGGAAGCAGGAAGACACTGTAGCACTGACCTGATGTTGCATGGAGAGATCATGAGAAATGTAGACCCCCAAGCTTTTGACCTTGTCAGCAGGGCGGGGGGAGGGGCCAAGGGCAGGGGGCCAGAAGGTGGAGTTCCAGGGGTTGGATGGGCCTCCGACAAGAACAAGCTCTGTCTTGTCGGGATTGAGTTTGAGATGGTGAGTGCCCATCCAATTGCTGATATGACAGAGGGTAGACTGGAAGTCCTGAGCCGCATCCTGCGAGGAGTCAAGATTGAAGATGAGCTGAATGTCATCTGCATAGTTAAATGCAGTGACATTCCTTCCCCGGAGGGAGCGGATCAGGGGGGTAAGGTACAAATTAAAAAGAAGTGGGGACAGAGACGAACCCTGTGGCACACCGCAGGTGAGTTTCATCCTGTCAGCCGAAAAATGGGAGAGTCGGACAGATTGGTGGCGGTTCGTCAGGAATGAGCGGACCCAGTCAAGGGCCGTCCCTCCGATACCAGCCTCTTTGACACGGTCGACCAAGATGGTGTGGTCGACCGTGTCAAAGGCCGCCGACAGGTCCAGAAGAATCAGGGCTTGGTGGGTGTTAGAATCGGCGCCTCTACGGAGTTCCTCCATTACAGAGAGAATGACCGCCTCTGTCGAATGGGCGGGTCTGAACCCGGCCTGCTGGGGGTCCAAGAATTTGGAGTCCTCAATAAAAGAGCTGAGGATACTAGTTACGTACGTCTCGAGTACCTTGCTTAGGTAGGGAAGAAGGGAGATGGGGCGGAAGTTGCCCATGACCGTAGGGTCAGCAGTGGGTTTCTTTAGAATGGGAACTACCTCTGCGTTCTTAAATTGGCTGGGGACCTCTCCGAGCAGGAGAGAACTGTTCAGGAGGGCCAGAGGAGAAGTGGGGCAGGTTGAGAAAGCAGCCTGGAGAATTGCGGGGGGGCAGCAGTCTGTGGGGGAGCCAGAGGAAACTTTGTTAAGCAGGGCGATGAAAACGTCTTCTGATAAGGGGGGGAACTGAGTCAGAGAGTGAGAGTTGGTGGAGGGAGCAGCCTCAGTGAGGGGTATAGTCAGGGGTATGGAAGAGATACTATTTTTGATTTTGCTAATTTTTTCTATGAAGAAGCAGTTGAGGGAATCGCAGAGTGCCTGAGATGGAAGGGGTTTGATGGTCACCCTATCTGGATGTGAGAGTTCTTCTACAATGGCGAAGATGTCTTTTGATTTTTGCGCAGAGTTGAGGATTTTGGTGGAAAAGTAGGTGGTTTTGGCGGCAGAGATTGCTCGTTTATATTCTCCCAGTAATTTTAGAAAAGGTGGTTTTTCTAAGGGATCATAATTTCTACGCCAGCGACGCTCGGCTTGGCGGAGACCGAGTTTTAAAGATTTAAGGTTGTCAGAGAACCAGCGATGTGCGTCGTGAGGGCGCTTGGTTCTGATTAGCTTGAGGGGGGCGACCTTGTCACTGGCGGATTCTAGCCAATTAACGAGTGCAGCTGCTTGGGAATCGATAGAACCAGAGCTGGGCGGAACTGACGATGTTAGAGAGGTAAGGAATAGGTCAAGATCTGCTTTGTTCCAGTTTCTAGCCAAGAGGCTAGTGCCTCGACTGCGAGGGTGCGGAGGAGGAACCAGGAGGAGGAAGGAAATGAGGTGATGGTCTGACCAGTGACAAGGTATGATCATGAGTGACTTAATATCGAGATTATAGGTCCACACTTGATCTAGAATATGGCCCTTGGAGTGAGTGGGTGAGTGAACGTGTTGAAGACCATTGAGTCCAGTTAATAAGTCAGTAAAAGCCAGGGATTGCGGGCTTTCATGGGCGTCTGACGGCCAGTAGTTAAAATCACCCAGGACCAGAAGTTTAGAGTTATTAATTGTGAGCTGGGAAAGCAAGTCACCAAAGTGAGAGGAGAAATTGGGCATGGATTGGGGGGGACGGTATACCAAGACACAGATTAAGGGGGATACAGAGGAATCAAATCTAATAGCTAGGCAGTCCACCTGAGGAATAGTGAGTAAAGAGAGGGAAGTGAACCTGAGGGGAAGTTTGATAATGGCAGCTACGCCGCCTCCTGGTTTGTCAGCAGGCCGATTGACTTGGAGTATGTAATACCCCGGAGGAATGGCGGCCAAGATGTCAGGGGACGAGTCCTCATTCAACCAGGTCTCGGTTAGGAGAAGGACGTCAGGACGGTCTGAGTCCAGGAGGTGGAAGATGTCGAGTTGGTGACTGACTAGTGATCGAGTATTAAGATAAATAATTGCTAATTCCATGTTAGCGGATGTCTGAGCAGGCGAGGGATTGGGAGGTGGGAGAGAGACTATGGGTTCAGAGGTGAGGAGGGACGGAATAGTCTGAATTTCAGGAAAGGTGCTGCGGGCTTGGTAAATACCTAGATGACGCAGGCGTGAAGAGCTGGTAGTGTCCAATGGCCGGAGTGAATGTAGAGCAGTTAAGACCCCGGGAGCGTAGGAGGTGATGATTTGGGCAGAATGACATGGCCCGGGCCCCGGTCGGTCGCGGACGGGCGCAGACGGGCTTGCCTTAGGCGCGCCTTCGGCGCGCAAACGGCGCGCCCGCTGCGCTCGTCCGCTGCGCTTCCGGTATGGACACATCCTATATGCTGATAGAAGGGCGGAGTAGGGAAGGGGCGTGGCCTAAGTGAGTGGGCGTGGCCTCTACACCGCGAGGAAGGCGGCAGTTCTAATCAAGCCAAGCCTCGCCCTCTGCAGCGCTAAATCCGCTGTTCAGGGGTCTTGAGTGGCAGGCAAGTAAGTAAACATTACAAGTATTGCAAAGAATTCAATTTTAAAAACAAGCAAGAAAACGTGCCTCCCGGCTGTGCCTCAGGAGATTTAGAGAATGCAGCAGCGCTAGTTCTCAGCGCCTTAAGTAGGCTGGCGAAAAAGGGGCGTGGCCTAAGTGAGTGGGCGTGGCCTCTACACCGCGAGGAAGGCGGCAGTTCTAATCAAGCCAAGCCTCGCCCTCTGCAGCGCTAAATCCGCTGTTCAGGGGTCTTGAGTGGCAGGCAAGTAAGTAAACATTACAAGTATTGCAAAGAATTCAATTTTAAAAACAAGCAAGAAAACGTGCCTCCCGGCTGTGCCTCAGGAGATTTAGAGAATGCAGCAGCGCTAGTTCTCAGCGCCTTAAGTAGGCTGGCGAAAAAGGGGCGTGGCCTAAGTGAGTGGGCGTGGCCTCTACACCGCGAGGAAGGCGGCAGTTCTAATCAAGCCAAGCCTCGCCCTCTGCAGCGCTAAATCCGCTGTTCAGGGGTCTTGAGTGGCAGGCAAGTAAGTAAACATTACAAGTATTGCAAAGAATTCAATTTTAAAAACAAGCAAGAAAACGTGCCTCCCGGCTGTGCCTCAGGAGATTTAGAGAATCTCGCCTGAATAACAGAAACCAAGTTCCATGCTGTGCGTTTGACAATGACCGCAGCTTCGAAACACCATAACTGCGTACAGGAAGAGGCATTTTCGTTGCTATGGTAATGAAAGCATCGCAAGATGGTGTCAGACTGTCCACAGTTCCACGGTCACGTGCATGCTATTTGCTTTGAACAAATAACAAGAGCAGCCATCTTTGTCAATGCAAACGTGTGCATGCAAGCCCTCGGCAGAATTGATTCCATAAGGTACTCGCAGGGCCGAGAGCAGCGCATGCGCTGCATTCGCCAGGCGAGACCTCAAAAGAGAGTTTCAAGCCTGGCATGAGGTTTATTTTGCTAAGTAGAATTGCAGTTTTACACTGCGTACAGGCAGCAATTGTAGTCCTGGGACGTGTTTTAAGGGGCTACTTAAGTGGAAGGCACAATAGGTGCTGCAGGTCCCAAATGGCATTTAATTTACTAGACCTGGGTATATGGTATATCACTTTTCAAGGGACTTATAAGTAAATGAAGTATGCCAAAACAGTGTAGGCAATTTTACCATGTTTTAGGGAGTGGGCACAAGCCCTTTAGCACCTGTTAGCAATGGTAAAGTGCACAGAGCACTCCCTACCAATTAACATAAACAGGTTCAGAAAACAGGAAGGGTGAAGGCAACAGGTTTGAGAGTAACCCTGCAGAAAGGGCCAAATCCAACAGAACATAACTGCAGGAACAGAGATGAAAAGAAGCAGGGTTCCAAAAACTGGAGATGTTGAAAAAAAGCAAAGGAAGCCAAACCCCAATGGAGTAGCTTTGCCCTCTTAGCACGTGGAGCACAAAGAGAATCTTGTGTGGGAAGCACAGTCTTAGGATGATGGACGATTACTACTAGAAACGTCATCAGTAGGAAAAAAGTTATGTGTCCATTTGAAATTTTTTTACTAAAAAAGCTGTAAAAACACACACAAACACAAAAAATCCCTCTTGCCGAAAGTGGTTCTTTGAGACTCACCAACAACAATTAATCAAAAAGCTTGTGTCTATTATTATTTAGGTCATGCAGGTAGGTTGGTAGCTGGGCCTGGCTAAATGCTAGGCCCTGTGGCCACCCAAATGTACCTGGTCTTTGGCCATGTGCAGAAAAGGTTGGTGGTCCGTGGGGGTTGGCACATGGCCAGTGGTTGTGCTCTATCCTGAATGGGTGTATGGCAGATGAATTGATCGCATCATAAAAAACATACATATTAAAGAAAAAGTACACACGCTTGGAGATTAGTTATGGTTCAAAGAATACCAACCAGAAAAAAAACTCTGAAATTCCCCAGTCAATGAACAATATGCACAATAAATCATGCTGCTCAACATGATCAGACAGCAGGAAAAAAAGGTGTCTACCAAAATCCAAACTTGGACTGTGGTGTGATTTATGCTTTGAGCTGTGAGTTGCATACCACAACTGGCAAAGTATATAACGGGTAACTGTGACAATGGTCAAATATTGCTATTGAAGGGTACTATTGAAGTGGTTTGTAAATGTCACCAGAACCTCTGGTTTGTAAATGTCACCAGAACCTCTGGTTTTCATATTATATGTTTATTTTAGGGCAGTTAATTGAAATAGGTGTTTTTTCAAATAATAATTAAAATAGTGGCATACTGGACTAAACTGTTTTCCTTGTCACCAGTAAGTAAAAAGTAGAAAGTAATACTTAATTGTCTAGTTATAAATGTAGGGGTGAAAATCTCGTGTTCTGTGATATTCTGTCGGACATGTATTTAGGCCTGGGTGGAATTCGTAGACTTCTGCTATGCAGAACTCTGCAAAGGGACCAAAAAACTCTGCCGCTCTACGCGGAGTTCCGCAAAGCAGCGGAGTGCATTAGGTTGCGCCATTCGCTGCTTCTTTCTGCCTCTCGAGTAGATTTTCTACTTAAGCAGCAGCTTTCTCAACACAAACGGAGAGTTTCTCAACATGAGCGGTCACGACCATCTGTTACCACTCGTGTTGAGAAATCTCGCTAGGAAGTGGTCTAGCATTGGATTTTCCTTGCTCGTGCTCGCCAACTCAACACTGGCATGTATGAGCAAGGAAAAAACTCTGCTCCACTTTGAGGAGCGGTGTTTTTAGGAACTCTCTGTGCTCCGCAGAGTTCAGAAAACTCTGCAAACAGAGCGGAGTTTACCCCTCATGTCTACAAGGAACAACTCCTACTGCCAGTACAATTGGAAATACAGGTCCTCTTTTAATGAAGGTCTCGGGTATGACTTACTCATCCAGAAGTAAGACATGCTTAGTCACAAACCTGAACCATCAAGTTGTATTTTCCATGAGTAAGTATATCAGACATCCGAAAACATATGAGTAAGTCACAACTAGCTCTCATCAATTGGCAATCTTATAATGTCAACGATATGGAACCATGGTGGGGAATTTTGACTATAAGGCCTGGGATTGCCAAGTCTTTGCGCCCTGCTGGAAGATAATTTTGCAAAATGTAATTGAGCCACTGGTAGAAAGACTCAAGTGCAACCGATGGCCTGTCTGCTGGACTTCTTCCCCACAATAAAACAAAAATGTTAGCAGACAGTTCACTGATCTTGCCTTGAAATTGGCGTGAAACCAATTAGCAATCACCTGGATGGCATTTGGCAGAGGCCAGCTTAACAAAATGGACTGCGGATGTCATGAAACAGGCTGAGTGTAAAGCACATCATTACACATGGAGGTCAAAAGAGGTATGAGGAGGCCAGACCTAGCTCGAGCTTGGAATGAAATGCCGGTCGCCACTTCGGACAATAGTGGGGAAGAAAATACGTAATAATGGAAAGCTTTTAAAAGGAGAACTGTGTGCAAGAATTGGATGTTCTTGTGTGGAATCAGCAATATTACATGATTACCCTAGACACCCTGGGACCTTGATGGCAAATTCCAAAGAGACACATATGCCCCGGGGGCTGGGAAATGAAGAGTAATGACACAGTAGGTAAATGCAGCAAAGATGGTGGGTAAGTTATTTGCACAGATCATTGTCACCGTTAAATTGTTGTGCATATTACACCCATGCGGCACACAACTGACTTCAAAAGAACAAAGTGAAGACACAATGTTTGAAACAGAAGAATTTGAGTTTGTTTAATATAGTTTGTTTAATTTGAAGGTTTTATATCCTCACTAATACAGATGACGATTACAGAAACAAAAACAAAAAAAGAACAGATTTGAATGGCGAGTCATTGGCTGGCAAAATAAATATATGTGTGATATTTATAGGTGGGTTATACACTTGATTTAAATCATTGAAAATCAATAACATATTTTAAAAAATAATTAAAACCATCTCTGGAGATGGGTACATCTGCTCACAGGAAGTTTTTTATGATTCGTGAGTAGGTCTGTTTTACATCTAAAAATTCATGAGTAAGTCACGACTAAATCTAAAGTAGGTTGGATTCACAAAGATATTTTTGGGGGAGTGTAAGCCCTCCACTCAGAACCCCTGTCTTAAAAAAATAGCACTTACATACCTGCAAGACAAACACGTTCTATTATTTCTGTGGTGTGATCTTTCCGTGTAAAATCCTTCTGTCACTGAGCAGTGGATTCATGTCACAACACAAGTATTCTATCAAAAACTGGAGTCAGAACAGCACGTCCTGTAAAAGTTACTGGGACATAGGGGGATTCTAAACAAGTGCTTTGTCTCTGGCAGTTCATGCTTGCCGGAAAAAAGATTTGATTTTGTAGCCCCAGAGACTCCAACAGTTGCAGTGTTACTGGAGCTACCTCGCAGAATTACTGTTGTAATTCCGATGAAATCCTTTTTGTCCAATGAAATGTGCTGACTAAGGACATGAGCGTTGATTTATTCTTCCATTTTAACAGTGTTTGTCAGACTAAAATGGCTCTCAAGCTACAGCTCAGAATACATCTATATATATTCGCACCAAGCTGAATGCGTTTTGTTCCCGCCTGGCTGATATGAGAACCTGAATTTGCTTATCAAAGATTTTCTACAAGAATGGGCACAAGGTGACAGACGAATACATAATGAAAAATGTCACAGTACTAAAAAGGTTTTCATGGCCTCGCAGAATATTGAGATAAAACTTACTTTTCAGAGAGATAAACATGAATACATTTAGCACAAACGTATGAAGGGGGACGACGGCAAGGGCGTGCTGGCAGAAGCACGATTTCAAACAAATGCAGGCAGTGCCTGTTTATCTGCCTGTTTATCAGTTTGTTTCTCGTGCAGGGTGTATCATTGTGCTTTTTTGCAGTATATTTTTTCACTGAAGTGTATTGATGATTTGCGTTTGCAGAGCAGTTGATCAATGTCCTACCGTATGGGGTAGATATCAGAAAGCTAGACATTCATGTCATTCGAGTCCATACGCCTTGTTCCAGAATAAAGTGTCACCTCCTTCACGTTACTATTCTGCTGGGTGTATAATGCCAGTGTTATTGGAAGTGGCGTTGCAAGGGCAGTTGGGGGCGCGGACCACCCCCGGGACACGAGTTCCGGGGCGGTGGCCAGCCCCCCTTCATTCCTGCAGCCGTGAGGCAGGATACATGCGAGACTCGACAACCCCCCTGCCCCCTCAGCTGTCAGGGGAAACGGCCAGCCCTTCCCCCCTCTCTTCGCTCTTACAGGCTGCCGCAGACAGCAAATGCCAGGGCCGCCGTGGGCGGCCAAAGGTCTAGCTATGCCACCAGTTATTTGTGTCCTGTATTACAGACATTGGAAATACATGTATTACCAGTAGTAAATATACCACTGAACGCAGTGGTCAAAGTGGATGAAAAAAAGTAGGGGAACTGTGGGTGGAGAATCAGAGGGCGGGAATAACCTGTGGATTAGGTCAGTGGGCAGAGTCAGAGGTGTGGCAGAAAGAGCAAAATATCCCAATTTTTAGCACTTGTTTCTCATTTAATTAACCGGTTACAGCTTATTACAGAATTTGATTTAACCAATGGATACACATATTTATTTAAGGTTTAATATGAGTTATTTACTTTAAAATACATTCACAAAGTGAGATACGTTTCCAATCACAGAATGTCCCAAATATTCTTAAAAGTGGAAGCACAAGCCATTTGTCTCTGAGCCATGGAATTTCTGTCATCAGCACTTCTCCTCCCTTTTTCCACAAGAGCAGTTCAACCGTGAATGGTAAAATATCCTAGTTTGCAAATGTTTTCCACATATTTATGGCTCTGCCATATTTGCCACTTAATGCATCATCTGCTACATAATTTGACGATTTTCGCGAATAAATTGTTTATTGCTCAAACGGATCAAAATTTACTAAAAAATGTGACTTGAGCTGCTGTGAAGTGGAGGGCCATTTGAAAAAGTTGACTGGTCCCCTTTCTCCTTGCTGCAGTTGTATGTTCCACTGGTACTAATAAGGAAAAATCTTGAGGGCGTGGCTAGCGCCCGACGGAGATGGCGGCTCCCTTCTAGCTCTCCTGGAAGGCACTGACGGCGGTGGACCCGGCAAGACTCCGAATCGCTTCAAATGCTCCGGTTTTGAAGAAAGTGGCGTCGGAAGTGGTGGTGCCTTGGATGAATTCCCCCTTGTGACCTTTTGAGGTCTTTTCAGGACTCTTTGCCGGGAAGTAGTGGGGCGCTGGTTCCCGGGGTCGCGGCCGCCATTTGGTAGTACCGCCGGCAGAGCTTTGCTCGTAGCGGTACTTTCTGACAACGTACTTTGACCTAAAGTTTTTGCCACTTTTCCCCTCTGCTTGCACCCTTCTTTATGTATCCTTGCCATCGTTATTGCTGTGTATTTTCGAACTACACAACGCAGCCCTGAACCTTCATTATGGTTCTCTGTGTGACGCCACGGCCGACCTCTCCTCAGTGACGCAGCCTCAATTCCTGTTGCTTGTGCTTCAGCATTTGCTTGAATATATCGCTGTGGAGTTCTGTCTACAGAGCCTATGTATAATTAAGGCGGCTGCAGTCTCCCAAGTACATTTTGCTGGAATTGTGGGTACTTTGTCATAAATATGTGGTCCATGCTCATTTTCAGCGACTTGTATGCTTATACCTTTACTAAAATCACCTGAGAAGCTCAGCGGTGCATTTATCCTTGTTTTTCGCAGTTTTCATGTGGCGTTTTTTTGTCCACTTTACATACTTGCATGACTATATGCTAGACTTATAATATAATATCTTACAGCCTTGTGATTTTATAGTTCTGGCATGCTGTTTTACTCAAGTGTTTCCTTATTTCTTCTTTTGTCACACATGAATTTGCATGTTTTTGATGCATTTAATTAACTATGTCACCTTTTTGCAGGTTGTGTTTATGAGCTCACTGAATCTGCTTGGATGGTATTTTTGCCTTGTCCTGCATCATTCAGTTTGTTGTTATGTTTAGCTCATGATAAGTTTATATTATGGTATAAGTAGTACTACTTAGTGACACTACTGATGAGATTTGATGTGAAAGGTTTTGCTTTGTAGTTGTATATATTTTTAGACACGTTTTCCGATTGCTCATTGTCTTCATGGGACGTTTGCCTAAAGACCTTCGTAAACCATCTCCTGCTGCAAGTACATTTCTACTTCATACAAGTTCTAGGTATCAGTGTCTCGAGATGGATGATTCTCTTGATAATTCGTCTAAGTGCTCTTCTTCATCTTCAGCTCCACCAACGTCTAGGGCTACTAAATGCTCTATCAAAAGGTTGAAAAAGGATCTGCCTTCTCCTCCCAACCAGCCCTCCTCAGTCACAATGGACATTATCTTGGAGGAAATCAGGGCTTTTCGCCCTTTTATTGAGGAGACTAAGGCTACTCTTCACATGTTATCTGAGAAGTGGTCAAGTGTTGATGAGCGTGTTACCACTCTAGAACAAAATGTTGTTGCTCTGAATTCTTCTGCTTCTAAGGTTGACCCGCTGTGTGCACAAGTATCAGCTCTTCATAAACAACTTAAAAGTTTGGAGAACAGAAATAGGAGAAATAACCTGCGAATTTATGCCCTTGCAGATGGTTTGGAGGGCTCAGATTCCCTTGCTTTCTTTAAAACCTTTCTTCTACAAGTCCTGCATCTGCCTGATAATATCACTCTCAATATACAAAGAGCGCACCGCTTAGGTCCTCCTCCTAATGCTTTGTCCACTTCTGCGGTCAAAAGGCCGAGGGGGTCATCATTTACTTCCTCAAATACACAGATCTACTTACAGTTTTGTCAGCAGCCAGAGCTATGCCTCGAATTACATGGTCTGGTAATACTCTTTTTTTCACGCAGGATTATGCCAAGGCCACTGCAGATCGACGTAAAGAATTTTTATCTCTTAGACCACAGCTTCGCTCTTTGAGAGCACGTTATGGGCTTTTTCACCCATGTCTTTTCAAAGTGACTTTCAATAACAAAACTACTAAGTATGATGAGCCTTTAAAGCTAAAGAGTTTTCTTTATTCTCACAGTGTTGCTGCAATGGCTACTGCTTCCACTTCAAGTTCTAAATAACTGTTGTAAGTGTTAGTTTTAGCTTTTCATGTTTTTGCTGTTCTCTTTAGTATTCTCTCTATCTGCTACTTTTCAGACTTTGCTATTGGTGTTTACTCATTTCATTATTGTGCTTGTTACTGACCTTTTTTCTTTCTTTAAACAGATTTCCCTTCTTCGTGTTATATCCCACCCGTCTATTCCTGGAGTTCGTTGGGGTCGTCTTCCCTCCCTGCCTTACCTTTGGAGCTTGGGACCCGTCATTGTTCTTTGTGGCCTCCATCCTCCTTCCCCTTTGTATGTCTTCAACGTTATGTAAGTTTTTCACTCGCCTTATCAATCCATCTTGTTTTTTCTTCTGTTTCCTTTTTCTTCTCATGTTTCAGATGTTATATAAGCAAGTTCATTTCTGCTCTCTCTTCCGCTTCTTTGTTCTTTGTTCTTTCAAGTTTCATTCTCTCTCTGCACTCTCTCCTCTTTTCTTCTTCTTATATCACTTATCTTTTTAAGTTTTAGTCCTTCTCATCATTTTATTCCTCTGTCTCTTCTTTCTCCTTTCTTTTCTTTCTCTTGTGTTCTTTTTCCTCCATTTCCAGTTTCTCCTATTATCTCTTGATTGGTGTTTAGCGCATTTTATCCCTTGTTCTTCATGGTTATATTTTGTTTGGTTGATGATGTATTTTCATACAGTTCTCGTACGCATGACTACTCTTTCTTTTTTATATGTATCATTCAACTGGCTTTTGACAATTGTTTTTGACTTCTTGTTATGCCTTTAAAAATTATTTCCTGGAATGTTAGAGGTTTACATTTACCAATTAAGAGGCAGAGGGTTTTAACCCACCTTGCTAAACTCAATGCGGATATTGCATGTATACAAGAATCACATCTTTCAGCTGACGAATCTGTTAAATTGAGAAGAGGTTGGGTGGGTGAGGTTCATTTTTCCTCAGGCGATGGTAAGTGTAACGGTGTCCTGATTTTGTTTCGGAAATCCCTCCCAGTTAAACTAGTGACAAGCTGCACATTTCATTTGGGTAGATGGGTTCTTGCCAATTTTATATTAGATGGTGTCCCCATGTCCATTTTGAACATTTATGCCCCAGTAACTGGAGATGCTTCCTTATCTCAGCACATCACACAACACTATGTTGATAACTTTATTCTTGCAGGTGACTGTAATGAGGTTTTCAACCCTTTCTTAGATAGACAATCCTCTAGCGCTTACATCCCCCACAAATCACATAAATCTTTTACACAACTTATTCATCAATACAAACTTATTGATGCATGGAGACTCTGCAACCCCACTTTGCGAGAATACTCATTTTTTTCACCACCCCACCACACGCAATAAAGATTAGACTATTTTTTCATTTCGCATCACCTTTCCCAATCTCTCATTTCCTCCGACATCGGTTCCATTTTAATATCCGATCATGCGCCAGTCTCTCTTACTTTAGATGTAATTTGTAAATCCAATCCTACTCGGAAAGGGCGTTTTAATAATTCTCTCCTTCTTGATTCTGAGTTTACCTCTTCTTTTACATCCTTTTTTCATGAATATTTTCTGTTAAATCAAACGGATGATGTTCAATTCCCTGTAGTCTGGGATGCTTTCAAAGCATCAGCCAGAGATTATATTATTAGTTATGTTTCTCGTAAGCAGAAAAAAGCACAACAAATTACGAATGGTCTCTTTTCTAAAATTAAACGATTAGAACACTCTTACTATACTTCCAAATCCAAGGACTGTTTAACTGAACTTATTGCCACCAAACTTCACTTTAATAAAGACTCTACAAATAATGCTTCTAATTTTTTACTAAAATCCAGTGCTAAATTTTACGGTGGTAAAAATAAAGCTGGGAAATTATTGGCTAATTATTTAAAGGCAAAGCAAAATAAAATCAATATAGAATCTATTCTTGGTCGAGATGGGTTACTAAACACAAGGATGACAACATTTTACAGGAGTTTCTTCATTTTTACAAGTCTTTATATTCCTCTGAATCGACATCATCTGAGAATTCTATTTCCCAATTTCTTTCCAAAATTCAACCTCCTTTTGTTATTCCTCCAGATCTTTCTTCTTTGGAATCTGACTTAACACAAACAGAACTTCTTTGAGTGCTGAATACTCTTAAACACGGGAAGGCTCCGGGCCCGGATGGATTTACAGTTGAATTCTTTTTTCACTTTTCTAAGTTGCTTATCCCCAAATTGCACATCCTTCTTTCCACTTTCTTTGATTCGGGTTCCGCATCTGGTACTTTTTCCGACGCTCTTATATGTATCCTCCCCAAGCCAGATAAAGATACGCAGCACTGTAAAAACTATCGTCCCATTTCTATGGTAGATATTGATTACAAAATGTTCTCAAAAGCATTAGCCTTTCGCCTAGAATCACATTTACCCAATCTTCTAGGAAAGGAACAGTCCGGTTTTGTCAAAGGTCGATTCCTTGCAGATAATACTAGATTATTTTTTGATATCCTCACCAAGACTTCACATTCTTCTTACCCTCTTGCAGCCATAGCTTTGGATGCTGAGAAAGCTTTCGATAGGGTTGAATGGCTGTATCTTTTTCAAACTTTGAAGTGGTTTGGTTTTGGTCCAAAAATATCCACCCTGATTTCACTCCTGTATTCTTATCCAAGGGCGGCTATTTCAGCCAATGGTGGCTTATCCTCGTACTTTTCCCTTGAAAGAGGGGTTAGACAGGGTTGTCCTCTTTCACCATTTTTGTTCAATCTTGCCCTAGAACCTTTCTTGTTGAGAATTCACCAAAATGATCATATTCACGGTTTCACTTTTCAGCAGTCCACCATTAAGATGGCAGCTTAGGCCCAATGACGTTTTAATATTTTTATCCCAAACTACTTCTTCCCTTCCTGCATTTTTAGCAGAGGTTGATTCCTTTGCGCATGTATCTGGATACAAATTGAATAAAGATAAGTGCGAAATATTACCCCTCACCAAGTTTACGTATAAAAATGATTTTTCGGATTGAGGTTTTACGTGGAGTACTAACTTTATTAAATATGTGGGTCTCCATTTCACACCCTCTCTCTCGGGTACGGTTGCTCGTTGTATGGACAAATGCATACAAAAATGGACTGTCCTCACTACAATATGGCACCCTTTGTATTTATCTTGGTGGGGTAGATTGGACACAATCAAGATGATGCTTTCTCCTATAGTCCTATTCACCATCTCTAATATCCCATTCTCTATCCCTCTAAAATATATTAAGACAATTAATTCCATTCTATCAGCCTTTCTATGGGAGAAAAAAAAATATTGTATGTCCTTATTCAAATTGATGCGCCCTAAGATGGAAGGAGGGGTGAATTTCCCCAATTTTTCCCTATATCATAAATCCTTTTTATTACATCAAGTTTCAAGATGGATTTCAGATTCCACCTCATCATTTCCTCTTTGGTTGGACTTGGAACTTTCTTTCATTTCTCCTTTTTCATTCAGAGAATATCTTATGTTTTCTCGTAAGCCACAATTTTTATCCACCCCCATTCTTAAATATACTTCCAAGATTCTCCCAACTCTTCCTCTTTCATCCTTTTTTGAGCAACCCATATGGCATAATGTCTTTATCTTAATTAAGAACAAGCCCATTTTCTGGAAAACCTGGAGATCGCGCGGCCTTATCTGGGTTAATCAGTTATATCAACATGATCGACTCCTCTCTTTTTCATGAGCTGTCTCTTCTTTCCATTTTTCTCTCTCTTTCCGTACTAAATATTCTTTACTAACTAATGCACTTCAAGTTGCCTATGATGCGTACCTTACTTCTCCTTCTTCTCCGTGCCAGGATTCCTCAAACATACTTCTATTACGATCTTTACTTCTTAAGGAAGCTAAAGCCTCAAAAATGTATGCTCTTCTCCAAACTCCATGTCCACCTCGCATTAAAACTAAGACAGAGGAAGCTTGGGAAGAAGATCTACACATCTCGTGGCCCATAGCATTGTGGAACAAAATTTGGATGAAGCTTCGCAAATCCTCTAGAGCTGCTAATACGACTCAGACACTACTTTTTATTTATAATCATCTTTTATTACCACCACTCACTCTTAGCAAACAATATCCAGACATCAAAGATACATGCTGGTCCTGCTCCTCACCACGTGCTGACCTATTCCACATGCTTTTTGTGTGTCCTCTAGTCCATAGTTTTTGGGTGAGGGTATGGTCTCAAATCAATAAGATTTTCTCTTCCAATCACTCCTTTTCTGTTTCTCAAATTTTCCTGGGGAGCGTGCCTCCTATTTGGGTCATTGTTCTTTTAGTATAAGAATTATTGACTTGTTATTAGCAGTGGCTTTCCAACAGATCACTAAATATTGGAAGGACTTTTCCAAAATTTCATATCAGGGTTGGTGGTATGCTGTATGCTACAATCACAGATTAGACACGACATTCGTTTATCCATTGATCCTAGCTACGAAGAGAAGAGAAGAGAATGATGGGGTCCAGTTACGTCCTTTTTTGATGTATGTGCTAGACGTTCTCTGCCTTTATCCCGTTGCAACAAGAAGTCCCTAAACCTCCATGATTTCCTTCTGATTATTCCATATGCTTTCTTATTATGCATTTTATTCTTGTACTTTTTATTTCCTATGTATTTCACTCATATATATTTAACCACATGCCAGTCATACTAGTAGTCATTGCCTAATTTTGGTTTTATCTAACATTATGTTTTTAGTTTTCTCCTTACTTCTATTACTTGATTTACTGTATGATCTTATGTAACATCTTTATTGACTTACTTTAATAACATTTTTCTGAACTTAAAAAAATAAGGAAAAATCTTTGCAGAGACTTTAAGCATGCGTAAAAATGTAAAAATAATAACATTTCAGAAAAGTTACAGCACCACTGATACCAGTGTAGGGTGTCATCACACATATTACACAGAGACAATCAATCATACGTGTGTAAATCACTGTATATGAAATGTTACATAAGACAAAGGACTACAAAGTGTAGGAGTCACATGACAACCATACTAGTAGGCAGCATAGTTTAATAGTGATTGGTCTAGAGAAACACAAACACAGAATTTAAAACGAAATACCAGAGTGGGGGTTCTCCTTATTAATCAGAATTAATTTCTACCCAAATGAATACTTTTTTGCAACATTAGGATAGTCAAAGACTGGGGAAAAAACCATAATGCTCTAATTTATACCTTGCAGTTTGCATGCAGCTCTTAAATGGCAGTTAATAGCACACTGTTCTATGTTAGGATTTTAACTTACTAACTGCAAGTAACAATAGGGTCTCTCGACAAAAGCAGTAACCCACTGACCTATTTACATTATATGCACTTTGTGATCTGCATGGTACATAGTCTTAGCAGCAGGCACATTAAACCTCTGTGCTTCCTTTCCATGAGTCAAAACATCCACTAGACAAAACCTCATGTCTCTATCTACTAAGAACATTAATCACTGGAGTTATCATGACATTTTTATTGTTGCCGAGAATTGTTGGAGGCCAGGAATGAGGCAGCAAGTGTTTTTAAAACCATATTATACTTACAAACACGACGCCCCCACCTGAAGTCAATGCCTGGTGCGGTCACACTGCCCTAGAGCCACCCTGCTCAAGGGTCCTGTGACCTCAGTGACAGAATCACTGTCACTCTATGGTGTGCTGCTTCATAGGCCTGCCTGCAAGACTGGAGGTGAACTTCAGAATGAAATGTGCCGGACAGACCTTCAAGGTTAACCCATACTTGCCACCTCTAGGGTCCACCTGTTGGTGCTAAGACACCAGGGCTTCTAAGATCTTCCGGGGCCTTCCAAGGTCTAGCATGGGAATGCGCTCCCTCGGGAGGAGTGGTCTGGTGGACTGGTCATGAAGGCTGAACCTGGTTCCCCAGTTCCAAATTCAGCAGCTCTGACCAGAGTGCCACATCCTCTCTTCCACTGAACACCATACTGCCCCACTGAGAGAAACTTGCAATGCACTGACCCGCTATAAACACCGGGATGTGACTCAATTCAAATTATGCATTAGACAAGAGCAATATGCTGCCTAAAAAAAAAAATAACAACATCCAAGAAAAAGCAAACACTCATAGGGAATGCAAGATTAAGTAAAGCATGTGAAACGTAAGCTTGAACAACATGTTTACCTTTTTCCTTTTACACTCATTATTCAGAAATTAGTGAGTGCTTTTGCGTGAAAAGTCAAGGCCATGACTACAAGGCCTGGAAGGCATCCGTTTCAATACCCATTACTTATATCCTTACAAAACGTAAGCAGTATGGTTTAAAAAGGCCACATTCCTAAACACATTCCTGAACACATCCGCTGTACACATTTTGTTTTCCCATTCAAGCAGCAAGCAGGCATTTCAGTACCCCCAGGAATGGTACACTTTCCCACCCAGGGAAAACAATGTTGTTCAAAGAGAGAGGAGAAAGCAAAAGTAGCGCTTCACTGGCAAATACTGTAAAGTGGCGCTAATGTGTTTAGGTGTGAAGAAAACAATCTGGCCACCTTGCAATCACTCTGTCTTGCCTTAGTTTGTTTTATTTATTTGTTTATTTGTATCAACCCCGAAGTCACACTTAGAAATTGAAAAATTTCAGAAAAAGAAGACGTTTCCAGCATGTGTTTTTCTTTTTTAGATCCATTTCATAGGAGAGCAAATAAATGAAAGAAGGAAAGAGGTGGTAATACCCCTTTCTTGAAGTCTCGGTTTTCACTAAATGAGGAGCGAGACAGAAAGAGAGAAAAGAGGGGGGCAAATAGAGGAAGGGTGCAGCTGCTGGTGGCAGGAGAACTGGACACTGTCCTTGTCTTCTCTGGGCATGAAGGAAAAGACAGAGTCCTTTCCCTTCTCCGCCCGTTCCCCCGTTCCCAAAAGCCGAGCTTTAACTATCGGCCTTGGCGATTTCTGGCGTCCGGGACGCATGTTTAAAATAAGAAAGTAGGGGAACGTAATCTATGAAATTAAAGAAGTAGGGGCACCGAATGCCCTGCCGATCCCACCCACTTCAACCACTGTCTGAACGCAACCCTTTCGGCACTTCAGCAGTTATGAGGGTGGCATTTTTAGCACACGCACTACACCTTTACCGTGGTGGTATGTGCAGAGGAAGAAGAAATTGTTATAAAACAGGGGGTGACCCAATTTAGTCAAAGGACCTGGGTTGCAAGTATTATAGTGAACAAATGGTCCTTGACAAAGATTCAACATATAACAAAATTATCAATTTTAGTTCAATAGTTTTTTAGTCAGCTCTAGATTCAATCTATCTAGTTGGTTGAATAGATACACTAGCCCAAACTAACAAGTTTATCCATAAAAAGTTACCCAGACATTCAAGTGTTCAATTGAATCCAATCGGATTCTCTGATTTAATATATAATTTGAAAAAAAAATTTTTCTTACAATTGGAATACAAATATTTACATTTATAATCAACAAAAAACTTTTTGTAGTATAAAAGAGATGAACGTGCACAGAGAAAGGTAAAGATTTGTGCTCAGGTGATTGATCAAGAAGATCAGAAAGACAAAGTGTAAGATTTACTATATATACACTGATGAGCCTGCCCTAATTGACGCTTGTAAAAAATTGATTCTTTTTACTCGCTTCTAATTGTCAAAAATTGGCCTCCATTGTCCTTAATTTGCACTAATGGCAAGGGGATTCGGAGGGAAAGGGGGAATGGAAGGGGGCAGAAACTGATAAATGCAGGCTCCAAAGGGAAAAGTGTCGACGTTTCGACCCACACGTAAACCGGGTGGTTTGATTCCTCAACTTAGGGTCTTCATCAGGACGGGATCAGGGAAGGGTAGGGGATGTGCACGTAGGTTAAAATTCAATGTCAATGGGCACCTGTAACAATAAATGGAAATGGGGCTAAGTATCTTTAAAACATGACAATATTTCAATTTATAGCCCGGATGGCTTAAAATGCACTCATCCTCGTGTTGTGAAAAATCATGTGTGCGACGATTTGTCCACACCAAGGTTTGTTTAGATTAGACGCTGAAAAACGAATGAAGAAAGGGGTAGCCATTAGTGCTACTCATAGTTTAATGAAATTAGGATGTATACAAGGAGATAATTCTCCTATCGGTCCTTCATCACTTGACTTAAGCACTTATTATTACAAACACTCAAATGATAGTAATCAGGCGGCGTATCAAACACCCCTCTTAATTAGTTACCAATTGCCAGTATATCCGACTCAAATGTATAGTTGAGTCATACCATCTCTAGTTTGCACAATGTGACAAGATATTAATACTCACCACCGATTATTGCGTGGCGGTGTTATCCAAGAAATAATTTGCGTGATATCTAGAAAAAAACGAGCAAGAGGTGTCTCTATTAGAATCAAGGATGTGCTCACTGCAGCGTTGGTCTAAACTCCTAATATCTCTCCTATCCAGACCTTCGAAGTGAACGTACCTCTAGTTGTTTAGAAAGGCGCGGTGGGGTTTCCGAACGCTGCCTCGCTCACTCCTTCGTCTTCGCGTCTGCGGAATGTGGAAGCGAACGTGCTCGCCGTGTCTAACTGGTTACTAAGTAACCAGCGTCTTTACGTCACCGATGGAAAGTCTCGTAGTGCGTCGGGACTGGTTGCTATGGAAACTCTAGCGTCTCACTGTTTGAAAGCCATTACGAATACGTAATGGCGCGGCATATTCACCCTGCCTAACAGCCTGTTATTATCCCTGCCTAACAGCCTGTTTGTCAAAAAAGATAACAATATTTTGACACATTCTATCTTCAGCAGTTGTTTATTTTTATTACAAAAAGAGAAATTGATTCAACCTATATGCAAGAAAATATTATGTGTAAGTCTATGGCATTGTCTAACTATCTTGCAGATTTCATACGGAAGGATGGTGTTATTCAAAGTATGTGTTAGTCCTGGAAGGTAGAGGAAAAAGAAAATGTGACAAGCCAACAACATGTCTTATTAATGGACATTCACATATAATCAACATTGTTACATACAATTGCATGTCGCCTATGTACATACAACTAAAACGATAAACAATGTATATAATGAGATCTCAGTGGGTCAACAGTAAACATCAGGATATATTTTCAACCATTGTATAATGTTGCCATCTGTCTTGATATCTCTTCATATTCATTTAACCCTTTGTTCACAGTATCAAAGGTATGCATCCATTTGCATTCACGTACATTCAAACAATTGGCAACATTTCCTCCCCTTACATTGACCATGACCTTTTCCAATACCCACCATCTCAAGCTTTCAGGTGTGTGGCCAAATTTCTCAAAGTGTTCCACCAAAGGGGCGCCTTGTACTTTACAACGAATCCTACTACAGTGCTGTAGGATTCTGGTTTTTACTTTTTGTACTGTTTGCCCAATATACCAGAAGTCACATGGGCAGGCAATTACATATATGACCCCGGTAGTATTGCAATTGGTGTGTTGTCTCATAGTGTGCGTGTAGTTATTATATGTACACAGTTTCAATTCCTCTGTTAGTGGACAGGCTTTGCATGTACCACATTTATGGTGGCCCAATATGGGGGGTGTATTCCATAATGTGGTTTGTGAGTCCCTGATTTTAGCTGGTAATAATGATTGGACCACATAGTCCTTCACACTTCTTCCCCTCTTAAAAGCGAACATAGGTGGAGTTGGTATCCCTATTTCGTCCGCCACTAGATGCCAATGTGAATTTATGACTTTCTTGATATCACTACTTCTAGTGTTGAATGTCGTAACACATGTCATCCTCTCTTCTGTATTCGTGTTCTTAGTAGAAGGTTCCAACAGGAACTCTCTATGGCAGAACCAAGCCTTTTTTCTTGCCTTCTTAAGGAGTCTTCTAGGATATCCCCTTTCCAATAGGCGATCCATGAGTGACATTGACTCATTAAAGAAATACTCCTTACGTGTACAATTTCGACGCAACCTCAGGAATTGACCATAGGGTAGGTTATCCCTGAGGTTGCGTGGATGGTGGCTTGTGTACCGAAGTAAGGTATTTCTCTCACTCGATTTTCTATACAGGGTGGTGTGTAACAGCCCAGCTTCCTCCACTATGTTGATATCCAGGAAATTAATTTTCTTATTGCTGTACTCTAAAGTGAATTGTATGTTTACGTGTGGGTCGAAACGTCAACACTTTTCCCTTTGGAGCCTGCATCTATCAGTTTCTGCCCCCTTCCATTCCCCCTTTCTCTCCGAATCCCCTTGCCATTAGTGCAAATTAAGGACAATGGAGGCCAATTTTTGACAATTAGAAGCGAGTAAAAAGAATCAATTTTTTACAAGCGTCAATTAGGGCAGGCTCATCAGTGTATATATAGTAAATCTTACACTTTGTCTTTCTGATCTTCTTGATCAATCACCTGAGCACAAATCTTTACCTTTCTCTGTGCATGTTCATCTCTTTTATACTACAAAAAGTTTTTTGTTGATTATAAATGTAAATATTTGTATTGCACTTGTAAGAAAAAATTATTTTTCAAATTATATATTAAATCAGAGAATCCGATTGGATTCAATTGAACACTTGAATGTCTGGGTAACTTTTTATGGATAAACTTGTTATTTTGGGCTAGTGTATCTATTCAACCAACTAGATAGATTGAATCTAGAGCTGACTAAAAAACTATTGAACTAAAATTGATAATTTTGTTATATGTTGAATCTTTGACAAGGACCATTTGAGGAAGAAGAAAAGGCAGGAACCTTATCGCAAAAAACATTACCCTGCCATTATCTGGAAGTGCAGTGGTCATATCTGCCTTCGATTTCAGGTAGTAACAGCTGGTTATGGCTTTGGCAATATTTAAGGCTAGATAAGGGATGATCTTAATTTTGGTGATGAATATTATCCATCTTAGGTTGTTTCAATTCTACTAATGCTGATCTCATTGGAAATACACTTACCGCCACTGTTAATTTTAGCTGTAATCTTCCAGCAGAAACCTGAAGATTGTTTTTTACTGGTGAACGGTATTCTCTTTTTGTTCAGTGGGAGGTATGTTATTGCCAAATGTACCACCAGCAGTATAATGGCAATCCTTTCTGGGAACAAAGACTCTTTTGTTTCCGTGGCTCTTAAAAGGGATAGAGGGTGATAGTCTCACTAATACTATCTGTGTCCTTACATAGCCATGAGTAGGGGATTTTCATTTTTTTTAAAAGGTACTTCAGAAAAGGCTCATAATCAGACACGGGGATCACTTACCTCAAGGGCTTTTAGTCACTAAACACGACTTGCTGAGATCAGCAGGTGCTGCTATGAATAATTCCACACACCTCTCTCAGAGAGGCAGTTTTCAGTCTCAAAGAGGGTGCAATTTACATTGTGAAACTTTGGAAAAGTAACATCCTTAGCAGAGCCTAGGGTGGTGGTGTTAGTAGAGGTGCAGGTGGAAAGGGATGCCATTGTGGTTGACTTATATTTATCACAAGCCCCATTCACCTCCAAGACCCACCTCTGCCTATGAATGGCTGATGCACACATTCCTGCTACAAAGATGGAATTCAGCAAATCTGAGTGCGTTTCACACTTCGGATTCATTAGACGAGAAATACACTTAATTCATAACACAGTGGTGAAAACCACAATAGTATTATACAGCTTTCGAGACTAGATTGTGTTGTGTGCATAGGTGTGTGTGTTTTAGTAAAAAACAATGTATTGTCCACTTCCTGCAGCAAACCTTTCCAAGTCATTCCTTGGGGCTGATTATGCTACATGGTGCTGCTTTATGACTACACAATCTGAGTCTGCCCCATCCGACTATGCACCTTTGGAGCAAGGGCGTAATGCAGGCCCCTGTGCCCCTGCTATGCTGGGGGTTCCACACCCTCGAGGTGGCCCCACATTCATTCAAAGACCTATGAGCTATGCAATGCTCAGAAGCACCTCCAAACTTTCTGCAGGGGACATCATTTTGCATTACATAACTACTTTAGGAATATTGGTTTCAGTGTTACTGAAGTGTACCACCATGTGATACACTTGTCATTAATTGGATTCCTTCACAAACTAAGTATAGCTTTCATTTTGACACCAAACACCAATGTTTTCGAATATGGGCTGGCCCAGAGAGCCAGGCATCACAGTTTACCTTTTGACTTCAAAGAGCTATGCACGCCATCCCAGAAGAATAAACTGAAGTCCTCCTTCCTATGTCCGCCCGCAGAACGCTGGTGCATGCCCTAGTCACATCCCGTCTAGATTATGGTAACCTGCTGTATCTGGGAGCAACCTGTAAGGCAATAAATCGCCTTCAGGTGCTACAGAATGCTGCAGCCCGCCTTATACTAAAACTCCCTAAAGCTGCCCTTTAGACCCTTCACTGGTTGCCAGTAAGGAGCAGAGTTGAATTTAAATCTCTCTGCACTTGTTACCGCATCCTTGCTGGCAAGGCGCCAGTACCAATCCAGAACCTAGTCACCAGGTATGTACCATCACGCGCTCTGTGCTCCTCACATGGAGGCCTATTAAAGGTCCCTAGGGTGAGAAGGGCCCGCATGGGAGGAAGATCCTTTCGCTATCTGGTGGCGAAGAGCTGGAATGCTCTACCTCTTAATCTCCGCCTGGATCCCACCGAATCTAGTTTTCTGAGGAAATTAAAAACATTCTTATTTTCAAGATAGCCGAGCTCACTCCTCATTTTCTGCTTCTGAGTCTCTCAGTCTCAGCGCGGGGACACGCTTTCAGCGTAACCATGCGCTTTACAAACTTCCCTTATTATTATTATTATTATAACCAGAGGCAGAAAGACTTGCTGGTCTCCCCTGGTGGAGAAGGGAACATGCTGCATGGCTATAGAAAAGTCCTGTTGTTGGTAAAACCTGAGAGAGATGGAGGTAGACTGCCTGATCAACTGATAACATGCCTTACTGATTTACAACTACAGGCCCAGTTGTTGCATCTGCTGCTGTGAGGACTAACTTCACGCACCTGCCAAAGAATGGAGGCCTCTTCCTACTTCCCAGCAAAATGGAAGATCATGAACAATGTGAGTGGAGCTCTCTGAACCCCCTGCATGTTTCCATGTAAGAAGCACTCGTGTTGCCCCCCTACCTGCTTATAGACATAATAGTTCAAGAAACCTGTGTTGTGGTCCACTGCTTAGATGTGGACTGCTTTAGGCATTTTTCCTCCCGTCATGGCCAGCTCATCATTGCTGTAACATCCTATCTTTCAGAGATTAAGATAGGGTCTAAAATAGTTTGTACCATTTGGGAAGATTGTGATTGAACTCATAAGAGCTTGAAGTGTGAATCCTTGTCAATGGCAGGGCCCATTTACCAATAAATTGCTAGGTTTTATGCTTATTGCTAACAGGCTTCTGAATGCTATTCTACTAGCAACAAGAGCTACAGCTATGCTCAGCATTGCAGAAGGACCCCCACTTAGAGGGATGTGAGGGGGCATTTACCTTTAACTAACACCAGTACTGGTTGTCATGTTGCAGGGCAATGACGTTGGCATGCGAGGTTTAAGCCAATCCAAACTGGGACCTCTCAAACGAGTAAGTTTCAATTATGCCTTTAGTGCATTTATTTATACATATCTCAAGCAGAAATATAGAAACCAATTCAAACAGTTTAGCATATACAAGATGCTCCTAACAGGTGACAACACTGTGAAAGTGATATAGGGTGAATAAAAGTGCATTTGTGCTCTGTAAAACATATATAAAAGTGCCTGATAATAGAATTTTTGAAGTAAAAAACTAAGAAACAAGTGTCAATAACAACTATCAAATGCTTAAAAACACAGTCCAAATATGTTTATTTGTCAATGTTTTGACCCTTGAGCAAAGATATCTAGAGCAGGGTCATCATCAGGATGCAACATATAACAGAGACACCAAAAAATAAAAAAGGCTTGTGTCAGAAAATGTTAAATTTATTTTGTGGGGGCGTGGCATGGCAATCCGACATGGCGGGCGCATACTAGGCGAGCTCCGCTAGCCCCGGCCTATATCCTATCATCAACCTGCCTGATTCTTCCCCGCAGAGACAGTAAAGTTCCTGTCACCAGTGGGGCAGTACTGCTGTGCAATTACTGGGCAATATGAAGATTCTGTGTCCAAGCTCTACCCATTGAGTGTCAAGGCGATGAGTTGGGCCCAAGCTGGAAGCTGGCCCACAGACCGGTAGATCGGGGCAGCATCCAGAGCCAGTGAGTGTCTGGCTCTGCACCGAGGCTTCCGCACTTCATTACAGTGTCCGCTCATCTGAGAGACTCAGCTGGGTGGACCGTGTTTGGGACCCATCGTGCGCTGGGGGCTTGTCCCAGGGCCTCCAGACACAGGGCCTGGGCTCAGTAAACGTATGCCAGAACTGCTGGGCCCGCTCCAGGCAGCATGGCCTGCGGACCATCGGCCGGCCCCAGTGAACCCTCAGAGGAGATAGACTAATTATTGTCACAGCAGAGTGGCGGTGCTGGAGAAACCTGGGCGCGGGTGGCATCACGCCCGAGGCCCAGGGCCGCCGGATTTGTGCTGAAAGGGCCAAGGCGTGGGAGAACAGGACACGTCCTAGTGGGGTGCTCTTAATGACCGCAGTGCCGGGGGGAATCAAACTCACCCCGCATAGACTCGAATATTCCTCCGGGCCCAGCATTCAATATCGGAGGAGGTGCACACCACCAAAGTCATGCTATCAGGAGGCCACATGGTGGAGCAGTGAACGATTGGACTGCCTGAAGGCATGTGGGGTGGCGCAGGGGCCCTGCACCTGGGAATTACACAGACTGGAGAGCTAAGGAGCTCACTGAGTAGCCCCCATGATACCCTGGTCCCTGGGGTATAGCTGCCGACCTTACGGCCTGCGAGGGAGCCAGACAGAGGCAGACCGCAACAGTGTGGACCTAGTTGGGACATCAATCACTCTAAAATTTGACTGGGCCCCACTTGGTGCTGAGTGCATAGAAACAGGCAGAAGTAACCACTGGCTGCTATACGGTCTGTTCTCCAGATCTCAATATCCCCTTATTGCATAGGATACAGACAGTGCTACCTGGCTCATCCACTATGACTCAAGACAAACGGGGAGTGGAGCTTCAAAGCAAAGTACTATGGACAGATTTACAGAGTCCAGGGTACCGGCTGTGGAGATGTGAGACGCACCTACTGCCACACCAGAAAATGCAACATTGTTGGTTGCCATCACACAATCCATGAATATGTTGGACACCAAGATCGGCACGGAGGGGTCAGACATCGTGCTCCTGCTGGAAGACCTCAGAAATGCGGTGGACAGACTCACTGCCACTGAAACATGAGTCTCTAGTGTGGAGGAGACAGTGACCACCCTCCAAAAACAAGTCTCCTCTGTCGAGACACTGACAAAAGACCACTCGACGCAAGTAGAAGATGCAGAAGGGAGAGCATGCTACAATAACCTAAGCTTTGTGTGCTTCTCCGAGGGATGAGAGGGCAATGACATCAGGAATCTTCTCACAGCCTGGCTGCTGAGCTAGTTGTCGCCTGACTCTCTCTTCCCCTGCTTTATCATCGAAAGGGCACCCAGGATATTACCATGAACCCTCCCTGAGGAGCCAAACCCAGACAGATTATCACCAGAATACTAAATTTCCACAACAGGGACAACATCCTTCGCGAGGCTAGGTTGCGGGACTCTCTCAAGTACGAATTGCAGCACATATGATCTTTCCTGACTATACTAAATTCGTTCAGCAAAAACAGCAGTCATTCATAGGCAAAGGTGTGGCTCTGTGGCCTAAAACTAGCATACGCCCTCCTTTTCCCGGCTTGGTGATTTGAAACTCTGGAGGAGGTTTTGCCTGGACGGATGAAGAAATAAATGTGAAATCCCACACCCCACTGCCTCTCGAATCGGTTTCTTCCACTAGTGATAGCATATGTCGACAATCCAAAACCAAAGGGAAACAGCGTCACATATCAGGATCCACTTGGTGCTCACGGGCACATAGCAAAGACTGAACCATGCCTTCCTGAGCACTTGGAATGAACTCAGTGAACAAGATAAGTGGCAGTAGCCCCACGGGCAATGGAACCTGAGATTTTTCTATATATGTTGTGTTGATTTATTCTCTTGCAGGTTACGATTGGGCTCATATATCTCGGCTATGCCCCAAGTTGAGACATCACCTGAAAAGCAGGTAAAATTATGTTTGCGGGTTGGTTCCTGGGGATCTAATGGAAGGGCACGGTCACCAACTCCCGTTGCAGTGGGCCAGGCCTGCCTATCGTCAGCGATTGTTTATTAGTTTTACATGCTATGCTCCACATGAACATCATGGTGGATCACTCAGAGACTACTCAGAGATGACTAGGGCCCACATGCAGGGTCCCACACATGTGCATAATCCACATCATGGAAGATAAGTCTATTACCTCACAGTGCAAACTCCATATCATCAGTTGCAACATTCGATGTTACAACTGATAAAGTTAAAAGGGAGGCGGTGCTTCGACAGGCCAAGTGCCTTGGTGCAGATGTCCAAATGCTCCAGCAATTATGAGAACTAAGAACCCGTGTCTCTCCAGATTCGGCTATGACTTGGTCTACCACTCTGGCTTTGCTAGGGGCTCTAGAGACACACGCTCCTGATACACAGCAGAGTTCTATTTAACACTACCAACACCTGGATAGACGGGCTAGGCAGATACATCTTTGTAGCAGGCACTTGTGGTTCTGTAATTCTCAAACCTGACTCAATTTTAGTCTTGCCCTCACGTAGGCCTGTGAAGTAGGCCCAAGGAACAAGTGGCCTGGCCTTCTGAGTTCGTGCATATATTAACTTGGGTTTTTCTGACTGAACTGCAGAGAGAGTGACCCATTTCACCTGAAACTGACCTTTTGCAAAACCAGTTTCACTAGCTGATCGTTGTCTGAGTTTTTCAATCACTGTTCAGGACCTTGTTAACCTTTAGTTTCCTTGCACATATCTTATCCTAAACAATATCTAAATTGTTTCTTTCCTTACGACTTTTTTTTCTAAACATGGGTTTATGCCATGCGTCGTGACTGCCATCTGGTGTTGCCTTTTACATAGGCCTCAGAAGTTAGTCTGCGAGCAAAGCAGTCTGACCTTTTGTGGGTCATGTATACATTAACTAAGGTTTTCTTCGTGCGCTGGAGTTAATTTCAGAAGCTGGCCTTTCACCTGGAATTGACCCTGCCAAGCCAATTTCCCTGCAAGATCGTTTTCCACTTTCCCAATCACCATTCAAGACATTTGTTAACTTTTAAGTTTCTTTACATTTCTGTTATCTTGCACATTATCTGAAACTACTTTTCTTTACTGTTTCTTCATTTCATGGGTTACGCTTTCAATTAAGGGTTTGTCCGGGCCTTCCAGATTATTATTTAGATATGCCTAAATATTAACTTGTGGGTTGGGACACTGTAAAATGAGCTTTACTGTATGATGCTGTGTGATGTTATGTATTTTCTATTAATTGAATTTTGGTGCAGGGGCGTGCATTTTAAATGTACCTTTTTGTGTATAAATAGGGATGTCTCGCCTTAGCAAAATTGAGCAGTTTCTTGAGTTGTACACCGTGTTGTATTGCTGGCATTTCTGCTACTAGCTGCAGCTAATAAATTTGATCTCTGACGCCACCTAGAAGTATTCCCTGTCTCTGTATACCAAGGCAGGGGAACCCAGAGGACTTTGGGTGTGTCCCTGGCGCCGCTGGGTATTTGATAACCCAGTTCTTCACACTCTTAGGTAAGGTTTATGCCCCCCCACCTTTGACCCTGACCTTTACCGAACTGCTAACAGCCACTTGGCTAGATATTCCAGAGAAACTAATGGCCATTGGGGGGACTGGGACAATGTATTACTTACACAACAAGATAGATTGTGTCCCTCAGGACAACCAGGGATCACACAAGAATCACATTTTCTCCGCTTGTCCAGAGAAATGTGATGGACGGACACATGGTGCACGTTTCATCCAAAAGAACAAGGCTACACATACTATTTCACAGGTACACCAGATGTTCTCCCGCATTGTTTACATATTTGTCCCCGCTATTTACACATATAGGGTCTCTGGTGTGGAGATACTGCCAAGGAGCCTGTCTGTCAGAGAATGCTCCAATATCACTTGATGACCGGATGGGTCCATTGGCGTATGTCCTCGTGGCATCATGGCCACCGAAGGGGTTGCTCTCCCTTGGATCTCCCGGTTGGGGATATCAGCAAATATCCCTGTTTTAACCAGCCACCCGACAACATCCTTCAACCTTATAACATTATTAACGTGTAACTCATCACAACTGAACTTTTGAAGTCTCCTACCTGCTGCTTAACCGCTCTGCATGTCTTCATAGAGTCACGACTCGTTTGCCTGACGCCTTCGCCTGGACAGTGCCACTGGATCTTCTGCACTCGTCCCGACTACGATCCTGACTGAGGGACCGACTGAGGTGATCTCCTCCATCTGAACAGATATAGGTGGTCTCCTCCATCGCAACCACGCCGCTGATGCTCCAGATGCTGCTGGGCCCCCTTGCTACGCTCAATGGGGCTAAAGGCTGTGCCGACCATGGATTCCCGGGGAGAGACATCCCCTTCCAGCCGTCCCCTGCCCTACGCTCACGGAGCCGACTCGCATTTGGATCCTGTCCCTGCCGACGCTGAGCTGAGTCCACCGACAAAGGGGCCTGCTCCGATCCGACGGCCGGTGACTGTGGCCCAGCCACCACTTTTGCACACAACGGGATCTCTCAGTCTGAAGCTTCTGGAGCAGGGCTGCGCCACGCTAGGCACAGCAAGGTAGGCCGCTAACGGGCTGATCTCTTCACTCGTTGATCTTCCTGGCCCCCTGATGTGATACTGGCACCTTTGGGATACAGCTCCCTGCTACTTTTGGCAGTCCTATAGAAGTCTTAACTTTCTGTTGCCTTAACCATTTTCATACCCCGAGGCACAGTACTGCTCCGGACTTCCTCTTTCCCCCTGCTCTCTGGACTCTAAGACTTAGTTGAGGCTGAAGATCACTCCGTGACCATCTGGATGCTGACCGAACCTACGCGACTCATCAGAGGCCGCTTTGGGTCTATGCCTCCCCCTCACCTGGACCAAGGTCATCGGCACTCGCAACGCCGAATTGTCGTATGCAGTAAGGACGTTTCTCGATCATCCCTGTGACACTACACTCAGTGTTCCCTCTGCCCTACTGGGATGTTGTTGCTCTGAGCCCCCCCAGCCCCGGCCCGTGTTGATGCCCTGGGACTCAAGGATAATGCTATGCCCCCTAATGTCCCTGCACCCTGCTGCCTCCATGCCGGTATATCTTCGCTTTCTTGATCCCCCGGCATGCTTCGGCTGTTAATGAGAGGTACCATGAGTCTTTGGTGCCCACAAACGCACCCGCCCTCCACTGCCAAGTGGATTTTAGCTCTTGATTTTCCAACGCCAAGAGCTGTCTGCTCTCGCTCCGAGGACTGGCGTTTAATGGCTTCATTTTGGAATCTCACTCCACACGCTGATGTCGGGGTAAGTGGCCCTTGATTGCCTTCAGGTTCCCTGGCTTTACTGAAATCTCTAAAATGGCCATCTCCACCTCCCTGTAACATCTGGGTCTAATGCATGACCCCTAGCCCTATGAAGGATTCCTCCCTCTCTCTAAAATGGCCGCTCCCTGCTCTTCTCTTGATTAACTGGGTAGATTGTTTGACCCCGCCACTACTCTAACACCCCTTCCACTATTAAGGATTCCTCCTTCTCTCTAAAATGGCCGCCCCCCTGCTCTTCTCTTGATTAACTGGTAGTTGGATTGACCCCACCTCCACTACTCAAGTACCCATTCCACTATTAAGGTCTCCTCCCTCTTTCCGAAAGGTCCACCCCCCTGCTCTTCTCTTGTTTGGGTTGAGTGTCTGGCCCCACTTCCACTATTCAAGTACACCTCTATAGAATTGGCTGCCCCCTGCTCATCAGTACTATAGCTGACCAGACGCTGGACCACATCGCCACACTATCCTTAACACCTAGCACATGACCCTATCCAGATTATCCCTGATCTCACCATTAGGAGGCTCCCATGTATCAAGGGTTTTATACGGCTGCCCCCGCTCCTCACTATAATAACTGGGCCAACTGCTGGACCCCAATTCCCCATTAACTCTGTTCTCTCAACTAGAACTGACCACACCTTTCTAATATGTATCTAGAAGATTCCCTAATCAGGACAACCTTAGGGTACAACTGCTTTTACCCCCCGTTCATTCCAAAGGTGCAACCTCAGGCCATATTTATCTACTGATCCCCCGCTAAGCTCCTACTGAGTTCCAACATGAAGTCTTCATTAAGTCATGACCATGCTATACCTCACTACTTAGCCTAGCTAATCTGACCACGCCTTAATCAAGGTGCACCTTCACAACACACCTACAGGGACGATCACTCTGTGGATCCCTGCTCACTCAAACCTCACTGCCAAAACATGTACACTAAGCTCTCTCCTCAACTACCACTCTTACACACTGTAGTATGGACTCCAGACTTAAAAAGTATGGCTCTAACAGCTACACAATTATCTGCCCGACCAACCTCTCCAAAAATGTGACTAAAACTGAAACATAGACTCCTCAATGCCAACCCAGAAACTACTCTCTCTGACCCATACCTCTATCCAAAAAAAGGTAATATTACGAGCGACCTGATCTTCTACACTAAAAGAAGAGCTCAGTGGCGATCGACGTTCCACTCCCTTCTCAGAATCACCTCAACCAAAAAATTCTCTCACGGTCTATGACTTTTGTTTATGAAGTCTCCCACTTTTAATGCAAATCCCACTATATCCATATACAACAATGGGACTATTCTAATTCAGGCCACCGATCGCAGCCTGGACATCTTAGATGACAGATTTACCCTCTTTAAAAGGTCTTTGGTCACTAGTGACTTACCTATTCAAACTAGATACGGACCTCTCCCGATCCCATTCGAGGTCCCTGAACCCTCGCGGACGGACTACCTCATCTATTCAGATCAACACACACAGGACCACAGCTCCTTCAACCCCTTGCTCCCCTAACTCACCCACCGTTCCACAACCGGACCAGACTTTGGCCAATAATCACGGTTCATTTGTTATCCCTCGCTCCAACCACATTGCTGATACTTCCCCCACCCCCTCTCCCTCTAGCCCATGCCTACAAAACTCCCTCACTCGACAGCGGGCTTGCCACTTTCCAACAGGAACTCACTCAACCTTCCTGCCCCTAACCTCCCTGACATCGCCCACTCACCAAGCTCCACGGTACATAGGAGAGAGAACTATCCATTAGTGGATTTCCCCCACTCATCCTGTTCTCCTGCCCTGATCTCCCCTCCACCCTTACCACTGACCAACCCTACTCCTCCCCTCCACGTGACCCATACTCCCCATTCTGATCCTACTTCTAAGCTCAAGAAAATAAACTGTGAACTGCTAACTGTCAAAACTGTCATCTAAAAACTCATTAGGGCCACGAAGAGCTAGACCTTGATCTCTCTTCCAACATGTCCACACGTGAGATCCCTCACCTCTCTTCCAATGTGACATCACATGAGATCCTGCATATGATCCTCTATAAAATACCTGACCCAGAATTTTATTACCACTCTCTACCCTAACGCCCCATCTAGACCTGCCAGATCCAAAAATCCATATTCCGATCCTGATATTCCCTCCCTCCCTCTTGAGTACACCCCTCCACGTTCGGCCAGCTCAGACACTGCTTGATCCTCACAAACTGCCCCACTAAATGTCCCTAACTCAACATTCCCTCATCATGTTAAGATGGAACCCATCCAAAGCATCACGCCCAACCCCCATAGAATACCCAGACTCAATGCCAATTCCATAAACATCAATAACCTCTTGCGGATCCCCACTACACAATCTGTGCTAAAGACACCTTCCACAAATCACATCTGAAAAGCATGCTACTTAACTGCAGATCAGCGATGTACAACAACACAACACACTAAGTTTTATTGTTTGATTAATTAAAATCATTACAAACCCCCCCCCCCAATGTCCTTAAAACGTATAAAAAATGTCATTACTTTTATAAATACACCTAATTTTGACATGGTTCAACAATTATGTAAAAGGATATTGTACTTTTCATTAAAAACTTGTGAGGGGCTACAAACATTTTGAAACCTTTTGAAAAAGATGATCATATTATGTAAGCCCCAGTGTTCCGAAATTTTAATATTCATGCACCACTTTTTGCGACCTGCTGCTAGACTCTGGTAAGCATGCTGTACATTCATTAGTTTTATTGCTCGGCTGTTAAAAGGTGACATTGATCCTGCTTATTTTGTTTGCTCTCCGTCAGCTTGCCGTAAGAGGTTTCTGACCATTGTCATGAATTTGACGCCCCTGCAGACCAAGATAATGGAAGCACCTTCCAGCCAGCTTATCACTGCTTGTCTGCATGAGCGAATGTTCAAATCATTGAAGATAAATTTTAAATACTGTCTCCTCTGTTCCAGGACTGCTGGACAAGCACATAATAAGTGCGTTACAGATTCCGATTTAAAACCACATAGTCGACAGTTTGCGGATTGGTAAGGCTTTTTCCAGGTTGGATACAGGTCTTTTGAATCATGCAAGCCCATGCGGAAGTGTATAAAACTCTTTTTTAATTGCAAGCTGAAGTGAGCGGATAAATAATTTTGGGGCCTTAGGGTTCTGTATGAGTTGATAACTGTCCACCCATGCCGGCGCTTGGTGATTGCTTTTTTGTCAGCCAGCAAGGATTTCTTTTTAGCTGCGGCATTTGCGGCTTTGCCGAAGCTTACTCTATCTTCCCCGTTTTCCCACGCTGTTTGTAGTTCCAGGTCGGTCAGAGCTGTTCTTAAAAAGCTTCCCCCATGAACACTGTGTTTCTAGGTTCATCTGGTGCTTAATTTCATTCCAGCATAGATTGTTCAGGGTGTCCGGGTTGGAGCAGCAGAATTTATGACAGAGTTTGACGAAGCTACTCATTACCCGGTATTTCTGGTGCTGTAAGCCAAATTCCAGTCGAACCTGAGAAGGAGAGGCAGATTTAGGCAGCTCAAAAACAGCCTTGTAAATCCTAGTCTGGAGCTCATTCAATAAGATTGCATCTTTTCCACACCAAGTGACTAAACCGTACGATAGACTGGGCTGGATTTGTGCGGCCATGACTTTTAGCAGATGAGTGTAGTTCGGACAGTCTATTTTTTTTCGTAATTGTCTGTAAGCATAGATTAATGATTGGGCTTTAGCTTTTAAGGCCAATTTGTGTTCCTTGTGAGATGTGCCCTGCTCAATTATTATGCCAAGATATTTATATGAGCGCTGCTCTTCTACAATTGCCCCTTTTACTGACCATTTAAACTTTGTTTTTTTAGGATCCACTAAGCGAACAATTTTTGTTTTTTCTTTGTTTAGCTCCAGTTGTACTTGATCCAAGTAGGATGCTAAATAGTTTATTGATCTCTGTAAGCCAATAGGAGTTTGGCTCAACAAGACTATGTCATCTGCATATTGTAGGATGGCGACTGACTCGTTGGCCATGTTCGGAGGGTGACAATCGGCTTTTTCAATATGCTGTGCGATATATGAAAGAAACAGATTAAAGAGGCTGGGAGCTAGAACGCATCCTTGTTTCAATCCTCGCTGCGTAAAAATTACTCTAGCCCAGGTTTCCGTGTAAAGGGCAGTTATGGCGCTAAGCAATTCTCCTGGCAAGCCCCAGCCCTTGAGTTTGTTCCAGAGAAGACTCCTGCTTACTCGATCAAAAGCGGATTTGATGTCCACAAAGCATGCAAAGAGTCTGGATTTCTTTCTTGAGGCTTTTTCAGTTAAGAGTGCTAGGGTGGCCAGGTTGGTTGAGATGCCCATCCCTTGCCTGAAGCCCATCTGGAACTTGGGGATTATGTTCTTTTCCTCCATCCAATCTTGGAGCTGGGCCAACAGACAAGAAGCATAAAGCTTGGCCTCCACATCGATCAGTGAGATCAGTCTGTAATTGCCCGGCTTACAGTGGTCACCCTTTTTATATATAGGGTGGATAATGTTCCCTTTCCAGGAAGCCGGGACTTTGCACTGTGTGTAGATCTCATTGAAGATGGGAGTAAGGTAGGAGGACCAGAAATCTGGGTCATTCTTGAAGATAGCATTGGGGAGGCCATTTGGACCTGCCGCACCCTTGGACTTGAGTTTTAAAATATGACCTCTTAGTTCCTTTGCGTTGGTCAAGTTATTCGGCTCTTTACTAGCTGCCTCTGGACTGGTTACGCTTCCTCCCAGATAGTGCGGGTTGGGAACTGATTGCATTTCCTCTTGGACAGGATGCTGCCCTCCAGGCCGTTCTGCAGGGCCTAATGCTGTGTTGCGGTACAGGGTTTTCACATGGTGAACCCACGTTTCTTGACCAATTCCCGCTTCTTGCTGTAGTGTTGGGCCAGTTGACAATGTATTTATTATGCCCCAGAAGTCGCTGCTATTGGGCTTTTTGCTTGTGGACAATAATTGTATCCAGATAGCTCCCTTGTACGCTATTTTTGCTCTACTCAGGTTCCTCCTGTAATTGATCCTTAATTGGCACAGCTTCCAATTTTTTATTTTACTTCCTTTGTTTGCTGCTCGTGATTGTTGTCGTACCTCTCTTGCAAGCTCTCTTTTTTGATCTCGCAGCTCATTATTGAACCAGGGCTCTCTTTTAGTCGCCATCCTTGAAGTCCGACCTGATGTGGCTGGGAATCTTTGGACTAATAAATGGGCCAGCTGTTCCCAAGTTTTGATGCAATCGGCTGCTGCTTGTGGGCCCTGTTTGCCCAGGTATTCCCTAACTGTCTCCTGGATGGCTTGTGACACTGTTCCCTGCCATTTTAGTTTTCGGAAACTAAACTTTTCAGGGTATTGTGATATGGACTTAATTTTTGGGGCAAGCTTTGCTTTGATGGTCATTCTTACAATAAGGGGCAGATGATCACTTTCGACTCGTGATGTAATTTTAAAAGTGTCGATTAGTGAAAGCAGATTATTGCTGGTGATGAAGAAATCTATTGTTGAAGACACTTTTCCGCTCAAAAATGTAACAGCCGCTGGAATGTCACCCGTGATTTTCCCGTTCAAGATTGTCAGGCCGAGAGGTTCTAGTTCGTCCACTAGTGTTCTGGCTCCCAGGTTATTTTGCTTTTTACTTTTGCGCAGGGAGTTCGCTATGAGGTTGCAATTAAAGTCACCTGAAATAACCATTTGGCAGTGCTGATGACTTTTCTGTAGAGATTTTATTAAATTTGTTAAAGTTTTATATTTTTCATTCTGGTTTTTTCTTTCAGGATGAATATAAACATTGATTACTAATAGTTGCCACCTACTTTCATCAAACAAATGTTTGCCGTTTAGTTTGGTCACTTAGACCCAATTTGTCCCCGTGTCCAATTCCTCGGATGCCCAGTCCAGATTTTGTGTTACGTAAGTTGAAAGGCCCCCTCTTGGGTGCCCGAAGTTCAAGAATTTTTCTGCCGAAATGTGGAATTCTATGAATCCAGGAATTGAGGTTGGAAGCAGATTCCACGTTTCCTGGAGCAGGATTATGTCATGTTGAATAAGGAACGCTAATGTTTCATGGTCCTGCCCCATATCTTTAAACCCATTGACATTCCATGAGCAGAACGTGACGTGAGCTGGTCGCACTTCTTCCATGTTGGGGGCCCGCCACCTTTTGTCTGATGCACTTTTCTTTTCTGCGTTAGGTATACTTGTTGTTTAATGTTTTTGAGACCCAGGACCAGTCCCTGTTTTCCTGAGAGCTTCCCTCTATTTTTCCAGGGATACCCTTTTTGTTCAGCCTGTTCTCATTACAAGGGATGGGGGGCGAATTGGAGCGAGCGCCGCGCACGCATGTGTTATGATTTTTCCCTGGAATGTCCACATCTTTTAGATTTTTAAGGAGGGGGTGCGGATACCTGGGACGTTCATGAACCTTCAGCATAATTCCCCAGGCTAGAAACCTAGCGCTCTTTGAGAATATTTTATCCACCACATCCTTTGAGGACCAGGTTGTCAGGGTCTCTTCGATTGCCGTCCTTGGGGATTGTTTAAATTCTACGGCTATTAGATCTTGAGAACGGATTCCTTTTAGTTCCAGAATTTCATTAAATAGCCTCAACAAGTTCCCTCTATTTAGGATATCTTGTTTTCCTTTGGTCATGTATTCGGGAATAAATGACAGTTTTGGTTCAAACCCCTCTGACTGGTTATGGTCGCTATTGCTGGGGGATAAAGTTTCCTTGCTTCCGGTTTCAGAAGTTGGTGTTGATGGGGTGGCCTTTTCGGGTCATGGTACATGCTCTTTGGGTGCGGCATTTACCTCCCTCGTATTCCATTCCCTCGTGTTCAATTCCCTCATTCCCGATTTTTTGATTGCTTTTTTCCCTGTTTGCACTTGCTCTAAATCCTGGTGTTGCCGATCAGCGATGAAACATGCCCCTGACTCTGCTACTCTCATCCTTGCCCAAGATCTGGACCTCCTTATCCTCACAGAAACTTGGCTCAAAGACTCCTCTGGCCCTATCCTTAACCTATCAGTCCCTCCCAGTCACAACATTATCAAACTCGACCGGGTTAAGAAAATGTGTGGTGGCATAGCCTGTATCTTCTGCAACTCTCAAGCAAAACAGTACCCTTCAGCTAATCTTTCATCCTGTGAATACCTATGCAAAGATATCACTAGCACACATAGACCCTTATGCAGCCTTCACATCTTCTACCACCCCCCAGGTGATAACCTTCATCTAATTGAACAAATTATGGAAACCATCTCCTCCAACCTGGGCCAACACTACCCCCAGGTATTCCTTGGTGACTTCATCTCCACTGGAATGACCTGCACTATCAAGCAGTTACAACGCTCAAAAAAATCCTGTCCGACCTATCTCTGACCAAATTCTGCAACAGCCCAACACACAACTTAGGCTCGACACTGGATCTCATCATCTCCAACCCCAACTCCATTCATCTTGAATCCATTCTCCCCTGTGACTGTTCTGACCATCATTATATCAACTTCCTGATACTTGAAAGTTAGAGCCACAAAGTGCACAACCACTGAAACTAAAACACTGGAGATGATCGCTCCACAACACAAGCATTAATGAGCTCATTGAGTGATGCAATCACTCCCTCACACCGCCTGCAAAAATGAACGATGTTCATAACCTTACCGATCACTATAATAACGACATGCTATCTGCCTTGAATGATACGGCCCCTCTTCAACAAAAAAGAATCCCCATAAAATACTCCAAACCTTGGTTCAATGACAGACTAAATGCGGACAGACGCAGTCTAAGACTAGCTGAACGCAAGTGGAGAGCCACTCCAATCACTGATCTGCAAGAAACTTTAAGATTCAAACGAGGTCGATACACCAAACTCATTAGAATGGCAAAAGCCAACTTCTTCGAATACCAACTTGACAAAGCCAAAAATTGCCCGAAACGTCTTTTTGAGCTCATTAAATCACAATCCAACAACACCTCTACCCAAGCTCAGCACCTCTCTCACCCGCAACCAAACTGCAATGCAGTTGCTGTATTCTTCCTCGAAAAGACAAACAAAATCGAATCAGATCTAAGGTCTGCTGCACTCATTCTCTCGCCCTCTCCTGACTCCTATGTCTCCACACCCCTGCTCTCGCCTCATGGTCTGTCTCTCAAAAACAATGCTTCATGGAGTCAATTCACTCCCCTCAATGACATTACCATCCTCAATATTCTCTCGGCCCTTAAACTCTCAAATCACTTCAATGACCCCCCCCCCCCCTCCAACTTCTTTAAAGAAATGAGAGGTTCACTAGCACCGCTCTGGTCAAAGATCATCAATGCCTCACTTCTTCAAGGTGAGATCCCGGACTGCTTGAAGGCGGTCCTAGTGCTCCTTATTCTCAAAAAAACAGTGTCTGACCCTGTCAACCTGAACAACTACCGCCCAGTCACAAACATACCCACCCTGGCAAAACACCTGGAGAAATGTCTTCATAAACAACTACGCAAGCACAGTAAGCAATTTCAGCTTCTTGACCTATTACAATCGGGCTTTCTCACTGGCCACAGCACCGTAATGGCCATCACTCACATAGTGAACGACACTCTCACTTCACGGCCAAAATTAAGCCTGCCTTTTAATTCTGCTTCATATCTCATCTGCTTTTGACACTGTCAAATATGACAATCTACTCAACCTCTTGGAACGCAGGATGGGGCTCTCAGGCACGGTCCTTAAATGGTTTTCCTCTTTCCTCAACAATAGAACACAAAGAGTTAAATCCAACCAGTCTCTCTCCAACCCTAGTTCCTGCACGCAGGGTGTCACCTAAGGATCCTCACTCTCACCCACAATCTTTAACCATTTCTGGAACCGTTGACTGTAATTCTTAAATCCTCCAACATCCAATATCACATGTATGCAGACAACACCCAACTCTACATGAAAATCTCCTCCCCCGAAGACATAAAATCTCTCAACGGTACCCTGCTTGAAACCCTCAATTGGCTAACCTCTAACCATCTCAAATGAAACGCCCTCAAAGTGGAATTCCTCTTCATTACACCCACTAGGCAAACCCCCACCGCCCTCAACTGCACAACTCACATCATTGACTCCAGTAAATCACTGGGAGTTGTGCAAGACAAAAACCTTAACATGCAAGACCACATCAGATCATCGACCAAAGGAGCAAACTTCCAACTTAGCATCCTAAGAAAACGCAAACCCTACATTCCCCATGATGACTTTAAAGTGGGGGTGCAAGCACTTGTCATCTTTAGACTATAATACGGCAGTGCAACTGTTTGCGGACTGCCAAAACTCAGTTTAGCCCCTATCAGAGCATCTCTGAATGCTGGTACTAGACTCATCACAGGTTCTAAGAAGTCCAACCACATTTCGGCAGACCTGAAATTGCTCAATTGGCTTCCCTTTGAAGCAAGGATCCAACAAAGGATCACTTGTATGACCCATAGAGCACTACACTTCAACACCCCACTCTACCTGACAAATAATCTGGAACTTTCTGGTGGCTCAAGATCCACAAGGAGCACTGGCCCACTGCTGCTTAATCCGAAGAAATTTAATAAGCTTAAAACCTACAATCGGACATTCTCTGGCATCACCCCAAGAATCTGGAACTCCCTTCCAGTGGAAAAAAGACTGATTGCCTCTACACTTGCCTTTAAAAGGGAAGTTAAAGCTCTACCAATGAACAATGCGTTGAAGTAGATGCTGTGCTCCTCTTGCATCTTACTTACTGTATACATTTTGTTGGTTGTGACCCATTGTCGCCTGTCATATTGTTTTGTTTGATCCTTAATTTCATCTTGCCACTGTTGTATATTGTCCCACTGTTACCCTGGTTTTTCTCCCCTTGCTGTTTTCCGTTATCTACCTAAACCATGTGTAAAGCACTCTGATACCCACCTGGGTCATGTGCGCGCTATACAAAACTTTAAATGTATAAATAAATAAATAAATCTCTATGATAAGCAATATCTAACACATATATACCCGGCCATACAGGACTAAATCCACTCAAACACAGGGACTGTGACTTTGGCTGGAACCCTATGGGAGGCCATGAAGCTGACCCTGCACACTGTTGACTTCCCCTTCTGTGCACATAAATGCAAACAACAGCGCAAAAAACTCTTACATATCGAAACCAAATTGTTGATGCTGGAGAGGCAGGGGTGAGGCGGGCATGGGGCACTGGCGCATCGGCAAATGGTCCAGATACAACAAATGTATCAGGATGAGTTAATGGAAGAAGCAAAGACAATATGGCTGTTATCCAGAAGCTGTATATACCAATGTGGCAACGAATCCAGCAAGCTCTTGCACAGGTTATGCCAGGAAGCCACACAGCCTACCCACATACCATGCATCAGGAGCCCAGAAAGGAATGTCCTGACAGATCCGCTCTTGATCTTTGGCAGCTTTGCTGACTACTATAGAGAGTAATATGCAAAATGAGATTCTCTATCAGCTGCTACTATCCAAAAATTCATTGATGACCTCCCCCCGAGAGCCCTCTCAGATACCGCCAATAAACATCTAGATGCTCCAATTATGATTGAAGAACTCACGGATGCAGCAGCCAAACTACGACCAGGCAAGCTCTAGGCCCCAATGGATTTCCTTGTGAATTCTTTAAAATATTCTTTAAAATATATATGTCACGTCTGGGAGTCCCTTACTTGGCGGCACTTCAAGCTGCGGTGCAGGAGGCCAGACTCCCTTAATCACCCCTGAAGATTGGAGACAAGCGTCTTTTGTATGAACATTTTGAACCTTTTTGCGAACCTTTTTGCGCACTGGGGAATTACACAAATATTGACATTTCACAGACAGGCTTAATTATTCTTTTATTTGTTTTTCCAATTGAGTTTTTGTAACTGTGTATATATTGTACAGGAATGTGGTTATCCTGATGACTCTAAGGGCCATCCTCTTAAGTGATAATGCAGATATTTTATACATACACTGATGTTCTTTGCAATTTTGTATTTCTAGCCTCCTGATATATTCAGGGATCAGAGAGAATGTTTGATAATCTATTCTCACTTCTACCAAACATTACTCAAAGCAAGCAGGATAGTACTTCTCCTATGGCTGTTCATCACCGTAGAAGGGCTTTTTCCAAAACTCTTTTCATAATTACAATAACCAACATACAATTTGATTTCACTGTTTTCATGTTTCCTTTTTCATTTCAACAATAGACAGCTCGCTCTATTCATATACTAGATTCCAGCCACAATAATGACGTTTATGGCTACTAAAAACCCTGTTTTAACATACTGGTTTGGTAAGTTTAAGCTTGCCAATCGACTTAGAGCAAAATATATGTCACAACATAAAAAATTGAAAGTTGTGCTTTTAAATGGTCAAGTGTGACTCTCGATTTTTATTCCAAATGTTGGTCCAGATACCACGGCTCTCCTGAAATAATTTGGCGCGCTTTGTAACATGGTATGTCCATCGTCATATAAAATAACGAAATATTGTTCCAGTATAATACACTCATAAGTTTTATTTCTCTTACAGTAGCTCAAATTTTAAGTGGAAATGTGGTGGAGTGATACATCCAGCTTTACCTGGAAGATCCTCAGGGTAGGTTGTATGACCTATTTAAAGATCTTAAAGCTTACATACTCATAATTTCCTATAATTGGTCTTTTACTTACTTTTATTTCAGTGCACACAAATCCAATCTTTGAAGTTGCCCTTGGAAGTAATTTGTGACACTCTTATATGTGTGGGATTCTTTCTGCCTCAATCTTTGGGTATGTAAAACAAGTATATTTTACCTGTTATCGCAACTCATAATGAGTGCTTAATCTTCTGGGTAATACCTGTAATATTTCATTACAGCTATTCGTCGACAAATAAACATATTTGGACTGTATTTTTAAGAATTTGATGGTGGATATCAACACTCATTTCAGAGGTGTTTACTTCAAACATTCTATTATCTCTATCAACCACATGTGTGTATATATATGGAGGAAATAACCAAGAGAATTCAAAAAGAAGAAGACAAAAAGAAGAGAACGAAAAGCATATAAATTTTACTGCGACCGCCTGGATTAAGAGAGTGGGAGAATATTCACATTCGCAAAAAATATATGACAAATTTAAGGTTTCAAAATATGGAGAGGCAAAGCAAGAAATTAGGGGGAACCAAGCAAGTCCCATGACACGCCCAGAAGGAGCTTCCACCTCCAACTTCAGCTCTGCCTTGGAGAGCGAGACAGAAATGGATGCCCGCCTCCAAAGAATGAAACAATTACCAGCGAAAATCTCCTTAACAGAAGAAGCAATTGGAGACGCTAACTCAGACTGAACCCACAATTAACCTAAACGTCATCAATCTGACAAATGGTGATCTCAATAAAGATGAATTGCAATTGTTACAACTTGGGTTATCATACTGTCCTGAGAGTTCCTTCAGATATGCGGCAACGTGATGTGATATTTTAAAAAGTATCATAAAACTAAAATTAAAAAAATACTTTTTGCAACAAAAACAAGAGTCAGACAAAGAAAAATCAGAGGCAATCAATGGCCAGGCAACCAGCCCTTGTGAATCAAATCTAAATATCAATGATATGCCTACTTTGCATACAATGATAGAGTTGGCTCAAGAAAGCAACACTAGTGATCTTCCAAGAGGCAACGTGGAAAACAGATTAACACAAAAAAGACTGACTACGCCTTTCAAACCTCCTTCTACACTTAACCCAATTACCATCAGGGATTCTATCGATATGTTTAACGAACAAGTAACTTCCAGCTCAAAAAAACTTAACCATTGAATAAAAAACCAAGCGAGACGAAAAACCAACAAAAGAGAGATTCAATAGTACAACCTTATGTCTAAGCTGATGAAGAACAAAGACATCATTATCCGCAATTTGGATAAAGGGCGAAACTTAGTCCTTTGGGATAAAGTGAATTACATTGAAGAAGCCACAAACCAGCTAATAGACAAAGGATGTTACCACCAAAGTGACCAACAAACACTTAAAACCATGTGTAGTGATTTTGGGATGAAACTGGTGGCTTGGAAAAATAGGGGACTACTGGCTCTGGAAGAATATACATTTCTAAAGAATGACAACCTGGTAACCCCCATATTGTACTTCATACATAAGGTACACAAAAATCAACAAAATACCACTGAGAGGCCCATCATTTCAGCTCGTAATAGCCTCCTGGAAAAGACGCCCCAATATGTAGATTTATTTTTGCAGGATTTTGTGCAACATCTACCCTCATATATAAGGGACACGGAGGATTTCTTGGCAAAACTAAATTTTCCATTTTCCAGCTTACTAAATAATTTTTAGCGAAGAAATCATTTATCAAAAAAAGTTTGAAGACAGAACGCAGACAAGTTATACCAACTTCTTTAACAAAGGTAAACAAATTAAACTATAAAGCAGTAAATCAATTATGTACATGGTATAATCATTTTTTAAATCTCTGCTGTAATCCAATAAAAACTGTAAAACCGTAAACAATAAATCTTGAAGATTTACAAATGTAATTCAATTTGTGTTGAACATTTTAAAAGCTTAGCATATGCAAGTTCTAACATATATATTTTTTTCGATTAAAAAGGGTCTTTTAAAAAAGAAATAAAACATTTGTTTTCTTCCTACACCCCACAACAGATAAATCAAAAGAAAAATATACTTGGAAAACAGAAAAGATCGACCTTCTGAAAACCATCCTGTATCAAAACGAGATACCATCCACCAAACAACCAAATAAAACTAAAGGTAAATTAAAATGGAAAATGAACACAGTCATTTCTTAACCACTTTTAAATCCTCAAACAGTGACCTCTCCTTAAAAAAGCACACAAAAGTAACATTTTCCTTTTTAAATTTTGAAACAGCTTAAGAAAAGCAAATAACATCAAAGCACGAGAAAAAACAAGAAAGTCTATCTAAGACCAAAGACAAATCAACAAAAGGTAAGAAAAGAGTACTACATGTGCAATAAATATTTTGACAACTCCAGAAAGGCAATACATTTAATAAAAAAATAGTAAATGCACTAGTAAATGTTTGAAATGAAACTGCACAGGAGTGAAGCATTAAGGAAAATTTAAAATAATGCAGCAGAAAAGCGTAAAATTAACCACTATTAAATCCTCTCAGACATAGCACTCGAAAAAGAAAAGCACACAAAAATAATATTTTATATTTTATATTCTAAACAGGTAAACACATTAAAGAAAGAACATTGCAAAAAAGAAGACCAAAAAAGCAACATATTCTGAAAGTGCCAAACAAACAAATATAAATGTAATCAAAAGAAACACGTTTTAATACTGTTATATTAAAGGGTAAGTGTTGTATAGTGTAGGGGTAAAAATTACTATTCTAACTCCAGGGAGGTGTAGCAGTAGGGTAAGGGATGGATAGTGTAGGGGTAAAAATTACTATTCTAACTCCAGGGAGGTGTAGCAGTAGGGTATGTGTTGGATAGTGTAGGGGCAAAAATTACAATTCTAACTCCAGAGAGGTGTAGCAGTAAGGTAAGTGATGGGTAGTGTAGAGATAAAATTACTATTCTAACTCCAGGGAGATGTAGCAGTAGGGCAAGTGTTGGTTAGTGTAAGGGTAAAAAATAATATTCTAACTCCAGGGAGGTGCAGCAGTAGGGTAAATGATGTATAGTGTAGGGGTTAAAATTACTATTCTAACTCCAGGGAGGTGTAGCAGTAGGGTAAGTGATGGATAGTGTAGGGGTTAACATTACTTTTGTAACTCCAAGGAGGTGTAGCAGTAGGGTAAGTGTTGAATAGTGTAGGGGTAAACATTACTATTCTAACTCCAGGGTGGTGTAGCAGTAGGGTAAGTGATGGATAGTGTACGGGTAAACATTACTATTCTAACTCCAGTGACGTGCAGCAGTAGGGTAAGTGATGGATAGTGTAGGGGTTAAAATTACTATTCTAACCCCAGAGAGGTGTAGCAGTAGGGCAAGTGTTGGATAGTGTAGGGGTTAAAACGACTATTCTAACTCCAGGGAGGTGTTGCAGTAGGGTAAGTGATGGATAGTGTAGGGGTAAAATTACTATTCTAACTCCAGGGAGGTGTAGCAGTAGGGTAAATGATGGATAGTGTAGGGGTTAAAATTACTATTCTAACCCCAGAGAGGTTTAGCAGTAGGGCAAGTGTTGGATAGTGTAGGGGTAAAAATTTGTATTCTACTTCCAGTGAGGTGCAGCAGTAGGGTAAGTGATGGATAGTGTAGAGGTAAAAATTACTATTCTAACTCCAGGGAGGTGTAGCAGTAAGGCAAGTGTTGGATAGTGTAGGGGTTAAAATTACTATTTCAACTCTGGAGAGGTGTAGCGGTAGGTAAGTAATGGATAGTGTAGGGGTTAAAATTACTATTCTAACTCCAGGGAGGTGTAGCAGTAGGGTAAGTGATGGACAGTGTAGGGGTAAAAATTACTATTCTAACTCCAGGGAGGTGTAGCAGTAAGGCAAGTGTTGTATAGTGTAGGGGTTAAAATTACTATTTCAACTCTGGAGAGGTGTAGCGGTAGGTAAGTAATGGATAGTGTAGGGGTTAAAATTACTATTCTAACTCCAGGGAGGTGTAGCAGTAGGGTAAGTGATGGATAGTGTAGGGGTTAAAATTATTATTCTAATTCCAGGGAGGTGTAGCAGTAGAGTAAGTGTTGGATAGTGTAGAGGTAACAATTACTATTCTAACTCCAGGAAAGTGTAAAATTACTATTGTAACTCCAGAGAGGTGATGTAGTAGGGTAAGTGATGGATCGTGTAGGGGTTAAAATTACTATTCGAACTCCAGAGAGGTGTAGCAGTAGGGTAAGTAATGGATAGTGTAGGGGTTGAAATTACTATTCTAACTCAAGGGAGGCGTAGCAGTAGGGCAAGTGTTGGATAGTGTAGGGGTAAAAATTACTATTCTAACTACAGTGAGGTGCAGCAGTAGTGTAAGTGTTGGATGGTGTAGGGGTAAAATGACTATTCTAACTCCATAGAGATGTAGCAGTAGGGGAAGTGATGGATAATGTAGGGGTTAAAATTACTATTCTAACTCAAAGGGAGATGAAGCAATATGGTAAGTGATGGATAGTGTAGAGGTTAAAATTACTATTCTAACTCCAGGGAGGTGTAGCGGTAGGGTAAGTGATGGATAGTGTAGGGGTTAAAATTACTATTCTAATTCCAGGGAGGTGTAGCAGTAGAGTAAGTGTTGGATAGTGTAGAGGTAACAATTACTATTCTAACTCCAGGAAAGTGTAAAATTACTATTGTAACTCCAGGGAGGTGTAGCAGTAGGGTAAGTGATGGATAGTGTAGAGGTTAAAATTACTACTCTAACTCCAGGGAGGTGTAGCAGTAGGGTAAGTGATGGATAGTGTATGGGTTAAAATTACTATTCTAACTCCAGGGAGGTGTAGCAGTAGGGCAAGTGTTGGATAGTGTAGGGGTAAAAATTACAATTTTAACTCCAGTGAGGTGCAGCAGTAGTATAAGTGTTGGATGGTGTAGCGGTAAACATTACTATTCTAACTCCTGAGAGGTGTAGCAGTAGGGTAAGAGTTGGATAGTGTAGGGGTAAACATTACTATTCTAACTCAAGGGGGGTGTAGCAGTAGGGTAAATTATGGATAGTGTAGAGGTTAAAATTATTATTCTAACTCCAGGGAGGTGTAGCAGTAGGGTAAGTGATGGATAGTGTAGGGATTAAAATTACTATTCTAACTCCAGGGAGGTGTAGCAGTAGGGCAAGTGTTGGATAGTGTAGGGGTAACAATTACTATTCTAACTCCAGTGAGGTGCAGCAGTAGGGTAAGTGTTGGATAGTGTAGGGGTAACAATTACTATTCTAACTCCAGAGAGGTGTAGAAGTAGGGTAAGTTTTGGATAGTGTAGGGGTAAAAATTACTATTTTAACTCCAGAGAGGTGTAGCAGTAGGGTAAGTGATGGATAGTGTAGAGGTTAAAATTACCATTCTAACTCCAGGGAGATGTAGCAGTAGGGTAAGTGTTAGATAGTGTAGGGGTAAAAATTACTATTCTAACTCCAGAGAGGTGTAGCAGCAGGGTAAGTGTTGGATGGTGTAGGGGTAAACATTACTATTCTAACTCCAGAGAGGTGTAACAGTAGGGTAATTGTTGGATATTGTAGGGGTTGAAATTACTATTCTAACTAGAATGGAGTGTAGCAGTAGAAAAAGTGTTAGATAGTGTAGGAGTTAAAACTGAAAAATGAAAGAAAAATCTAAGTTAGCTATAAACATTTTTTTTATTATTTTTCTTTTTTTTTAGATAATGTTAGCAGATAATACTGCCAGATACATCAAATCAAACAAAGGAAACAGATTATTAAAACATGCTGGATATATATATTGCAAGGAGAGAATAACTGAACCACAAAGACATTGGAGGTGATTCAATATTACTCAAGCCATTGCAACGGCAGAGCGTTTACTCTAGGTGAGAGAGTCATTAAAACATCAGACCACAACCACTCTGCCTCTGCAATGGACATTGAAGTTCGAGAAACTATAAACGAAATTAAGGATATTGCAAGCACCTCCAATGACATTTCTGGTTCAATTTTAGGGGAGGTTGATCAGCTTGTCCCTAGTCATGTAGCTAGAATTATGCCAATAATTTCTAATCTGAAAAGAATAATTCAAAGAAAAAAACAGGCAAGTAACCCACAGAGAACTACTCCACAAATCTATTCTGATATTCACATTCCTCCTGAACTCACTGTATCTTTTTCTAATGAACCTTTCCTCTTGCATGATAACCAAAACCCTCTTAAACGTACACCCGCAACCTTTTCAAATTAGAGAATAGTGAAATATGGATGATGGATGGGACATTTAAAAGCACCCCCCATCCATTCATTCAAATTTACACTATTCATGCTAAAATTAACAACACTGTAGTCCCCTTAGTGTACAGTTTGCTACCTGACAAACAATCCATAACCTACACTGATCTTTTGACAGTGATTAAAAGCAAAACATCAAACAAAAGTTCTAGGAAAATCATTATTGATTATGAATTTGCAATGGTAAATGTTATTTCCAAAACGTGCACGGATACCCAAATTCAGGGATGTTTTTTCCATTTTTCCCAGGCATTTTGGCGTAAATTACAAAAACATCCGTAGTTGTGGATTATTCTTCGGATAGCCAACTGCAATTTGAATTAAAAAACTAACAGCTCTTTGCTTTATTCCTCCTGAAAGTGTAGACGAGTACTCCAATGCAATTACAGAATCTGAATTTTTTACTGAAAACGAGGAAAAATTGGCACCCTTACTAAATTATTTTGAGGACACATGGATTGGGCATCTAAGCAGGTTGGGTCGCGGGAGGAAACCACGCTTCCATGTGGAGTGGTGGAACTGCTACACGAGCTGCTTAGAAGGAGAAGCAAAGACAAACAATGCCATAGAGGGATGGCATAACTCCTTCAATCATACAATTGGCAAACCTCACCCTAACTTTTATCATTTTTTGGAAACTTTGAGGAAGGAGCAAAGTTTCCAAGAAATGAGAATCTCACAAACATTAACACGTAGTCTAAATCCACGCATCTCCAAAAAATCAAAAGAAATGTCTGAGAGACTGTTGGGTAACTTACAAACATTTTCGTTGTGTGTGGCTTTAGACTACCTTGATAATGTTGCTCCCATACTGTATTATTAACTCCAACTCCAACCTTACTTTCCTGTTTTTCCCTAAATTCATTAAACATTTCTATTCAATTGGCATTTTTTACAAAACATTTTTCAAAAGTTAAATTTCGGGTCACCTTACCTTAGATGTCTTCTATCTTCTTCTTTTTTCTTTCAAAATCCCAATGAAATCCTTTTTTTTTAAATCTATCAACATATCCACTCCAGTGTTAAAAAAAGTAAACTTTCTTCTTTTTTAAGAAGCATTCCCCAAAATGTCCAAAATGAAAAAATCCATTCTCCAAAGACAATAATCCACTCAAAATATGAACAAACTGGACAAATGAAGATCGAATCACATTGTTCCAAACGATATCCTCAACCAAATCCAATTATTCTTTCTGTTTCCAAAAACCATCTCCAAATCCAAAATCAATCCATCTCCAAAGTTTTTTCTCCAAAATCCACGATCCATCTTCTTTTTTCAATATTCAATTCCAATTTTTAAAAAAACAAAATGCAAAACATCTTCTTTAAAATCAACTACTCTAAAAATCCCTTTTTTTAAATCCATTAATTGTAAAAAAAACTCCAAAAGTAATCCAAAACGTCGTATTCGATCTTCTTCTTGATCCGGTTTGTCAAACATGTGTTATATTTTCGAAAAAATCATAGTATATACATTTTATACTATACAATAATTAAAAATTACTGTAAACAATAACAATTACATATTTAATACTGATAACAGGTGACCCGACAACGGTATACTGCGACATGCTAAAAGAGTGACAAAAACTTTAAAACTAACCAATACAACTCCTCCCTATTCTCTCCTTACAATATATATACATTAAAACATCAAACTGTTTATAAATAAACTTAAAAATGTTTCCTACCTGAGCGCAGATCTACTTGCTGCTGCATTGTCCAACGACGATCCCCAAAATGACCGTGACCCTGCACGTCTACGCGTCTACATCATCTGGAGCAACAAAAAGAAAAAACGGACAAAATATATATCTTACATATTATTTCACCTAATAGTTATCAAAAACTAATTATTAAAATGTGAAATACATATATGCTATGTTTTTTTAATTATTAAAAATTATAATAAATTAATCTTTTTTTCTTATATATTTTCCAATTAAATATTATTAAAAACGATCATGCATTCCATAGTATTTATTATTATTAATTGTTTATTCTACTTTAAAAATGTAGCTTATATTTTTAATATTAATGAAATAATGTACTTACCTCTGTTCTTGATCCATTTGCTTCTGATCTGTCCCGTATCTTGCATCAAATGACCATGTAAAAGAGTTCCGCTGCAAACATACAGGTGGCTATGGAAATAAATAAATGACATTTCATCTGATTGATAACAATGATAAAGCGTGCGAAAATAAATACAATATTTTTTATAAATTCATTTTTAAAGGTAATCTTACTGAAATATGTGTTTTAAATGCATATACTCTTCTTTTAACTAAATATATATTTTTATATTTTTTAAATTATAATTGAATTAAAAAAAATTGGAGTCTTTTTTAAAAAATGTAAACCTATCATTTTTCTTATATTTTTTATGTTTAATCATCAATATAATATGGACAAATTTATAGAGTATTATTTCTTAATTTTGTTATTTAAATGTAGAAATAATTTTAAATGTTATATTACTATTAATTAAATAATCAATATTAAATACTAAAAAAATGTGAGTGTATTAATTTTACCAACATTTCAAAAGTAATATAATTTTTCTTTCATGAGTTTAATTTTTAAACATTTATTTTAAATTAATCTCAAAACAACTACTAATTAAAAAATGAGAATTTACTGAACCTAATAAATAAAATGAATATTTTTATTAACTAATAATTAATTTATCAATTTTAAATATTACACATTTTTAGAATGTAATAACTATACCAAATTTTTAAAATTATTATTAATTTTTTTAAATAATTTTTAAATGAGTATTAACTGAACCTAATAAATAAAACTATTTTTTTTAAATAACTAATAATTAAATTATCAATTACAAATATTAAGATAATATTTAGACCAAAATGTAAACATTAATATTATATATATTTTTTAAAACCTTTATTATGAAAAAAGGAGTACAATTACAGACCTACAACCACGGAGGCCAGCCAGTAGCAATAAATACCAAATGCACAATGATACACAGCTCATCAGCCGACAACCCGAGGGCCCGGCAGCGTTACCGCATGATAGTATATAGAACCTGTGGCGATAGAAGGATAAATGAAAAGTTTCACATTTTATATTTATAAACAAACATAGAAACAAAAAAAGGTGTTCGAGGCGAAGACTATACATTTTGGTGGCTGTCTCAAACAGTAGGGAGAGCAATTTGGTCAAAGAGCAATTCAATGAAGGATGAGAGATCTCGAAGAGGGAGGGGGGCCGAGAGCAAACAAGTAAGTCATACACAATAGGAAGCAAATAGCCTGAAATGCATGGTCACGGGGACAAAAGAATGTCAGAAGCTTCTATGAAAGGGGGGGTGCAAATCTCTCCTCAATACGAATTCCATTGGCCCCATATCCTTCCCCACTTCTTGGGTCTGCCACGGGCAACATATACAATTTTTTCTCTGAACATGCACCAGTCCATATTTTCTTTCCATGTTGAGACTAAAGGTGCCCTTTCAGACCCCCACAGTTGGGCAATGTCACTTTTTGCTATCATGTTGCCGAGGGTGGCCCATTGAGTCTGAGCAACACTGCAATCATTCGGCTCCCAGATGTTTAACAAACAACGCCTGGCCTCAGGCAATAACGCGACACCCGTCACCTCTTCCATCACTGCATGCACTCAGTTCCAGAATACCGCAACATCCGGACATTCCCATATAATGTGAAGGAAAGTAGCAAGCATACTGCAGCCACGCCTACACAACCCATCCACGGAATAACCCATACACATCAGGCGTGGACCCGTGACATAGACACTGTGAAAAAATCTTTAATTATAAAAGCCGGAGACGCGCTGGAATCGCGACCTCTTTGGGGGAGGATATCGCAGCCTGCCAGTCTGAATTCATCGTCCAACTCCAGTCCATCGCTGGTCCAAGCCCCACGAAGCTGTACAAGGAGGTCCGAGCGATCATTGATGAGTTTTTTGTAGATGAGAGAGATAGTGCTATCGGGGACGTACCCGTCAAGCACCCTCTCTTCCATGGGAGAGGACTCCGGAATAGTAGTCCCGGCTGGGAAGACCGACTCAAGCGCATGGAGGACCTGGATATAGCGGAAGTGTTCCCTATCACTCAATTTATATTCCCGTTTGAGTTCATCGAAAGTCTTGATTCTGTTCTTGACCCATAGATCACCGACTTCACTGATGCCAATGAGGTCCCATTTATGGAATCCCTTCGTCGTCCAAAGACTGCCCAGTCTCTCCGCCGCATACAGGGGGGTTGCTCTAGTTAGCTTGTCCGACCACCCCGTGGCCGTGGTTGCACTACCCCACACTCGTACCGCCACCCCAGTGGGGCCCATCAGATTCTTCCTGGCCGCTCTAGAGTAGAGCGCTCTATTATAGTCGCCCTCCGGTAAATGCCATCTATCCATTTCGAATGCGGGATTCGGAACAGGATCGTACACGGCATGGTTAACTGCACTCAATTGGGATGCCCAATAATATCGTTTGATATCGGGCAATGCTATGCCGCCATCGTACCAGGGCAAAGTCAATTATGCCAATGCAATGCGAGGTCACCCGCCCCACACCAGCTTCCTCTGGAGGCCCTCAATTTTGCGGAAATAACTGGCAGGCACCAAATCAAGCGTGTTCTGTATGGCGTACAGGAATCGGGGAAGAGACATCATCTTAAAGAGGGCCGCTCTCCCCAACTGGGACAGCGGCAAGCCACACCACGCCACGACATCCGATCTAAGCCGGGCAAGCGGAGGAAGCAAATTTCGCTCATATCGTACTGCGGGGTCCAGCGATATGTAGATCCTTATCTTAAAGCCGACGCACGAAATCGGTATCGGACAGATGCGGGGCAAGGGAGGCAATTCTCCTGTAAGAGAGTAAATATAGGATTTGGCCCAATTAATGACCAAGCCAGAATTTCTCCCGAAGGAACTCAAGACGTCGAACAAGACTCCCAATGAGTTACGAGGAGAAGTGAGGTACAACGATATACGATCCTCAAAGTCAGGGGACCATCTAATGACCTTGAGCGATGGCTCCCATCGAAGCCACGTGGCAAGGGGTCCAAGGGCAAGCGCGAAGAGCAGCGGCGACAGAGGACAGCCCTGCCGCGTGCCTCTTCCGAGAACAAAGGATTCCGAGGCCCTGCCGTTGACCACCACTTGGGCTAGCGGTTGCTCATATAGAAGCCTAACCCACTGTTATGGCTGTCTTTTTGCCAGCTCTCTGGAGAAGGAGAATGATGGAGAGTGACTCCAGCCTATCACCCTCATAGTATAGGGATTAGGCCGATAGACAGGGACCCTGTCTTACAGATATAAGGGCATTTTCGTGTCATTTCCCTTAGAGTAAGGCTTATGAATTTAAGTGAGGGGTTAGATATATAAGTATTAGTCATGATTTACTCATTTGCTAACATGCCGATCTGTTTCTCATGGAGCTATGCATATTATGGGCTCCGTAGGCCTTAAGCGAGACAGACTCCATTTTGTTTTCTGCCTGGTAGCTCGAGAAGGCTTTCTAGGTTAAGAGTGATGTTTTAGTTTCAAGCTGTTGTTCGCTTGGAGAGAACCGGTTCAGGCTGACCCTTATCGAAGGAATGTATTTTTCTCCACTCCGAAGACACAACTTCAGGCCGGCCGGCTGGGAAAGTGTCCTTGGTACGGGGAGGTACAAGAATTTGGTGGGCGGCAGGTTACTGGCCGTGAATTTCCATGAAGGAACGGGCTTTGATATTAGCGAAGGTGTTAGTCTTTCAGTCAGTTAGTCCGTAGGCGGCATCTAGCCGTTAGCATCTCTACCATTATTCATTTTCATGGTGGACAAGTCGCCATCTTTGAAGTCGGAGAATGATTTAAGACCGACACTCTCTGAAAATAGACTGAACGAGAAGTGGCGCGGAGCGCACTAATGCAGAGAGAGAGAGACGGTAGCTAATTAACAGCAAGGTTCCGAGGTCCTGAGGGAGAGCAGACGAGTTTGAGCCTAGCGGTGCAGACGTGTACTTGTGACGGCTGAGGGTGACTGCAAGGCGAGCCAGGACCCAGAGACGAGACAGGAGCCTAGATGACTGCCGAGTCCCGATTTCCCATTAACCAGGTGAAGTCCGACCGATTCTTATAGTATGTGCACCCTAACTTTTATCTTTTATTCCCTTTGCAAATGTAATGCTGCATAGTAATGTGATTTATGTTTATTGTCAATAAATACCCTAATTCATATAGAATTATCGTGTACCTGGTGCTTGTGTTCGATCTTGGTAAATGGCACTCCTAGTTGAGCATTGTTTAGACGAACGGATGAGAAATCCCGATCAGACAAATAGTAGCCAAATAAAGAGGGAGTGAGTGGACCTTTGATGTTATGAGCACGGAGTACATTATACAATCTGAATCCATATCCAAAGTTATTATTTTAGTTTTATCCTAAGTAGACTGTTGAGATGTCATCCCAATAATGTTTCATAGGAATGTGGTCGTCGTTGATATGCGGCGTTAATGAGAGCGACGGGAGGGACACCGCCGTGTAAAGCCACCAGATTGTGGCATAAGACTAAATGAGAGCGTCAGGGGGGATACTGACGTTTAGGTTTCGCAGGATCGCGAACGCTTTGGAAAAGGGAGCATTGGGTTCTGCAGGCCCGTGTGTAGACACGCCGGATTGTGTGTCAGATCTGCCCTGGGGTAGAACGGTCTGGGTCAGAGTGACCGCGAGGCCAACCGATGTGAATAAGACATTGTAGAAAATCCATATATGTATATTGTTATTCCCCATTCTTAGGTGCAATCTGTATATTTATCTGTATAGCTACTTATTGTGAATACGATCTAAGAAGGGAAGGTGAGTACGTTTTGGCTGGGTCACAGGGGCCCCTGGGGGCTGATCCCATCTAGACAGAAAATCCAGCCATTACACCCACCCGATGAAATTAGGGCCGAAACCAAATTTCGCAAGGGCCGCCCACAAATATGGCCATTCCACCGTGTCAAAGGCCATCGAGGCATCCAGAGAAACCAAGATGGCCGGCTCACAAAGAGACCCCGCCCTTGCTAACACGCCGTGAAGACGGCAAAGGTTAAGTGCGGTGTTCAATGGGGAATGAACCCAGACTGATCCAGGTGTATCAAATCGCTGACCACCGTTATCAGCCGATTCACCAAAAGCTTCGCCAAGATCTTGGGTTCTACTTTCAAAAGCGAAATCGGCCGGTACGATGAACATTGTTCGCGGGGCTTTCCATCTTTATGGATAACTACAATGGATGCCAGTCTCTGATCCCGGGGAAGGGATCCGAGATCTCGCGATGCCGAAAACATTTGGCGATGGTGCAGCGCCATTTTGTCGGGGCACAGCTTGTATAGCTCAACCGGGATACCATTCGGGCCTGAGGCCTTCCCCGAGCGAAGGGAACGGATAGCGAACACTATTTCATCGGCGGAAAATTCCGCCTCCATAAGCTCCTTGTCTGATTCCGACAGGCTAGGCAAACATGAGTCCTCCTCTGGTCTGTCCGAGACCGGCGCGTAAACCTTCTGAAAGTGCTGGGCAAAGACCTCGACTATCTCAACCGGGTCCACCACCCACGTTTCATCCGCCTTTTCAACAACAGGCACCACCCGATTCAATCTGTCTCTTTTGTCCAACCAAGCATTCAACTTTCCCGCTTTATCACCAACATCATACAGACGCCCCTGTTGCTAACGATTCATTGCCTTGGCCGCATCAGTCACCAGAACCCTGTAATCAGACTGTTTAAGGGCCAAAGAATGTAATCCCTCGGGTGTAGCCCCAGACTCCATCTTCTCCTCCAATGCAGTAATTTCATTTTCCAGACACACCACTTCCTCATTCTTACGTTTCCTCTCACTAGCAATCAAGGACAGAGTTTGACCACGAATCACAGTCTTATAAGCCTCCCACAAGGAGATGGGGGAGGACACCAACCCCTCGTTCTCAGCAAAGTAATAATCCATGCATTTAACCACCTCGGCTCTAGTTTTAGGATTACGAAGGTGCCAGGGGTTAATCTGAGCGACCCGGCCTTCGGTCCCCAACTGTACATCAATAGTAAGCCAGAGTGGGGAGTGGTCCGAGATCCCCCTAGCAAGATGTCTAATTTCCCTTACAGAGACCATCTGCACCGCCGGTATGAGGATATAATCAAGCCTCGAGAGACTCCCATGTGCTCCCGAATAAAACGTATACTGTGACTGTCCGGAGTGCAGTTGCCTCCAGCAATCCACTTGACCCAGCGCTTCCAAAAAGTTGGCCAGCCATAATTGCGATGTCGGGAGAATTCTGGGGGGGCTACGATCTTCATTGCCACTGACAACCGAATTAAAGTCACCACCCACAACCAACATGCCCTTAGGGAACCCCAGGGCCACCCTACCCAAATCAGAAAATGTAGTGGACTGTAGGCCCGGCGGGACATATACAGAAAGGATGGAGATCGTCTTTCCCTCCTAGTGGCCCGTAATGGCCGCGTATCGGCCTTTATCATCCAGCACAGTGTCGTCTATCTCTAGGGGGAGGGAGTTCCTACAAGGACGCTCGCCCTCCTTGACCCAGTAGTGAATCCAGAGTGAGCCGCCAGGCGATAGCCCCGTCTATTCAGTGCATGGCATGTGTTTTCTATTAGATGCGTTTCCTGGAGTAAAACTATATCTGGGGAGTGACGCTTCAAGTATTGCACAACTATCCCCCGCTTTATCCTATCGCCCAGACCATTGACGTTCCAGCTCAGCACCCTCAGCCCCCTACCCCCATCCCAGAAATGAGAACAGTGCCCCCCCCACAAAGAAAGAGGCACAAGAGATAAAATATGCAGCAGTGCGCAGCCTCGAAACAAACAAAGAAATAAAGACCCCCCCACCACCCCAAGAGAATCCCAAAACACAACCCCCCCACCCTGCACCCCTGCGTTAGACCAAAAAGCCACCCCAACTTGCAGTGTGCCTGTCGCCCCATTAAACTAACCTACAAGAAGAGAGAAAAAGCCCCCTAGAGGAGGAAGAGTCCCGATTCCCCCCACCCCGGGTATTGACACTATATATACATAATAGTCATAGAGCCACTGCTATAAGTCCATAAAGTTGACTCGTCGGCACGGACTCACTACTCCTGTTCCTCCAGGCCACCTTCAGCGCCCCTCGATCTTTCTGGGCTGGTACGATGTGTCGGCAGAGTATCGAGCCAGTCACTGACCACCTCGGGGCGGTCAAAGAAGAGCACACATTGATGGGGGGCGGAGCTAGCCGACGTCGATGGCGGACGCGTGAGCCTTCGGCTCCTCGCATGGCCCCAGAATAATCCTGCTAAACTATCCTTAACTGTGCCGAACAAGCCATAGCGGGCTCTTGAGCATCTGCTGGCACCCCCAGCTTCCTTTGAGGAACTTTTGGGCCGATTATGGGCGAGCCTTCCCGACCATTCGGGGGTGTTGCTCCCAGCGGCACGGCAGTGGAGAACTAGGCCGACAGCAGCGCACTATCCTGGAGAGGAGGCCGGGCGACGTCATCGGACGTGCGGCCTCAGCACTGGCAGTGGTCGGGCTGAGCGCGGGCTGTCTCGCAGTTGGGTTTTGTCACTGATCGAGTCGTCCTCTGCCTACTAGTCGGAGACGACCCCATGAGAGAAGGGCCTGGAAGCTCGGCGGAGTGGAGAAGCGAACAACACCGGAGCCCTGCGTCACAAGGTGGGGTGGCCATTAGCTCGGTGCCATAACCTGCCCGATTCCCCGCAGCGGCGTACTACTCTACCGACCTCTCCTATCCATGAAGGGGCGAGGTTGACCGGGGTTGGAATTGTGGATCTGGCTACCTCCTGGGCTGGGAGGTTTCGAGACTTGCTGAAGTGAACGGAGGGGTTCCGTCCGCCATTGCAGACGCCATCTTGGGCACATCGGACACTCGAACACTGGTGGCAGTACTTCGATTACCTGCGAAGATCCTGACACTGCATGATCGGCCTGCCCCCTTGTTCTGCATTATCACACATTGGAGATTGCGATGGGGAAGAATGACACAACCCAGGGGAAGATCTCCTTTGAACGGCGTCGGCCGAAAGGATCGGAGGTGGCGGCGCCAGACACATCGCCGAAGGGGGCTGCTGCGTCGGCCCCGGCAACCACGGAGCTCCGGGAATGTTGGCTGCAATGGAGAAGGGCATTCAGGATAGCATTGCCTCGGTGGGCACCAAGATAGACGCTCTGTCCTACCGCATGGATCGAATGGCGGAGCGCGTGGACAAGCATGCGGAGCGCCTGGACATGGCGGAGCGCCGTCTCACTGAAGCTGAGGAAGCCCAAACGGAGTGGGACAAAGAAAGAAAGCAGTTTGATAGACTCCTAAATGTTATCAGGGACAAGACAGAGGACTTGGAGGCGCGATCACGCAGATCCAACCTCCGTATCACTGGAGTAGCGGAAACCACACAAACGGGGAAGATGGAGTTATATGTGGAGAAACTGCTGAAATTGCTACTGGGTGAGGAGGTTTTTTCCCCCATGTTCATTGTGGAACGCGCGCATCGCACATTGGGCCCAAAACCTCAGCCTGGCGCTCCTCCTCGCCCCATTATTGCGAAACTGCTTAACTATCGCGACAGGGACACTGCTTTGCGAGTGGCGAGGGAGAAAGGCAAACTACAACATGAGGGTATGGATATCTCCCTCTATCCGGACTTTACAGCCAGGGTGCAGGAAGAAAGGCGACAGTTTGCGCCATATAAGAAACAACTCCGAACTCTGGGCCTGGACTATGCGATGATGTATCCCGCCAAGCTCCGAATCAATACCGGTGGGAGGTCGTATTATTTCACAGACCCTAAGGAACTTCATAAGTCCCTGAAGACTTGGACGCGGGAGCGGAAGGTGGCCCGGCGTGGCCAAGACGACGAAGCCGGCTCGACATCGAACCTGGAGGACCAGGACTAGGGGCTGCTATGGAATGGATTGACACTCCTCACCGAAGGTAGTCCATGGACACTGGCAACACGAGGACTCCAAGTTTGCAGAGGCGCAGGGGGCCTACGTTCGCCTCCCTGGGGCTTATTGGTTGGGGGTGGAGACACTGATTGGACACTGGCCTCGTGCACTGCTGGTAAGGTGTTGGACGTAACGGGGGAAAGTACCCTGGACAAACAAGGAAGGCTTGGGGGGGCCAGTCTGGGTGGGAGAGTGCTGTAACTCTTGATATACGAAGGGCACTGGAATACAAGTGGGGCTGGAAGGGGGCGCTGTTCAGACATTCTTTCGGAACAGTTCGTGGTGTACTATATTGGCGCGCTCTGCCCTGGTGCCTTTGGTTGTCTTACTTTCCGAGGGGTTAGTGTTGGACTATTGAACACTACACTTGTTGAGAGTACATGGGGGGGGTTCTTGGGGCCTGTCTGACCAGGTTGGGGGAGGTCGGCTGTGGGTGGGTTGGTGCTCTAGGGGCGGGAACTAGGATTTGGACTGTTGGGGAGTGTTGTTGCTTGGGGTTGTGTGTGGGGTTTGATTGCGCGGAGTGTGAACTGCAGTGTAGTGCTGTACCTGCTCGGAAGCGCCGGCTGGCGGCTTTGAGATTATGTGTACTGCTGTGTCCTGATTTGCTTATCCTCGATGATTATGCACAAGTGAACCCTGGTAATGGCTAATGTTGCGTCGAATTTGCATACACGTGCCTCGAATAAGCTGAACCTGATGACATGGAATGTGCGGGGCCTGAACGACTTCCGTAAAGTAAGGAAGGTCCTTAGCTATCTCAGTAGACATCACGTAGACATCGCCCTGCTGCAGGAAACGCACTTACCACTTTCCAGCAGAATGCTAAAATCCAGGGGCCTGGCTGGGAACATAGTTGCCGCGGGATTCACGACACATGCCCGTGGGGTGTTAATTTGGGCCAATCCCTCGTCACAGCTGCGGCTCATTCCTGTACACTCTGACCCGGAGGGCAGGTATGTCCTGGCAAGATGTGTAGGTAAGGGTCTGGACCTGTTGGTAGTGAATGTTTATGGCCCTAATTATGACCACCCTGGATTCTATGCGACTCTGTCCGCTCTTGCCAGAACATATGCACAGCCTTGGATGTTGTGGGGCGGGGACTTTAACTTTGTGTTCGACCCAACTATGGACCATTCTGCGGGCACTATTCGGCGCCCTGTGGCCTCGGCCTCATATATGGCGGCTGAAATGATCAAATCTGACTTGGTGGATGTCTGGAGGGAGAAACACCCAACGAAGGGTGGTTTTACACATTACTCGGCATTCCACGATGTCCATACTAGGATAGATTACTGGTTGGCGCCCCCCCTGGTGCTTGGTAACATTAGCGCATGCGAGGTCCTCCCACGCACACTCTCGGACCACTCCCCTATTCTTCTACACCTCGTAACAGCCAGGAAGGGGATCCCGGCCTTCACATGGAGGTTCCCGCCTTTTGCGTTGCTGGATGAGGCCTTCGGGGGGGAGCTCGCTGAAGACATAGAACAATACTTTGCGACAAACATAGGCACAGTGGACGACTTCTTTACGGTCTGGGAAGCCTTTAAGGTCTACCTCAGGGGGGTGGCGATGTCAAAGCACTCGAGTGTGTTACGCGCCATTCGGCGGGATCTCACTACTCTGGAGAATAGGATAGCGGAGCATGAGGCTAAGCGACTGCAGTCAGGCGGCGATACGGAGGGGCCGGCGATCACCCAACTTCTGTCCGAGTTTCAGGCACTGGCAGACAGGGAGGTCCTCTATATGGGCAAATATGCCACAGCTAGACAGTAAGGGGAGGAGGAAAGGCCTGGCGCGCTGCTAGCACGCATGGTCCGCAGCACTAGACGCCCACTGGTCATTGAGGAGCTGAGGACTCCGGAGGGAGACACAGTAACGGATGAGGAGCAGATACTAGAGACCTTCAGGAGATACTACGCAGAGTTATACCAGTCCAAGACGCAGGGAGTGGAGAGTGAGATGGAAGACTACTTAGATCATATTGCTATGCCGTTCCTCAAGAACTCGGATAGAGAATTCTTGATGGCCCCCTTTCCACCAGGACGAGATACTAGAGGCGCTAGCGAGTATGCGATCGGGAAGTGCGCCGGGCTCGGATGGCCTCACGGTTAGTTTCTATAAAGCCTTTAAGGACTTGCTGCTGCCACACTTGGTCGCCCTATTTGATGCCATCTGTGAGAATGGCGAAATGCCGACTACTATGCGTGAAGCGCTGCTCATTACTATACCCAAACCGGGAAAACCGCCTGATCTTTGCGGCTCGTACAGACCACTCAGCCTGCTCAATGTCGATGCCAAGATTTATGCTAAGGTCATTGCCACTCGACTGGCCTTACTGATCCCTGAGCTGGTCGCTCCGGAGCAATCCGGATTTGTCCCGTGCAGGAATCTAACTTACAACATACGCACGGTGCTAGGCACAATGCAGCATGTCAGGCAGGAGAACAGCGCGCTGGCAATCTTCCTTGACATGGAAAAGGCGTTCGACTCGGTTGAGTGGCCCTTCATGGTACGTGTGCTGCGGAAACTGGGTCTAGGTGAGCCGTTCCTGCAGCAGATAGGGGCGCTGTACCATCGACCCTCTGCCAGGCTGCGTCTGGGTGATAGGGTGACGGAGCCGATATACATTGGGAGGGGCACGCGACAGGGCTGCCCCCTGTCGCCGTTGCTTTACGCACTGGTGGCGGAGCCCCTGGCGTGTGCCATACGAGAGTACCACAGCCTGGAGGGTATTAGCTTCCCCACCTATAAAATAGGGATATCGACTTATGCAGATGATACGTTACTGTACGTTAGAGACCCGGAAGTCAACTTGACGGCGGTGCTACGCGAGGTGGTCCGTTTCGGCTCACTGTCAGGCCTGAAAGTGAACTGGGATAAGTCGATCGCGTTCCCGCTCACCCCGGTGACACGACCGTTCGCTATGGAGTACCCATTGCAGTGGTCCTCCGACTCGGTTCGCTACCTGGGCATTCGCCTTCATACGGATCCTGAGATCCTCATCCGGGACAATTACGGGGTGGCTTATGGCAAATTGGTTGATGACGTGGATAATTGGATCAGGCGCCCGCTCTCCCTTTCGGGCAAAATCGCTTTAATGAAAATGGTGGTACTTCCCCGTTTCCTGTTTCTCTTCCTGAATTTGCCCTTGGTATTATCGAAAGTCTTCTTTAGGCAACTTACCAAAGTAATGGTGCGGCAGGCTTGGGGTGGCAAGCAGCCCAGAGTCCGATGAACGAATCTGATTCTCCCCTGCGAGATGGGGGGACTGGGAGCACCAGACCTAGAACGCTACTATAGGGTCGCACAGGCATCGCATCTACACTCGTGGGTACATGGTGATGCTCGGACCCCGCACCTCATATTGGAGCGGTTGTTTGCGGACCCGCTTCCTCTGCCCGCCACTGCTTGCCAGCCTACGGACCGCACGGTTGGCCAGATGGACTCGCTGAAAGCGACCAACCATGCCTGGAACTGCCTGGTGAGTTCTCGTAGCTGTACATTACTATACTCCCCACTGTTACCTGTGGAATGGGCCCTTTGGCTTGATCCTCTGGGGGAAAAAGGAGTGAATAAAGCCTTAAGGTCTCTTGGCGTAGTAAGAATGGAAGACCTGTTCACGGATGGCGTACTTAAAACCTGGGACCAGTTGACTGAAACCGAGGCAGGCCACACCCTGCTACAGAAATTCCAATATCACAGGTTCCGCTCGGCGTTCCGTGAAATACTGGGCTCAGACCTGGAGGAACCGGAGGAGATCCCGGAACTGACCTATGTACTTAAATCCACCTCGTCGGCGAAGCTCATTTCGCAGCTTCACAAGCTGGGCGTGACGCAGCAGCGCCTGCAGCCGTCTAAGGCCAGGGAGGCCTGGCAGGCTGACTTTCAATCCCCCATAGATGACGGGATGTGGCGATACTGCTGCTCGCATTTAAAATATTTGCAGCGGGTGTACTATACTCCTGAACGTCTACACCGCTATGGCCTCCGTCCCACAGCTGAATGCGAGCGCTGGCGGACAATGGTGGCAGACTTTTTCCACCTGGCATGGTTATGTCCTGGGGTGCAAGCATTCTGGGGGGACGTATTTGCCGAACTTGATCAGATTCTGGGGGAACCCCTCCCCCACGCTCCTGCCCTCGCGCTTATCGGTTACTCTAAGCCTCTAGCCCCGGGTCTGCGTCGCCTGGTGGACATGGCGCTGCTGTTGGCAAGAAGGGTGGTTGCGGCTTGCTGGATGCGAGGGCCCCTTCCCACAAAAACTAGATGGATGAGGGATCTACAGTACTGCTGCACCCAGACAGAACTGTACAGCGACCTGCTCCCGCCCAGAAGTAGGCCCAAGAATTTCTGGGATCTTTACAAAGAGCACTTACAGAAAGGAGAGGAGGACAGCTCTGACACCTCTGAGGCGGTTGAACTGCAAGATAGAATGGAGGAGTTAGGTTCTGACAATGTTCACTGTGATACAGGAGAGGGAAGGGGTGGGAACGCTCCGAGTTAAGTGGGGGCAGCTGTGAGAACCCAGGGTTGAGATAGTGGGGGTTTGCGGGGGGAGGACTGTACACTACGGGGGGATGGGCACTGGACACAGAGTAGGTACACACGGGGACATGTTAGTCGGGACAGGGTTGGCAGACACACAGACACACTCTAGAGGGTGGGGTGGGAGTTTGGCGGGAACTGTTCTTCTTGATCTCGCCTTGATGTTAGATCGATTAACCGCGATTGCAGAAGTTGATTGCCAGTTGACACACCGCACCTGCACGTAGCTTGCGCTATAACCTCCTAAAAGACACAGTTATACTAGTAATGCATTACCTCGCCGCCGGGCCTCCGGGATGCCGGCAAAAAGGCTGTGTACGAACTAATAATTTGCTGCCTACGTGATTTTGGTACTGTATGCGGATGTACACTATGCTAGTGTGCTACATTTGTGATGTCAATGGCTTTGCTATCAATAAAGATCTTTTGTTAAAAAAAATAAAAAAAAAAGAGCACACATTCCTCATATTCAATCCTCAGTCGGGCCGGGAAAAGCATGGCGTACTTCAGTCCCATGTCTCTAAGTCGCCGTTTCACCCCCGTAAAGCCCATGCGTTGTTTTTGCACCGCCTGTGTAAAGTCAGGATAAAAACTGATAGATGCGTTTTCAAATTTAGTGGGACCATTGGTGCGTGATGCTTGAAGAATAGCGTCCCTGTCCCGAAAATTAAAAATCCTGTCTATTATAGGCCTCGGAGCGGCTCCCAGTTTGGGCTTCCCACCGGGGACTCTGTGAGCACGCTCCACCGTGAAAAAGTTACTGAGGCCCTTGGGTGCTAAGTGGTTCAATACAAGGTTCTCCACCAGAAGGTCTGTGGATAAGTCCGCGGAATTCTCTGGAACACCAACGATGCGGACGTTGTTGCGTCTGGCCCGGCTCTCGAAATCATCCAGTCGACGGGCAAACAAATCGTTAGACGTTCGGAGATTGCGAACTTCCGTCTGAAGATCCGAGACATCCGTAGTAAGGCTTACAGTCTTAATGTCTAGGGACTTGACCCGCTCATTGGTCTTCGCCAAATCCGTCCTAATGAGGTTGACTTCGATCGCCACCGTATCTATCTTAGAAGCCAGTGTTTTGAACTGCTGGCCCATAGAGGTCTTAACACTTGCGATGGCGCCCATGACGTCCCTCAATGTCAGCTCCTCAGTTGCAGGAGAGCCATCTCCAGTCTCATCCAAGACTTTACCCACACCACCAGGGGATCCTTTCGGGCGGGTGAAGTGATCTATAGTATGGGATTGGGCGGTACCCCCTCGGTATGTGCCCCTGGTTGCCAGTCTCTGATCCCAGGGAAGGGATCCGTTCTCCGTCTTGCCCGCCATGATGAGCGGCGAGCCCTGACGGGACTTTTGGGATCTGGTTAGAATGGCTCTCCGTGCTACAGACTTGTAGAGGCAAGGGGACGAGGGCGGAGGACAAGCGTAGAACTAGCAGCAAGACCCAGGTCAGCCGTATCAACAGGCAGCAAGTCGCAGTAGACAATGACCAAGAACGAAACCGAAAGTACCACAGGGGCAGTGGACGTGTCTCACTGGCCGTTGTTGTTCAATTGCCACCTGGGTACCTCGGGGACTCAAGTCCGTGGATAGTCTTCGATATAGGCCGCAAGTTTCAAAGTTCGGTAAGTCCAGTTCCCGGCGGCCAAATCGATTTTTGAAAAAGAATATCGTGTCAGCAGGGCATCTGCTAGAAGTACCCGTCATCCAAATCAGGATACGTTGCAGGATAGATGCGGGAGGCGGAAAGGGTCTCGGGAGCCCTGTGCTCACGTGTCCATCTTGGATACGCGCGAAGCTCCTCCTGTAAACTTTAATATTAATTTTTTTCATGAGTATTAATTAATAAACATTATATTTAAAAAAATTAAAACTACAACAAATTTTTAAATAATTATTAACTGAACCAAATTAATTTAACAAATAATTTTTTAAAGAGTATTAATTTATTCACATTATATTTATATACATATATAATATAAATATAATTTTACATTAATTTAAAATAGAAATATATATATTTTTAAAAACATTCAATATATTAATTTTTTTTTAATAATAAAATTAAAAATACTTACGTTGTAATAACATGTGTTGTAATAGCATCTGTGTTGTAATGAGTGAATGGGAGAGATAGCGGAAGAGCTGCAGCATAGCCACTGCTGCGGAAGGTGCAATTAAAAAATGGCGGACGATGCAAAAACACTGCAGTGATGTCAAACATTGCACAAATCAAAGTAGCCATGCCCCCAAATACATTTAAAGATACAAAGCAAATAAATGCATTAAAAAAACCAAATAAAAACCACAGGAAAACTCCCACAACACACCTGACAGCCAAATTTCACTTGGACACACCCACATAGCTGAGTATAAAACCAGGCCCTTCACTGACCACAATCCTTTGCAACACTCTAGAAGAGAAGGCCATACACCACATCTGACAGGAAAGGCAAAAGAGCACAGCACACATACACAACCACCACCACCATCACTTCCACCATCACAGCAGCAGAAACAATCCCCCAGCACACAACACACCTCACACACCAAAACCACACCCGCCACCCACACACCTGCACCCACAAACACTTCAACCACCAAAACACCATGACCTCACAAAAGATGCCCAAATTCACAGAGGGTGAGTTGACAGTCATGGTTAATGAGATTGTCAGAGTAGAGCCATAACTGTTTGGTAGCCTGGTCCAACAGACCCCATTAGCCACAAGGACACAAATGTGGGAAAGGATAGTACAAAGGGTCAATGCAGTAGGGACCACTCCAAGATCCAAGAAGGAGATCATGAAGCGGTGGCATGATCTCAAGAGGGTTATCACGGAGAAGAGGAGCAAGAACTGGGAGCTGGCGAACATGACTGGCAGTGGCCCTCCCATCCCACCGAAAACATTCACACCATGGGAAGAGAAGGTGCTTGCCATACTGCATCCTGAGAGTCTCACAGGAGTAGCCGGGGGGAACGGAGGCTGGTACGCATAAACAAATGCCAAACAACACACTGATAAGTATTTCCTTTCACAACCCAAACACCATTGCACTGTACACCCTCACCTAACAGGTAACCAATAATCTTCACTGTGAGGCCTGTTTGGGGGAGGGAGGCCTGTATCACTACTCCCAGCATGTCTCCTGTCCCACACTCCAGCAGCATGGAGGGCTCACCCACCCAGGAGCATGTATCAGCCATTGCACTGTTCTCCCTCAGCTAACAGGCAGGTAGCTATCTTGTATTGGAAGACTGTTTGGGGGTGGGAGGGCTGTATCACTACTCCCAGCATGCCCCCTGTCCCACACTCCAGCTGCATGGAGGCCTCACACACCCAGGAGCATGTGTCAGCCATTGCACTGTTCTCCCTCAGCTAACAGGTAGGTAGCCATCTTGTATTGGAGGACTGTTTGGGGGTGGGAGGGCTGTATCCCTACTCCCAGCATGCCCCCTGTCCCACACTCCAGCTGCATGGAGGCTTCACCCACCCAGGAGCCTGTGTCAGCCATTGCACTGTTCTCCCTCAGCCAACAGGTAGGTAGCCATCTTGTACTGGAGGACTGTTTGGGGGTGGGAGGGCTGTAAAACTACTACCAGCATGCCCCCTGTCCCACACTCCAGCTGCATGGAGGCCTCACCCACCCAGGAGCATGTGTCAGCCATTGCACTGTCCACCCTCACCTAACAGGTATATAGCCATTTTGCTTGTGATGTTTGTCCAACTTGCTTGGGAGGCCTGTATCACTACTCCCAGCATGCCCCCTGTCCCACACTCCAGCAGCATGGGGTCCTCACCTACCCAGGAGCATGTGTCAGCCACTGCACTGTTCTCCCTCTGCTAACAGGTAGGTAGCCATCTTGTATTGGAGGCCTGTTTGGGGGAGGGAGGCATGTATTACTACTCCCTGCATGCCCCCTGTCCCACACTCCAGCAGCATGGAGGCTTCACCCACCCAGGAGCATGTGTCAGCCATTGCACTGTCCACCCTCAGCTAACAGGTAGGTAGTCATCTTCACTCTTCCTGATGTTTGTGTGTGGGACCTGCATCCCTACATACAGCAACAATTGCATGCAATGCATTGACACCAGACATGTATGAGTAAGTGATGTTGCTCTGCACCATGAAATTACACAGTGTTGCAATGTATAATACTAGTGTTGACTTCACAATTGTGTAGTGTACAGACAGTTGATGACATGCAATTGACACAATACTTGCACAGTGCCCAACACTGACCATTACCCATCTAATCCACAGCTGATGAAGAAGTCACTACTGAGGACCAGAACATCGACCAGCAGAGACAGTCTCCACCCCCGGTACATGGACTCTCGGATGTTGACTCCCAGGACAGTTTGGACAATGAGCTCCAGGCCGGCCCATCTGGTGTGCCACAGACCCAGAGGTCCCAAGACCCCATCCTCCCCACCACCACGTCTGCTGCAACAACAACAGCACAGCAGACCCCTGCAGTCACGGCCTCTGCCTCCACTGCTGCCACCACTGCCACCACCACCAATACCACCAGTACCACCTGCAGCACCCTCCCTGTCCCAGGGGATGACCAGGCCACACCAACAACTGTGGAGGGCAGGGAGAGTGTGCATGTACCCAGAGTGGTGAGGCAACAGGTCCGTGGCAGCAGGGCAGGTGGGAGGGCCAGGGTCACCACCAGACCTCAGGAGGAGTGGACACCATCCCTGGATCACTTCACCAGAGTGGTGGAGGCATACCAACAGGTCCAGGGACAAAGTGGCCGGTCTGATGAACTTTTATGGGAGCTCATCCTGCTGTTGACGTCCATTGACGACTGCCTAGGCCAGATGATGAACCTCATGAGCCAGCAAGTGGTGTTACTGAGGGACAGGCCAACGTCCCAAACAATACCAACGCCCCCTCTGTTGTACCACAGGATGACAGTGCACCATCCTCCCCTGCGGCCACAGAGAGGGGTGAGTCCTCAGACGCTGCTGGCCAAGCAGCAGCCCCCCCCCCCCCAAGAGATCAAGGGGCACCCAAAAAAGAGCCTGGGAGTCTCTGGAGGCAAAGCACCAGCCACACGCCAGTCACAGAGCCAGCCCTGATGGCAACCCTCTTTCCCTCTGCATAGACTCTTTGAACTGTCCTTCCCCACACTGCCTTGTGAATGGCACATGTCTGTTGAACTGGGTCACCACATCCATGTGGTCTCTACTCTTGCATCTCTTGTACCATGACTGTCAGCTCATTGCTCCATCACCACCTACATGTGAAAATGCCCGCACCCTCACATGTCAACTTTGTAAATAAAACACCTTACACACTACAATTTGTGCAGTCTTGTCTTTAGTGCTATTTTGACTGTCTCCAAAATGTCCATGATGTATACAAAAGATGTACATTATGTAGGCCAGGATGACTCCGTAGCACCTAGGGAGACACAACAGACAACAGTCACTGGCGTCAGTATGCTATCACAGACATAACACAACACCAAACATCAACATAACTGTACAGGCAGACAACACAATGTGCATCAAGTGTCAACAAACAGAGTCCGGCATATGGTCACATGTGAAATGTCACTGACACATTTTTGCACACAGGTCACTCCACATGTGCCTGTCTGTTACATCCACGCATAGCCCTTCACAACAACAGCAACCACACCGGACAATGTACAAGTCGTACCTTGTCACCCACCTTCAAGTGAAGTAGCGGTCGATGAGCTGTTGGCGCAGGTCAACTCCGTCCTCCTCTCCACTGTCCTCATCACCGGACTTAGGTCCTTGAGCAGACGGTGGCCTTGGTTCCTCACCATCGTCCATGAGAAGGGGGATCCCCTTGTGGATGGCCAGGTTGTGCAGCATACAGCATGCCACAACGATCTTGCAGACCTTCCCAGGCGAGTATGCCAGTGCACCTCCTGTCCTGTCAAGGCAGCAGAATCTTTACTTCAGCACCCCAAAAGTCCGCTTGATTACACGTCGGGTCCTGTCATGGGCCTCATTGTACCGGACGTCACCCGGGGTCCTGGGATTCCTTAGCGGGCTCAACAGCCATGGCCGACTGGGATATGCAGAGTCACCTGTGAATCACAAACACCCATTGCAATGTTGCACAGCCAGAGTGCAGCAGGTAACACACAGCACGCCATATCAGTAGGTATACCCACCCACAATCCAAGCACGCTCGGGATGCAGATTTTCCATCATCCTTGGCACCATGCTGTTCCTCATGATGTACGAATCATGTGCAGAGCCAGGAAATCTTGCACACACATGGAAAATGGTCATGTCCGCAAGGAACACCACCTGCACATTGATAGAATGATAATGTTTACGATTTCGAAAAATGTGCTCAGTTGCCTGTGGTGGCAACAGACCTACATGGGTGCAATCAATGGCACCAATAACATGAGGGATTGCGCCCAAGGGGATAGAAGTCACCCTTTACACCGGCCAATTCTGCTCCCCTAGGGAAATGAATGTAGCGATTCTTATATAGCATCATGGCTGCAAGAACATCCCTCAGCACCTGGCTGAACATGGGCTGCGACATCCCTCCAGCGCTGGCCATGGTCTCCTGGAAGGAACCAGTTGCAAAAAAGTGGAGGGCTGCCATCACCTTGTATGTGGGTGTGAATGCTGTTGGATAGTGGCGGTGAGGCTGCAGGTGGGGATCCAAAAGATCACACACGGTCTTCAGTGTTGGTCTGTCGAGGCGGAATTTCCGAATGATTGCAACACTCTCCATGTCCTCCAGCACTGTCAGGTTATGCAGGAGATTTGGCCTCCTCCTGGTTGAAATGTAAATGTGCAAATGTCAGTGACAACCATCATGAGATGGCCACAGCACACACCATCAACGATGTCACAGCAAAACAAAGACTGCCCTGAGAGATGCGTGGCACACCAGGTTACATGGGTGGCCAGTTGAGACACACAGAGGGCCCGCCTCTCCACTAACAATACACAAGTGCCGCAAACAACACATAGGTCAATGTGAATGCACACATACTGAACCACACATTTCACATGTGCACGCCTGGTGCTGTACCTTCCACCAATGTGTCTAAAATGATCATGACTGTTTCAAACCCATCTGCTGTACCTGTCACACCTCAATACATCATGTAAACTCTGCACATATCCACAACACAATTATCACAGTAGACTGCAAAATTTCAGTTGTGTGCATGAGCTTATGTGAAAGTACCAGTCTGGTACGATACCATACAGTGAGACAAGCCTTGACAAGCTCAGCACTGACCCACAACACATTGATTACTTCAAAATCATTGACACAAGCTTAAGAGTGTCAAGCATCATCAACCATCAAATCCATAAGTGACATGGCAGGGATCACAGATCAAAGTGCGTCAAGCGGAACGTGCGTCCACATGTGGATGATATGGAAGAATGGCATTGTATGTACAAGGATGTGCCCTTCACCATGTTGCTGCTGTGTACTGAGGCAGTGTTCATGATGTACATAGCCAGTAAATGTTAATAAAAGGGCGGTAGCTACCGCCTGGCCCCGGCAGTGCGACACCAGCACCACCTCCTTCACAAGAGTGGTAGCCATTGCCATGGAGACATGTGTAGATGGCTGTGGGCATGATCCGCCACCCAAAAGGTGGTAGCTACCGCCTGGCCCCCGTGGTGCGACACCAGCACCACCCCCTTCATAAAGGCGGTAGCCATTGGCATGGAGACATGTGTAGATGGCTGTGGGCATGATCCGCCACCCAAATGGCAGTAGCTACCGCCTGGCCCAGGCGGTGCATCACAGCCATGGAGCCTTGCCTAAAGCCAATGGCAGTAATGATAGTGGTGGCATGATGCAGATTTGAAAATCGTGGAAGGTGTGCACCGCCAGCGCGGAGGCGGTCATTGGATGCTTTTGAATGATGCACCATCCTGGTAGCTACCTCCTGGCCCCGGCGGTGCATCAGCACCATGGAGCCTTGCCTACAGCCAATGGCAGCGATGATCGCGGTGGCATGATGCAGATTTGAAAATCGCGGAAGCTGTGCACCGCCACCGCGGAGGCGGTAATTGGATGCTTTTGAATGATGCACCATTGCGGTAGCTACCGCCTGGCCCCGGCAGTGCATCACCGCCATGGAGCCTTGCCTACAGCCAATGGCAGCGATGATCGCGGTGGCATGATGCGGATTTGAAAATTGCGGAAGGTGTGCACCGCCACTGCAGAAGCGGCCGTTGAATGCTTTTGTTATGTTATGTTATGTTATAGCGCTCTTGTATAGAGCACGGCTACTCAAAAAGAGTGTCCCGGCGCTTTCCACCTGCAGCTCAGAATAAAAATAACACAACACAGTAGAAAAATAAGAAAAAGAAAAAGAACTGAAACTGAAACAATAAGAACAGCCTAAAGATTAAAAAGCCAAGTCTTCAGGCTTTTCCTGAACTGGAACACTTTGGCAGTGCTGCGCAGCGAAAGAGGAAGCGAGTTCCACAGCTGTGGAGCTTTGCAGCTGAAAGAGCGTCCTCCCATACGGGCCTTCCTCACCCGAGGGACCACCGCTTTGTAAAGGGATTCCGAGCGCAAGGAGCGGACTGGTCGATAGAAGGCCAGTCTCCGCCGCAGGTATCCGGCCCCTGATCCAAACAGGGCTTTATGCATCAGAGTCGGGGACTTAAACTGGATCCGCTTCCGGATAGGCAGCCAGTGTAATGCCTGTAGCAGCCGGGAAGCTCGGGCTCGTCTACGCAAGCCAAAGATAGCCCGGGCGGCAGAGTTCTGTACCACCTGTAGGCGCTGAACTAGGTAATCAGGGAGGCCAAGGAAGAGGGCATTAGCATAGTCTAGCCTAGAGCCGACGAGAGCCTGCACAGTAATACGCCTGTGCTCCTCAGACAGCAGGGGCAGGAATTTACGGAGCATTTTCAAAATTCCATAACAGAATGATGCACCATTGCGGTAGCTACCGCCTGGCCCCCGCGGTGCATCACCGCCATGGAGCCTTGCCTACAGCCAATGGCAGCGATGATCGCGGTGGCATGATGCAGATTTGAAAATCGCGGAAGGTGTGCACCGCCACCGCGGAGCCGGTCATTGGATGCTTTTGAAAGAGGCAGACCTGGACAACCAATTGTAGCAGCTTTTCAGCTTACAAATGAGCCCAGGAGGCTACAAAATCTGTGGGAGTGAGCCTCAAATTTCCACTGCTCACAGAGCCTGCTGCCTGGGACCCTCTCCTGCTGCTGCCTCAAGAGCCTGCTGCCTGGGACCCTCTCCTGCTGCTGCCTCAAGAGCTGCTGCCTGGGACCCCTCACCACTCACTTCCACCACAGGTGTTCCATGTCCACAGGGATGGCAAGGACAGAGAAGATCCGTGCCAGTCCATTCACAAGTGAGGAGCTGGAGGTCCTTGTGGACTAGGTGCTGACACAGTACCCAAGGCTGTTTAGTGGTCCCAATGTAGTGGCAAGTCACCATGAAGGTAGCTGTAGGGCAGGGGGGGTGTCAGACGTGTAGTTGTGCAGCTGCAGTATATGCCTGGGGGTGTGGGGTTGTGTCAAACACTGACAGACAAGCTGTCTCCAGGGCGAGGGAGTGTGTGTGTCCCAAAGTCACTCTTTTCCATGTCTGTACTTGTATATGTGAGTGGGGTGTGTTACATTGTCAGCCATACAGAGCCACCGGATGATAGCCATGTAGGTGCCAAGTAAGTAATTGATTGTGTGAATATTTCAGTGTGCCCCTGTTGTCTGACTCATTGTGACCCAGGGAGTAGGTCCAGTGCCTGCCCACCCAAACAAAAAACATTACCAGATATACGCTCCTTGCTCCAGGTCCTTCACAGTGAATAGTAGATATGGCCCATCTGTGTCCTGTATAATTGCACACTTACACACTTCTGTCGATGCATATTGTGCTGATGCATCCTGCATTTGTGATATTGTCATGGACCCTCAACGGCCCAATGTGTACATGCAATCACATCTGTTTGGGCCATGCAGAGTGCCCTTGTGAGGGGTGTCCCAGTTTTTGAGGGAGGGAGGTTACAATTGGTCCTGTGTCTGTGTCTTGCTACTGTACTGATAGATGTTGGTACCTGACACTGTGTAACTGGTCATTTAACCTTCTTTTCTCTCATACCTGCAGCTCAAGGTACACCAGCGTAAGGCCGTGTGGAGGGCCATTGCAGCAAAGGTGCAAGCCCTGTAGGTATCGAACAGACGATGCACCCACTGTCACAAGAGGTGGGACGACATCAGCCAGCTGGCAAAGAACGTGGCAGAGATGGCCTTGGGGATGCTACCACGCACAGGGTATTTGGCAAGGCGCAGCATGATTATACTGATGGGCCGCATCGTGGCAGTGACTCATCCAGACCTGGATGCACGTCTGAAGGAGCATCGCCACCAAGGCAGGGGTGGTGAGTATCTGGGGAGGGTGCCTTTTTCTGGGAGTTGATGCATGTGTACAGGGCCTGTGGCAGCAGGGACCCATGTGATGTGCGTGTGTTGCTGTGCTGTGCTGTGCCGTGTCATGTAAGTGGCTGCTGGGATGTGTGCTTGTATGAGCATTGGGCCACCCTGGCCTTAATGAGCTGATCCTCCCTGCTGTACTTTCGCATTGCCAGATGTGTTAGGCTCCACATGGTCATTCATCATTGGGATAGTGTGGGGAATCTATTATGGGGTGAACAGCAGTGTCCACTTTCTGAGTGTGACTTCATTAATGCCTACTTTGCATGCACCATCATCGTTGAGGCCCACACATCTGAAAACGATGTGCCCCAGATTACCACATGGTGCTTGCTATGGCCTACTTGGCATTGTGGACTGTAATGTCATCATAGGTGTGTGTGTTGTCCCCTCCTGTTCCCTGAAGGTCTGTCAGTGGCATTTATTTATTTATTTATGAAATTTGATAAAGCGCGAACAAATGCCCGTGGGCATCTTGGCGCTATGACATCTGCATCAGATTCTCCACTGGCTATGTATAATCTAAGATATTACTGGTTAAACAGCCAGGTTTTTAGCTGTTTACGAAAGGACCAGAGTGAGGAGCTGGTAATAAGTGTTGTACCCACATCAAGTCCCTAGGTGAGGGCAGGGCAAGTTGTGTGTGTGGTGCACTCCATCTACAGGCATGGTGTAGTGCTGTGTGGCATCAACATGGGTCACTCATCGCATATATTCTGCATTACAGGCACTGTTGTGGTCTATGTTGTGTGTTGCTGCACAGTGATTGCAGGGTGTGGTGGTTACCATGTAGATTTGGGCCTCTCCTGTACTGCATTGATTTGAATTTGTGTAACCATATGATGACACTTACACAACCCTGTATCTCTCTCTCATGCAGATTCGCAAGAGACCACGGAGGAACATGAGCCAGAAACCAGTGGTGGCGAGAGTAGCACAACAGCTGCAGCGGAGGCCAGTGACACAGAGCCCACCAGCGCATCTGAGGGGGACTGAAGTATGCAGGTTGAATCTTTGGCTGAGACACAGAGTAGCACATCATCTGATGCCAGCGGGGATGCATCCATGTTGGCAGACACAGGGGATGGGGAGTCTGCATCATCATTCACCACCCAGCGGCCAGTGCCCAGCCTCCCATCCCTTTCGTCTGGTGCTGCCCGTATCCGTGTCACTAAGAGAGGACGAGTCACATTCACACCCGGCACTGCTGCCACTGGAGGGAAGCTCGGGTTGAGCTGAGTTTAGCACTAAAAACAAGGAATTCAGTGACAATAAGAGCCGCCCGGTGCAACTACCGGAAAATGATTGGTAAGGCAAAAAGAGAATGGGATGACCAGATGTGGCAGCATCTCAAGGTAGCATGCCAGTCTAAAAACCAAAAGATCTTTTGGGATACCTATAAATGGGAAGGAGGTGGGTGTGCAGACAGTCCGCAAAATAATGTTCCCCAAAACTCTTGGATTGAATACTTCAAGCCTCAGTATGCTAGCATAGAAGGCCATCTAACCATTGCGGCTCCTAGTTTTAAATTTTATGAAGGTATTGTTTTTAGCTTAGTGGATGTGGATAGAGCCCTGAACTCAGTAACCGAGGGGCGAGCTCCAGGGATGGACAACATACCTGCAGACTTATTCCTTAGCGATAAAGATAGATGGGGATTATACATCGGCTATGTATCTAATGCTATTGCCCAGGGGATGGCTGTTCCCAACTCATGGAAAGGTGCAGAAATTTCCTAGCCGGCATTTACAGGCCTATTAGCCTGATCGATTCCGTACAGAAAATAATGGGCCGACTGGTCCTGGGAAAGATCCAGGACTCGATGGGTGAGGGGGAGATCCTGAGTCCATTGCAAGCCGGGTTCGGCCCTAGGACCAATACTATAGACCAGGTTTTTTGATTTATTGTCATACTAGCAGCCCGTCCCGATGTTGTCCAGGAGCAATTAGGCTTCAGGGCCCCCGCCAGCCCCGACGTTGTCCATGGGTCCCCCGGAGCCTTCCTCCTTATATTGCAGTATTATACCTCTATGTTTACTTTGTACGCTTTTGTAACCTGCACACGTCACTTTTTCCTCCTATACCTCTATGTTTACTTTCTACGCTTTTGTAACCTGAACACGTAACTTTTTCCTCCTGTAATGCACCGTTTGGCTCACTTTTGTAATGAACCGTTTGCGTCCACTTGCTCGCGATGTACGGTTTTGTAACCTGCACACGTAACTTTTTCCTCCTGTAATGCACCGTTTAGCTCACTTTTGTAATGCTCTGTTTGCTTCCTCTTGCTCACGATTGTAATTTTTGCTTCATTTTTCCGCCGCTCACCGCTCCTAACTAAAACCTACCTCATCCGCCGCTCACTGCTCCTCCCCGCCTGTCCGCCGCTCCTCACCGCCTGTCCACCGATCCTCACCGCCTGTACGCCGCTCCTCCCCACGCCATGTCCGCCGGTCCTCCTCGCGCTCCTGGACGCCGCTCCTCACGTTAGCACGCACGTCGCGGCTGGCGCTTCTTCCAAGAGACTACTTTTTTTCCGATCATTTTTTTAAATAACGTATATTTATTACGTTTATATAGCCTATGTCCATCTGCACACCCTGATGATTACAACGATGTATCGGGTGTGTGGATTGGCGCTGTGGTTCCCGAGTTTACCCGCCTCAAAGGTTCAAAGTTCTTCCTTTATAATAGTAGTATAGATATTGGCGAGTAGTTGTCCTAGAAAAAGGGGTATTATATGCGGTATTTGCTGACCAAAGGGCGGCATTCGACCTTGTCCCACGAGGGAAACTTTGGCAAGTACTGGAGGAGCTAGGCATGCCCCTGGAATTGCTGACGTTGATTGTCCGCTTACACGAGGACACTTATGCTAGGGTCAGATGGGGCAGACAGCGTGAGGTTACAGATGCCTTCCCGGTGGAGCGGGGAGTGAGGCAGAGGTGCATCATGGTGCCAACCCTGTTCTCACTCTTCGTGAACGGGGCAGCAGAATATCTTTCCCTGGTTCCGACTGATGCCCCGATGCCGGCTGGAGAGAGCGTCCCGACCCTCATGTTCGGGGACGACACTCTGATTATTTTGAAGACTCGCAGTGGACTCCAAAGGGTGCTCCAGTGCTTTACGGATTTTTGCCACTTGCGTGGGTTGGAAATAAACACAGGTAAAACTAAATTTATGGTCCTCACCGAACCTAAACGCCCTAAGTCAATGAAACGGTTTAAGGGAAGTGTATTTATGAATAATTGCCCGCTAGAACAGGTTGAATCCTTTACTTACTTAGGGGTCAATCTACAGAATGACATGTCTTGGAGTGCCCAGTTAGACATGACCTTATTAAGGCACAAGCAACAAGCGGGCATTCTTCTTAAAAGATATAAGTCTTCCTTTACTAAACCAATGAGATCATTGCTGGAAATTTATGGGATGAAAGTTTTGGGCTCTCTCCTATATGGCGCTGAGCTGTGGGGGTTCTCAAATATTAAACAGTTGACATTATTTGAAAATTAATTTCTGAGGAAAGCTACCCATGTTCCCCAAAGTACCCCATTAGTTCCTCTGCTTTGGGATCTTGGAAAAACATCAGTGCAAGACTTAGCCATGCTGCGTCCAGTTTTATACTGGCGCAGAATATGGACAACTGAGGAATTGGGTCTCAAGGAAATTATAGAGAAGGACCGCTTCCACGAAATCAGATGGTTGAAAGCAATTAGATCCCTTCTAGGGAGATTGGGTTTTATTGACCTGTGGGATGACCCAACAAACGCTGTCTTCCCTTCTAAGGCAGAAATGAAGAGGAGATATTTGGAAATGATTATAACAGAGAAATGTGCCATGAGTTCGTCAACTCATCTCACAGAGCGCTTTCTTGAATTAAAGGCCTACCCAGCATTGGAACCATATTGGGATGCAATTGAAAAACCATTAGATCGTAAGCTCTACTTTCAACTCAGGGCAGGAACCATTCCCATAAGGTCATTCACCGCAAGGTGGACAGGGAATACAGAAGATAAATGCCCTAATTGTAAAGACAAGAAAGAGACGATAAGTAACTTCTTGTTCTTTTGTCCTTTATATGCAGCAGCACGTGACAAATGGATAAAACCAACATGTCGTCAAATTGGCTTACGAAAACATGATGAGGCATTGAGAATACTATGCACTGATCCTAGTCTCCCGATCGCTATTGCTATGGCAAAAAAAATTAAATGGGCAGGGATAATTCGATTGAAAGAAGATTGTTAGTAGCAAGGGCTGATGTGTATTATCATGTTGTGGGACCTTCCCCTGGTGAAATTAACTTAGCCTATGTGACAATTAGATAAATATCGGCTATATGGCCCATCTCTTTTTCTAAGAACATTCAACATAATATTCTGATGTTTAATTACTTTTTAATACTTTTAAAAATATTTATATAAACGTTTTTAAAAATAGTGATTTTGTATTATGAAACATGTATGCTTGTGACACTTTTATGATCAATTTGTCGAATAAAGTTTTTGAAATGAAAAGCCTTGCTGTTGTCTATTATTGTTCTACTGCTACAGCTGTGCAATATGTGAATAAATACAGTTACTCATGTTGTGTGTTTTTTCAGTGTCCTTGCTGATTAAAGTTCTTTTTCAGTTTGCATTTGATTGTCTGTGCCCCATGATCCATGTATCACTTCAACATTGCAAAGCTCTTTGCACGCATCAGATTTTTAGATAGGGGTTACAGGGTCTTCTGTCCATTCTGAACCTGATAATAGTGTAATCTGTGATGCGTATTTTACCTGCCATGCAATTTTTTTCTTGGTGATTTGCTATTGTTGGCTACAATGTTCATATGGAAGGTTGGGGGACACTTCCAGCACAGGGTGCGATGCTGTGCAAAGGTTTGGAAGCAGGCTGGGATATGTAATGAGGTGTGTGTGTGGATTCCTTTATGTGGGCCCAGCCGTGTATATGTATGGTCAACTTGTGTTGGCCCTTAGTCCAAGTACCATGGCCTACATGAGATGCATGGTCTTTGGTGTAGCAGAGGTGTGCAGTGTGAAGGGTATACGTTTGTAGTGGATGTGTGTGTGCCCCTGGATTGTGAGAGACACACATGTGTCACCCAGGATTTGTGTGCCTTTTGCTTGTTTTGTCTTGCCCTGTGTATGAGATAGTATGGACTTGTGTGAGCTGTTTGTTGTGCACTGTGCTGTGTGTTAGTGTCTCCATTTTTTTTTTTTTTTTAAATATATTTTTATTGCAGGAATTAGTAAATCGTTACAGTAGCGACCAGCTATGTATCATAAGCAGTATCAACAGTATAAGACCCACTGGCCCCCCACCTTCAATCCCGAACACAGCCATCTGGCCCACAACCCTGGGGTCGGGCGGCGAAATACAGAGGGGGATCAGTAGGATGCTTGAGCTGGTCCGGATGATACACTGACCGTCATCTGCTTTTCTAAACAAGCCTATAAACCCAAAAGAAAAGAAAGGAAAACCCCCACCCACAAAGAACCACTAAACAAAGAAACCCCACCCCACCCCACCACCAGCGCCAGGGAGTCACCTACACAGGATCTGCCTTGGGACCCACGGGGATAGCAATAGGACCATCAGTACAAACGTTTACCGGGACTCGGGGCGAGTCGCTTCTTCACTTTCAGAGTCGCTGGGGGCACAATAATCCCTGAGGGCCTGAACCAACATTTCCCATTCCAACGCGGCCTCCTGCGCCTTCTCATTACGCTGCCTCCAAGCTAGTTGATATCTCAGCGCGCTCTCCCCCGCCGCCCATTTCAAAAGCTCACTGTGCCATCTGCTGCCCGTTGGACCAACCCGTGCCTTCCAGTTCCTGGTCACCTCTCGCTTAGCCAGGAGGAGCCCCAGGTCGATAAATTTACTAGAAATTTTATTTCTGGGGGTATGGGGGAACCAGTGCAGGAGCCCCACCGCCGCATCGAATGATAAGGCTCTCCCCGTCACCTCCACCAGGGTCGTCTCTACGTCCCTCCAGTAAGATGACAGACCTGGACAGGCCCATAACATATGTAGGAGGTCCGCTTCCGGAGCCGGACATCTATGGCATGCCGCCGAATTCGTGGCAAAATATCGCCTGATCTTCACCGGGGTCAGGTACGCTCTATGGAGAACGTAATAGTGTACCAACTGAAAACGGGCGTTGCGTGTGCCCTTCCAAGCTCGTCTCACCAGCTGGGACCAAGTCGTCTCCGGGATCTCCCTACCAATGTCCTCCTCCCAACGGTTTCTGAGAGTGGTGAAAGGAGCTAACCCTTCGTTAATCAACCTGCCGTAGAGGCAAGTGCCGCCTTCACCGTGCCCGCCGACATCATCACGTACTGGCACACCTGAGATAAGGGGGGTTCCTCCTGCCCGTTTTTCCAGTGCGCCTGGATCGCTCTCATAATGGCCGAGTGTAGCAGAAAGTCACCACGGGGGATCTCGAAGCGGTCAATAAGATCTTGAAAGGACAAGAGCGCTCCGTCCTCGTACAGATCCCCAACCAGCTGTAAACCGGCATCCTCCCAGGCCGCCAAGCGTGACCAATCCCCTCCGTGGGGGAGGGCCGTCAACATCCCCAACGGTATTTCAGGCGCGTACGGGATCCTCAGTTGGCCCCGGGCGTGGGCCCGGTTCCAACACAGACGGATAGTCCGCTCCTCCATCGACAAGTCCCGAAGGGCCAATCGCTGTCGCAGCGCTATAAAGGATAGAACATGCCTGGCCATGCCCGTTCCCCTCCCGTCTTCCGGGCCCCGGAATTCCCTGGCGACCTCCTGGGTGAAGGTCTGGAGCTGCGCCGCCAGATAATACTTTTCAAAGTCCGGCACCGCGAGCCCCCCCTCGTCTTTCGGTCTCATCAGGGTCTTGAGGGCCACCCGCCGGCGGCCCGATCCCCAGAGGAATCCGACCACCATGGAGCGTAACAGTCGAAACGTGGCCGGTGGGACCCAGATCGGTAGAGTCCGGAAATAGTACAATAGCCGGGGAAGCGCCACCATTTTAAGCAGGGCGATCCGTCCCGCCACCGAAAGTGGCAGCGTGGCCCAAAAGGCCATGCAGCCTCAGAGTGCCCGAATGCTGCGGGCAATGTTCCCATCTAGGAGGTCAGGTTGGTCGTGATAAACAAATACCCCGAGGTACTTAAAGCAGTCGGGTTCCCACCTAATCTCCCTACTTAGGGCAGGGGCAAGAGTGCCCCTGCGTACCGGAAAAAGACAGGTCTTGGGCCAATTCACACGGAGACCCGAGACCTCCCCGAACTCTGTAAGCGCCCCCGCCGCTCCACGTAGAGCGTCGATCGGGTCCTCCAGGAAGAGCAACAGGTCGTCCGCATATAGTGAAACATAATGCGGGCCCGCAGGCATCCACAAGCCCGTATAATGGGCTCCCGATCGAAGGTGCAGCGCGAGTGGCTCCACCGCCAGCGCAAAGAGAAGTGGGGACAGTGAACACCCCTGCTGCGTGCCTCGTTCTACCGGATACCGCGAGGAGACCAGCGGTCCCGCCCGGACCCTGGCCGACGCGGAGGCATATAGAACCGTGGTCCATCTGACAAAGCCCTCCCCTAGGCCGAATCTCCGCAGTACCGTGCAGAGGTAGTCCCACTCCAGGCTATCAAAAGCCTTCTCTAAGTCCACCGACAGGACGACCGGGGACGGGGCATCCACGAATGGCTCCCCTAGCAAACGGAACAACCTGCGGATATTCATAGTCGTGTTCCGTCGTGGGATGAAACCAGCTTGGTCCACATGCACCAGGGAACTCATGTGTCCCAGCAGCCTCGAGGCCAAGATGCTGCTCAGTATTTTATAGTCCACCGTCAGCATCGATAGGGGACGGTAAGACCCCGGATCGGACGAGTCGCGGCCTGGCTTAAGGAGAGGAACCACCAACGCCTCACACATCGAGCTCGGGAGTCGCCCCAGCCTCTTCGCCTCCCTGTAGACCACCAATAGTCGAGGGGCCAGGAGGTCAGCGTAAGCTGCATAAAACTCCACCGGCAGGCCATCTAGGCCCGGGGTCTTGTTTCTCGCCATCCGTTTGATGGCCCCACGGATCTCCCCCAGCTCAATGTCGGATCCCAGGGCTTTCGCCACTTCCTGCTCCACCGTGCGGAGCTCCAGTGGACGTAAATAATCCTCAAGTCGGTCAGGGTCTCGTGCGGAACGACTACGGTATAAACATTCATAATAATGCCGGAAGCAGCTAAGAATCTCCGGTTGGGTGTGTACCTCGGTGCCGTCTGCCTGTCGCATACTTGTCGTCGATTGGGATTGGCGCGTAGGGTTCGCCAGCCACGCTAACAACGCGCTCGATCTGTCCCCCTCTGCGATGGATCGGACCGTGTAGGCCTTATAGTCAAAACAGCGGAGCCGTTCGACCTCTGCCGCCACCTTTTCCCTCGCCTCCGCCGTTGGTACTTGCAATTCCGGGTGCCCGGGGCGCCGAAGTTCGAGCTCACGGAGTTTCCGATCCGCTGCATCTAGGTCAGCTAGGATAACACGCCTCATGCCCACCTTCTTAGAGATACAGTAACCCCTCACCACTACCTTAAAAGCATCCCACTCTAACGCTCTGGTACTCGCGGTGCCGCCGTTGGACGCAAAAAATTCCACCACCTTGTCCCCCAGGTCCGCCCTGAAGACACTGTCCTCAAGGGTCTCGGGTTGCAGCTTCCAGGTGGGCACCGCTGGCCTCCCGGGGAAACAGCGAAGGTCCAGCAGGAGGGGGTTATGGTCCGATATGGTCCTGGATAAGTACTCGGATCGGACCACCGCCGAGACCAATTCGGGCGACCCTAAAAAACAATCTAGTCTGACATGTAACTCATGAAGGCTCGAGAAATATGAATAATCCCGAGCTGCGAGGTGATGCGCTCTCCAGATGTCCGTCAAACCCCAGCGAGTCTGCCAATCCTGACGACCCTTAGCTGTGCGACGAACCGGAGAATCGGGAAGCGGTGGATGCGAGCGATCAATGTCTACGTCCACTACGGAATTGAAGTCTCCGCCAAGCAGAAGGGGCCCGGAGAAGAAGTGGGCCAACGAGCCCGATAACCTGGAAAGGAAGGCAGTCTGGTCCATGTTAGGAGCATACACACAGCAAACGTTCAAATCCCTCCCTCCCAGTGTTCCCGAGATAGCCACGTATCGCCCCTCCGGATCTACCACTGTTCTCGTGACCTGGAAGGGGACCCCCGCCCTGGTCCATATTAGCGCCCCTCTGGCATAAGCGGAGTACGAGGTGGAAAAGACCTGCCCCCGCCATCTACGCTGTAGCGCCGCCCCTTCCGCCTTGTTCAGATGAGTTTCCTGCAGCAGCGCCATTTGCACTCCCCTACGCACTAAATAAGCGTGGACCTTGTGGCGCCTGGACATAGTATGAAGCCCCCTTACGTTCCAAGTGACACATTTCAAATTAGCAACATCAGCCATTGTCCCATAACGTTCTCGCACAATCTCCCCATTCGGGTCCCCACAAAAAAAGGACATCATTCCTCCCAGCACTGATGGCGGCCATTTCCCCCACCCAAAACCAAACCACCCAAGAACTAACCAAACCCTCACCCACCCAGCCCAGAACAGGACCCAAACTATACCATCTAGATCCCATCCAAACCTCGCCTTCCATCAACCCAGTAACCCCAACTAATCCCACGGTCGCCACCGTGGGAAGGCCTTAAGGGCCAGGTGCGGGCCGGGCGGAGGCAGTGGGCCCTCGACGCTTAGGCCACCAGGACCATTGCAAGCCCTAATCAGTGTCGACAACCTCTCCCGGGGCAGAAACAGGGGCACCCCCCCCCCTCGTTGTCAGCAGCTTATGGACGGCAACCGCCTCCCCCCTGCCGGGCCCCCACCCAAAATAAGGCAGCACACCCCGTTACCCTTGTCCGTCCAAAAGGTCCTCCACCGATTTCGGTGTGATCACCGGTGTATGGGCACTATCAGTCACTGAGTCCTCCGAGTCCGATGGTGCCACCTCTTCACCCAAGTTTTCCTCCTCCTCAATGGCTTCGTCCCGTGCACCCGACAACTCCGACAACACTTCCAGCACTCCCCTCCGCTCCGACGATGTCTCTGCAGTGGAGGGCCCTCCCGTGCGGCCGCGGCGATTCCTAATCCTCCTGGATCGCCGCCTCTGTTCCGGCTCATCTGCCTGTTGGATCGTGGAGCCGAAACCATCCTTCCCTGCCCTATAGAGCTCGAGCCAGGCACAGACATCCTCCGGGGTGTCGAAGAACTGAGTTTTGTCGTCGACTATGATGCGGAGCCTTGCAGGGTAGAGAAGCGAGTACTGGATGCCCTCGCTCCTGAGCTCGCGCTTGACCGCCAGTAAGGAGAAACGCTTGCGTTGAGTCTCGTAGGTGTAATCCGGAAAGATGTTCACCTGACTGTTCGCTACTTTGAATGGACCATTACGCCTGGCGGCGTTGAGGATTAGATCCCTGTCCCTAAAGTGCAATAATCGCGCCACCACTGGCCTCGGGGGGCGTCCCTGTTGCGGCGGCCGCGCCGGGACTCTGTGGGCACGCTCCAGAGTGTAGAAGGAGGATAGCCCCTCCGGGGCCACCGTGTCACGGAGCCAGGCCTCCAAGTATGTCACCATGTCGCCATCTTCGATTTTTTCCGGGAGGCCCACGACACGGATGTTGTTCCGCCTGTTGCGGCCTTCCGCATCCTCCGCCCTCTGCTCCAGGGACGCAATTCGGGACAGGGCATCCTTCATCGTCGCAGCCAAGGTTCGCTGCGCCGGCTCCAAGGTTTTCACCGAGCTCTCCACTTCTTTGACCCGGTCCGAAAGTTTGCCATGGTCCGCTCTGAGGAGACCTAGGCTCGTCGCCACCTGGGCAATGTCTTGTTGGAGGGCCGATCTCGTGGTCGTTATCGCCTCCAGGACGCGGTCGAACTGCCGTTGCATCGACGCGCCATCAGAACTCTTTGGGTCCCCAAGCTCCTCTTTGTCCTGGGCTTCCGAGTCCGAGGCGGTCGGGGTGGGCCCCTTGGCTCCTCTAGGTTTCCCCATGTCGCCGGGGGCCCTCCGTGAAGGTCCCGGAGTAGGCGTCTCCGGGCGCAGGTGTCGACCACGACCCTCCCGGCTACTGGTCCTCAGATCGAGTACAGGAGACCTCCGTCTCCAGGGCCTGTGAAGACTTCTCCGCTTCAACTCACGCCACCGCCACGGCGTCCGAGGGCACCGATGAGGGGGTGGAGACAACCGTCGCCGTGCCAGGCAGGCACGCTCACCCGCTAGAGATCCAGGGTGAGGGTCTCCAACTCCACTGGACGATGTGTAGCGCCAAGGTGTCGCGCCTCCCATGGAAGTGGGCAGGCCGGGAAGACGTAGCTAAGTGCGGAGTCGCGAGACGGGCCACCGCCCGGATCACAGGGCGTCCGCTCCCGGGGTCTCCTATAACGTGGGCATCCGCCCGGCCACCCAACCGAGTGCAAACTCGTCATGAGAAATCCGATCCAATAGACAACTAGTGCACAAAGCAGTCGGGGATGGCGAAGTCGGGCGCAAGTCGCCGCTCGCGACGCTCCTCCAAGTCAGTGGGTCCGGCCAGGGGGACAAAGAAGTCCGGGCGCCATGTTGGGTCGCACTCCGCGACTCCGCAAACTTCGGTTGCACTCCGGAGCAACCCTCGTCCGAACCCCACCAAGGGCCCCGGCAGGTCTTCGTCGGTCCGCTCAGCCGAATGCAGGGTCTGGGGTGCCCCGCAGCCTCCGATTTACAGGATAAATCCGGGCTCAGTCCCGGAGCCGAGCTCTCAGGCGACCATCGCCATCGGCGCCCAAGCCACGCCCCCCTGTGTTAGTGTCTCCATGCTGTTGTGTGTGACTCCTCCTTGTTTTGTTGGTAAGTTAGAAGTGTGCAATGTGTGTGAGTTGCACATCAGTGTTGTGTTTGTTTGATCCTCTAAGTGTCTTGGGTGTGTTTGTGTAGACTGTGTGGCGCTGCTGCTCCGCACTGGCATCGTGTTTGTGTTTGTCATGCATTGCAGGCACATGGTGGGTTTTCTACTCCTGTATGGCATGGTATGTGTGTTGTTCATGTAAATGAAAATGCAAATGTAGGTGTACTTATATAGCGCAACCTGTCACCCAAAGGGCATCCTGGCGCTTGCTTAGGGAACCCGTCCTGGTATTCCCCTGTGAGAGGCCCCGGAGGGGTCCACAAGGTGAAAGCCAGGCATCCCGCCGCGAGGGGCCGTTGTGGAGATTAAGCAAGCTATTGCCCAGAGTTGCAGAGTGAGACCCCGTGAGTCGAGTAGGCACCTGAGCGAAAATTGTCGAGGCCGTGGAATTTTGAGCCCGAGACCCGCTGAGGCGGGGAATCGAACCCTGGTCCACGGTCGATCCCAGCATCCGGGTCTGCCGCCTCTAACCACTGAGCCACACTTCTCCACTATGTCATCCATCCCCTATGTGTGCCACTTGTGCCTGTCCATTGTGGGTCTTCCCTCCCTCTATTTCTGTGTGGTACACCCCTTACACGCCCTCTACTGACATGCAGGGTATTTCACTTTGATGTCAGCTGTCCCCTTGGTTACCATGTGTGTGTGCCTCCCCATCACTTCATTAGTGAGCTTGTGCTTTGTGGTGCAGTTCTTGGGCCATGAGTGTTGTTCCCCTCTGGACATTGCCCCAATGGTGTATGTGTGCTGTCCTTGTGCTATTGGTCATTCTGTGGTGGTCATGTGTACTTCAGCTGTGTGTGCTGCCCAGTGCTCTGGTGTAGATGGCTTGGCACTTGTATCCCAGAGTGGTGCATGTGTAGTTGTTGTGTTGGATGTGTGTGTGTGTGTTGGCTGTGGTATTGCTTCACTTCCTGGGTGTGCTGTTGTATTTGTGCTGTGCTGGTTTGTGGTGTGTGTGAAGAGGTTGTGTCAATCATGTCCGTGTGTGGCTGTTGTGCTTGTTATGCACACACTGCTTGTTGTGCATGAAGTGCTGTGTGTATGTGGTCTTGGCATTGCTTGGTGTGCATCCCCTTATGTCCTATGGTGTTTGTTGATTAGTGTTTGATGTGCATCTGTGGTTGGTTTGATGTGGCAGTGTGGGTTTGTCCTGATGCACTTCTTGTGTGATATGTGTTATGGTATGTGTGTTTTGTTCCTACGTGATGATGTTGTGAACTTCTGTTGGGTCTGTGTTCCCATTGCCATTCCCCAGTTTGGCTTGACAGGGTATGTCTGTTTCTGTTGGGGTTCAATATGTGTTCCAGTGGTATTTGTGTGTTGTTATTGTGCAGGCATCTGTTGAGGCATCCCTGTGTGTGTGTTGTGTTTGTGGCTACACCCAGGGTGTGTTTTTGTTTGTGTGTGTATGTGCTGGCAAGGATTGTGGGTCTTAGGTGTGTGTGGCACTGGTGTTGTTTGTTCCTTGTCAGCTACTCCTGCAGTGGTTGTCTCCCTGGTTATGTGTTGTGTGGTGCAGGGTGTGTATTGTGCTTGTTGCTTGTTGGTGTGCAGGGGGGTGCACAGGATGTGACTTGATGGGGTGTGTTGCTGTGTGGTTTGGGGTGGTGTGGCCCTGTGGTGTTTGTGCCCTGCCCATGCCTTGGAGTGGCCCTGCCTTCTGCATAGTGCACATGTGTTGACCGCAGCGGTGACGTGACCGGGAGCGGGACGTTGCTGTTGCTCGGTGGTCGATGTGTGTCCCGGATGCTGAGGGGTGCCTTGTTGTTAGGTGGGTCATGTGTGGGTGCCCTTGTGGATGTGTTGTGACCCCCAGCAGGGTGTCTGTGTGGTGATTGTACCCTGTGTCGGCCTGTGTGTTGTGTTTTGTATTTGTGTAGCTGCGTACCTGCGGCGTCATCCGCGGCGGACCATCTGAAGGAGGTGTTGTAGGAGGTACATCACCGGATTCATATGGAGGGCTGGGTCCATGACGTTCATGACCGGGTCTCGGTTATCTTGCTCTGCTGTTGAGTTTCCGCCTGCTTAGGTTGGGCGGTGTCTCCGCTGAGGTGCGTCTGCTTGTTTGGGCCATCCTAATTTGTTGAGCGGACAGATGTAATTCCGCACGGCGGAGATTCTTGATTGGCTCACACCACCGCGGTTGCGGGCGCACTTTGATGGCAGTGTGTGGCGCTCCGCGGCGGACGGGAAATGACCTATGCTTTGCTATCCTAATGTGGCAGACGTGAGTTCCGCTGCTCGTGGGCGGAAAAAGGTGTTTTTCCGCCCATCAGCACCACGGTGGTGCCACCGCCCGACATCCTAATGGATCCCTAAGTCCCCAGGAGGTCTCAACATCACAGAAAACCTCTACACATGCCTCTAACAAAGAAACATAGTTTAAGCACTTAGAGGAATTTGAGTTTTCACAATTGAGTCAGCAGTCATTTGATACTTATCACTTAAACACAGATTTTAGATGAAACCACCTCCAAACCACTACTTTTAGATTTCTTACACGGTTTATGGCAGGGGTCTCCAAACCGGTCCTGGAGGGCCGGTTCCATGCCAGATTTTTGGGATATCCCCATTGAGATACATGTAGTAATTTAAAAAATCTGGCATGGATCCGGCCCTCCAGGACCGGTTTGGAGACCCCTGGTTTATGGTATATTTAAGGTAACACGTTTTATTATAAATTAGCCCTTAGCACTTTATTTAAGCAAATTTGCACATATCCCTGAATTTCAATGCTTACAAATCTAATGTTCACAATCGAAGTGTTGTATAAATATTGTTATTTATCTTTTGAATGGTGACTACACCAATACTTGGAATTTAAACCTGGACGTAGATCAGTTAAACTAAAATGTAATATGAAAGGGAATGATAGTGACACCTTTTGTATATATTTTAGTAACCAATTGTTTTTTTTCAGAACAGATTTTTATTTTGGTGTTGACAAATTGCATAACAAGCACAGCACCCCGGAGATCGGAGGAGCTGTGAGCATCATAATGGCAATCACAGGATAGCAATACGGTCAACAGTTCAATATAAAGAAATGCAACCAACTCCCCCCTGTCCTCCGGCCTCCCACTACCCCAGCCCAGAACCCCCCCCCCCCACCCCTGGCACAGCGTCGAAACAACATTCAAGTACAATGGCAAGAAGAAGCGTTCAGTGTGCGTGCCCTATGGCCCGGGCCCAGCATCCAAGAGTTCCTCCACAGGCCGATCAGGTGGCGGCGGCTCCAGCCATAGTCCACAATAATCCGCCCATCGCTTCCAGATTTTATAATGTTTCCGGGGACAGCCCCTAGCTGCGAAGATCGGACGTTCCAGGCCCATGTAGAAGTCTAACCCCCTTTTCCACACTCCTACCAGAGGGGCCCTAGGGTCCTTCCAGGCACGGGCAATGTCTCTCTTGGCCACAATAAGACCCAGTAACAGCAGATGCCTTTTATAAATGTTTCCCCCTATCTGTTCCATAACATGAAGAAGACCCAGTGGGGACGAGCGGGGGAGCTCCCAACCCAGAACCTCAGACAGGCAGTCCCACACACCAGACCAAAACCTCTGTAATCCAGCACACGCCCATACAGTATGAAGGAAAGTGCCTACTTCTCTGCCACATCTCAAGCAATCCGGGGATCCAATCAGGCCCGCCTTCCACAATCTTTCCCTCGTGTAGTAAGCCCTGTGGAGGTACTTAAACTGAATGAACCGTAGACGTACCGCGATGGCAGCTCCTCTCGGGGCCTCCAGTGCTTCCCTCCAGTCCTCCTCCTCCAATGGACCAACATCCTTTTCCCATTTATCACGTAGGCTATCTAGGGAGGTCAAGCAATGCGTCACCAGTGTCTGATATATAGTGGATATTTTTTTACTGTCTAGCTCCCCCATGAATACCTTGGCCTCCAGAGGGCTGAATTCCGGCAAGGAGTCCAAGCCCCTCAGGGTGGGTGTGATGGCGTGCCTAAGTTGCAGGTATTTAAAAAACTGGGTCTGGGGCATATCATATTCTTCACGTAGCTCCTGGAATGACTTCAGGGCAGTGCCCCTGACGACGTGTCCCAGGGCCGATATTCCAATTGCATCCCAGTCCCTAAACCCCGGGAGTGATGCCAATGAGGGCAAGAGCCCATTTCGCCAAAGAGGAGTCTCCCTTGTGAGTTTGTTCCACCACCCCATACGGCGAAGGGTGTCGCGCCATACACGATATACAGTCTGTGTGACCATTGGGAGGTTTCGTCGCCTAGGCGCTGAGTAGAGTATGGTATGTAACGTGTCTGGGTCCATCAGATGCCTCTCCAAGGCATAGGCCGGATCGCTCCGGTCCCCATACCACCACTCATTTAAGATCAGAAGGTGGGAGGCTTGCTAATAGGACTGGATATCCGACGTCGCCAGGCCACCACAGTATGTGGAGAGAAAACATGTGCGCAGCGCTACTCTCGCCACTCCCCCGGACCATAGAAACTGACTAAGCGTTGAGTTGACCTGTCTGAACCACTGCGGGGAAACAGGATATGGATGGTTTTGTAGCTGGTACAACAGGCGCGGGAGGGCCACCATCTTGAAAATGGCTAAGCGGCCATATACATTAAGAGGCATGCGGGACCAGGTGAGCATGTCCGAGCATACACGTTCCCACATGGGCACAACCTTACGCGACCAGGAGACACCGCCCAGATCAGTTAGAAACACACCCAGATACCGAAGGCCACCCGCCGCTGCCTGTAGTGTCTTCGCCCAGGGTCCTAGACCACGGCACTCCCCCAACACCCACAGCACAGATTTTCGTTGGTTCAAATGGAGGCCCGATACCTCACCAAATATCCGCAGTATGTCTAGGACACGCGGCCCGATCTGTTCAGCTCCGTAAGAAAGAATAGGACATCGTCCGCATACAGAGCAATTCTATCGGTGGGACCCGCCTGCCAGTCGACACCCCGCATCTGAGCGTCAATTCTCACCCATGCTGCCAATGGCTCCATGGCCAGGGCAAATAAGTAGGGCGATAGGGGGCAGCCCTGTCTGGTGCCACGTCCTATAGGGAAGGGGGCAGATACCGCTCCAGCCACCCTCACTGACGCAGTCAAGTCAGTATACAGCAAATATAGGTATGATAGGAAGCGGGGCCCGAGGTTTAGACGAGACAGAAGTGCGCGAAGATAGACCCAGCTCACCGAATCAAAGGCTTTATCTATGTCGGCCAGTAAGAGTGCCGCAGGAATACCCGCCGCACGGGCCGCCTCCACCACCACCTGGGCGCGCCTGATATTATGCCGCGTTGCTCTATGAGGCATAAAGCCAGCTTGGTCGGGGTGTACAAGGTCGGTTATGTACGGGAGAAGACGATTGGCCAGCGCCTTCGCTAAGATTTTGGACTCGGTGTTTAAAAGCGATATTGGTCTATAGGATTCAGGCAGGTCAGGAGGCCTACCGGGCTTGCAAAATACCACTATCTCAGCATGCCGCCAGTCCCTCGGGAGCTGGCCCTTCTCCCTGGCCGCCTCCAGAGCCCTACCGTAATGTGCACCGAGTTGAAGATGGAACTTCTTAAAAAATTCACTGGGAAACCCGTTCGGTCCCGGGGCCTTGCCCGCATTCAATTCCCCGAGGGCTGTACCCAGCTCATCGGCCGACAACGGAAGGTCGAGACTATCACGCGCCTCATCCGAAACTGCTCGTGGCGGGAGGTCAGCAAGAAATGTATCTATGTCTTCCGCTTGGAGAAGTTCCCGGGGGGCATATTGGGCCGCGTAATACTGTGCAAACTTGGCCACCAGAGCCGCCGGGGCTGTCATGGGTGTACCTTCCTCGTCTCGTAGGCACGGCAGTGTCTGAGGGTGAAAAGTGCTCTGGCAGAGACTAAACAGCATAGAACTGGACTTATCACCCCATTGGTAGATCCTACTTTGAGTCACCAGCCACAACTGCCTGGCTTCATCCAGCTGTAGGGAGGCGTAAGTTTGCTGCAACAGCAGTAGTTGACCCACATCCTCCTCACTCCCGTCGCCATGGCAACGTGCCTCCTGGGCGCGGACCCGGTCAGCCGCCTGCGCTAAATCCTCCCCGCGTGCCCTACGGGCAGCCGCACACCACGCAATATCTACTCCTCGGAGCGTAGGTTTCAGGGCTTCCCAGAGAGTCACGGCATCTATGTCAGGGTGATCATTACCGTTCCAGTAGTGTGCAATCGCTTCCCTCATGTGCTGTTGATAGGGTTCCTGTTGCAGATGCCACGTGGAGAGTCGCCACCTAAACGGCTGTCTCCGTCTATCTAGGAGTAGGTCCATTGCAACCGGGGAGTGGTCCGACAGACCTCGGGGCAAGATAGATGTGGAACCCACCCTCCCAACCTAAGCATGGGGAACAAACAGGTAATCAATTCTGGAAAAGGACTTATGTACTGCCGAGACATACGTGTATTCCCGACTCTGAGCGTGCTGGTGGCGCCACACGTCCACCCACCCCATCCCCCTCACCATGCCGTTGAGTTTAGTGGGTGTGTCCGGGAGCTGCTCGCCTCTGAGCCTGTGTCTATCCATCCGCACATCCATCACATCGTTCCAGTCACCACCAACCACAGACATGATATCAGGCATCCCGGCCCACACACCGAACAGCCTTTCAATAAGAGCTCCTTGCAGCGGAGGCGGGGCGTAGACACTACCAAAGAGTACCGATTCAGAGCCGATCTTACCCTGAATGAATGCATACCTTCCCTGCGTATCGAGCCATTGAGTTTCATGAACGTAGGACACCCTACGGTGTACCAAAACCCCTACACCCCGAGACCCCCTCGCAAAACCAGCATGATACACCTGCTGAAAGCCATATCGCTGTAGGCTAAGGGTCTTGTTGCCCATGAGGTGAGTTTCTTGCAGCAACAAGACATCCGCCCCAGCTTTCTTCCCCTGTTTGAGGATCGCCCCCCTTTTAATCCTGTCCAGTATCCCCCTCACATTCCAGCTCACAACATGTAAAGAAGCCCTTTGCAGGCCATATTCAGGGGTAGGGACCGCCATTTAAGGACCGGAATATAAGCAGTTGGAACAGCCAAAGCCACACACACACATCCCGCCTCATTAGTACAAGAAAGAACACTGTGCAAGCCAACCCCACCCACCTCAAACCCCAACTCTCAACAAACCCCCCAACCCCCACTCCCTCCCAAGCCTCACCCGAAACTTCCCCCCTACCCCCCCAACCCATACCTCAAAAACGCTGAAGTACCTGTCGCGGTATAGGTCAATTCCTGCCCCCAACGGGAGGCCGGAGATCTACTATTCCAATAGATCCCCATGAACTCCCAACTTCAGTCCCTCACAACCCCCCTTAACAAACACCTCTAAGATGAGGGTTGACCGCCTTATAGTCCATCTCCCCCCAACCAACCTGCATCCCGCAACCATAAAAGCCACTCGTATGTGTCAGTGTTAATGTTACCATAGTCGTAGAGCACCGCCATTCAGGCCTGGAATCGCCGCAGTGCAGCCTGTACCATAGTCAATCAGTGGAGTAGGCGCCCCCTGTCATTGCATTCCTCACGGATCCACTAATGGAGAGTCTGGGGGCCCGGACTCCTCTACAGTTCCTGTCTTGGCCGGCGAGCGTTTCTTGGAGCGTGATCGCCAGTTACTTCTGCTGCGGGAGCGCCGGGACGTCCGCGCGGGCGCCGCTGAAGATGACGAGTCCGAGTCTCTAGCAGGCGGCGTGTGAGGTCTGACACACACAGTCTCATCCGTCCAGGCAAAGACTTCTTCAGGGGAATTAAAGAAGAGAGTACGGGATTGAAAAACCACTCGTAGCCGAGCCGGATAAAGCAGAGCATACTGGATCTTGAGGCCCCGCAGGCGAGCCTTCGCGGCCACGAAGGACTGTCTTTGTTGCTGCACCAACAGCGTGTAGTCAGGGAAGATCATGATCCGCTGATTGTTCCACTGGAGGGGCTCTTTGAGCCGGGCCTGCTTCAGGATCGTGTCTCGATCATGATAATTGAGTAGTTTGGCTATCACCGGCCGTGGACGTTCACCAACTGGTGGCCTCTGAGTGAGTGCCCTATGCGCCCGCTCGATGATGAAGTAGCGGGAAAGGGACTCCGACGGCATCCAGCTCTCCAGCCACTCTGTAAGGAAGGCCTCCATGTTTCCCTTCTCACAGTCTTCCGGAAAGCCGACAAAGCGCAGGTTGTTGCATCGAGCTCGTCCTTCGGCATCCTCGGCTCGCAGAGCTAGGCCCTTTTGTATGCCCTCCAGTCCCGCAGTCCGCCGCCCAACGGCGCTCACCCCGGGCTCCTCCAAAATCGAAGTCCCGGCTTCGCTTCAAGGGACAGGCCGCTCCGCCTCCTGTGCTGACTGTACCCACGCTGACTCACCGGAGCGGCTGAAAGTCACGCAGCAGCCGCCGGACCCCTTCCACCACGCTGCCCTGTCGCGGGATGGGTGTCAGCAGGGGGGGAAGGCAGGATAATCGGCCAGTAGATGAAACGGCGGGACGGAGCTGTGCTAGGCAACGTCCGCCATGTTCGCCGCCTTGGCCACGCCCCCTTAGTAACCAATTTTAAGTTATGAAAATGCAATAACTTAAAAAGATAATGTCTCAATACGATACGGATATTGTTATTTTATGGTTTTTTAGGATGGAATGTTTGAAAGGTTTTAAAATCATATGTGATGTATTATATATTTAGTATGTACATATTTTTTAACCTTAACCTAAACCCTTTGCGATTGATAACACATGTTGTTTATGTCTATGAATTGAATTTTGATATCGATATTGGGGCACTTGTCACTTTAAATTATTAAATCACTTAAAACAAAATGGTATATATAATGAGGTACCTACCGTGTAGCGCGTCATGTGATCATGATCCCACAGGATCGAAAGGCGTCATGCTGAGGTGCACCAGAACAGAGCTGGAATAAACTTTCTGCACCTACCTGTGGTCCGGGCTCCTATTTTCCTGCAGAACTAATGATGGTTGGCGAATGACGGAATGAAAGGAGTATATACATATATATCTTTGTACATAGCACAAATGCACTTTTATTCACTTTATATCACTTTCACTGCACCGTCACCTGTTAAGAGCACCTTGCATATGCTATACTGTTTGAATTGATTTATACATTCCTAAATGTGATATGTATAAATAAATGCACTAAACGCATAATTGAAACTTACTCATTTGAGAGGTTTTATTTGATCTCTAGTTTAACACTATTGTTGTCAAAGGATACACTTCCCCTATAGGGGCTGCTCCATTATTGCATAACTGCCCAGCCCAGGTCAATGGGCTACTGGCTTACCCCATTTTACTAGTGACAGTCCAAACTGGGAGTCAGTGGAGCAACACCATCCTGCAGCTTGCAGATTCCAGCACCAGTTATCTTCACGTACACCCTTAAGGACATTTTGAGGACCAACTCTTGCACCTGCGAGGAATTGATTTAAGACCAGCACAAGTTGTCAGACATATTTGATTGATTTGAGTGCGCAAATTCCCAATATAATCACATTTGTCCACATTACTCCTTCTTGTGCACAGCTAAGCACATTGAGTATCGCCAGATCAAATGCCCCAAGGATGCCCGAGCCAAGGAAATTGCTCACATGCTCTTACCTAACGTGATGCACAAGAGTTAAAGTCAGCATCTAATTACCAAACATCTACAAAAAATTAAACACACTGAAAAATCCAGGAGTCATTACTGCATCTAAATATCTAACGAAAAGTGATTTTTCTTGATGAGCAGAATGTATGTACTGACACAAGGTACTCGCAGGTTGATTTCAGCTAACAATACCTTTTGTCAGTACATGCTGTGAGTTCTGTTGGTCAAAGAAAAACACTGTCAGATGAAATCAACCCTGGAACATTGAATTCCCTTCACAGAAAGATTTTTAATTTTGTTTTTCTTGGCACTTATTATTAAAATTAAGAGCATCTATTTAATTGAGAGTGGCCGATTTCATTAGATTAAGGCCAGCTGTGCTAACAGTAGGTGCCTGAGGTTACATAGGCTGAATCACAAGGAACACTGGCTAAAATGTTGCTGCAGGGTCTCTTGCATATCGTATTAGAAAGCGTGGATTTGGTTACTGCTAGGAGGTTTTTCCTTTCAAGCGAATGGTGGGTTATTACTTACCAGGGTGCAATTTGAAAACATAGCCAGCCCCTCCCCCCCACACTCTCCCGTGGGCAGATGAGGACCCCTTCCTCTATGTCAACTGAGTACCTGACAGGAAGGTGGCTTTTCTTTGAATTCTCTGATAGATAGAAACCTCCCTGAACTATGAACGGATGTCAAGTGTTATGTAGATGGCAGCTATGTCCCCGTTTCACAGAGAGGTGGGCTATGATCGCGCACCCCCCGGTGACTGATGTCAGCCAACAGGGCTGGCCGCACTCAATCACAGACTATACATGTGCTCTGCTGCCGCCCCTCTTTTCTCCACTCATAAAGTCTTTGTACTCAACTGTCCCAACTTGTGTGCTAATAGTTCAACATTTTGCCATGCTGAGATCAGGATGCCAACGCCTGTGAAGTTCTCTCGCCTAGCATTTGTATTGCCTCGCAATATGATGTCTTAACAGCGTACATTAATTTTAATGAACAACTAAAATATTAACTTTTGTCCTTAAAGATTTCTCTAATTCAAAGATACCATGTATAAGATCATCAACCGTCCTGAGTTCCACGGATAAAGTACAAATATATAAACTAAAAACAACATATCAGACATCAATATATACCTTAAAAAAACTAGGCTGTAAACACAGGGGCAAACGAAACAGGTGATGGACCGAATGTGGATCAATGTCACACATTCATCCCAGTCCAAAGATCTGGGCGCAAATCCATCGTTTTTTTGCACTCCACACCACCCTGGGTTAGACAATGGCGATATGCAAATCAGCTCTGACCCTGTGCCCCATGGGAACAGTCCAGTCCGAACTACAAAAGCCATGTCCTTCCCAGAACGGAATCAAGCATCCGAGGACCGGACCGGTTTCGAGGTAACACCTCTCATCAGCCCGGCTAGCTTAACTCCAGTGGTGTGGAGTGCCTGGGACCCACGTCTGGGCATCCCCAGCGCACTTATGGCGGCAATTGCAAACGAAACAGGTGATGGACCGAATGTGGATCAATGTCACACATTCATCCCAGTCCAAAGATCTGGGCGCAAATCCATCGTTTTTTTGCACCCCACACCACCCTGGGTTAGACAATGGCGATATGCAAATCAGCTCTGACCCTGTGCCCCATGGGAACAGTCCAGTCCGAACTACAAAAGCCATGTCTTTCCCAGAACGGAATCAAGCATCCGAGGACCGGACCGGTTTCGAGGTAACACCTCTCATCATCCCGGCTAGCTTGACTCCAGTGGTGTGGAGTGCCTGGGACCCACGTCTGGGCATCCCCAGCGCACTTATGGCGGCAATTGCAAATGAAACAGGTGATGGACCGAATGTGGATCAATGTCACACATTCATCCCAGTCCAAAGATCTGGGCGCAAATCCATCGTTTGTTTGCACTCCACACCACCCTGGGTTAGACAATGGCGATATGCAAATCAGCTCTGACCCTGTGCCCCATGGGAACAGTCCAGTCCGAACTACAAAAGCCATGTCCTTCCCAGAACGGAATCAAGCATCCGAGGACCGGACCGGTTTCGAGGTAACACCTCTCATCAGCCCGGCTAGCTTGACTCCAGTGGTGTGGAGTGCCTGGGACCCACGTCTGGGCATCCCCAGTGCACTTATGGCGGCAATTGCAAACAAAACAGGTGATGGACCGAATGTGGATCAATGTCACACATTCATCCCAGTCCAAAGATCTGGGCGCAAATCCCTCGTTTTTTTGCACTCCACACCACCCTGGGTTAGACAATGGCGATATGCAAATCAGCTCTGACCCTGTGCCCCATGGGAACAGTCCAGTCCGAACTACAAAAGCCATGTCCTTCCCAGAACGGAATCAAGCATCCGAGGACCGGACCGGTTTCAAGGTAACACCTCTCATCAGCCCGGCTAGCTTGACTCCAGTGGTGTGGAGTGCCTGGGACCCACGTCTGGGCATCCCCAGCGCACTTATAGCGGCAATTGCAAACGAAACAGGTGATGGACCGAATGTGGATCAATGTCACACATTCATCCCAGTCCAAAGATCTGGGCGCAAATCCATCGTTTTTTTGCACTCCACACCACCCTGGGTTAGACAATGGCGATATGCAAATCAGCTCTGACCCTGTGCCCCATGGGAACAGTCCAGTCCGAACTACAAAAGCCATGTCCTTCCCAGAACGGAATCAAGCATCCGAGGACCGGACCGGTTTCGAGGTAACACCTCTCATCAGCCCGGCTAGCTTGACTCCAGTGGTGTGGAGTGTCTGGGACCCACGTCTGGGCATCCCCAGCGCACTTATGGCGGCAATTGCAAACAAAACAGGTGATGGACCGAATGTGGATCAATGTCACACATTCATCCCAGTCCAAAGATCTGGGCGCAAATCCATCGTTTTTTTGCACTCCACACCACCCTGGGTTAGACAATGGCGATATGCAAATCAGCTCTGACCCTGTGCCCCATGGGAACAGTCCAGTCCGAACTACAAAAGCCATGTCCTTCCCAGAACGGAATCAAGCATCCGAGGACCGGACCGGTTTCGAGGTAACACCTCTCATCAGCCCGGCTAGCTTGACTCCAGTGGTGTGGAGTGCCTGGGACCCACGTCTGGGCATCCCCAGCGCACTTATGGCGGCAATTGCAAACAAAACAGGTGATGGACCGAATGTGGATCAATGTCACACATTCATCCCAGTCCAAAGATCTGGGCGCAAATCCATCGTTTTTTTGCACTCCACACCACCCTGGGTTAGACAATGGCGATATGCAAATCAGCTCTGACCCTGTGCCCCATGGGAACAGTCCAGTCCGAACTACAAAAGCCATGTCCTTCCCAGAACGGAATCAAGCATCCGAGGACCGGACCGGTTTCGAGGTAACACCTCTCATCAGCCCGGCTAGCTTGACTCCAGTGGTGTGGAGTGCCTGGGACCCACGTCTGGGCATCCCCAGCGCACTTATGGCGGCAATTGCAAACGAAACAGGTGATGGACCGAATGTGGATCAATGTCACACATTCATCCCAGTCCAAAGATCTGGGCGCAAATCCATCGTTTTTTTGCACTCCACACCACCCTGGGTTAGACAATGGCGATATGCAAATCAGCTCTGACCCTGTGCCCCATGGGAACAGTCCAGTCCGAACTACAAAAGCCATGTCCTTCCCAGAACGGAATCAAGCATCCGAGGACCGGACCGGTTTCGAGGTAACACCTCTCATCAGCCCGGCTAGCTTGACTCCAGTGGTGTGGAGTGCCTGGGACCCACGTCTGGGCATCCCCAGCGCACTTATGGCGGCAATTGCAAACAAAACAGGTGATGAACCGAATGTGGATCAATGTCACACATTCATCCCAGTCCAAAGATCTGGGCGCAAATCCATCGTTTTTTTGCACTCCACACCACCCTGGGTTAGACAATGGCGATATGCAAATCAGCTCTGACCCTGTGCCCCATGGGAACAGTCCAGTCCGAACTACAAAAGCCATGTCCTACCCAGAACGGAATCAAGCATCCGAGGACCGGACCGGTTTCGAGGTAACACCTCTCATCAGCCCCGCTAGCTTGACTCCAGTGGTGTGGAGTGCCTGGGACCCACGTCTGGGCATCCCCAGCGCACTTATGGCGGCAATTGCAAACGAAACATGTGATGGACCGAATGTGGATCAATGTCACACATTCATCCCAGTCCAAAGATCTGGGCGCAAATCCATCGTTTTTTTGCACTCCACACCACCCTGGGTTAGACAATGGCGATATGCAAATCAGCTCTGACCCTGTGCCCCATGGGTCCAGTCCGAACTACAAAAGCCATGTCCTTCCCAGAACGGAATCAAGCATCCGAGGACCGGACCGGTTGCGAGGTAACACCTCTCATCAGCCCGGCTAGCTTGACTGAGGTGAGTGTGTGACATTGATCCACATTCGGTCCATCACCTGTTGTGTTTGCATATTCCGCCCTAAGTGCGCTGGGGATGCCCAGACGTGGGTCCCAGGCACTCCACACCAATGGAGTCAAGCTAGCCGGGCTGATGAGAGGTGTTACCTCGAAACCGGTCCGGTCCTCGGATGCTTGATTCCATTCTGGGAAGGACATGGCTTTTGTAGTTCGGACTGGACTGTTCCCATGGGGCACAGGGTCAGAGCTGATTTGCAGATCGCCATTGTCTAACCCAGGGTGGTGTGGAGTGCAAATAAACGATGGATTTGGGCCCAGATCTTTGGACTGGGGTGAGTGTGTGACATTGATCCACATTCGGTCCATCACCTGTTGTGTTTGTAAACACAGGGGCGGCCTTAGGCATGTGCAAGCTGTGTACCTGCACAGGGCCACCAAACCCCAGGGGCCACCACGCCAATATATTTCCTTAATATAATAATCCTCTGAGGATGGATACATATTTGCGTGGCAGCCCCTGGCAGGGATTGTGCGGCCTCCGGCTCTGTTCCATTTCCAAACACCCTGACCCCCCTCTTCACTGGCCTCTGCGCTCCGCCCCGCCCGGACCCCCTCTTCCGGGGCCCCCTACCTACGCTCCCTGCTCAGGGCCACCATGAGCCTAGAGCCGCCCCTGGTAAACACACCAACCATGAATAAATATCTGGTCAATTTTCAAAATGGATCCAAAGCCTTTATGAAGGACTTTCACTCAGTTAAATTTGTGGTTGGAATAATTAGTAAACTCAGAGTACAGCAGATGGAAAGGTAAGTATGGCTTTAGCAATTTAAAAGGCGTCAGTCTGGCAGTAGATGGATTTCATTCTACATTTTCAGGTGGAACATGCATCGGGTTAGAAATAGATTCTGAATCACTATATGGAGGGGGCATGTTATGGGCATCCTTTTCAAACTGTGACACGTATTCCAATGTACCAGCGGTTAGTGACATATGCTGGCCACAAGCCCTTGATCAGTTACTGACTCCCAAGTTCGGGTGGTAAACTGACTCGCAAAGGGGAAGGGTCCTCTTTTGACCCCTTCCCTTTTTAGAATGTTGAAACAGAATTTTCAAACACAGATCTGTTTTCTTTAAGTAAAATGAGTCTCATTAAAAAGGGTTTCTTTATTTAAAACAGTCAATCTTCTTGCCTCTTGCAGGCCACCGTCCCTGTGATTGTGGCTACACACAAGGATCGCAAATTGCAGCCTGCCTAATTTTGCAATCGTTCTACAACCCCTGCAATTCAGCAATTCGTTAACTGATGTACATATCGGGTTGAAAATCATAATCTATTCGCAAAAAATCGGAGCGCAATCTCAAACACTTTTTGTAAATGGAGTAACATCAATTCAGCCACTTCATGAAATGCTATCATAACCCGCAATTCAAAACTTTATAAGAATGAAGAGTGTGTTTGAAATGTAAATAATTGTGAAACGCACCAGCAAACTGGGGCACTAGGGTGATGGAAATAAGGGCTTTAGGTGCAAACAATATTTAAAGTCTATTCAATGTGTGCATATATTATGGTGGTTTAGGAGTATGTTTTTGAAAGATGGTTAAATATTATTAAAAGCAAACAGTGTTGACACCAGAATGACATTTGTGATCCGGTGGTATAAAAAAAAAACTTAAATTATGATCATAGGCTGGGAATTCTTTTATTTTATGTGTTATGCCTCATCCCCACGGGTATTTAATAGGCAGCCTCCTTTTATGTAGGTCTGGAGCTTGCCAAGACTTTTTGATTTTGATAAAAGTATTTATATGAAATACTTATTAGGGGCTTACAGCCAGCCTCCTTCATCCATTGGTCTATCATTGTCCCATTCACTTTTTTGTTTTTGACTACTACAGCTTATAGCAGGGAGCCTTGGGTCAGTCCACTTGAACCGTTAGCTTACTTCATTTTAAATTATGGTATTCTGCTCTTTCACAAAGAGCATATCTGCACATAACTGGTTCTTTTCACTGTTTGGCTAAATGTACTTTGTGAGGTCAAAAAAATTGGTCTTAGCCAATGTGTTTTTCCTATAAGGTCCTCAATAATAAAGTTTTACAAAAACCATAACAAAATAAGCATTGACAAGGCCAAAAGGCTGGAAGCCAAAGTCAGACTTAATAGCTTTGCCAATGCTTATCGCGATTAGAATTGTTATTCAGTCGCGTTCAGCATTTATTGCATTTTTCCTGTGCCATTACTGGAAGGGGCTTTTTTTTTTATTCTTAATTTAAATATATGAAAAAATGACCTCATGCATAATTCATTTGCGTGACCTCCACGTCCCGTATCGCTTTACATTACAACGTGAGTGCCTTCAAAGCGTGCGCTGGACCACATTGCCCCCGAGAGCACTTTGCAATAAGAAGAAATGAGCAGCTGAGGCCCTACAAATACATAATGAAACATTGGAAATGATAGCCTGCGGGAACACCTGATAGGAGCACAGTGGACGTTTAGAAGTAATGCAAATATATAAAATAAAAAGGGTCATCAAAAAATAACTGGACCCTGCATTTTAATACAAGTATATTTCAGTTATATTGTACTGTAAAAGCAGTGGCATCAGCAGTAACTGAGTTAAAGTCTTGTTCAAAAAGAATTCTAATTCAGGCACCGATACAACACAAACTTAAAAACGCCATATGTGTGGCATTCCATAATTCTGTGTACTTGCCCACTAGCAAAAGAAGCACTGTATGTTTTTTCAAGCATGGGCTAGTAGGCACTAGTATACTGCAGAATGAAATCCAATATCACCAACTGTCATGTTCACTTATGCAGCCTTTCCTGTTCTAGAAGTCGAGCTTTGAAACGCGTCAAATAAGCAAATATTATTTTTCTCCAAACCAGTACAATGCTACATAGCCAATAGGGCCGGTATTGCTCTTCGTTTGAGGTTGGATTTGGAAAACCTAAAGGTCATCCCTCTAATAAATGTGTTTTTTTAATTTTCTCACCACCTCCCATCATGTCAGTAGCATTCCCGAAGTTAGGAGTGTTCAACTGCACCGGAGTTGTTCCGAATATTCTGTGTTTGCACTTCGTAAGTAAGTTCTCTTCAGATTTGTCGTATGTATATTTATCTTATATGTGTATCCAGAAAATCGGACATGGATCTCTCCCGAACCTAAGTTGACCACCCTGTTTTGGGATATGAAAGGAACAAAGTTGTTCAGCTGTCATTTGTCCCAGTTGGACCTATAGGGAAACACAGCCGTTTTTTTCATGTACACAGGTCTCTTCCTAAAGTTGCCTACACTTTTACACGATGACTTCTGATGCGCATTTGCATTTGTGACAATCTGGATCCGTTTCTTGGAAACTATACCTGTTCACAGAATCAACTTCGCAAGAACACTATCATGCCACCTTGACACTATGTACAAGGGGGCAGATTTATGTTAACTGGCGCATCCTGAGGGATGCGCCAGTTAACATGCGCCACAGTGCGCCACAGCTACGCCACCCATGGTGCGCCGCATTTATGATGCGGCGCACCATGGGGCAAAAACGGCACAGATGCGTGACGCATCTGTGCCGGAAATGTGGCGCATTGCTGGAGTTGCGTCGCAAGCGCGACGCAGCTCCAGCAATGCTCTGGGGGGGCCTATTCTTTCAATGCTGCCTCAAGCCTTACGCCTGCTTCAAGCAGGCGCAGGGTTTTGACGCAGCATTGCCCTGAAAGTGACTTAGTGAAATCTCATAGATTTCACTCAGCCACTTTCAGGAGGCGTTCCTGCGCAGGAACGCCCCCCCTGCGCAGGAACGCCTCCTCATGGCGCAGTGCTGTACAACGTGACGCATCTCCTAGATGCGTCACGTTGTAAATAGGGCGCAGGGATGCGCCACGTTTCCGTGCCGTTGCATCACGCAACGGCGGCGTAAACGTGGCGCAAGCCCTTCATAAATCTGCCCCAAGGTTTATATAAACGCTGTGCAAATGTGCTGTTGATTTCGTACATATGGTGACATAGCTATATGTGACAAACAAACAATGGCAGCCTGATTAAGATCTCGGCCCAAGGTTAGAATGCCTTTTGTTATAAATAAACATCAGTTTCCGGGTGTTGGCAGAGTGCTTTGCTGTCTTTGTGAGGTCTCTACATGCTGATGTTACCGCCCAGCGGTCTGCTGATATCTCTTCGAGGGGTAACCAGCTCGTGACCACAACACGGATCTACATTCTTTCCCTTCAGGCAACGGGGGTTGGATCATACAGCACAAGGATTCTTGGCAGAACAGACACACACCCTACCCACTTTGGTTAGGGGACGCGGAGTAAGAGTACCCCAGATTCCAATATCGTTTTAAATGCCTGGATATATACATTATTGTAGTACTATGGTGGAACATTTTATCATGTTCACTGTCCTGATACTTCTCATAACTTTAATTTGCTTCTGACTACTGATCATTGCAGCACATATATTTTATACAAGAATCACAATGTTCAATAAATATTGAACACGTCCCACTATATAGTCCATGTATATTTCTCTGAGAGGAAGAGAGCATGAGTGACTGAGCAAAAAGGTTCTAGATCTGTTACAACGATTCCTGAGGGATCAGGGATGTCATGTTCAGTGATTGCCAGAACCATTTGTTACCTGACTAGGTCTAGGGGGTGTATGGTGGCACTGTGAGCTAGGTGGCCTATAGGACAGTATATCCCGAGAGGGTGCATGGAATCAGCCTGGCACCATTCCAATGGTTATGCTGTCCACAAACATGCAGTTCCTGCCGTAAGGGTGGAAACTACATGATGGCAAGGATGCCTTTTTGTTATACATAAACATCTGTTTCTGAGTGTTGGCGGAGGAGAGCTTTGCTGTCATTGGCGAGGTCTCTACATGCTGATGCTTCGCCCCAGCATCTTGGTGATATCTCTACGAGGGGTGTCCAGCTTGTGACCACGACGGGGACCGATATTATTTCCCATTCAGATAACAAGGTTAAGATAATGCAGTTTGGGGGTGTTTTGCACAGAACACACACACGCCATAGACACTTAGGTTAGGGGATACATAGTAGGAGCACACCAGATTTATATATTGTTTTATATGCTTGGATATATACATTTTTTCAGCATAATGGTGGATCTTTTCATTCTCGTCAGTGTCCTAATACTTCTCATAACTTTCATTGGCTTCTATCTGCTTATTAATCATTGCAGCACATATATTTTATACAAGAATTGTTTTTGTTCAATAAATATTGAAAATGTTCCACTGTGCATTCCTTGTATATTTCTCTGAGAAAGAGAGCACGAGTGACTGAGCAAAGGTTTCTAGATCTGTTGTCAAGATTCCTAGGGGATCAGTGTTTTCATTTTCAGTGGTTGCCAGAACCATTTGCGACACGCCTAGGATTAGGGGGCTTATGTGGTTCTGTGAGCTAGCTGGCCTATAAGACGACATAAACTGAGGGAGTGCATGGAGTCAGTCTGGCACCATAACAACGGTTATGCTGTGCACAAATGCACAGTTCCTACCATAGGGTGGAAACTACACAACAACAAAACACCTCTGCACACGAACCACACAGCACAAGTCTGAGTCAACCAACAGTGCCATCTTGCTCCAGTGACCCTCAAGAGCCCAGCCCTTCCTTTGGGTTCTGCTGGACTTGTCCCAAAGTCCCCACTTGCAGCGTTTTTCTTGTTAGAGGTTTCACTATTGACTTTAGTGGGTAGCGCTTGAGGCTACCATCATGACCAGCACCTCTGCACCTATACACACCAGGGCAGGTAAATACAAACTGCTGGTGGTTCTTTGGACCTTGGCACCTCAGCACCTTAAGTCTAGAAGAATAACCCTGAGAATCATTTGTAAGTGTGTCTATGCAGTGAATGCTTCTCCCATTGGATAAAATTACTGCCTCAAATCTGACAACTGTGATTTTCTACTGTTTTTCCTGTGGATCTATAACATCTAAAGTACTTATCTGATTCCAACAATCTAGGTGTCTAATATTATATAAAAATCTGTTTTATATTTCTAAATTGATCTGAAGTTTCTTCTTAAGTGTGTGTTTCATTTATTGAATCTGTGTGTACAACAGATGCTTAACACTACCCTCTGATAAGCCTAAATTGCTCATCTACACTACCACAAAGAGAGCGTTTGAAATTATTAATTTAAACTCTGTAAACTAATATGGGTTGTATGGACTTTCTGCATAGTGTACCTAATTTGGTGCGCTACATAGAAAGCCAGCTCAGTGTGTATGTGATTGGTTAAGCTGCAGCATGAGTTAACTGCTGGTCAATTAATATTGGCTAATTTTCTTAAAACATTGCTCAAATTTCTTATGATTAATAGAGAATTTCAAAACTGTAAAGAAATGTGGTGTGAAGAGCAAATTGCTACACAAATCTTTTCTTTCACAATTTCACTTGCACAGAATTCAGAAGACAAGAATAGAGGTGATTTAGTAGTACCAAATAGATTACCACCACATGTCAGAGAAAGAATAGATCTAACTGATTCTCCATACCAACAAAGAGATGGAGACCTGTGGGTTGATGGCTCATGCTTCAAACTACCAGACTGTAGAGCAACAGCAGCATATACTATTACTACCCTTGAGACACTGTGGAGACATGTAAAATATCACAATGTTCTTCACAAGCTGCCGAGGTTAGTGCATTGACTAGAGCATGTGAAATATTTAACAGACTAATGGTGAACATTTATACTCATAGCAAGTATGCCTTTAGCGTGGCTCAGAATTTCGGGAAATTGCAGAAGGAGAAAGGTTTTCTTACCTCTCAAGGATACAACATGGTACCTTAGTTGAAAAAGTGCTCAATGCATTACCCAAGCATTTAGCCATTATAAAATGCACTGCTCATAAAAAAATTGTGAATGATGTGGGGAAGGGGAATGCAGTAGGAAAGGAAACAGCCAAAGGGACTATTCCCTCACTTATGTGTCTTATGTAATATAGCCAGCTGAAACAGATGAACCAAATTCAAACAGGCACAGTGTTGGGGAACTGCAAAAACTAGCCACACAGGAGGAATTGACTAAATGGGCCGAATCTGGGAAACAGGTAGATGGAATGTGGAAGGACAAGGAGGGTTACGTAAGATTGCCAAATCCTAAGGTCCATCAAATGGCGCTATCCATACATGAACCAGCGCATTTAGGAAGACATGCAATGTGTGCATATTTCAGTAAATGGTGAAGCAAGATCAAGTTTATAAAGTCTGTGGAGCAGATATGTATATATCTGGGACAAGATATGGCCTAATGGCTAGAGCAGTCAACCTCAAAGCTGGGGAACTGGGTTCAAGTCTCGGCTGGGACGCTCAACATCCTGTGATTCTGGTCAAATCATTTAATCTCCTTTGCCTACAAAGATTGAATGTGTCTGTATGTAACACAACTGGTGCTTATGTAAAGTGCACTGATACCTTTGCGTCGAGTTTCCGATCTATAAAACTAAAGAAAAAAAAACATGTAAAAACTTTACGGTTTGCGCAAAACATGATGCTGGAAAGGTAACTGAGACTACCCCGTACATTTTGCACCTCCTAAAGCAGCTTTTGAACACCTTAAAATGGATTTAATTGAGATGCCTCCAACTAATAAGTATTGGTATGCATTGGTGGTAGTCTGCATGTTTTCAGGCTGGGTAACAGCTATGTGACAAAGAAAAACTATGCTCTTTTCATTTGCTGAGTACTCATGAAACTGTTACAGGACAACAGTTTGGGGGGACACCACAATGCACTGCCACGTTGCATCTGTTTGATGCTTAATGAGAGACTTCTGCATACAGCTGATTAAATCTGTGCAAACTTTGCACCAGCAGGTGAAGAACGCATTGCTCACTCCTCCAACTGAAGCCAGTCACAACATTGCTTCGGTTGAGTAATGGCAAAGAACTTCCAGCAAAACAACTGTCTACAGCCTAGATGGAATGGCCCAGTACAAGTCCTGTTGGGTATCAACACTGGAGTAAAGTGCACAGACTGTAAGAACTGGATGCTTGGAATGTACAGGGGGCATCTCCAGCGACATGTCAAGAACAGGTTGGTGAGCAAGCAGATTTGGCGCAAGCAGTGCATACTGATAAATCCCAATACAATTTTCGGCCAAGAGTGTCTTCCAAATTCGACCAACAGTAGTAAATACTGAATTTGGAGCCCCATAAATACAGATGATCTCTGGAGGCCTAGCAACACAGAAGAAGACCAAGAAAGAGCCTGGACCACGGGTAGCATGGAAGAGAAACTGTCTTTGATCCACTATTTGTGCGAATAATTATAACCCTAATAACTATATTAGCGTTTTGTATAATAATATTATACAAGGCATAAGCTACAGGAACACCAGGAAGAATAAACATGGATAATGATTTAAACTTATATAAATTCACAAGAAATAATACCATGACAATATAATAGTACAAATGATGAAAGCTTACCATAAGAAAATCAATATCTCAGATTGTTATATATGTATGCGTTTGCCTGCCGAAGTGAAAAGGGGTTCCTATTTGTTACACATGACTCTATCATTTAATGCATCCTGCTATGTATTTTGGTCTCTATTTAGGACTCTTACCTTTGAGACGGAGCAGAGAAACTTAGAACATCCACGATAAAAATATTATCGTAATATAATAGACATACCTCCTCAGACCACGCCAAAAACCTTGGCATCGTACTTGATTCATCACTCGCCATGACTCAACAGGTCAACGCCGTCACCTCCAGCTGCTTTAACAACCTGAGCAACTTCGAAAGGCCTTCAAATGGATCCCACCTGAGTCAAGGAAGACTGTCACCCATTGTTGGACTTGGCCCTTTCTGCCGGGTCATCCCTGAACTTTTTGCCTTCCTCCTGTATTTTGTCCGACCTGTTTTTGTTGGTTTTATGACTCTGGGCACTTTACCACTGCATATGCTCTCCCTATTGTAAATTAATGTATGGATTAGTAACTCCATGATTGGCTGGTTTGGTTTACTTGTCAGACCCTAGTACAGTGTACTGAGTGTGCCCAGGGCTTGTGACTCAAATGCTGCTAGTGGGCTTGCAGCACTGGTTGTGCCACCCACAGAAGCAGCCTGTAAAACGTGTCTCAGGTCTGCCATTGCAGAGCCTGTGTGCAGTCTGGTACTGCCATGTTGACTGGGCAAGTGCACCCACTTGCCAGTCCCTAAACCTTCCCTTTTCTGCATATTAGTCACCCCTATGGTAGGCCCACGGTCAGGGTGCATTGTAGGTAAAAGGTAGGACATGCCCTGATATGTGTGGGATGCCCTAAATAGTGAATTACAGCCATTTTCGGTTTTCACTATAGCAAGGCTACCTGTTCCCCATAGGCCAGAATGGGCAGTTTGATTATAACATCTTATAATCCTAACTGACTCAGGGAACCAGGTAGAAATTCGAGTTTTGTATGCGTGAACTCAGAATGATAAAATACATCTTTTAGTGAAGGTGGTTTTAACATTCTGTGTTTGAAAATACCACTTTTAGAAAGTAGGTATTTTTTTTGCCTCATTGTCCAAGCCTGCCTCTGCTAGGTCGTGTATTCCTTGTCTGGAGTTTGAGTGACAGGAGCTGGGGGATTCCAGGAGACAGGGTGAGTCAGCACAGGGCTGAATAGAGCTATCTGCATGTGTTTGGGTGGGAGGAGTTGCACCTGGTACCTAAATAGGGCTGCGCCTGCCTTCCACACTGCTGGCTCCACCTCGTGTGGTGTGCCTGATGTCCCTGGCCCACCTTATCAAAGGAAAGAAGGAGTCTTGTCAACAAAGTGCTCCAGGACTGCACATAACTGGTTTGGACTGGGTACAGGACCCTCTGCCTTCAGAGGACAAAGGATTTGCTAGTATAAATATTGGGACCATGACCCAAAAACTTTAGATCACTTTTGGGAAACAAGAAGAACCTTTGCTGAGGAGAGGAACCAGAGAAACTGAGGAGGAGACTATCCCTAAGCTGATTGATGTTTGCGGGATTAGCCTGCAGTGGTTGCCTGACTGCCAAAGAAAGGAGAAAGGACTTTGTGCTACTTTCAAATCAACTTGTAAAGGATCTCCAAGGGCTTGAGATAGAGCTTACCTCCTGCTGAAATCTCAGGGACAACAGACTCCACCATCCAGCTCCCCTGCCTGCTGTTGAGCTGGCCCTTCTGAGAGACTACGTGTCGCTGGGAGTTGGAAGCGCGATTCAAGACGAAGGAGCGTGTCGCCGCCGCAATCGTTGTCGTCGCATTACTGGAGAAGAGTGTCATAGCAGACGCCGCCGTATCACCGGAGAAGTGTGCCGTCGCTGCTGCTGTCGCCATCGTATCACCCGAAGCGCCTCGCATCACTGGAGAAGAGTGTCGCCGTTGCAGCAGATGCCGTCACTTCACCGGAGAAGCATGTCGCAGGGCCTGTCGGGAGTGCACGCATCGTTGTCGCATCAAGAAGGAAACACATTTTGTTTCATTGCACCGGATCTTCATTGCATCACGGCGCTGCTGGTCGCATCACCACGAAAGCGCAGTAAGAAACCGATGCATCACCTCCCCACGCGCGCAAAGAACCACCGCTTCCCCTACGCAGGAGTAGGGACCCGACGCATCACCGTTCTTGCGTGTAAAGAACCGACTCATCACCTTCCCTGCAACACTTTCATTGTATAGCATTACGCATCCAAATGTACATTGAACTCAAAGTGTTGCATCTTACATCTAAAGAGAACTAAGCTCTCCCTACTATTTTTGAAGTAGAGTATTGTGGATTTTTGTCGTTTGTGGTCTTGTGTTACGTTTATATAAAAATACTTATTTTTATACTACAACTTGTGTGGCGTCCACCTGTATTGTTGTCACTGGGTTACTGTATGGTTTTACAAATGCTTTACACGCTGTCTCTGAGATAAGCCTGCCTGCTTGTGCCAATCTACCAAGGGGGTGAGCAGGGGTTGTTTTAGGAGTGTACCCCTTACCCTGACTAGACACAAGGGTCCCTATTTGGTCAAAGGTACCTACCTCTGCCAACTAGAGACCCCCAAATCTAACACCCATACACTCATCACCAGCAAACTCCATTATGATAAGGCTCTGTACATCTGCATTTCAAATCACTACTCCGCAAACTCCAGACGATACAGAACACAGTGGCCAAACTCATCATTAACATCCCACAGCACAAACACATCAACCAACACCAGTGAAGATTCCACCTGCTCCCCATGGAGAAGAGAGTCACCTTCAAAATCCTTACCCACGCCTACAAATGCCTTCACAACAGCGGACCCAAATATCTCAAAGACAGAATAAACTTTGACGTACCCAAAAGGAACCTCTGATCTGCCAACTTCGCACTAGCTGAAACCCTGCGCATCCACAGAGCCAGAGCAGGTGGAAGATCGTTCTCCCACATTGCAGCTAAAACCTGGATCGAGCCACCGACAGACGTCAGACGCACCCCCTCCCTGAACACCTTCATGAAGACCCTCAAGACCCAGCTCTTCGGCTGAAATGGAGTTCCATGCCTCCCCTCAGTGCCTTGAGACCCAAACGTGGGAGTAGCATGCTTATGAATCCCTCATTGATTGATTGATTGATTGACAAGTCACCATTCATTCTTGATGTATGGAATGGGTGATATCAGGTAATAAAGGCTGAGCAGACCTCAATTATAAATACAATACATCATTGGGAATTTCTAGATTTAATCTGGAATATTACTTCTATCCAGGTGTATTTGAAGTTGAGAAGGAGATTAAAGGTGAGCATCTGTCTAATGGATGAAGGAAGGATACCAGTAGGAGATAGTGAATGTGAGTAGCATTTCAATATAAGCAACACCTCCTCATTAGGCTGTCCAATTTTTGGGGAAGAAAGTATATTTTATATGTGGGGAAAGGGCATACACCTGGTTACTAAATGACTAGGGAGGTTCTTGCTATAAAGAATGGGTATTTCCTACTTTGTTACACCGACCAAAAGACATTTACAATAACATATATTGAGAAAATACAATTCCGCAGTTAGGGCAAAAAAGAAGGGTACAGCAGACTGATACATCAGCCCAAGAAGGAGGTACATTGGAGAGGGTGTTGTGTAGTTACTACAGGGATGGCGTGGCTAGCAGCCGAAGATGGCGGTCACCTAATCCACGAGCTCCAGGTCTGGGTCGATAATATGGCAAATATCGTCCCGAAAAATCGACCCTAACGACACTGAAGCATACCAGTGCTACCCCTGCAACGGGGAGTACATTACAGCTTAGCAGAGGAGTAGGAAATTGCAGTGGAGGCAATGGACTTCCCCTCACCAGCCGTGACCCCGTGAGCTACATTGAGGCCTGTTCCGCGCCGGGCTCAATTGCTGGTTCCTGTGGGCGCAGAAGCCCACTACTTGGGGCGGAATTGCTGGAGTGCCCCAACGTCCTGCTGAGGGACAGTCCTGAGGACCGGGCCGTTGTCGCCTCCAGAGAGACAGTGCAGGTGCAGAAGGGTGACCTGGACGGCCTTGTTGAGGCCAGGCCTGTGGACCCGCCTAGAGGTAGGTGATGGAGTGATGAGCGGCCTTGCAGTGGTGGCTTTGCAGACGCCAGCTGGTGCCTGGCCGAGACTGACTAGTCCGCAGTTGACTGAGGAACAGGCCACGTTGGTGCCTTGGGACTTGACCGGGGCTCTTCACGCTGGCTCGATTAAGGCCCTAATCCACTGTCCTGCACCACTGGCGTTGAGGAGGCGGGACATTGTGGGAGGGAGCTGCCACCCTCTGCCGAGGCCCGAGGGGCGTTCATCTTCGGAGACGACCTATTGCGAGGCTGAACACTGACTGGCTGACTAGGTGGCAGAGGAACCTGGTGGCTGTCCCCGGGAGCCCGAAGGGGGCTGGTGGAGCTGGATATCGATGCCCGGGAGGGACTCACAGCGGGTAAGGAAGCACTTGCTGCAACAATCACCAGCTGGGGCCTGTAGGTGGCCAAACTGAACTGCCTATCTGCTTCTCCCTCACTGCATGTCTCCCGACCTGCCCCGGGCGCAACCCGGAGGCTGTATAGTCCCACATTGAATGTGCTTATCCCCTAAGTGGGGCCCCCGAAACTTGGGCCTGTGTGAAACACCACAAAGGCCCCGAATTGTGGGGGTAAAACATGGCAGTCCCAGTGGTAGCTGGTGGGTTATGAATCGGAGGTCCTGCTGGACCACCTCAGGAAAGATACTATCGGGGATGGGAAGAGGACCCTTTCTGATTGCACCTCTCCATGGTAAAACTTGCAAGAGGCCTGAGAACACACCTAGCCTGGCAGTAACACCAGAGTGTATACAGGAAACACATCCACGAGTGCCTTGGAAACCCTAAGCGGGCCAGGAAGACCTTCTCAGCAGAGGACCGCTTGAAAACCAGCTCATACCACAGAATCACCTGAGTGGGGGCCTGATAAATTGGAACAATATCTACCTTTCTCTGACCCCCTCACTGGCCAGCGAATAGATGACAATGGGGTACACAAATACTAAATCAGAGGCGTTGGCGGCGAGGGCTCGGTCTCATTCCTTGCCTTCGGAGGCCTCTTCAATATACTGTACACATGGCGAGGATGACCCTTCAAACCCCCCTATAGACAAGCTGGACATGATACTGCAGGAGATACGGGAGTCCAGATCAACCATTGCACAACAAATTAGGGTGATCTCTACAGAACTAAATTTGCTAAATGATGACCACAGAAAATTGTCGGACAGTGTCAAGACCTCGGAGATGTCACTGGACTATGCTGTGCCTAAGTTAAAAAAACATGATGTCCAGATATCACAATTACGCCAGCTAATAGAAACCCTACAGGCCAGGGTGGATGACTCGGAAGGGAGATCCATACAAAACAACGTACGTATAGTGGGACTCCCAGAGGGGTCGGAAGACCCACAGCCAACATTGTTCATTGAAGACTGGCTCAAGACAAAGGTAGCCCACAGGGACTGTCGTATTTCTTTACTGTAGAGCGAGCGCACAGAGTGCCTACAGCAAAACCTATACCAGGTGCAAATCTGCGACCGGTTATAGCAAAGATCCTAAATTACAGAGACAGAGATCGACTCCTGCAAGTTGCTCGAGACAATGGTCCCCTCCAGTTTAACAATACGGTCTCCATATTCCAGATTATACACTGGAGGTACAGTGTAAGCGATCTTCATTTATGGAAGTCAAATCCAGAGTTTCAGCAGCCAGCCTTACATAGGCCCTCCTATTCCCAGAATTTCTTTTAAATCCTGCATCAATCCAAGAACCCTCTTATTTGAAATGCCTGAGAGTGCCTGGGATTGGATGGACAGAAACGTCTCAGAGACTAGTAGAAAAGACCGCCAAGATCCATTACAACCAAAAACACAAAGACTCCAACGTAGGCACAGGCGAGGTCTAATCACACAGGAAACCCTAATAAAAGGCCCATCTCCTAAAATGGTATTGGAGGGCATAAAAGAGGCTCTTAAGTCGGCATCTGCCTTGAGAACTGTCCGCCCGCCAATTAGTTCCAGCCCAACAGGAGAGGAAACTTTTGACTCGGACTCGGGGGGGGGGGAGTGTTGCATTATTTCCTACAGTGTCCGCACAATTAAGCAATGACCCGCTAGGGTGAAGGGTACAGGGAAATTGCCTGGCCAAGAGAAGGGGGTGGGGGCCCGGACCCTCCACCCCGATAAAGAACATGGGGATGAATGGTTAAACCACACTAATCTACTAGCCTGCAGTTACAGGAAATACATATACTCTGTACCCAGAGCAGTGCCCTACTCCCTATAAATCATGAAAGAGTTGTTCTAAAAAGCCTATGACATTACAACACGTCATGGTATATTACCCATGGTCCAGCTTGTATGGAGCTGCGCCACCTACACTAAGTTACTCACACTCCTACTGCGGTAGTAGCCAACCCCGCTAGTGAAGGTTCATGTTCAGATCATAGTTAATCATGTATTGTTTAAGGGTTTATTTGGTCGAACGAAGGTTGATCAATTGATCGAGTATTGGGATGTTGGTTTTGGGTCAAGCTTGAGATTGGTCTGGGTGACATTATCAGGAGTGGGAGGCCATTGGGGGTTCAGGGACTGGGGATTACAGACTTGCAAGTCTCATTCAAATGACATCAATGGTTAAAACATACAATTTGTTAAACTGGAATATAAGGTGTATGGGCTCGATCCACAAACGTCACAGGATACTGGCCCAGTTGCATCGTCACTATGCTCAAATTGTATATCTTCAGATAACAAACTTAATGTCCACTGAAACCCTTAAATTGCAGAGGACAAGTTTATGCCACGGCCTATTCCGTCTTCTCTCGTGGTGCGGCATTGTGGATATGTGCAGGGATCCCCTTCTCTCTGATTGATAGCAAAATTGACAACCAAGGTAGATATGTGTTGTTACATGGCACATTAGATGGATGAAATGTGGTATGGGGTCAATATATGCACCTAACACTGACCAAGAAGCATTTCTATCCCGCCTATCTACCGCCCTTGCGGGATGGTCACAATACCCCTGGCTATTAGCGGGAGATTTCAATGCGATCCTCGATGTGAGTCTGGATCGCTCACACCCACCACTGCCGGGAGCAAATACAATACAACAGGCTAAATATTTGCCCCAATGGATCACAGGGTGGAACCTAGGGGATGTCTGGCAACTTCGAAATATAAATATGAGGGAATATTCCTTTTTTTACACCCCCAAGGATTACACTCTCGCCTAGATAGATTCCTTTGCACAGCAGACCTTCTCCCATCTATACTGCACACCACTTATTTAGGTTAGACAATCTCTGACCACAACCCGCTAATACTGACCATTAAGTGGGGCTGCATCCCCTCCCCAACTCCAACATGGCGGTTACAGCCGTCACTTTTTGAAGTCCCAGGGTTCAGGAACGCAATAGCCAAATTGATTATCTCCTACTTTGCTGATAACGAGATCACGGGCACAATGAGATCAATAGAATGGAAGACCTTCAAAGTAACAATCCGAGGGCCCGTTATGGGGCAGGTGGTGAGGGTCAGGTGGGAGATCACTTGGGACATAACGGAATTGGAGACATTACAATCTAGAAGCCAGGGTGAAGTATGCGGAATACCTACAGTGCTTGCAAATAATAGACTTGAACGCATATACAAAGCGCACACACACAGACGCGGATAAATCTAGCATGCTGCTGGCATGCATAATAAGACATCTATCTTCCCCGACGCTGATACTAGCGGTACTCACTATAGATAATAAACTGGTTACCACACAGATAGACATTAACAAAGCATTTCAGGATCATTATACACACTTGTACGCATTGCCATTCCAACCCCCAGTGGAGACAATGGGTTCCTAACAGCTGGTTCGAATGAGGAAGTTGCAGGCTTAAGAATTACTCAAATGGAAATCTGAGGAGCTATCAAAGAACGAGATCGCAACAAAATGCCAGGCTCTGAGGGACTCCCTGTTGAATTTTCTTCTACATATGCAACACTGCTAGTTCCCAGGCTGCCACAATTATATAACACATCTCTAGAAGAGGGATATTTGCCCCACAAAACTAGGGAGGCAGTTCTGACCTTCTTACTTCAGCCAGGTAAGCCTCGTATGGAACTCGCAACCAATCGTCCCCAGTCCATTCTCAACACAGAATACAAGATTCTTAGTAAGATACTGGCATCTCGCCTACTCCCTCTCTACCCTGGGCTGATCCACACAGATCAGTGCAGCTTTATACCCTGCCGCAGTACATCCCTCAACATCCGTCGCCTCATCACCCTCAAGAACACAGCACAGGCACAATTCCCAAATGCAGGATGTCTATCTTTAGATATCAGTCAAGCCTTCAATACATTAAGTTGGTCGTACATGCTGGTGACATTGGAAAAGTTTGGGGTACCTCTGGAGTACTGTTGCTGGGTGAAATTACTGTATACAATGCCAACAGCGAGGGCAAAAACAGCCAGATTATTTACCTTGCACACCACATATTTTGCAGAACACGTCAAGGCTTCCCCCTCTAAAGGTTAATATTTGTACTGGTAATGGAGCCCCTTGCTCAACATTTTCACCGAGCAATGCGTACATACGGCATACCAATAGACCCGGTCACACATTCGCAATCACTGTATGCTGACGATATGTTGTTGTATCTTAAGAACATACAGGTGGATTTACAGCCATTGGCAGAGCTTCTGGCCCGATTCGGATCCATATTGTGGCAAAAGTGCCTCAAAATCTTTATTGTACTCCTTTTATGACAATTGCAACTAGCCAGCTTGGTCCTTTGGCCCGGTCACACTCACAGTAGAACCGGTTACCATTAAATACCTCGGAATCCAGATATATAGGACGATGTCTGACATACTGGACAGAAATCTGGTCCGTACTATAAACTCCTTAAAGTCACAGATTACCTTTTGGATTAAAAGGCCCCTAACGAAAACATGTCGAAAGGCAGAGGCAAAAATGATGATGCTGCCAAGACTTCTATATCAGTTTGTTAATCTCCCAGTAGTGATGCTAGCTGGATTTTTAAAACTATAGACTCTTTATTGACTGAGCTGGTGTGGGAAACGGGATGCCATCGCATAGCCCTCGCTAAATTACAATTGCCCATGACTCAAAGAGGTATGGGAGCTCCAGATTTTAAGGCATACTGCATAGTGGGTCAATTACAGTGGTTGGCATACTGGCTGGCAGGCTAACACCTGTTCAAAATCAGGTATACACCTGCTCAACTTTGAAATGGAAATCTACAAGCACTGCTCTGTCCCTACTCTAAAAGGCAGACAGATATTCCCCCACTTCTCCAGACAGCATTATACTATTGGAGAGTAGCACTGTAAGCAGCACCCACCGCAAAGTTGGAAATACGGAATGCGACCGCCAGGTTGGCAGTCGCATCATAATCAGTGGTGCGGGACCTCCGTGCGTCTGGCAGCCGGTCCTAGCACCGCTAGGGTGGCGGGCGGACAAAAGTCCACCCGTCATCCTAATCAGCCCCTTTGTCTCAGAGATATACACAGAATAAATGGTTGGGACGTTTTCAATAAGCATTTATTGAACCAGCGTCATTCTAGTACAAAATACGTGTGCTGCAACAACCATGAGACAGAAACATGTATACGGTTATAAGTACCAGCAGAGTGAAGAAAAGGTAGAATCCTACCATAGTGCTAAAACAATGAATATATGCAGGCATATGGATACATGACAGTAATAATGCATACTCCTACTATGCAAACCCTAACTAGATGTACCTAAGTGTACCTAGCATGTATGTAGGTGTATAGCCAAGAATCCCCTTAAGAAATAGGCTTTGACAGATGGGATCTCATTGGCATTACGCAAATCAAAGACCTCTGGGGAGAAGGGGGAGTTAAGTCTTTCAATACATTACAGACTGAACACTATCTAGCTGCTACAGAATACTTCCGTTATACCCAAATCCTACACTCCCTCTGCACGCATATACCAGTGGGCATGGCACCTCCAACCGCCTTGCCATTAGATGACTGAATCCTGGATGGCCATCTTCCCAAAAAGACGATTACCCTAATATATTAAAAACTGAAAAACAACATGACTGACCCCCTCCAGGTGTTAATGGGAGAAGTGGACGGGAGAAGGGATTGAGATAGATGACGTAGATTGGCAAGGGGCAGTTTCATCTCCTAAAGTGGTTACCATACCAGCGCGCCTTCGATTGATTCAATTGAAAATCCTCCATCATGTGTACATCACTGGGCCATGCCTGATCCACAAGATGTAGTGTTTATATAGCCAAAAGGTACCCTCAGGGGTTCTACTTAGTAGTGTACTATGGGCATGTCGGGCAAGGATGACGATAGTGGTGACCTTATACAAATTTATTATGCAGATGATGGTAATCCTGCTGTGATACTGAAAATCCTCATGCATAATTAATGAGGCTAGTTTTGGGAGAAAACCACACAACATTTATGTAGCATCTAACAAGGTAAAAAGGCAGCGCCAGTCCTGTTATGTAGAACAATGGTAGGACAGATCTATAGGTAAAGGGTTGTACAATAAGCTAGGCCTATATTGGGGTACATTGGGGTTCATAACACCAACTCCTCATCCGACTGGACGACATAATAATAAATGCTAAAATATGCCTGTTCAAAAAGCATAAGAACATTGCTAAAATATGACTTTAAAAACATCTAAGAACATGGTATATGTTAAAAATGGTGTAACCATACAAAAGCTCTATAAGTTCTCTAAAAGGTCAATATACTGTACGAACAACTGACCATGCCGAAAGACAAAATGCTCAGTGACAGCAGAAGTGGAAAAATAAAGCAAAAATTATGTTGTTGATTTCCAATTTGGGTTGTTTTCGAAAAAGGCTGAATTGCACACGGATAGCCAGATGTTTATGTGTCCTGTGTGAGAGACGCAACATCACTGTTGCCTGCCTTCACAGAGGACGGTCCCTGTGACACCTCTTGGATCAGGTCAATGGAGCAAAGGTGATCCTCTCCGGTGCTGAGGAAGCACTTGATGCCTGTCAGTCTGGCACAGAGCCGGTGTCCATTCCAACAGGAGCTGAAGCATCCTTTTGTGGCTCTAATAATGCGGAGATCAGGATTGGAATATGCTGAGGACATTGCACTATATGGGCCCTTACTGGGCCCAGAAGTACATCCGCTCCAGAAACGCAACCGACGGAAGTGTTAGACAGATGTCCAACACGCATTCATGTCCGCAGAATAGGCAGCAGAGTACAGGCAAGAAGCAGTCTACCCAGATTGATCTGGACGTTACAAATCAATGCTCTCTTAGCTCCTGAAGCCGAGTTTTGCCCAAATGGTGTACCATGCTTTCCAAGAGCGCTTTTTACATCTCCTTGAAATTAGGGACGTAGCAGAAAAATAAAATTTAGGATACCCACTGCTTGGAGTAGGATCCGTGGAAGCTCTCCAAAAATGATTCTAAATACAGAGTAAATTAAGGATGGAATAACTCCAAAACCGGTCTGAAAGGTGCATAATAGCCCAGAACCTATGGTCTTAAATAGGTGTGCTACCCCACTCGTATCAGACATGTTAAAGATACGATGTACCATTTTCCGAAATGGAGCAGTAAGTTAGTTCTCAGCTGAAGGGGAGACATCTGTTACAACGCAGGCATTACAAGGCAATGCCTTTACAACACATCCATTACAATGCAGACACCATTACATCGCATGCCATTACAACGCACATACCTTTACAACGCATGCCATTACAACGCATGCTATTACAACGCATGCCAATACCAGCGCATTTGTAAGTATAGTATATTAAGCATTTGTTAGGTTGTGGTCATCTTTTTCAATTAATACTCGGGTATTATTATTAATAGATTCTATTTATTAAAAGGGAGATTTATATTATATAAATATTAAATATTTTTAAAAAATTGTTGTGGTAGTTTATTTTAATACTCAGGCATTAAATTGAATACAAGAGTATATTTAAAAAAAATATGGGAAAAATATTTTTATTAAAAAATTAAATTGAGAGGGAGATTGATTTGTAGAGTATTAATACTAGAGTATGTCTAATTAAAAAAAGAATGAGTATACAATAGGTATTGGAATATTAAAGAGTCATAAAGACATTATATATATTTTGTTGTTAACCCCTTTGCCAAGGCCGCGATTTCGCGGCAGTGCGGCACTTCCGCAAAAGGGGCAGGGCCGAGTCGGCCAGTAGTGCTGCCAACGGCCGACGGCAGCACGCAGGGGGTTAAAACTAATAATTGTTTTAAAAATGTAAATATAATGTAAACAGTATATAATAATTTAATTAAATATAACATGAATAAATACCAGACATGTCATTTATTTTTTAAAGCATTTTATTAACATATATAAATATTATGTTGTCAAAATAAATTTTTTTAAGTATTGAAAAAATTGTTTATTATTTATATTTTACGACCATAAACAGATATTTTTATGTACATAAACATTTTTATAAAAATGTTTTAAAAAATTTCCCACACTTTTCCACTGAAGTCAATGGGCGAAAATGACAGTTTTTCATTTTTACAGAAAGACATGACGTTGGCGTAACTTTCGTCATAACGAGGATCGTCGCGCTACGGATCAGATGCAAGGGAGAGCTCCATCGAGGTAAGACAAATTTACATTATTACAATACGTAGATTTATGTTAATGTTTATTGTAAGGAGAGAGGAGGGAGGTAGATAGATGTAGTAAATGTGCTTTTGGTACTTTTAATGTGTGTTAACCAAATATTTCACATTATAACAGGTTGCAGTAGTAGGCCTAAGTCGGGTCTCATTCTTTCATAACACTTTTTGTTTAATAAAGTTTATAAAAAAATATAGAATACAAACTTTACCAAACAAAAGTGATTCGAAAGGTATCTTTTTTTTGTTTTGCTACAGTTTTTTTCAACAACAAAAAAGTTTAGACGTCGTCGCAGTTAGATGTATTTTTAAGAGGTTTGAAAAAAAGATTTTTTTTGCTTATTGGTATTTGGATTTTAGAAGTGCGACTTTTGGGACTTCGATTTGGAATTGTTTTCAAAGTAGAATGGATTGCCTCGGAGATTTTCGAGTATTGTGCAGAAAATCAATGCTTTTTCAGGATTTTATTTGGAATGCATTTATTTAGGTATGCACAGATTATAATTTTTAAAGTATTGTGCACAGTTAATAAGATTAATTCGGGTAGTGGAGTTTCAAAAACGAATGTGGATTATTTGCAATGGATAAAAAAAGACAAAGGACTCTTGGTGAAAAATTGGAAGAAACCTAAGTCCAAGACTTGAAAAAAGAAGACACCTGAAGGTAAGGAGACCAGACTTTTAAAAATATTTTTTATTTTATAAAAAAAAATGCCAGATGAATTAGGGTTTTTTTTTAGAGCAAAACAGGCATGTAAGAAGATAGTGTAGGGTAAAAATGGAGGATGTGGGGGTGTGGCTAGCAGCCGAAGAACATGGCCGCAGCTTAGAGAGGCTCCATGATCCCTGAGCTGGACCCCGTCGATCCGCACATTAATCCGGCAGCCTTCTCGCCCCCAATTACGGGCTGAGGTGGTGGAAAACTCAAGGTGTCTGGTGATCGTGACCTCGGTCAGGAAAAACGCTCCCTGAGGCATTGACGGCGTGAAACAGACTGCGGCCTGGTGCAGCAGAGTAAGCCGGGATCTAAAGTTTGGAGAATACCCGACGGTGGCGGATCGACAATCGGAGCAGACAGAGGTGTGGGAGAGAGGCGGCTGGCGGCGGACAGTGCTGGAGCAGCACACACCTCTCACCGCAACACAGCGTACAGCATCCTCATGCGCTGACACCATCTACAACAGTCCCGATGAGCGTCACGGATTGAAATTTACCCGCCGCTCCGCAGGCTGCAGACACTCCTTGTTGCTGCTGGGAGTGGGTGGAAAGAAGCAGGATTGTCAGCCGCCATACTCTTGCTATAAGCATCCGCACCCAGGGCCCAGGATTGGCGACACCCAGGCTGTGAGGGAGAGACGTTGGCAGCAGAAAGTGCTGAGTCGGCGCACACACCTCACCGGGACACGGCATATATCCTCCTCTGGTGCAGACACCTTCAGACGCAGACCCGGTAAACGCCGCAGGCTACAATACACCTGCTGCTCCGCAGGCTACAGACGCTCTTTGCTGCTGCCATGAGTGGGCGGGAGATTTAGAGACTGTCGGTCACCATATCCTCACTGTGCACATCCACACCAGGGGCCCAGGATTAGGGGCACACCGGCTGATTCGGCGCATCAGAAGCACTTTTACCAGCGGGGGGGCCGGTGGCGCAGAGCGTCTCCCACAGTGAAGGGCGATAGGGGGGACTCACTGATCGGCGCCATTTTTTTGCTACCAATAAACAGTGTCCCAGAGTTGTAGTGCCCGATTAGGTGGACTGCATAAGGATCACACGGACCAAGGGAAGAAAGTGAGACCACTGAGGGGGTGGAGTGAGGGTGTGAAAACCGACAGGCCGCGTGGGCTATGATAGTTCTCAGACAGGCGGCAGTGATTAGCATTCCTGGCTCCCCGGACTTGGCATACATGCATCCAAGCCGCCACGATGAGCAGCAGGAATCCAAAAGGCCTTAACCAGTCAAAGCTGGATAAATATGCGTATGCTAAAACACAGACGAACACATCGGAAAAGGATACTCCATTTACAAACAGCGAGGGTACGGGCGAAACACAAGAAGTGACTCTACAAGACATCATAACCACTTTAGATAAAGTGGACACGCACATTGGAACTCTTGCAGGGGATCTCACTCTAATTCGTGCTGACTTTAATAAAATGTCAACAAAAGTATCGGAGGTGGAAACTACTACGGCAACTCTGACGTCTGACACGTCCACCCTCAAGAAGCAGGTGCAGCAGCTCAAGGCGGACAATAAATTAATAGATGCGAAGCTGGAGGATCAGGAGGGGCGAACTCGGTGGAACAACATCTGCCTTATTGGTGTACCGGAGAAGACAGGTGGTCCAGCCCTTGACCTGTCAGTTGAAGACTTAATCACGACCCACCTTCAGCCATGAGGTTTGTCCAACTACTTCTCTGTCGAAAGGGCGCATTGGGTCCCTGGAGGTAGGCTAAAGCCAGGGGCCCCTCCACGACCAATTATGGCCCATATTTTTAATTTTAGAGACAGGGACGCGATATTACAAGCAGCACGCTCTGCTCCTCGATTACGAATAGACAATGCAGTCATTACGATTTTTCCGGATTACACTGCAACGGTTACGAAACAACGCAGAGGATTTCTTGAAGTCAAAAAGTCTCTCCGAGATCGGGAATCAAATATTCCATGCTGTTTCCGGCCAAGTTGCGGGTGGAAGCTGAAGGTAAAGCATGTTTTTTTACGACGCCTAAAGATGTGCAGGAATGGCTGGAGGGATGGCGCATGGCCATTCGGCCGGGACGATCTAGGGGAAACGACGCTTCACGCGGAGACCATAATATGGGAGAGGAACAAGAGTAGACCACAGTACTGGAATATGTCATACGTTGAAGGGCAGCGGAGACTGGGTGAAATATAGTGATAACATAGCATTGATCAGAACGAGTTGTTGAAATTCCGGGACAGTTGTACTGTTTAGAGCAGAGACTGTCCTGATACTGTTGTACAAGTCTGACAATGGTCAGGAACTCTTCTGATTATGTTTGGAGTCATGGGACAACCATGACAAGAACGCTGTATCCTTCGACAAATAGTCCTGCTTGATCGGATAGAAAAGGGGAGGGGGCAGTGGTCCATGAAGGAGTGTAAGTATTTTAGTATGAAAACAATTCCCATTGATAATCCAGCAAATGCGAACAGATGACCAGGGTCGATTTGCCGCTATTACATGTAAATGGGTAGGGAGACTTTTTATTATAGTATCAGTATACATCCCCCCAGCCCTCCTCACAGTGGCCCTCCCAGCACTCAGTGCATTTATACTTGATCTTCCAGATGGGGAATTGCTAATTGAAGGGGACTTTAATGCTATAGTTGATGGGAACCTGGATGGTTACCCCCCTCAATTGAACACGGCAGGCACCACCGGTATAGGGGGGAATACTAGAAGCCCTCGGACTTACAGATGCATGGAGATATCGACACCCCACTATACGACAGTACACTTTTCAGTCAGGGGTACACAATAGCCTCTCCCGAATCAACTATTTCCTAACATCAGCAGACAGCCTTAAAAATGTGGTGAACATTGAGATCCGCCGCAGGGGTATCTCTGATCATTCCTCAATAGTACTGGCATATACAAACCACCACAAGATGAGACAACACATTTACCCCATATATCCTGGATATGTACACATCCCCAAGATACGAAAAGACATTACTACGGCACCACAACACTACTTCCAGGAAAACACCTCGTCGGTTCAATCCCCTACCATTCTTTGGGAGGCCTATTAAACGGTTATTCGTGGACAAGCTATTGCATTTATCACAGTTCATAAATGTGAGAAACAAGCAGAGTTAGACACTATAGAATCTGAACTCACCAGGGCCAATGACCAAAACACAAAAAATCCGTCACTAGAAACATCACAGACCTTACGTCTTAAACAACGTGAATTTCGGGAATATCAACGAGAAGTGGCTAAGGCACGGCTCCAGGCTACCCGGCACAAGATATTCGAAATAGGTGATAAGGCAGGTAAACTTTTAGCCTGGCTTGATAAAAAGGAGCGGGCGCAAAGAACGATAGCACACTTACGCACTCCGGATGGCTCTATGGTGACTGCTCCGCAGGAAATAGTGAATACACTGGCCGGGTATTCTGAACAAGTGTATCGATCGCGATCAACAGGCCCGGACTGGCCGTTGCGGGCACCGGGCAATCCCCCGGTGGGCCACATGGTTGGGGGCCGGTTTTGGCCCCCTGGGGCCGTTTTTGTTACAGGGCCGTTTTTGCAGCAAAAACGGCCCTGTAACAAAAACGGACGAAAACCGGCCCTGGCACAGAGCGCGGTCGCGCCCCGCCTCCCTCCCTTGGAGGAGGGGGGAGGGAGGGGGGCATAGGGGGGCGGCCGAGCACTCTGCCAGGGCAGGTTCTGGTTCCCAGTCCGGCCCTGGCGATCAATCATACCGATGGAAGAGGCTCAGACCTACATCAAAGATATCAATATGCCTAAACTGTCGCCAGAGGCGGCCCTCCAACTGGAGTCTGACCTCATTGTTGACGAACTACAGATGGCCATCGGCTCCCTACAATCGGGAAAAGCGGTGGGGCCTAATGGTATGCCCATCGAACTTTACAAAAATACTGCTGAATTGACAACCCCATATCTTTTACGTATGTTTCTGGAGAGTCTAGAGGCAGGGGAACTGCCTTGAGACCAACGAATGACCACCATAGTAACAATCTCCAAACCTGGTAAGCCCCCTGAGGACTGCCCCTCATATCGCCCAATATTCTTGGTTAATGCCAAAGCCAAAATCCTCACTAAACTTCTCACGACGCGCTTAACCCCAAACCTTAAGACCCTAATTCACCCAGATCAGTCGGGGTTCATGCCGAGCAGAAGCACAGCTCTTAACCTAAGGTGGGTGCATGTGGTGTTGGCGCGTATGCCATACATCCAGGAATCTGCAGTTATCCTCTCCCTGGATGCACGAATGGCGTTCCACATGGTGGAATGGTCCTATCTTTTTGCAGTTCTCAAGCACTTAGGCTTCAGCCCAAAATTCTGTGCATGGGTACACCTGTTATATTCAAACCCCGGTGCATGTAGTGGTTAATGGTCATATATCGAGGGACTTCCCACTGTCACGTGGAACGCGTCAGGGGTGTCCATTGTCCCTGTTATTGTTCGCACTAGTGCTGGAACCGCTGGCAGCGTGGATTAGATGGGAACCAATGATCCGGGGGCTCAGATGGACACTGAACTGGGAAGACCGCATCTCTCTATAAGCGGATGATGTGCTACTATATCTAACATCCTCTAGACGGTTCATTTTGGTGCTCTTACATTTTTTGACGGGTGTCTGGTTACACCATCAATTGGTCTAAATCGATCTTATTTGTACTGCTTGGCCCACCGCCATTGCTTCCCGAAGGCTGTCCACTACAGATCACTGACAGTACCTTTAAGTACTTAGGCATTTACGTGACACCCGAGCCTGACGAATTAAAAAAAATCTGAGGCCCCCCTGGAACGGCTTAGACGAGACATGACGTATTGGCGCAATCTGTTGCTAACATTGCTGGGAAAGGCAGCGCTTTTTAAAATGATGGCACTCCCTTGGTTCTTATATGTTTTGGAAAACACCCAGCTTGCCGTGCCACTGAGCTATTTCAAAACCATAGCGGCAAAAGTCTACAGTCTGCTATGGGGGAATAAGCCAGCGCGCATTGCACAGGACAAATTGGTGAGGATCTGGTATGATGGCGGAATAGCCCTCCCAAATATACAACTGTACTATTGGGCAGCCCAACTAAAAATAATTAATCAATGGATACATGGCCCCCAGGCGGACCCAGCGTTCCAGGCAGACAGGCACGGGCTGGGAGAAGGAGTTATGTCAGCACTATATAACAAAAATAGATCTACCTCCCTAATTGGGCCAACAGCGCATACCGCTAACATATGGTACGTGGAACATGTCAGGTTAAGATGGAGGGGGGTTATCACACAGATGACACCGCTCTGGAATACACGACATCTTGGGCAACTCAGAAACAGTAATGGGTTCAGTAAATGGGACACAATAGGCATATCCACGGTGGGTGATCTCTGGCAGAAGGCCAAGATGTTTGAGCATCTGAGGGTCCAATACAAGCTAGCGCCTTCTGAGATATTTAGGTACATGCAAATCAGGCATGCATTGCAGGCGGTTTTAACACCCAGCACCAAGATACCGGAGGCTACTCCTCTAGAGGACAGGTTATTGACTGAATATATGCACAAGAAGGCCAACTCCCTCACCTATCATAAATTAATTAACAATTTGCCGGACCCAATGTCGGCACTTAGACAAAAACAGTCCCTGGAATTGGGAGAATTCGATGATGCGGACTGGCAGGAGGCACTGTCATCCCCACGTGAAGTTGCCATACCTTTGCGGTTAAGGTTAATTCAACTCAAGATACTTCATAGCACTTACTACACCAGATTGCCCCTCTGCAAAATAGGGAAGACTCCACATCAGTTCTGCCTGAGAGATTGTGGGGAGGAAGACACCTTTTTTCACACCATATGGCAACGCCCAAAGGTTGTAACTTACTGGGTTAAAATAATGAGAACTGTATCACAAACTGTGGAGATATCACTTGTACCAGAGCGACAACGATGCCTGCTGAATATGTGGAAACCGAATGATCTTACCCACCCAGCCCAGGACTGGGTGACATTGGGAATGATGTTTGCTAAGAGAATTATTGCCCGAAAGGGGGGTTCAGGGTAGTCACCTTCGCTCCGGGATTGGTGCAAAGACTTGGATGAGGCTATGGTGGCGGAGAAGGTGGTGTATGTACACCACGGATGCCCCCAGAATTGGGGGAAGTATGGGGAGCTTGGAACAAATTCAAAGGTTATATCTGCGAACCACCTAGGCTGGAGATGGACAAGATATCCGACTGAATGGAGGGGAGGGTGAAATGGGGATTGTGGACTATCACCTGAGACGTTCATGATGCAACAAGTATTGATGATGTATGCAGTGTCAACTGAATATGTGCCAATGAATAATGACCAATCTGTATGTCATGTGATTATATTATGCCCTGAATTTCATAATAATAAAAAAGAGTTTTAAAAAAATGGAGGATGTGTGCAAGATTATCAAGGTAGTCTGAAGCCACCATCAACGTAAAGTGTGAATTGCACCCAATAGTCTGTCAGACATTTCTTTTGTTCTTTTTGATATACATGGGTTCAGACTACGTGTTAATGATTGCAACATTTCTTGGAAACTTTCACCTTCCTCAAAATTTCCAAGACATGATATAGATTAGGATGAGGTTTGCCAATTGATTTATTGAAGGAGTTGTACCATCCTTCTATGGCATTGTTTGTTTTTGCTCCTTCCTCTAAGCAGGTTGAGTAGCAGTTCCATCACTTCACATGGAAACGTGGTTTCCTCCTGTGACCCAACCTGCTTAGATGGCCAACTCATGTGTCTTCAAATTAATTTAGAATGGGTGCCAATTTATCTTTGTTTAAGGTAAAGTATTCTGATTCTGTAATTGAAGTGTAGTACTCATCTACACTGTCAGGAGGAACAAAGCATAGGGCTGTAAGTATCTTTTGTTCAAACTGTAGTTTGCTATCTGATATATAATCCTCAACTAGGATCTTTATTAAATTTTTCAACAATATGCCAGTGAAAAGAGAAAAAAACATCCTTGACTTTGGGTATCCGTGTACAATTTGGTAATAGTATTAATCATAGGTAATTCAAAGTCAATTAGTACTTGTCTAGGACTTTTTTTAGATGTTTTAGTTTTTATCACTGACAATAATTCAGTATATGTTGAGGATAGTTTATCAGGGAGTAAACTGTAACTAAGGGAACTACTGTATTATTAATATATGCATGAATAGTGTATATTTGGGTGAATGGATTGGGCGTGGATTTAAACGTCCCATCCATCATCCAAATATTACTGTTCTGCAACCTTACAAGATTATGGGGTGTGCTAATAATAAGTATTCTTTTTTGAGGGTTTTTGTTGTCATGCAAAATAAATGGTTCATTTGTGCCTGTTACAGAGAGTTCAGGTGGAATGATTATGTCAGAAAAGGTTTGAGGTGATTCTCTTTGTGGGTTACTTGCCTGTTTTTTACGTTGAACAATTCTTCTCAGATTAGGAATTGTGAGCATACTACTTGCAACATGTAGTGGAATGTGTTGGGCTACCTCCCTCAAAACTGCACCACAGGGCTCATTGGAGGTAGATGCAATATCTTTAATTTTATTAATGGTTTCACTTACCTCAATCTCCATTGCAGAGGCAGAGTGGTTATGTTATTTGGTTCTTAAAACAGAGTCACCAAGAGACTGGGTGAATGCGGCATAGGGGGAGTAGCCCTGCAGTGGCTGAGAAACTTCCTAATGGACAGATGGCAATCCACTACACTTGGACCATTTGTCTCTAAAAACAAATTCTTACTGGACAAAGGGGTGCCTCAGGGCTCCTGTCTCAGCCCCACTCTTTTTAATATTTATCTGACCCCCTTTGCCAAGCTAATTCAATCTTTCGGCTTCGAGATAGTCTCGTACGCCGATGATACACAGTTACTGTTTCCAATAGGCAAAAATATCAGTGATGAGCAACAACGCTTCTCAGATTTATTTATTTATTTATTTATATATTTTTGATATTTAATAAAGCACGAACAATTGCCCGCAGGCGTCTCGGCGCTGTACTGTTGCAGACTTCTCCTATGCTAGGCTTCATGCTTTTAGAGGTTAAACAGTTGCTTTCTGAATGACAGGAGGTTTGGGCTGGATCTGATGGATTGGGGGAGAGTATTCCATAATTTCGGGGCTGCAACCAAAAAACGTTGATCTCCCCAAGTGACCAATTTAGTACGGTGTACTACCAGATCGTTCAATTGTGCTGAACGGAGAGGTCGGGAAGGAGTGTATGGAGTGAGGTGGTCTCTCAGGAATTGAGGGGCTTGTTGGTGCAATGATTTATAAACTAGGCACAATGTCTTAAATTTAATTCTGTTCCTGATGGTAAGCCAGTGATAGCTTCTTAAGGTGTCAGCTATGGGTTTGAATCTGGGAATTACCGAGAGAAGTCTGGCCGCTGCGTTCTGCACTGTCTGCATTTTCTTGATGACCCTAATTTGAGCATTGGCTAACAAGCCATTGCAGTAATCTAACGCAGGCAGGACTAATGCGCTTACCAGTGTCTTGCCTGCGCTCTTTGGGAGAAAAGGAAGGACCTTTTTTACCAGTCGTAGTTTGTAGAAAGCCGTAGCGGCTGTCTGATTAGCATGCACCATGAAGTTCAGGTTGTTATCAAAGATAACACCTAAGTTCCTCACCTTGGGTGTTGGTTTAGGCAAAGCTCCAAAGGATGGTGGCCACCAAACTGGGGACCAGTTGGGACTAAGATGGCCAAAGGTTACCACCTCAGTTTTTTCGGAGTTCAATTTTAAACAGTTTGCCGACATCCATTGTCCGATGGCCAGCATACCTGTTTTAAAACTCTCCGCTACAGTTTCTCCATCATTTTTGATGGTTAGAATCAGCTGAGTGTCATCCGCATATGAGGTAAGGTTCATCCCATGGGCTTTGATGGTATGCTGGCAATTGCAAATTGGATGCAGGAACAGTGTCTACAGCTCATCCCGGGAAAAAACAGAGCTAATGCTGTTAGGAAAGGATGCACATTTTTGGACACCTGACTGGTGGCCACCCCAATTGGGTGAGGCACCAAAACCGGCCTCTTCAGTAAAAAGCTTGGGAATCCAGTTGGATGTCAAACTTAACATGAAGTATAACGTGAAAATCATCACAGGAGTATGTTACCACAATCTGCGTCTATTACGCAGAATCATTCCCTACCTACCACTGGAACATTGTAGAACTGTAGTGCAGGCAATGGTAGGGAGTAGGTTGGATTATGGCAGTGGTTCCCAAACTTTTTTAACCCGTGGCTCCCTTGACCTAATTGGCAATTGGCCGTGGCTCCCCACCATTTTTTTACCGGTGGGCGGGATGTAAGCATGGCCAACCTCCAATCTTTCTTGCACTTTGTCTGTCGTTTCCCAATCATCTCAATCTCCCCCTTTCACTCTCCTGTGTCCTCTATGTCTTGCCTCCAATCGTTCTTTCACTTTTTCTGTCGTTTCTCCCTCATTTCAAGCTCCCCCTTAACTCACCTTTTGTGTCTTTCCTCCGTTTTTACCCTCCTCTCAATCCCCCCCTTTAACTCTCCTGTGTCCTCTGTGTCATTCCTCCAATCTTTCCAGCACTGTTTCTGTTTCCCAATCATTTCAAGCTCCCCCTTCACTCTCCCATAAATATAAGAGTAAACAAACCAATGAGTACCAAAATTCAAAGTTATGATGGCTAAAAAGCTAAGATTGACTAAAGGTTCCATATTACATGAGGTGCATGGAGTTGTTGCATGGTTATGTGCAACAGCTCTATACAAAGTGTCAGTCTCCCGCTCTTAAATGTGATAATTAAAATGCAAATACCGAACCTAGAAACTCTCAGGCTGGCTTCATGTGCTGGGCAGTTTGATTATAATGAAAATTCCTGTTTTACCTGAACACTATAGTTGTATCAGCTTTGAGGTACAGCCATTAGTAATCTGCAGGATTCTATTGGTTCATTTAAAAAAAAAAATGAATTTCTGTGGATTATTTAAGTGAAGTAAAAACTAATTATAGTTAGCAGGGGACCACATGGGAAAAAGGCCATCGGTGCGCTATAAAAGGAGAAGAAAGACAGGGGTAAAGAAACATGAGGGCAAAGAAAAGTGTATAAAGAGAGAACTGAAAGAGAGAAAGAGAAATAAAAGAGATAAAGTGAGTGAAGGGGTGAGATTAAAAGACAGCAAGGGGAGAAAAACAGTGGGAGGGGAAGTGAAGCGAAAAGAAAAATATAAGGGGAGAGAAAAAAAGAGAAAGGTGGAGACCAAAGGCTCAGAGCCCGTCCTCTGAGCTAAGGCCAGGAGGTTGCACTACAGTTACTAGGGCAGCAGATGAATTCTCTTCATGCAGCAGAAACGAAGCATCTTTCTCTTGCACGTGGCCCACACCTCAGTCTCCTCTTTTGTCCTCTTAATCCTCTCAGAAAAGGAAGGAGAAGACTGCGCCCCTGCAAATGGTCTGACACATGACAGATGTATTCCCAAAGGAGCGGCGCGGCGCCCCTGGCTACTGATAACGGTGCACCAGGGCGCCGCGGCGCACAGTTTGGGAACCACAGGATTATGGTAATGCCGTGTTGGCGGAGGTAGGAGCCACCACTCTGGCAAAACTACAGGTGTTACAGAACACTGCTGCCAGAATGGTTTTGAACTGTCCCCCCGGAACTCCATCCCTTCCTCTGCTTAGACATCTACACTGGCTACCGATACAAAAACGATCCATATTCAAAATATGATGCCTCTCCTTTAAAGCGCTTAATGGAGAGGGACCATCTTACCTTCAGAATAAACTCTCCAAATACTCAAACGAACGCAATTTAAGATCCAATGCGTTACTACTCCTGAAGACCCCTCGCATTCAGCTTACCCGCACAGGGGGCAGAGCCTTTTAGTTTATTGCCCCTAAATACTGGAACTCATTACCAATAGCTCTGCGAAATTCCAGTATTTATCTGTCTTTCAGAAAGCAATTAAAAACATGGCTGTTTTAAATGCCCCTGTATTAAATGTCCTTCCCCCATCTTCCGGTTCGTTGTTCCCCTCGGTAAGCGCTGAGATGCCCCTGGGTGAGTCATGCGCTATATAAGAATCCCTACCATACCATAACTACCAACCGCTGTGCCTGTGCAATGGAATGAGTAGTATTGCACACACCTCCAATGACACCTGGGCTCAGTTAGTCTCTCCTTACAATAAACATACCCACTATGTTTCATCAGACAGTTGTCCTGGCTGGAGGTGATGTATTTGGCTTCTTGATTTGAAGACATCTTCTGTTATGGATTGAAATAGAACAGAAAAAAAATGTGTTCTTTTATTTTAAATGTATTGTGTTTATCTGTTTTCAAGTCAAATTATACAGTACAATATCTGCGATTTTTTAAACAGTTAAAAGTTAATGCTGTTTGAAGTTAGGTTTAATGTTTTAACCATGTAGTATTTATAGTTTTGCTGATATGTTTAAAAGAATGCTGTTTTGGGAGCAAAAAATGGTTACGTTGTTTTATTGACAAATATTTCTAGATACTTAATTTTTTTAAAGATGTTTCTTGATGCTTTTAGTTTGGAGGATGATTTTGTTTTTTAGTTTGGTCTTGAAGAGAAAATATATGCATTTTATCACTCATGTTATTTTAATAAAGATTTCTAGGGTGAGAAATATGGTTAAGTTATTTTATTGTTTATTCTTCTTTTTTTTAATCTTAACTTTTTTTAATCTTTAGCTTGACTTTTTGGGCTTTGTAGACCTGTTCAATATTTATTGTTGTCTGAAATAGTAAAAAAAAAAAATTGGTTAGGTGTTGGTTATATTAGGAAATATTTTCCCTTAAATTGAATTGCATATTTTTGGTTTATGGAAAAACTGATGAATCTTTCGCTTTTTTAAAAGCGTGATTATTAAATCAGGAAAAAAAAATGTGATTATTTAGCAATATAATTTATGAGAAGAATTAGATATTTATCTTCAAAAAGTATTTTTCAGTTGAATTTTATTTTTTGGGAGAAGAGCATTTTGTTTGATTGAAATAGGATTTACTTATTTTTCTGAACACAAATGTTATTGCCATTTTAATTCATAGAAAAATTACCTTGGTTTGTTTCTTCTTTTGATGGTCGACTTTAACAATAGGCGAGACGTTTATAGTTGTTTATTCTGGAAGAAAAAGTTTTTTAACATTGTTTTAAAAATAAATGTAAATGTCATTGAATTCTATTTAGCAACCCGTTTTAAACTTACATTATTATTAGTTTTGTGGTTCTTCTTGTATATTTTTCAATATCATTTTTTATAATTTTCTGATGGTCTTCCGTTGCTTATTTTCTTATAAAATCAAAAAGAAAAGATTTACAGCTGTTTATTGTTGCTGTTGTTATCTGTTGACATGAGAAAATGTATAATAAATAATGGAAAATGTATTAAAAATGTTTAAAACCAGTTTTTCTAGCTTTAATTTCTCTTATTTGGTTCTCATCTTCCTGCTTTGCCTTACACTTTTTGCCAAAGATTATGGTACTTAATATTCCCCTTATACATGCTTTAAAAGCATCCTAAACTATACGTTTTGTAGAACCCGCATTAATCAGGAAGAAGTCAACCGTTCTTTCCACTAGGCTAAGTATCGCGTCATCATCCAAAACGATAGTCCTATTGAACCCCCAAATTCTTTCCCCCACTTTTGGATTTAGCCTCAAAAATAAGACTACTGAAGAATAGTCTGAAAGCACTGCCGGTGTATGCAATACTGCCTCTACTTCATCATATAACTCCTGACCTACCAAAAAAAATCTGAGAATGGTTGCAGTACTTTTTTCTGTAAAAGGTGAAACCCCTTACAGCCCCCATCTTTTTGTGCCAAATATTAACCAGATTGAGCTCAACCTTCATGCTTTTCAGCCTAATAGATGTTTTAGGAAGACTGATATATTTAACTCTCGAGGTCCAGTCCAAATCCTTATTCAAAACTAGATTAAAGTCTTAAAGTAATGTTTCTAATGAGCATGATTCTAATTTCATTAAAGCATCCGGGTTATCATTATTTGGACTATAGTATATTGCACATACTACTGGCCTACCTTGGAACTTGAGGGAAGCAACCAGCCATCTACCTGAAAGATCTGATTCATATTTAATTCATCTTCTTCCTGAATCATTTCTAATAATAAGAGCCACTCCTCTGGTGTTACCTCTCTGGTCTGAGCACAGTACCTCTTAGACCCATAGTAACTTATTGAAACCTAAACCACATTCTTCCATTCCAAATGGGTCTCTTGAAGCAGAAAATGTTATACCTCACTATATTTAAGATGTTCTACTACCCGAGCCACTTTCCACCTTGATCTCAATCCATTAACGTTCCATGTTAGAACATTTACCAAGTTTACCCTATCCATTCCCTAAACTCTCAAACTCTACCCCTATTCACCTTCCTCATTATCTTTACCTTCTTGCAGATACATCCTTGGTCAAACCTCCCGGGCTAGAAGAAACCATATATAACCCAGGCTAAATTTGAGGATAGCAGAAGGAGGACTAATTTTTTTACTTTTTTCCCTATGCCCCCCACACCCTGTGACCCACCACCTCACCCCCCTGGAAACCCCCCTTGTTTCTCCCTGGGCAATATAGTCCGCCCTTTGTTACCCCTGTTCCTTGGAGTGATACCACATATACTTAAAGGTAGAAAAAAAGGAAAAGCACAGCTTTGCTGCTTATCAGTAGCGGTCGGCAGTAGGTGTTTCTATAGGGCGGTGACGTGGGCAGGAGGAGGGGCAGGGTGGGGGGAAATAATGTATGGATTACGGAGTTTTACAGGTAAGTAAACATTTAAATACATAAAACGAATTTCGTTGCGCGCACTGCATCACATTTGGTGATGCAGTGTGCGCAACGAAATTCGTTTTATGTATTTAAATGTTTACTTACCTGTAAAACTCCGTAATCCATACATTATTTCCCCCCACCCTGCCCCTCCTCCTGCCCACGTCACCGCCCTATAGAAACACCTACTGCCGACCGCTACTGCTGCTTATACTAAATCTATATTAGCACCTGCCCTGTTTACATAGGACTAAGACCGCTTACAGATATTTCAGTGCTATAGACTCATCTCTTCGTCTGTGCTCTGAAGGTATCGACCTCCCCAGGGCTACTTATATTAAACATCTTATTTATCCACATAATTTTACGAATCACTGGGAACTTCATCTGTACCTGGGCACCTTTACTCCTCGGTTCATTCATCCTGGTGCCCAGCTCCCATTGCCTTTGAGCGGTTCTCTTGTTTATGTCAGATCTTATTTGATAGTTAAAACCCCCATGTTTCAAATAGCCTTCTTTCAGGACACGACCCAGTACCAAGTCTTTCATGGCATATGATAGAAAATAGATCAAGATTTTCCTTGGCGTCTTTCTTGCAGGGTTTGACTTGAAAGGGTCCCTATAAACTCTTTGGATATCTTTCTCCAGATCGAGATCCTGCCTGTCATTGAAAATTCCTTCTTTCAATAACTTGCAGATGAAGGTCTAAATATCCCCATTTTCAGAGCCCTCTGGGATATTTAAGACTCTCAGGTTATTTTGTTTAGCCTGTGTTTCAAGTCTCTCCAGGTCTTCCTGTAAAGACTTATTCAGCACTTTCAGGTCTTTTATATCTTTAGAGTTCTAAGAGACCCTTGCAGACAATTCCCTGACCTCCCCTTCCAATATTCCTGTGCGTTGTACAATGTCATCAAATTTCCCTTCCAGGACCTTGCATTTCTCTTGAATATCTTTTTGATTGATTTCTGAGATTTTGAATTTCCTAAAGATATCCTGCCGCAGACTCAGAATCATCTTTTCTAATCGGTTCATAGTCCCTCCTGCAGCTTGACTGCTGTTATCTCTTAGGCTTGGATCCTCCGCAACAAATGCCTCAGCACTGTCCTGGGGGGGCTCTGGCTAGTACTAGGACCAGCACTTAAATCAAGGCTCGGCTTTGAATTTGTACTTACGTTTGTACTTACATTCGTGCCCTCAACCAGAAGGTTCTCAGTCAAGATGGAAAAATGATTTTCCAAAGGAAGTGGTGCGGACTGAGTATTCAAAGATATCTTATCTCCCACCTTAATCCATACCCCCTGGAGGTGGTAACCAGCTCCATTATCTTAAAATAGGAGCTGAGGGTTTGTTAGGGTGTAGCTAGTGATCGTGGGTCCTTAGGGCCACAACGCTTGGGTTTCCCCCCTGTTTTCACCGCTTTTTTCTTTGGAGAGACCGTGACAGTTTGCCAAGCAGCCTGCTCTCTAGTTCTCCTGCCCTTGCTTCTCTCCTCTCCTGCTGACCACAGTTTATAACAATTTCAAGCCGGCACCCCTTCCCAGCTGGCGTGCTGATGGGGGTACTCCCCCCAGGGCCCTTATGTTGATACTGCTTTCCGCACTCACAGCGCTCAGCCCCAACCCAGCCTGGTCAATTTCAGACGTGCCTCCCCCTCAAATAATTTCTATTAGAGGTACCTTAGTCAGGGTGTCTCTTTCTATCAGGCTCATTGGTGCCTGGAGACCCTCCCATAGGGGTATGCAGTGTATACACAAGCTCTTTTTTGCTCCTTTACATGTGCCTGGAACATCACCTTCCTCAATCCTCCACTTGCGCTGCTCCTAAGCACTACTGTGGCTGTATTCACTCACCGAGGGCTGCCGACTTGTGCTACCACTGCCCTGAGCAGCCCGGGTCCGGAAGCCAGCTAGTGTTGTTGCCGCACGCGTCTGCTGCCAAGAAGCCGCAGCACGCCTCCAGGTCTCTCGCTGCTGTATCACCTCAAATCCCATCAGGCTCCACAAAACCGTCTTCTTCAAAAGAAAAAAAGTATGTCCACTTTATATCATATATTTTAAATCAAGCTGCTTTCCCTTTACTTCTCATCTTCACCTCTACGGATCGGGAGCTCACGCAACCTGCGTCTACCAGCCGCCATGAGGGCCTCGATGGAAGGATCAGATAGAGTACCCTTGCTTTGTACATAATTGGAGGGACTCCAGGCAAATATCAGGCACAGCTGGATAAGAGGATACTAGATAAATGGAAAGTTAGCAAGCTCCAACACTTTGCATATGGGGAAAGGTGCAGTTCATTGCTAGCCTGGAAGTCCAGAACAGATAGGGCCAGGAATACAATACAGAATCTGATTAGCAGAGAGTCAGGGAAATTATTGCACTCCAATGCAGATATCAGCGAGGAAGTCTGAAGTTATATGAACAGTCTCTATGGTGAAGATACGCAACCTACGAGGGACTGTAGAGAGGCATGGTTAAAAAAGTCTGAGCTTCCAAAACTCTCCATTGAACAGAAGAACGGACCAGAGTGTGAGATCACTAGAAGAGATTAAGGTGCAGTGCAGGAGTATGGTTAGGGGTAAGGCAGCTGGGCCAGATGGGCTTCCGACTGAGTTGTATATCTGTATTATAGACAAAATAGTCCCTACATCAAAAGACCTATTTAATGAACTATACATTAAGGGGGATTTGGTCCCTAGTTCCTGGTTGTAGGCCACGATAACCTTGATAGCTAAACCAAACAAAGATCCACAAAAAGTGGAGTCATATAGGCCAACATCTCTCTTAAACACGGACTATAAGATCTTCTCAGGGATAATTACATCTAGAGTGGCAAAGGTTTTAAAGGAAGTCATTCATCCAGATCAAAAAGGATTTATCCCTGGGAGGCAGTTGAATGATCTCACGTTCTTGATGATGGGGGCTATAGATATGACTGAGGTCCAAAACCTACCCTTGACCATAGTGGCTGTGGATGCAGCCAAAGTTATCGATCAAGTGTGTTGGGTGTATCTCTAGAAAGCATTAAGTAGTTTTGGCTTTTCGCAGAATATTGTGAGGACTATTCAAAACCTTCATTATCTTCCCGGAGCTAAAATGCTAGCTAATGGAGAGTTGTCAGACTGGTTTACTATCTAAAGGGGCACCAGACAATGTTGCCCCCTGTCCTCTCTCCTTTTTAACTTGTATATAGAGCCTTTTGCCAATTGGATCAGGCAAGACTGTACCATCGTACCCTTTATGTCTGTTGGGTTTAAGGCTAAATTGGCCTTATATGAAGAGGATTTGATCCTTTACACTACTAAACCACATGAGGCAATCCCTAATTTGATGGAGAAGGCAGCGAGGTTTGGTTTACTTTCTGGATATGAGATAAATGCGGAAAAAAATGAAATAATGGAGTGGAATCAGAGCATGAGGAGCTGGGGGCTAGATCTCAAATATGCTATTTAGGAATACAGATCACACAGAAATTAGAAGAGGTTCCTAAAACAAACTGGAAGAAAACCAGTCGGGAGATTGGAAACTTGCTGTTAAAATGGGCTAACCCACCATTAAACATCTATGGTCAGGTGAACCATATAAAAATGATTATCCTCCCCAAAGTCACTTTTCTTTTTAATTCAATCTCATTAACCTTTCAGAAAGAGGATATAGCGAAGCTCCAGGGAAAAAGAAAGAGATTTTTTTGGGTCTCAAAGGGTCCGAGGAGAGCATGGAAAAAGGTAAGGAGGAGGCAAGAGGCAGGAGGATTGGCACTACCTGATTTATTGGCATATTGTTATGCCTTCCATTTTGAGAATTTTCATATGCTTGCAAATAAGACAGACGGATCATCAATGGCCCTGCTTTTTGAGGCAATGTAGGCAGGTGATACTCAAGGCCAACATTTTCTTTTTAAGTATGGAGACCCAAAATTCTTTAAAAAAGTGAGGCTTAAGATTCTAAAGGTCTGCCCTAAGAACGTGGGTCTATCTGCGGAAAAGGCTAGGAGTCCCTTACTATTCAACATGGGCACCAATTTGGGAGTCCCCGGGTACCCCGGAATGCTTGAGAGATCACCTGAATCAGCCCTTATAATCTGGGGGGCTACACTATTGGGCAGATCTTAAAGCAGGATTAGGTCTAGTGAGTTGGGAAGTTCAAGATTTAAATAGTATCAGCTACGTTCTTGGTGGGCAAAACAGGAAGAAGATGACTTGAGACTTGATCAGGTCATGAGAACTGATCGATGGGCAAAGAAAGCATTATATTGGTATTGGGTTTTCCTTGAGGCGCATAATAGCATGTAAAGTGAAATCTCAAACGTATGGGCGGATGAGTTTGGGGATAACGACGTGCAGCAAATCTGGCTCGATTTCTTTTCCATTCTACAACCAGTTGTAAAACCTGCCTCACTTAAAAGTAACCATCTTTTTACTACCTACAGGGTGTGTTGATCTCCATAAAAGTTATCAAAAATAACAGGCAATAGCTACTACTGCCGAAAATGTAGGCTCCCTTTAGCAGGTGATCTACATTTGTTTTTGTGGTGCCCGAAGATCTCCTCTTATTGGACCTCTGTATGTGACTTCCTTGGTGAGGTGATTAGTAAACAGATCAAGGTAAGCCTGAGCCTTGTACTTTTTAGAATATGTCAAGATGTCGCTATCAGTACTAACTCATTACAATTACTTTTATCTTCTATGTGTCTTCACTGGCGAAGTGGGAGATATATAGGCTTTGGAAAGCCGAAAACCCTACACCCTTTGCTAAGTGTCTTAATAGTATTATTTATATGAGCCTCTCTGATATGGCGTGTGACCCTAGGAGTCAGGATAAGGTCTGGACAAAATTGATTGATTGGAGGGAGAAAAAGAGCGGGTCCAATAATTAAGCCAAATATGCTGTGGGTCCCGGCCGCTCCTCGGTTGATGGTCCTCTATCATTACGACGAAGGATCTGGAGTGGAAACAGCAGTATCCTTGTGTGGAAGGGCTCTTATTTCTCCTTGGCTCCTTTGGGATAAGAGCTAAGAATGAGGCCACCAAAAATATATTTTTTTTAAATAAAAAAATGTTTGAAACAAAAAACACCATCCAGCACTTTCCCTGAAGCAAGCACATGTCGTATTAGGGATACTAATTTCGCTCACACCACTATCCATCACTTTCCCTGAGGCAAGCACCTGTCAGAGTAGGAATAGTTAATTTGCCACCACCACCACCCAGCACTTTCCCTGAGGCAAGCACATTTTGAACTAGGAATAGTAAATATTCCCTACCACCTTCCAGCACTTTCCTTGAGGCAATCACCTGTCAGAGTAGGAATAGTAATGTTGCCCCACCACCATCCAGCTCTTTTTCTAAGGCAAGCACCTGTGGGAGTAGGGATAGTAACTCCACCACCCCCCCACTATCCAGCACTTTCCCTGAGGCAATCACCTTTCGGAGTAGGAATAGTAATTTTCCCCCACCACCATCCAGCTCTTTCTCTAATGCAAGCACCTGTCGGAGTAGGAATAGTAATTTTACTCCCACCACTATCCAGCACTTTCCCTGAGGCAAGAACCTGTAGGAGTAGGAATAGTAATTTTGCCCCCACCACCATCCAGCTCTTTCTCTAATGCAAGCACCTGTCGGAGTAGGATTAATAATTTTGGCCCCACCACTATCCAGCATTTTCCTTGGCGCATGCACATGTCGGTGTAGGAATAGTAATTTTGCTCCCACGAACATCCAGCACTTTCCCAAAGGCAAGCACCTGTTTGAGTAGGAATCGTTATTTTGCCCCCAACACCATCCAACGCTTTCCGTGAGGAATGCATATTTCTGAGATGTAGTAGTTCATTTGCACATCACAACATGAAGCTTTTTCAATGATGCAAGTATATTTTGGAGTAGTAATAGTAATTTTGCCAGCAAAACTATGCTGCACATTTTTTGCGGCAAGAACAGGTCGGAGTAGGAATAGTAGTTTTGCCCCCTCCATCATCCAGCACTTTCCCTGAAGCAAGCACCCGTCGGAATATGAATACTAAATTTGCCCCCACCACCATTCAGCATTATCCTTGTGGCAATCACCTGTCGGTGTTGGAATAGTAATTTTATACCCACCACTATGCAGTCTTTTCCCTCAATCAAGCACTTGTCAGAGTAGGAATAGTAATTTTGCCCCTACTACTATTATGCACTTTCCCAGAGACAGTCACATTTCAGAGTAGGAATAGTAAATTATCGAACTAGACCATTCTGTATTTTACTTGCTGCAAACATTTGCTTGAATTGTATTATTCATTTTAAATATGCAAATATTATACTCTGTTTTATTGTTAATAAATGTTTATTTGTTTGTGGCTAATAGGTCCACTCTGCAATTCTGCAATTTATTTATTTAATGTTGTTTGGTAAAAAAAATAGCTTAGAGTTTTTGCTTTTATATTTGTATATTTTTTAACATTCGTATATTTAGACTGGTTGAATTTGTAAAATAGTAAAAAATGAAAAATTTGGTTTGTTCACATCGAATAATTTTTCATTCACCGTGTTTTCAATTGTGTTTAAAGCAAGTTTTCACATTTACACAAAATAGCTGTAAAATATTTTAAATGGGATCTGTGGATAAAATCATGTTTAGATTTAGTTTGTTAATTTATTACATTTAATATGGGGTACACTTGGATCTGTTTTTTCTTGAGTTTTTCCAGGCAGGCAAAACACGTGTGGTGTGTCTAGAAGTCCGTCAATCACTGTTTTTAAAATGGTGGATGGTTGCTTTTATATGTTTTTCTGTGGTGTACGATAATTGTAAAGAAAACATGGTTTGGGTATATTTTTTGTCGTCTTTTTAATGCTGTGAACAAATTTACATTTTTGGGGGGTTTACAAATGTTTGTTATTATTTTATAGCTGTTGGGGGCGTGGCTTGGCACGCAATGGCGGCGGCAGCAACTGGGTAGAGCTCCGTCCTGAGCTCCCCTTCCCTGGGCCGATTATCCGCCACACTACCTCTGAACTGGCTGAAACTCGAGGAGAAACGACATCTGGCCATACTCTCTGCATTCAGCTACTTTGAGGCACATCGATGACCGGAAACCACCCGGCACTGCCTGGCAGACTGTGGCCGTGCAAGCAGCTTCCCGACCGGCATGAATAGGCACGAGAGGCCGTGGTCTACAACCCGCCACTAGGCCATCTAGCGCGGCCTACAAGAAACAAGGAGGAGCCGCCCGGCGCCCGGGGGTGGAGCCCAGAGGATTGGTATCGCGATCGTGGAGCACACTGCTCCTGTTGCTCCCCTGCAGTGCCGCTTACCTACCGGCACGAGCCCCGGTGGGGGACGGAGGTTTCGCCGGAGAGGAGGAGGGGGCAGCGGCCGCCGGTGTGGAGCGGCGATTGCTGGACTGTGCGAGACCCACGGAAAGAACGTTATCCTTCCCACAGCGCTAGCACCAGGCGCCGGTGGATCCACGTGCCGGCAGCGCGACTCAGGGGCAATTGCGAACCAGTGGCGGGGAGATGCAGCCCCATCGACCGCTATAACTACATTTGAGCGGGACCCGGTGAACGTGGTGACGCGGGACCTGATGTTGCAGTCTGTGCGGTGCCCTACTCCTACACCCGGAGGCCGTGACTGTGGGCTGGCCACCTTGCGTTGCTCTACACGCTGACCTGCTGTGGTGGAGCTCACCCTCCCCCCCACTCCTGGACGACATCATCTGCCATCCACACAGCAGGAGACTGGCACGCTGCTGGGGCGACACGGAGGCAACACCAGATGGACCCCACCGCTCGGTAAGGCCGTGGAAGCTGTGGAGGCATTAGTCGAACCCCACCGAAACTTCGCCACAGCACAGGCACAGGGCAAGTGCCTGGAGGTACCAGGGGAAGGTGCAACGCACCATTGGGGCCAGCGGGATCTGCACTCGGGAGCAGCTGCCTAATTGATACCACGCTGCAATCCCACGTGACTGGCTCTGGGGACCGTGGAGCAGCGCACATGTAAAGATCACCTGCCTGTGGACTGCTGGGGGGGACGATCCCCAGTGAGGTGAGGAGCCTGGGCTGGCGGGGAGGATTGACTGGTGGGCACGGGCTACTAGAGGCCCCCAGAGACATTGACACCACTGAGATGAGCTGCAGCCCTGACGAGGGTGTCCGCCCTTGCTGCACACCAGTGCAATAACCCCAATTGTTACCACACAGTCACCATCCTTGCCCACTGCCCACAACAGAAAGCCACGCAGAGAGACGGAGAGACACTAGTGCCACCTTAAATGCTGGGTGCGACACACCGCCGCCGGGGGTCCTGCTACCATGAGGCTGCTAAATGTGCAACACTGACGCCCTACACCCTGCACCGCACTGCCGGCCGATGTGACGCCGCACCCTTTGGACATCCTTCCTACATACCCTATCCCATTGACTTTGTTCAAGCAAGGCACCACCACTAACTAGAACCTCCCTGGAACGGGGACGAGTGAGCGCCCTGCCGATGCTCCCACTGTGACTGGGGCAGACCGCTCCGGTTGCTTGGAGACTGAAGACCTGGTGACCTACTTACCCCCGCACTATCGTGGGGGCTCTCCCTTGGGACCTGCCTTCCCTGTGAGCCGTGACCACTCACACACGCTGCCTTGCCCATGTCTGGAGGGGTGAGGACGCGCACTGGAACCGGCAGTACATCTACAAAAGGGAAACAGGCTAAATCGCCACCTACAACGGATACCGATGTGAAATCCAAACTGGATAGTATGTTAGCCGTGATGGAACGCCTGGAAGAGTCCCTCCAGCAGACTCGCACCTCCCTAGAAAATAAGATTGACAGTGTAGCGATTGACTTGACCCATCTCAAGGCCGACCACAAGAAACTACAAGACCGCGCCACCACGATGGGAACCACGGTGGCTGACCTGGGACCCCGAGTAAATCAAGCAGACAAACATATACGTGACCTCCTCAACAGGGTTGAATTTCTGGAGGAGCGTGCTGAGGACGCAGAAGGACGGGCGTGAAGAAACAACATCAGACTGGTTGGCATACCAGAAAAATGGGAAGGGACGGACCCTACGCGCCACGTGGAGGACTGGCTAAGAGACCTCTTGCCGGAGGGAACACTATCGCAGCATTTTGTGGTGGAGTGAGCCCACAGGGTGCCCACGAGACCCCTCCCCCGGGATCTAACCCCAGACCGCTGATTTTTCGTATTCTTAACTACAGAGACCGTGACACCATTCTGCGCGAGTCCAGGAAATTAGGAGACGTTCGAATAGACAATGCCACAGTAATATTTTTCCCAGATTACACCGTTCAGGTGCAGCGGCAGAGACATTCCTTTCTAGCGGTGAAGCGCAGGCTGCGACAAGCGGGTCTCAAATACTCACTCCTCTTCTCGGCACGTCTACGAGTGGTAGCTCAGGTTAAAACACACTTCTTCACCAGCCCTGAGGAGGTTGAAACTTGGCTGGATGGAGGGGTGGAGGAGGCACCTCGACGAGCACGAGGCACTGTTACGATGAGGCGCTCCCGGGGGTCGAGACGACGGCACAGGCACAAATCGCCTGCACCTCACAACTCACAGGAAATGGCGACCCGCTCCCCGACAGCAGATCTAGTCTTGCAGGAACAACAAGATGCGCTACACAGGGTAACGGAAATTAGCAGCTCTCCTACGCCATCCTCTGCCCCACATGCCAGTCTGCGCACTTTCCCCAGTGACGACGTAGCAATCTACGGCATACCGGACTCTCAACAGTCCGCAGACCCACCTGAAGTCACACCGCAAACAGTGGATTTACTCGGCTGAGGGGAGGCCCCTTGGGGTTTGCCGAACATTCACACAGCGGTGACTGTTACGCATACGCATCCCCTGCTTGTCATGGGGTAAGGGTTACTTGGCGACAATGGACGAGGGGGGAACCCCCCTTGCTCCGCATGGGATGGAATCGGCGAAACACAGTGAGTAACACTTTACAGACATTGCAAATGCTTGAACTATGTCATTGCGACGCCTTCCCACCCCCTACTGTAATTGCTGCTGGTCTGGCGATCCTCGACCCGGCCTTGCCGGAGGTATGTGCCCTCGCACGGACTTTCCCTCCAATTACTACAACAAGCGGATACTCTCCCTCTGCACTACATTTGCTGATGCCTGGTAAAGTCTGTTAGATATAGCCCACATTATTCCGGCCCGGGTTGGGACATTACCCCCTTTGAGAACAATACTGTTGTGTCGCTACTGTGCCACTTGCTCACCACCCCCTAGAACTGTATAGTTAGTAGTTTAATTCAGCTCGCTCGAGTGTTTGGACGGCAGCATGTTGTGCAGCCGACCTTTTGGCATTTCTTACTGTATTGCATCTTCTAGGCTCCATGTTTTCCCTTTCACCCTCACCCCTTGGGACCTGTCTGGGTCGTTCCTTAATGTGATTGCAGCTGTGTTTGGTCTGGAGGTGGGGAGGGTGCTGGGAGGTCAGTGGGGGGGCCCCACTCGGAGGGTTGGGGCTGGATGACAAAGGTGGGTCTTGCACAAGTGACAATAATGGCTGAAATTAGGATATGTACCTGGAATTTCAGGGGCATGCATACACCAGCGAGGCGATACCAGATCTACTCTTATTTGAAGCGCCATAAGTTTCATGTAGCACTATTACAGGAAATGCATTTGAACAAGGCGGAGGTGTGTGCTCTTTTTATTTTTTTTTATTTTTATTTATTTTTTTGCACCGCAGATGGCGTGGGCAACTCTATGCCACTGAGTATTCCTTCTTTGCCCGGTGGGCGCTCCTGTGGGTCCGTCCTGGAACCCCATGGGCGGTCATGGACACACATGTGGACCCGGACGGCAGGTACGTGATAGCCCGGGGTAGACTGGATGGACAGCCAATAGTGCTGGCCTCTCTGTACTCGCCAAACCCTGACCAGGGTAGTTTCTTTACCCGCCTCTCGGCGGCGCTGACGACCTGGCATGGGGTCCCGTGGATCCTAGGGGGTGACTACAACTGCGTCTTAAATGCGACTCTATACCGTTCTTCCCCACCCCCGACTGGTACACCGACACACGTCGCCATGAAAGCATTGATCAGCTGGGCTATACTGTGAGACCTACACAACGCATGGTGGACACGTAACCCTACGACACGGACCTATTCTTACTGGTCGGGCGCACATGATCTGCATGTGCGCCTAGACAGATTTATGGTGACCGCTGACCTCCTCCCATTGGTTGTAGACACACAATACATGGGCCGTACGCACTCGGACCATAACCCGCACACTCTGGCCATTGCATGGGAGCGCCCACACCCGCCCATCCCCACCTGGCGACTCCAGCCGGATCTCTTGCTAGATGCGGCTTTCCGCGACTCCCTTCTCACGCAAGTTGTCCAATACTGTGAAGACAATACTGACACGGCGTCCTCCCCCAGATCGAGTGGGACGCCTTCAAGGTGGTGATTCGGGGACACTGCTTGGGCACACAGGGTCACATGCAGAGACAGCTGGAGGGTGACCTGACGCGACTAGAAACCGAACTGCTTGACCACGAACGGGACGCGGTGGGTGGCGCAGGCGACCCCCTGGCGGAAGCAAAAACGGAACATGTACGCCTCCTAGAGCGTTTGCGCAGTCTCAACTTTGCTGCCCATTCCGCCTGCACGCACCGCCTGGGTGATAGACTTGGCAAACTGTTGGCCTGGCTGATTGCACGGGAAGACCGCACGACCCCAATATCGACGATACGCATAGAAGGGAGGGGGCTACTCCTCACACAACGCCACGTACATGAGGCATTCATAACCCACTACACAGACTTATATCGCTCCCGGCTCTGCGACCCGCAGCCTGACATAGCAGAATATCTCTCACCCCTGCAGCTACCTCATTTGACGGCTGCACAGCAGGATGACCTCGGAGCACCACTCGCTCCTGAGGAACTCCGTGAAGCCATCTTCAACCTGTCCAACGGCAAGTCTCCTGCCCCGGACGGTTTACCCGCCAAATTTTACAAGGCTGGCTCAGATATACTCATCCCCAAGCTCCTAAAGATGTATGCTGCAGCTGCAGAAGACACCTCTCTCCCCCCCACGCTCAATGAGGCTAACCTCATTTCCTTACTCAAATCCAGCAGGGATGGCGCACAATCGGGCTCTTACCGCCCCCTGGCCCTCCTCAACACAGATTATAAAATCCTTGCTTCCACCCTGGCCCAGAGGCTGGCCCCCCTGGCCCCTACCCTGGTGCTTTATGATCAAAATGGCTTTGTTCCAACGCGCCACACCTCCTATACCAACCGCTGCCTGTTTCCTATACAAGAGTACGCAACACACCACTGGCCACAAGCCGGATGCCTGGTGTGGGACCTCGAGAAAGCATTTGGCTCGGTGGAATGGCCATACCTAAGGGCGGTCATAGAGAAATTTGAACTGGGGGATGGCTACGAGACCATGGTTGACTTATTGTACCACAGACCCACAGTTCGGGTCCGCACTGGCACATTGCTTTCTGACGCTGTCCGTGTACGGAGAGGCACCAAGCAGGGCTGCCCCCTGTCGCCCCTGCTGTTTTCCTTGGCCATGGAACCCCTAGCCACGATCCTCCGGGGTGAGGAGTGGGGAATCCCGATGGCGGATGGACTCCACGTGATCTCGTTATACGCAGATGATCTCCTCCTCATGTCAGAGACTTGACTAATGTCCCGGGATCTCTCACTGACATTTTCCGCACCTTCGAGGAATGTCGGGCTTGAGAGTCAACTGGGATAAGTCTGGAGCCTATTCCTTTGACCCGGACGTGCCCGAGAGCGACGTGTACCTCGGTGGTGAGAGGCTGCAATGGTATCCCACGACGTTCCGGTACCTAGGAATCCACATTTACCAAAACCCTACGGATATCTTGGAGGGGAACCTGATGCGAGCGCTCGCCTCCATTCGGGCACAAATTGGATTTTGGAGGACTTTACCCCTGAATGTGCCCAGCCGCGTAGCACTGGCCAAAATGATAGTCCTACCGAGACTCTTGTATTACTTTGCCAACACCCCGTCCTATGTCCCCAACAAGGTATTCCGGGACCTCGAGGTCCTGCTCCGGGGCCTAATCTGGAACACAGGCCGACCACGTGTGGCATTGACAAAGTTGTACATGCCCACTGACTCGGGGGGTCTAGAAGTCCCCAACATGGAGCTGTATTATCTAGAGGCACAGATGCAGTGGGTGTCTGGATGGCTAAGTGATAAAAACATAGGGGACACCGCCACGGACGTCACCACCTGGTCTCAGTTACAAGTGTGCACTCTGTTTCTTCCACTGACCCGGGCTCCCTCACAGCTGTACCTAGCAGTGGCGCGCAGGTGTTTTCTGCAATGCCTACGACTCACTCGAGCGATGGTACCGTATGCCCCGATACTCCCCCTGCTGGGTACCCCCAGGACAACTGGAGTGATGACAGACGCTATGCTGGAGAGCTGGTCCAATGCGGGCGTGGAAACGCTAGGAGACCTATACACTGACGGTACCCTTCTCTCTTTTGCGGACCTCGCGGAAGGCACGGCCCTCCCGACTGGACAGTTCCTGTTGCACGCGTCCCTCGTCCGCACGCTGACTGCCGCCTTGGGCGACATGTCTGAGGATCTACCGACACACCACTTTATACAGTACCTCCATGTCATGGGCAGTGGTTCCCACATAGTGCATTGTCTAGCGCAGGCCCTCCTGATTCATACACAACCCTCCACCTCGCAGTTGAGAGAGAAATGGGCGACAGACAGAGGGAGAGATTGGACTGACAAGGAATGGGCGATGGTGCTAGCTGGGCCTGTTAACATCCCACGCAACCCCCGCTTCAAGGTCATACAATTCTACATGTTACACCGGGCCTACCTTACGCCCGATAAGATAAACAGATACTTTTCAGTCACCGATACTGCCTGCAGATGCTGCTCCCTGGTTGGTGCAGACCTCTTACATATGCTTTGGCTGTGCCCCAATATCCAGCAATATTGGAATGAGGTAACAGTGCTGCTTATGCACTGCACCAACGAAAATGTGCCGAAGACATGGGAAGCCTGCATCCTAGGACTTTATAAACGCACAAAACTGAGCATGGTGCCGGTCCGGTTCTGGGACCTAGGGCTAATCACGGCCAAACACCTGCTCACCAAGCGGTGGAAGGCCAACACACCCCCACATATGCGGCACTGGTACATGTCCCTCACCAACTGGGCACGAGCGGAAAGCGCAGTCCTACGACGGGAAGAGACGGCGGGACTTAGAAAATTCCCCATTGCACAGCACTGGGATGACATCCTTCAGTCCTTTCAGCAGAAATGTCTGGAACAGGGAATCACTTGAAGGGGTCCATATTCGAACCTCACACATACACGAGGGACACTAGGTAGTAAACCTGCGTCCACTGCTCCCCCCTTCCCTTCCCTCCCCCCCTTGGCAGGGTAACTCAAGTCGGGGTCTACACCCCTGTATCTCCGCCACACCGCGAGCAATACACTGCGCCTCGCCTGCGAACCTCCCACACTCCGGAATGTCTATGACGCTTGACCTGCTGCCTGTGGTATCTCCTCTTCCACATATCAGGTTCTTGCCATGCGCACTGAACGTGACCACCGCACTGACTGCACTCTGAAGACGTCATCAATGTGCCCCTGTGATGGAGCCCCTCCTACGCAAATGAGCTACCTACATGATGCATCCCATTCCCCAACTGCCGGACCTACACTGACGCTGCAACACTACCTTCCTTTTTCTCAAGCACATAGATACATCCACCCATACATTGTCCTCCTCTGCACATACCCTCATGTTATGGTTCACATATTTATTAATATGCTGGTCCTGTTCTCCGACCAGGCTTCTTAGTTTTTGTTAACAAAGACATTGTACGCATGGCGCAAGAGACTTTAGACACCATATTCCGGCCGACATATCAAGCCCCCTCCTTCTTTGTACCAATAAAACACGACAACATAAAAACGCGACCTGAGGGGAATGACTGCTGCACGCACTACTCTGAGACGAGCAGATAGATCCGGGTTATGTTTTACGATACCGGCTATCGCGCTTGCACCACCGCCAATGAGGGGTGCCACATGTACAAGATTGCTAAAAATAACAGCCATGGCCATGGCGGTTCCTACCGAACGCTGCCGCCGACATGAGCCTCTCATTCTAGGTATAGTGAGCTACATCGACACACGTCTATTAACGCACTTGCAATATCGCATGGGACTACTTTTCAAGTTCTATGCCCCCGCCCCCATGGGAAAACTTACTGATACAACCACCTGCAATACTTACACATGGGAGCGGGCTGTTACTCATATGATGAAGATGACAAGACACCACTGTTGTTCTACAAACTGAGAAAACCTTACAGGCCTGCTTACTTATTAAGATGTGTGATATATTGTATATGCGTACTACTAAGACATTGCGCCGCCCGACCCCAGGGTTGTCGGCCATACCGCTGTGTTAACTTGGCAATATTTTATATGGTTATTGATCTACGCGGCTGGCCCCCAGGGGTTGTAAGCTGTATGCTGTGTATAACGCATTTTGTACAATAAAGGTCTTTAAAAAATATATATATATATATATATTCACAGAAAAAACCATAGGTTATAGACCATATATAGTTAGGAATTTGCATTTACAAAACCTTGAAAATTCCCTGAAAAAACCATAGGTTATAGACCATATATAGTTAGGGATTAGCATTTAAAAAACCTTATTTTATTTGCACAAAACCATTGAAATTCCATATATAGTTAGTTGCACTAACTATATATCGCGGACCCGCAATCCACTGCTAATGATGTCACATATTACATCATTCGTGACATGGTCAGTGACATCACTGATGACATCACTGATGACATCTCAAATGACATCACTGATGACATCACTGATGACAACACCCAGTGACTGTATGTTTCTGTAAAGTTAAAATATGTCTTACATATTGAAGAATGAGTGGATGTATAAGTGTCTGGATGAAGGATTTATTAGGTGCATGACTGACTGTATGAGAGAATGATTAAATGTGTCTCACTGAGTGCATGGGTTAGTGATTAAAGTGTCTTAATTTGGCAATCATTATTTATGTTCTTCTGTAAACTGCTGCATGTTTAAATCAGTAGCTATATCAGTAACTATATGGGTTATTTAATGGTTGCCCAAGTATTTGTATGGGAGACTGAGTATGTGTGTGGGTGGCTGGGAGGTGTATAACTCTGTGCATAGATGTGTGAGCAGTTGATTCCCTAGGTGTATGGCTTCAAAAGTGCATGTAGAAACAGCTGTATGGACAGTTGACTGTGTGCATGAGTATATTGGTGAGTGAATGGATATCTCAGTTCTACATGTCAAAGTAAGTACATATGTAAAACACACTCCATGTGAGAGTTGACATATATAAATAACTGAACATAAGAGCCAGTGAATGTGAGAGTGGCTGTATGAATCATTGTGAACTTGTATCAAGGATTGTATAAGAGAGTAAATATGTGTTAGTATATGTTTGAATAAGTAAGGTGTGTATAACTGTATAGTTGAGGAAATGGAGGTGTGATTGATTCTTTGCATGACTGACTAGGTGTGTGAGTAACTCCATGGATGTGTGACAGTCTGTGAGTGCCTGTTTACACTGAGTGTATCTAAGGTTATATTAGAGTCTGAAGATGTATTATCACATAAATGATATCATCAGTGATGTAATCAGTAATGTCAAATGAGATGTCAGTGATGTCATCAGTGATGTCATTTGAGATGTCATCAGTGATGTCATTTGAGATGTCATCAGTGATGTCATCAGTGATGTCACTGACCATGTCATGAATGATGTAATATGTGACATCATTAGCAGTGGATTGCGGGTCCGCGATATATAGTTAGTGCAACTAACTATATATGGAATTTCAATGGTTTTGTGCAAATAAAATAAGGTTTTTTAAATGCTAATCCCTAACTATATATGGTCTATAACCGATGGTTTTTTCAGTGAATTTTCAAGGTTTTGTAAATGCAAATTCCTAACTATATATGGTCTATAACCTATGGTTTTTTCTGTGAATTTCATTGGTTTTTTAAAAGCTAATATCTATAGCTGTAAAATATATTCTTTATTAAGTGACGTATCACGTAGCCCGTGAGACGCCTCATGATGCATCGCATAACCGTGACGTATCGTCTCTGCAGCGCAAACCAAACCCAAAACGTAAGCGCGCCAAAACACGCTTAAAGATATATATATATTGTTTTAACCTTAATTAGACAAAATCCACATGTGCACATATCACAAACGTTCAAAAAACACAATATGTCGGACTCCCGTTACGCTGCCGGTTAGCTGCCCGGTTAACGTACCAGGAAGCACCTTTACCGCGAAAAATCACATTTTTTTTTCACCCCCCAGGGAACTTTAATAGCCCCCTCATCAATCCTAGGGGTTCAGGAGGGGTCTGCCTTACCCCTTTCATTCATTTACACCTTTTTTTTTTCCACCTCTTGTCTCTCGATCCCACAGAGAGACAAGATGGCGGCCGCTCCAGACTGTTTACAATGATAACAGCCAATCAGCTTCTCCTCAGACTCCCGTTACACTGCCGGTTAGCTGCCCGGTTCGCGTACCAAGACGCGTCTCTACGGCGAAAAAATCGGAATTTTTTTTTTTGGGCCCAGCGTGGCTCTATAATATCCCCTCATCAATCCTAGGGGGTCAGAAGGGGTCTACCTTGCCCCTTTCCTTCATTTCCCCCTTTGTTTTGGCCTCCTCTTGTCTCTCGATCCTACCGAGAGACAAGATGGCGGCCGCTCCGAACTGTTTACAATGTTGACAGACAATCAGCTACTCGTCAGACTCCCGTTACACTGCCGGTTAGCTTCCCAGTTAGCTGCCCGGTTCGCGTACCAAGACATGTCTCTACGGCGAAAAAAACTGATTTTTTTTTTTTTTTTTTTTTTTTGGGCCCAGCGTGGCTCTATAATATCCCCTCATCAATCCTAGGGGGTCAGAAGGGGTCTACCTTGCCCCCTTTCCTTCATTTCCTCCTTTGTTTTGGCCTCCTCTTGTCTCTCGATCCTACCGAGAGACAAGATGGCGGCCGCACCGGACTATTTAGAATGTTGACAGACACCGGAGAGCCAATCAGCTTCGCTTCGCAAAGTTCCGATAAGCGAAAAGTACGCGAACCGGATCGCTGCCCGGAGCGCTGTTACAGATATATATCTTGATTTAAACGTTAATTTCTCAAAATCCACTGAAGCACATATATTGAGACCTAGCAAAGGCACATCGGGCTAACAGTCCCTACAATTTTGCCAAGTTTCGTGCAAATCCATTCAGCCGTTCGAGCTAAAAGTGAGTCCAACCGCCCTATGGAAAACTCAATGTTAAAAACGCGTTTTGGGACCCCCCTTTTTTCTCAGCCCCCCTTGACGAAACCCCCCCAAATTTCCAGGAGCTGCTCAGAAACAAAATGTGCCATTTTCCTGAAAATTTCAGCCGATTCCGTCCACAAACGCCAAAGTTATTAGACATAGAATTTTCAGAAATCCCATAGGGAAAAAATCCTAACTATATATACCTACTGGCGACCGCCAGTAGGTAATATATATATATATATATAATTTTAATAGCTGTTTTAAATTGTGTTAATGTTCATGTTAATGTTCCTTTTTGGTGGTGTTTGTCATTTTTTAAACATGTTTGAAAATGTATTTTATTAAATTGTTCATTTAAAAATTATTATATTTGAGGTATATTACTATTTCAATGTATAGCACTTTTTTACTAAAACAAGGGTATTAATTTTAATACTCAGGCAATTATTTTAAATACTTATGTATTAATACAGTTCCCCACCTAAAACCCCTATTTTCCCAGCATCATGTTCCAATGGTTAGTATAACATTATTTTTAATAAAAAATACACGAGTACTAATTTTAGTACTCAAGTATTAATTCTAATACTTGCTTCTAATTTAAAATACCCGTGTATTAATGTACTACCCCACCCAAAACTCCTATTTTTAATGCATCCTGAGCAATGTGGTAAGTATAACATGTTTTAAAAAAAATATGCGAGTATTAGTTTTGGTGCTAGCGTATTCATTTTAATACTTAGTACTAATTTACAATATCCGTGTTTCAGTACACTACCCCACCCAAAACCCCTATTTTCCCTGCATCCCGTCCCATCGCTTTATTCTACCTAAAAAAAAATGTGTTGTAATTGTATGCGTTGTACTTGTATACATTGTAAATGTTTGCGTTGGAATGGATCATTTAATGCATTAAGTCTATTTTGCATTGTAATGGTGTGCGTTGTAAAAACATGCAATATAATGGTAGTTGTGTTATAAAATCATGTTTTAAAAGCATGCCTTGTAATGGCTTGTGTTGTATCGTCATATATTCCAGCTGTAAACCTTGCAAACAGGAGATCAAATGTTTCTCGAGCTGAGGTTAAGGCCACTTCCTTCTGTAAAAGTATTGTTTTCAGTCTGATCGGAGAATCAAACCACATAAAGGAAATATTCAACGAATGACATAACTGTGCCTCCCTGACTGTGTGGGTCGATGGAAACAATACTTGCATACAACAAGTAACTCTGGAACTTACTGTTAACAGATATGTGATGCCTGACAGCATCCCACAACAACTTTGATCATTCAACATCAAATAACTCCTGTTCGAGAGAAGTTTGAACACTGGATGAATCATGATCCTTTCAAGTGACAAGATAGGTTTGTAACCGAAGTGTTGCAAGCTCTGTGAATCGTACTATCCTGACAAATTAGAGACCCATTTAACAAATTCTAGCAGTCTGAACTGCTAAGAAAAACTTCAGTGTCCCCATTCCTGCATCTAAATATGTAAGGTAACTCCCAAGATTCATGGATGTATTCCTTCCCTAAAGCTTCATACCTGCCTACTTGATGGTACTCTAGGCAATATCGAAATTGAAATGTTGTTATTGGCAATGTTATAAGGCCATGAATTAACCATTCTGTGGATGGTGACCAAGCCACAGTGAAAGGTAATTGGTCCAATTTTGCAATGTGCAGAATTTTATATTTTGCATCTATTTATTCCATTGTTGTCTGCCTTTCTGTTAAATTATAAGCAGAGAACAGCGACGTATTGTTAAAATATAGCCAAGGCACGTAACCAGAGCGCAATGATTGTAGTGTCCTGCTTAATAATAGAATGGATCGTAACCGTGATTGCCAGTGTTGTAGGATAAACAGACCTGTTTCATTATATTTATAGCAAAAGACACAATGTTGACCAGTGAATAAATCCTGGATGCTAGTGTGGTCATGCCATTGTCGACTACTGCCAAAGCCTTTTCTAGGTAAACCCGGTCAGTTTCATGCAATCTTTTAGCAGCCTCTTGTTGAGAGAATTGCCATGTAAATGGCGTATAAGAAGTGTTAACGATGTGGTTTCTGGAGACCTAGCAAAAAATCCCCATATCCATGTCATCTGAATGGCTGAACAAGTGTTGTTTAACCTAGGACATGTTGAGGATTTCAGCCAATCTAGGCATAACTTCACAACACTGTAGGATGTTACCACCCCCAGATGTTCTCTTTCAGGGCCGGACTGGCTGTAGTGGGCACCAGGCATTTCCCTGGTGGGTCGGATGGGTGGGGGTGGGTTTGGACCAGAGGGGGCTGTTTTTAGTACAGGGGCAGCAGTGGTACAGGATATTGCAGAAGTGCTGCAATATCACCCCATGTACCAAAAGCAGAAGTGCTTCCCACTGGCAACATCCCATGGCCAGTCAGACTTAATTACCAGGGCCGGATTGCATTGGTCCACCCTAGGTGGTACTTTGAATCCTGATTGATACCCTATTGTTGTCGATAGACTAAACCAATCATCTCTTCCAATTGTAGTCTGAAGAATTGCATGAATACTCATGTATAATATCATCAAGTGTATCCTCACTTCTTGTGTATAGTTTTGCAATCCCTCAAACTGTGAAAGCGAGAGAATCCGAGGTGTGTTCAAGTCCTTAATCTAGGCTATTCCAACACAGGAAGTTTGTTGCACTGTATTGTTCAGGAAAATAATCTGCTTTGGAATGAGGCACGCTCTAAAAAGGCCTCAGTTCCCTGAACTTGCCAATCTTTAATCCTCCAGACAGATTTAGTGTCTAAGATGTCTTTCCAAACGTCAAAACCTTGTAAAGACAGCTGGGAAATAAAAGAAGCAGAGTATATCAAGGTATATATTAGTGAGCATACTTTTCTTTGCAGATGAAGGTGCAACCTTATAGTAATATGCAAACGTTTGTGCAAATGTTTGTGAACTACCTTTCGGTGGTGTTGGGCAATGTTCCCATTGATGGTAAGTAAAAACATGGATACTTTTCTTGTACAAGAAGTGATGACCATAGTCATGGTAACCATACATGGTGTCAAAATCTGATGTTTCATCATAAAATTTGTTTTTAGAAAATGCAGCAATTGTTCTAAATCAGCCCGCATGCTATTCACAGTGTCAAAGTCCCAATCCTCAGCGAATGTACTGGAGGTGATGATATCATTCAAAGAAATTTCAAATACAAGTAGTATTTTCAAAAGTTCAGTGGGACCAAATACATCATATAAAACCCTATCCCAAACTATTCCTTCAGGAATCAGAAATGCTGTAATGTTCACAAAGGACAGGTCTCTTAGTTAAAGATGAGATGATGTATGTGGTTTCAGGACCAAGTTGCAGAGCGTTCTTGGAGATAATGTCCATTCATACTCAGGAAAAAGACAGTAACTTCACCTATCCAGAGGACTAAGAACAGTAGACCAACTGCAATCTAAAACTGTAGCCAGAGAGAAACAAAATATGTGTTTTTCAGCCAAAGGTAGATGTTATTTACTTTTTCTTTGCGGAGAACAGAAGCTGGTGGTGACTCACGTTCACTCGGATCCAATGAGAAGGTATCAAAATTGATGAAGTAGCCAGATGCTGTTCGATCTATCTTGGGAGCTCACTAGGTTTTGCTGAACTGGCAGATGACTAGTTGTGAGACTCATTCACATAGATGTCAGTGTTAGGCCGAATTGAGTTCTGTGTTTCATTCCTTTGTTGGCAAACTCCTTACTTTGTAAGTAGAATGTTCAAACGTTATCAGTCTTTCTGTCTGAGCCTCCTGTATGGTAGCAAGAGGAGATCGACGTCTACCAAGTACTTTACTAGGTTGTCCTTGTTTCCAATGCAATTACCTAGCAGGTAGCCTTCACCAAACTCCCCATTTGTGAGTCGACGGTGGATCCCACTGTGGCGGAAGATGAATCAGTTGTGGGTGCTGCTTGGGTATTTCGCTACGATGTCAGTAATAATATGCTTGGCATTGCACACCACTTGTTTATTCAGGGAATAGTAGCACTTGCGATTCCTGAACACATACTCGTTATGGTAGGGGGGAGATAGCGACATGGGTCCCATCAATTGTGCAATTTGATAGAAATCCTGCTTGGTCTGGTCTAGTGCTTGTGGTGTGCTGAGGAAGTGGATGTGGCGATGCAGCTTCTGGACCATTGCATCAAGGAACGCATGGAAAAAGTGCAAAAGTGCACTCTGTGAGATCCCTCCTGCTGTGGCTATCACCCCCTGGAAGCTCCCTTATGCGAGGTACAGTGAGCACAGGATCTGTACATGAGTGGGGATGGTGTGTGTCCTGTGTGTGGGGTGTTCAAGTATGGGTTTGAGCTCCTCTGTTAAGTACAGGATGCTCTCTTCATCCAGCCTGTAGTTAATATGGATCTCCTCCTCAGGAGATCCATATTAACTACTGTAAGTAACACTCTGCTTCAATGTAGAGGAGTAACTTAGAGATATAAAGACTGCGGGAAGAAAAAAGGACACTGTAGTGATTGCTAACCACACTGTCTTTATATCTCTAAGTTACTCCTCTACATTGAAGCAGAGTGTTACTTACAGGCTAAAACAGAAGCTAGTCTGTAGTATAACATAGCCTGGCTTATCAGCCAGTATTTTGTCTACCTTCACAACCACTACAAGGTCAAGCTAAAAGAGAAACCCTTTTAAACTAGAGAATAGCCTAGATTCTCCACTAGGACTAAGCTCACTTGTCCAAACTTAGGATAACTGGGATCCTGTTTACTTAAAACATGCCTTGAATTTAAGCACTGACCTCGCTTTTCACGGCCCATGGCATAGATGTCCCTCCAGACAGTAGAGAATTTAGATTTTAGAGATATAAAGACAGTGTGGTTAGCAATCACTACAGTGTCCTTTTTTCTTCCCGCAGTGCGGGGCCTCCCTCCTGAGCAACCTGACAGGTAGAGGTGAGGCTGGGTTATCCAACAATTGTGGGTAAGTCCATAATGCTTATAAATAGATATAAGGCAACATTTAAGTGTGACACAGTGACAGAACACTATGCACAGTGAAACATGTGATTTAATTGTTTTTTAAATGTTTTGAATTGCCCTTCATACATTCTCTCTCTCTCCCACAACCACCTTTGCATCTGTTCTTTTCCACAGATATCCAGAGTATGGCCTGACACAAGCAACAATTTACTTTTTTAGTTTATTTGTTATATTGCACACTAACTGCAGCAGCATTGTATAAATATCTGGTCCTGAAGAAAGCCGCTGATACTGAAAATAGATCAAGAGGCGGAAACATGTCGACCTATCACTAACAGTGGTTTATATTCATACCTCTGTGCTGTTACATTTTAATCCTGTCAGGTAGCACACAGGAATAAAGTTTATTGGTGATCTATCTAGACAGTTTTAATCCACACAGCGCTGCAATATACCTCACTCAACCTTAAACAGCCCACATATGGGATTATCATCCTACTCCATAGAAAATTCAAAACATCTCTGAGCTCCTTCCTTAAAACCTTGAAGTAGTAGCTCCCAGTGGTGACTAGGTTTTCTCCACTGGTAAGGAGGACCTATATGATGAAGCATGTCACCTTTGGGTGAGTGAGGGGTCTTATCCTTAAGGGATGTCTTCCCCGGTGTTATAACACTTGTGAGAGTTGAGAGAAAAACAAGGCTTTTCTACATAACATCGCATACACATGTGAGAGACTGTAGGTGTAAATAGTGTTTTTTGAGTATCAGTATCCTGATACCTGCTAGGTTTTTTAATACTATCCTGGTTTCTAAGGTTGTACCTTTTGTCGGAGGGCTCCTGTTGCGGAGACCCACCCCGTGATTGTGATGTATTTTTGCGAATATTTTGTTGCTTATTATCCCATTTCTTTTTAGAAGATTCTGGTGCTTACTTAGTGTTATCCTTTTCAGGATTACCCACTACTTGTAGTTTTATAGGTCTAGCTCCCAAAATATTTCGACCTAATTCAGCGTATAAAGATCAAAGCTTTAACGGCGGACTAATGGTTCTACACCTCACACCAGTTCTTCAGATTCACAATTCATGCGCACTGAAACCCCAGCACCAGATATTACGTGAACTCATGTCCTTTTGTGAGAAAAACAACTTATTGGACATCACTCAACATGGATTCCGACCCAAACATTCCACGGAAACTGCCTTAGTCTTAGCAATAGACGAAATCCAAAGGGCTACAGATGAAGGCGGGAGTGCTGTAATGGTCCTACTTGACTTAACAGCAGCTTTCGATACGGTAAATCATACTGTGTTGAAACTAAGGCTGCAAGAGGCAGGTGTAAAGGGGACGGCACTCTCTCTCCTGTCATCCTTTCTGGCAGACAGGAAACAACTGGTCTATTGGAATGGTCTGAGATTGGAAGAATTCATCCTGCCGGGAGGAGTTCCCGAGGGATCGGCCTTATCACCAACGCTGTTTAATATTTATGTAGCCCGATTAGCTAGCCTGATAAAGAACTATGGATTTAAGCTGGTATCATATGCTGATGATACACAGCTTGTAGTATCGATAGACAAGGGTGCAGACTCCAGAGCCTTGGACTTCTGTAGCTGCATGTCATCCGTGATGAATTGGATGAATGCTAACTTTTTAAAGTTAAATGCAGCCAAGACAGAGGTCATTGAATTTGGCTCAAAAGATCAGATCTGGAATCAGTCATGGTGGCCGAGCACGGCCGGAACACCTCCGACACCAGTTGCAAAGGCAAGGAATCTGGGAGTAATGGTGGAAAAAAATCTTACCTGGGCAGCACAGATCAATCAGGTAACATCAGCCTGTTTCTTTACCCTTAAAGGGTTGAGAAAGATCCTCCCATATATACCATTTGCCTTAAGGAAAACTGTTGTTGTGTCAACCATACTCTCCAGAATTGACTACTGCAATGCTCTCTATCTTGGACTGGGTGTAGCTCAACTAAACAAACTCCAGGCCATCCAAAATGCTGCGGCCAGAGTATTGCTTGGGCTGCCAAGACATTATCCCACCTCGGCAGCTATAAAAAATCTTCACTGGCTTCCAGTGTGTAGACGGATAGAATTCAAATCACTCTGTCTAGTCCATAAAGCTTTGTTTGGAGAGGGCGCAGAAGAAGTGCGGAATCTCTTCACGAAGTACGTTCCTATGCGGACCCTTAGATCCTCGTGAGCGCTTCTCATTTCTGGCATCAAAACTCTGGAACAAACTTCCACTGCACATAAGAAGTATGCCCAGAAGACATACATTCCGCAAGGAAATTAAAACCTGGCTCTTCCCCTAAAGTCATCCGCACTTCTGCATAGTTGATGTGTCGTTCCTAACACAGCGCCAAGACGCCTCGGCAATAGCATGCTTTGCAAGTAAAATCAGTCAGTGATGCCACTGTGTTCCAGATCCTGAAAATGCAGCTATAAGTGGGTGTGCACACACAGACTATCTCGCTTGGACATATTTACTGAGCTTCGCTTTAGGGCATTACCTAGCCCTGGGAATTCCCCTGTGTATCCAGTGTATTACACCGGAGCACTCATACTGGATCACATCGACCTGATGTTGTTGTACTTTGGCTTTGATTTACTTAAGCCCTGATGAAGTTCTTGGTGAGAGAACCAAGCACGTTGGCTGAGCCTAATGTGTCTTTACCGTTTGAAAAATACTAATTGAAAATAAAGACTTGACAAACTACAAGAATTTCTTGGACTTCTTTGCCTGGTGCACACCCACTTATAGCTGCTAATTCAGTGTATGAATCTTCTATAATTTTAGGTAAATCCCGCCCCTGTTGTGCAGGAGTGCATTTCCTCAGGCATTGGCATATAGCCACTGCTGCTGCCTCTCCTTTTATTTTGCAAACATTATCGTTGATACCTGGGAAAATGACCTATTAATTTCATCCCTACTTTCAGAGCACGTTCTGCTCCATTATCATTCCGTATTTGTCTTAAACTGTTCCGCGCGAGGCTAATTCCCCCACAGTGCAGGGGGAGGGGCCTCGCGCGGCACTGCGGTACTCATGACGAGTCCTGCTCGTCATGCTGCACAGTGGAGCTGTGCTCATGACGAGTGCTGGACTCATCATGACTCCGCCCAGTCCTTTAGAACGCCCGCACAGGCGGGGAATTCGCCACGCGTGGGAGGGCCACGGCAGTTATGACGAGCTCAGCTCGTCATGAGCACAGCTCCACTGTGCCTCATGACGAGCTCAGCTCGTCATAAGCATGGATGGGGTTGATACTTCTGGTATCACTACTATTGAAGGGGTGCCATGAGTCCTGTTATAGATGGCAGCAAGATTATATCCCAAATTACATAATCCTCTATCGGACAAGCTATCCCCATTGGCAAGCATATTGTCAATATTATGTGTTTTTCTTGTGGGCCTGTGTGTGGAAACACTCCCTCTAATTCTGCTATCTTCCTTGCTATCCAGAAAGGCATTTGCTCATGTTTAGTAGGCATTCTTTCCATACTGCGTTCAGTGTTTGTGGGGTAGTTTTAGTTGGGGTGCCTTGTAGATGACCTGCTGGAGTAACCCTTGTGGGCTAAAGTGTGAGTGTTCTCATAACAAAGTATATCAGATTTCTGTAAAGTTTTATTATTTCTTTGTGAAGTGGACATAAGTCTGCTATTGGCAATTTGTCAACTTCTGGTGTTGTGTGTTAGCAGTCAGAACCGGCCAATTTGCTCCATCTCTGCTGGGCGGACCGAGTATCACTTTTTCTGTGGTGTATGGGAGGGCACCTGTAACCTTTTCCATGCTCATGATGGCTTCACGCCATCATTAGCCATGGGCGGGGTATGCTCATGATGGCGTGGAGCCGTCATACAACTGCCACTCGCCCATGCTCCGCCTACGCTGCACTAATTTCCCGCCTGTGCGGGAGAATTAGTGAGTGGGTGGGGGTCATGACGGCTCCACGCCGTCATGAGAACACACCACCCGTGCCTCATGACGGCATGGAGCCGTCATGAGTAAGGGAGCGCCACCCCCACACCCTAGCCTGGCCTGCGCCGCAGCCGACTTTGCGCTGCAGCGAAAAGGCTAAACCAAATGCTCTTGGTACGTTAGCGGAACTTTTATGTCCTCGTATGGACAGCATTTTTCTGGAATTTCATCAAGAGTATAAGAATGAAATGTATTTGTGCGTGCATCTGCAGGTGGGAATTTAACTCATGAATAGAATACCTCTGTCCCGAATGAGTCGTGTTCCTCAATCGAAAATGTTACAGCCCCTCCTAGTGTTGAGAGACCAAAATTGTCTAATTTTGCAGCAAGTGCATCTCAGTCATATTCCAAAATGTTTATTGACTTCCTGCTCTGCATTTGCGTGTAATGCTGCTACTGCGTTATCTTCAACAGACATTGTTAGAAATAGTTTCAAGGAAAATAAGATAAGGTTTATGCACAATGTAGGGAACTATAATTCTTCAAGCTTGAACAAACCTACAGCCAATACATAAATATATCTACTCAGCTGTGGCAGATATTTTCCCTTCCCACTCCAGAAGTCTCTGGATTATTGTGAGTAGGGGTTTCTGAGAAAGCATGACTGAACTACTCAGATTAGATCGTTAAATAAGAATCAAACCAAGGTTGGCAGCACCATGTCGTGTAGTTTCTGCAAATCTATATACAATCTACGTGTTTTAGACAACATAAACTAAGGGATTGATGTCCAGACTGATTCCAAAAAACCCCAAAGGATATGTTAGTCTGTAGATTAGCTAGCTCACAGTGTCACTACAAGCCCCCAACCTTACCATGGAGAGAATAGTTTCTGGCAACTATCTAACATGACAACTCTGACCCCTCAGGGATCATGGAATCAGTACAGTACTTTTTGCTCCATCACTCATACTCACTTTGTCTCAGTGAGATACACAGATTAAAGGATGGGGATGTTTTAATAAGCATTTATTGAACCAGCATCATTCTAGTATAAAATATGTGTGCTGCAACAACCATGGGACAGAAACAGATATATAAGGGTATAAGCACCAGCAGGGTAAGGAACAGGTAGAATTCTACCATAGTGCTAAATCAATTAATATATGCAGGCACATGGATACATGACAGTTGTTACACCTCGCTTTTCCAGTGGGTGTATCCCAACTCTTTTTTTTTGTATGGCCTCCTGTTTTGGACCCTGTTTTTGTTGGTTTTATGACTCTGGGCACTTTACCACTGCTGATCAATGGTAAAGTGCATATGCTCTCCAGGTAAATGTGGTCTATGGATTGGTGATTCCATGATTGGCATATTTGATTTACTGGCAAGTCCCTAGTAGAGTGCATGGTGTGTGCCCAGAGCCTGTAAATAAAATGCAGCAGGTGGGCCTGCAGCACTGATTGTGCCACCCACATGGGCAGCCTGTAAATGTAACTCAGAACTGCAGTGACTGTGTGCAGTTTGGTACTGCCATGTCGACCTGGCAAGTGCAACCACTTGCCAGGCCCTAACCTTCCCTTTTCTTAAATATAAGACACCCCTAAGGTAGGCCCAAGGTAGCCCCATGGGCACAGTACAGTGTGTATGAAAGGTAGGACATTTGCTGAGGTGTGTGACATGTCCTGATAGTAAAATACAGTGCATTCCGTTTTTCACTATTGAAAGGCTATCTGTCCCATAGAATACAATGGGAGCTTATTTATAACATCTTATAAAAAGGTGGAATTTAGTATAGCTGAACTCAGAATATAAAAATGCATCATTTAGTAAAGATGATTTTTATATCATTTGTTTGAAAATACCACTTTTAGAAAGTGGTTTTTTTCTTGCCTAGCCACCCTATGTGCCTCTGCTGGTTTTTGGATTCACTGTCTGGCTTTTGAATGACAGGGGCTGGGGATGGGCATTCTCTTGTACCGCCACCGGTGGGGGGTTGATGCGTGCTCCTGGATGAGTCAGAGCTAGGTTGAATAGACAAGGGATGCATTTAGAGTAGGGCAAGGAGATTTCTTCCACACCTGAATGGGCCAGGTCTGCCTGGGACAATGCTGTCTCTGCCTCCTGCTGTGCAGCTGCACCAGAGAGGGCAGAACTGGTCTTGGCTGGCTAAAGAGCTTCTCTGCCATCAGAGACCAATGGAATTTTTGCTATAAAGTGGGGCCCAGACCCCTGAACTTTTTATCACTTTTGGACTGAAAGAGGAACATTTGTCAAGGTGAAGAGCTGGAAGAAACTGGAGGAGGAATCCTGTCCCTTTGCTGTTTGCTGTCTGGGGCTGACCTGCAGTAGCTGTTTCTGCCAAGGAGAGCATCTGTGTGTGTATCCTGCTTGAGAAAGTATCTCCAAGGGCTTGGAAGTGGAGCTTGCCCCCTGTTCAAGAGGTCTCAGGAAAGGCAAAGACCTTACCATCCTTCTGGGCGCTGTCTCTGGAACTGCTGATTTCAGTCGCTGCAGAAGAAAAGGTAAATGACTTGGTCACCGAGTCAGTTGTAGGATTCCATGTCCTGGAGGCCTCACAGAAGGTATCGAGCATTTTGCACTGTGTCCTTGGTCTCACCGATGCTATCTTGATGACCGTCACCGAGCCGCTGCTCACATCGTATCTTGTGGGCACCGCATTCCGCACCGCCTCTCTTCACCGTGCCTGGACATCACCAGAATTGTCACTGCCCGACACGAACATTGACCGGCTCTGTCGCAAGCATCCCAACCTCTCAGCACCACATCGAGCTCCACTTCACCCTGCACTGTAAGCCTTGGTCTTACCGATGACGTCTGGACGATCGACGCCAAGCCGCTGCCTGCACTCCATCGTGAGGACACCGCACGCAGCACCGCTTCCATCTTTGCTGCCCCAGATGGAGCTACCGACTCGGAAGAACTGTGTTTTTCAGCTATTTCTGCAATTTACAGGTTATCTTGTAAAGTAATTATTTTTACAGTATTGTATGTTGGATTTGTGTCATTTTTTGCATCTTGTTTTGTTTAGATAAAGAATTTCTTGTTTTTCTAAACTGGTGCGGTGTCCATTTGTAGTGTTTTCACTGTGCACACTGCCTCTTAAATAAGCCTGTCTGCTCATGCTAAGCTAGCAAGGGGGTGAGCAGGCGTTATTTTAGAAGTGTACCCCCCTTACCCTGACTAGGAAGAAGGGTCCCTACTTGGACAAAGCTGCAAACCATTGCCAACTAGAGACCCCCATTTCTAACAACAGTAATAATGCATACTCCTACGATGCAGACCCTAACTAGATGTAGCTCAGTGTACCTAGCATGTATGTAGGTGTATAGTCAAGAATCCCCTTAGGATAGAGCCAACACCATTACCTGATGTGGGAGAGCGAAGGACCCTGTCTTGGTCTCGAGAGGGACATCCCATGAGGGATGAAAGAACACTGTGTGCTGGAGTGTCTGCATGCAGGAACCTCAGCATCTCATATCAGTGTGTCAGCATGGAAGTCGTTTTCTCCTCTGGCTTGCCCAGCGAAGATGTAGTGCTTATATACCCAAAGGTTACCCTCAGGGGTTCTACCTAGAAGTGTACTATTGGCATGTCGGGCAAGGATGACAATAGTGGTGACCCTTATACAGAGTTAATGTGCAGAAGATGGTATCCTGCTGTGATACTGAGAATCCTCATGCATAATAAATGAGGCTAGTTTTATAATAAAACCACATGACAATTGTGTAGCACCTAACTAGGTAAAAGGTCAGCGCCAGACCCTTATGTAAACACAATGGTAGGACAGATGTAGGTAAAGGGTCGTGCAACTACCTAGGCCTATATTGAGGTACATTGGGGTTCATTACAAGGGGATATTGCTGATGCTGGGAATAGCCCTTAATTCTATACAGATAAGACTACTGGTTAGGTTATTGGAGGCAACTATAAAATAAATCCGTAAGATCTTCCTTGCCTACTCTAGGGACACGCACTATTATAAACACACAACTATGTCGCAACATTACTTTTTTGTGTGTCTTTTTCATCCATCAATATAATATCAGCAGACTCTTGGGAACAGGTTCACTCCCCATGCTTTCACCAGAGCATAATAGATTTTCAGACATTAGTCCTATGAAGATCACAAAGTTGTTTTCGCGTGGTCCAAAACTTCTTCCCATGAATCATTCTGCCTGTCATTATCGTCTCCTCCAGAAGAGAACCTCACTATTAGTTGTCTAATACAAAACAAGTGAATATTCACTAAATAACAGTAGGCTTCTGAAGAAGCAACATCTGCAGCAAAGAAAAGAAAAATATCTTGCACAAACAACTATTCAATGTGAAAACAGGCCTTTCTGTGTTCATTAATTATTTTCTAGTTAACATGGCATTAGCAGTTAGGCTAACGTAGTTCGGCACTTTATTTACATGCAGGTCTATAATACTTAAGTCTGGTTACATACTGCAATTTCTTTTTCATGTTACCATGTATTATTTTTTACTTTAACTTGTGCACATTATTAATATAAGTGTTTTCAATAGCAGATCAAATGTTCTGCAGCAGTTGTCAAGGGAACCATGGTTTTTCAGAACAGGATGGCTTTAGACATGATACTAGCTGAGCGAAGCAGGGTCTGTAGAATGATTAAAACTGATTCCTGCATTTACATCCCAGATATTGCTCCAAGTGTGTGGGAAGCTTGCATGATATATGGGCAGCAAGTGCATGAGGTGACTGAGAGAACATTATGGGATGACATGGGGTCCCTATTCAGAAACTGGGGTTGGCGGCTGCTAAAAATTACTATAGTAGCTGCCCTGCTGGTATGTTGTGTATTCATCAATGTATTACCTTCATGCATTCAAATTCAAATGTGTACAAATGTATGTTGTAAGAAAATGTCTGATGAAACAGCTAAAATGTCACAAAAAAAAGGAAAGCGAAGTAGAAAATATGATGATGAGAGGATTGGAATAAAATTGAACAAATGATTGAACATTAGTTCGAAAAGAGGATTACTGAATTCGCAAAACATATATTGGAATATACATACATGGGAATTCATTTTGTTTAAAGACCTCCATCTTATGATCTGTCAAAAATTGTGGCTTGTTCACATACACTCTTGGTTGTCCTTGAGTTTCTTGGGAAATGTTATCTCTTACTCTTCATTTATCTATGTGCTACTCGTGTACTTTCAGGAAGATGTTTTAACTGATGTCCCGGGCTGAACAAGTTTGTGGTATTAGATTTGAACCTTGCCCGAACTGTCTGGGATTGTTAATGTGTCAGCTTGTATAATATTAACTTATATTAGTAAGGTTTGGGCAAAGGTTGTACTGGCCCGCGCAAGCTCTACCCACTGGGCTGGTGCCCAGCCAAGCTGATACATAAATTACACATTCTAAGTTCTGTGCGGAGCTTCAATCCAATAACCAAAAATCTACTTATTAGCTCTTCATTAAGATTTATTTCATACTCTTCACTTTTCAAAAATTTAATGTAACCATTTTTTCAAAGGATATATAACCAATTATTTCACAAAATATTGATCCATAAACTTCCACTAAAAAACATCCCAAAGTAATGATCAACACAGACATGTTTTGTATTGTTACAATTATAATTTAAATTAACTCTTTATTCATACAGTGTTCACTCATATCGGAATGCGAAATAGTATTAGTAGGAATCGAATTAAGAAACTGCTGACAAGCCATCTTGGAACATTGATCTTTAGGTGTGTTCAAAGTGTCATAAAAATCACGAAAGACACCAAGAATTTCTTGAGTATGAAACTTCTTTGACCAAGTTTTATCCGTAATATTGGAGATATGAGTAGCTGTAGTGTTTGTGTTTTGATATTCAAGAGTGGCAGCAAACAGTTTACTAGCTCTATTCCGTAGTAATAAGTGGTGGGATTTTAGTATAGACACCGATATAAGCTCTTTTAGTGACTATGGAGTTAAAAGAGTATTTCAAATGTTTTATATCCTGTAGGAGCGATTTGTCATTAGAATGTCTAAATCATTCCTCTTTTCGTTTAATATCATCCACCAGAGACTGAATAGATTTCCTAATGTCGTTTAGACATTCTTTTAATAATGTGACCCCGTATAGTACATTTAAATGCGTCCCACATTACTATTGGGAAGTTCACTGAAGACTCATTATCTTTGAAGAAATTATCAATCTCTTCCTTAAGTTCTTTAACTACATCATTATCTTCTAGAATTTCTGTATTGAAGTGACAATTACGAGGGCCTCTCGTATCTGTGTGAGTAAGGATAGTTAAAGAGACCACTGCGTGATCAGAAACAACTACTGGATGAATCATAACATTTATAATATGTTTTAAAAGAGAGGAATATAGAAAAAGATATTCAATACGTGAGAAGCTAGAATGTGGAGAGGAGAAAAACATGCAATTACTGCCTGTAGTATTATGGAATCTCCATGCATCAACAAGATGATGAGACAAGCACATATTAAGCATGTGCTTATGCGCCCTAGACGGTCGAAACTTAAAAGCAGAGTGTCTATCCAAAATAGGATCAATGGTAAGATTAAAATCCTTGCCTACAATTGTTCGTGAATTCTGTGGAATATAAGTAAAAGTGGATCTTCAATGTGTGGGGCACATACATTCATAATATATAAATCATCCAAACCATTAATCAAATGAGTAAGTAACCAGCTGCCACTGGTATCATGTTCAGCTGAAACAATAGGCAAACCAGAGCTTTTGGAAATAAGAGTAACAATCCCATTCTTCTTCCCAGAATTCTCGGAGCAAGTAACAGCAAGAACCTAATCTTTCCTCAGAAGAAGAGCCTTTTTAAAGGCTATCTTAGTCTCTTGATGGAGAACCACATGACCAGATACACTTTTGCAATAATCAAAAATGTTTGCCCTCTTAACAGAGTGATTTAACCCCCGAACATTAAGTGAACCTACATTTAAACCAGGAGTAGATATGTGTGAAACAACACAAATGAATGCACCTGATAACAAGAGAAAAGGACAACCAAGATCAATTAAAAAGTTAAAGGAAATAAAATGAAGCAGATGTCCCAGAATTAGGGTGAAGAAGAAATTAAATGGGGAATAGAAGAAGGAAAAGAAAGAACAAAAGTACTCCATAGAAAAACGGAGTAACAACGAAATACAACCCCACCAGGGGATGTCTCCAGGATACAAATTGCATGGGGGAAGCAACTTGGAGAAGCAACAGCAGAGGCTAACCCCCTTGGTAAGGACAGCTCAACGATGAACAGGCCGCAGAGCGACGAACACGTATACCATTTTCAGGTGTATTAGTATAGTACTACAACTTGCTAATAAGAATAAACAGTATACATTCAATAAAGATATTATATTTGAACGTTTGAGAAATAGATAATATTTCATACGTAAATAAATAGATTCAATATATGGAATAAATAACGAACTATAAAATGGTAGAATAATACAAATCAGGAACAATCTCATACAATTAAAAGATATATTAGATCAGAATTAAATCAAAGTAGAGTATCTAATATAAGATGAAATTCATGAGCAAAGCAACATGACTATAATAGAATAGAAGTTCAGGTTAGAAATACATTAAAAAGGGAAAAACAAGAAATAAATAAATAGATACTAGTTAGATGCATATAATGACACAAATCATCAAAATAATTAACAATCTGATGTAGATCAATAATAACAATATAAATATTATATACACATATATAAATTACCACCGACACAAAACACAGAGAAGAGAACAAAACTAGAGTAAAAGATAGAATAAACTAACCGAACAGAAGAACGAAAAAATGTAGAATAAGATGAAAGGAAAATAGAGTATAGAAAATAGGGCACTAATCTTATCAAGAGATTGATGAAAGAGAAAGCAAATGATTAGTAAAAGAATAAATAGAAACAAACAACCGTTTGGATTATAAAGAAATAGTCTCCAAGAGGCAAAGTACAAAACACAGAACTACAAGAAAATGGGATATTTAAATCAGTAAGTCTCTTGCGTAGATTCAGGTCGCCTTTGCGGCGGATCACAGTGTCTCTGGAAAAGTCTTGCAAAATGGATATTCTGTGACCCTCCCATTGTATTGACTTAATTGTCCTCATTTGTGCCAGAATTATTTCTGTATGTTGATGGATCAAAGGTTTAAAAATCAGGGGCCTTGAAGAGGACATCGATCTTGGTTTGAAGGTTGGAACTCTGTGGGCGCACTCTATCTCACAGTCTTTATTGAAGGAAATATTCAAAGTATTTGGGATCCATGTAAGCAAGAAATCAACTCCTGAATGAGCAGACTTTTACAAACCAAAAATACTATGATTACTTCTCCTATTATGATCTTCTTGTTCTTTGAGGTCCCTCCTCAGAGCAGTAATAGAGCGCTCCAAATTCTGGATATGTTTCGACTGTTAAGTTGTAAAGTCTTCCACACTACTTATTCTAGTTTCCGCATTTGAAACATGGATTGAGAGAGACTTAAGATCATTGCGATTGCAGTTACCTCAACCTGAAGCAAATCATTATTAGTTTTGGTACTTAGTGCGATGTCATGAACAGTATTAAGCTTAAGTAGAATCACTTCCAAAGTAGAATGATCAACCAAGAGTAACCTTGATAAAACAGATAAAAACAGATAAAAACAAAGGTTAAATGGACACTATAGTTAGGTGAAAATGCCAATTAAAACATACTGTTTTGAACAAACTAAACCATTGTAATTAATCAGTTATAGTTATCTCAAGTAACTATCACTCATACGCTAAAGTAACTATAACTCATGCCCCCACCATGCACAGTCTTGTCACCAATTAAGTTATTTCAGATGTTGCAGTAATTTCATGCAATATCTCATGAGTGATGTAATATGTAGAGTTAATTAGCAGTGCATTGCGAAGGCACAGATTATAGTTACTTTATGGCAAGAGTTAATTATTTAAAATAACTATAACTGGTGAAATTTGGTAGGCTTTAAATGACATTTTCACCAAACTACAATGTCCCTATATCCTTTAGTTTTTTTATTAGATTCCTAAGTTTAATAAAAAAAGTCAAATGAGATTATAATTACAATGTTAACTATAACATCACTTTAACCTTTGCATTTTTTTCGGTGAATTTCTAGTTTTTTTAATAAATGTAACGTAATATATTATTACATACATAACACCAAACCCACGCCTCTTCATTTGAATTCTATCAGTTTTACAGCTTTGATTCCATCCTGAAGGCTTCCGGAGTCCCACAATTTTGTTATACATAGAGAACTCTAACACTCTAGTTGGTCATTAGAACGCTGTTTGTGGCTGCAGAAGAACAATTGGTGAATCAACTGACAGGCCACCTCTACAAGTTTTACTCAGAATATCAGACTTTGTTATCACATTTGCTTGATGAGCATCTTACATAATCTATAAAAAAAATCATGAGAAAAAAGTTGTCTCTCATACATGGTTCATCAAGCCCTAGGAAAGGGTCAGCGTTTTTCATAGGAGAAAGTCACCTGAGAACTCAACAGATTTTCTCAAAATAAGTATAACACCATAAACAAATGTTATATCGTGTGACTAAAATCTGTTATCATCGTGTATACGTGCTTCTTATTGTGACCCTCAAAAGTGTGTTTACCCGTGTGTACATGAGGTTTAGGAATAATATATATATATATACATATATGATCAAGTGATCAAGGCTATCTCTAGCCGAAACGCGTCATGGCGGACTGGTGCTGGGCTAACAATTAATAAAGAAAAATTGCACCATCTTTGGGTCTTGCTGGTTCCTGTTTACTCGAGTGGCTTAATTCGCTGCATTGGTCTACTTTGGGAGCTCTACGTACCATATATATATATATATATATATATATATATATATATATATATATATATATATATATATATATATATATATATATATATAGATATATAGATATATAGATATATAGATATATAGATATATATATATATTACATACTGGCGGTCACCAGTAGGTAGTTATAGTTAGAACCTATTTTCCATAGGAAATCCACAACATTCTATTTGGAATAACTTTGGTGCCTGTTGACGAATCTTCTGCAAAATTTTCAAAACTGGTGTGGAGCTCCGGTCCGCTCCTATCCTGAACGTCTCAGGGTGATTTGTCAAGCAGGGGCCGAGAAAAAAAGGGGGTCCCAAAACGTGTTTGCCACATGCAATTTCCTAGAGGAACCTTTAGCCGCAGATACAGTCTGAACTGCTGAACGGACTTACACCAAATTTGGCAGAAAGATAGACCTTGTTTAAGAGTTGTGCCTTTTGCTTAAATGGTGTAAATCTGTTCAGTAGTTCCTGAGAAAATCACAATTAAAATCACATATATATATCTATGGCCACGCAGGATCTGCCCACCCTGCCGAGCATGCGCTGTATGCTAATTGGCTGTCAACACTTCAAATCAGGAAGTGCTGGCAGCCATCTTGTGCCTTGGTAGAACCGAGGCACAAGAAACCTAATAAGAAAAGCGCAAAATGCTAAATCAGCGCAGGGTGCACGGACCTTGTCGATAAAAAACAAACACCAAGCGGGCTCCGGCGCTTCGATGCTAATTAGCCCACAGGGGTCCAAATCCCCCTTCACACTGCCCCAGGGACCGCCACCCTGGGGCAAAGTATGAATAATTGCGGGGGGCATACAGCCCCCTGCAGCCAAGACCGCCGCCCCCTGGGGCTTAATAATTTAATGTTGGGGGCCTATAAGGCCCCCCAAGACCCAGGGACCGCCAACCCCCGGGGTTCAACTTAATTAACATTGCTGAGGACACACTGTGCCCCCACAGCCTCGGGGACCGCCACCCCTGGGGCTCTAAATATTTTAATTAGGGTGTCCGTGATGGACCCCCCAGCCCTGGGGATCACCACCCCCCAGGGCTTTGAAAAAGTCCAGAGCCATTGATGGCCCTGAGGACCGCCACCCCCCGGGCCGGCTCCTCCAGTGTCCCGGGGAGCCCACCCCCGGGACCCTGCTGTTTACAATGACTGGGCAGGAGCCTCGCAGCTCCCACACCATCATTGCAAACTGCTTTGCTTCATTGAAGCAAAACAGATTGCTTATCCACATGGGAAGCAGCATGTTAGCTGCTCCCCATGAAGAAAAGCAATGCCGGCTCCCGCAGGAGGCGGGGAGCCAGGTGGGACCTTGGGGGGATTGGGGACCCCCCAGGGTCCCCAACAAAGAGACCCCTCCCCAGGCGATCGGGTCCCCAGGGCTACAAGTGGCCCGGGTGGGTGGCCACGTGGTCCCCCTCCCAAAAACGTAAAAAATAGAAAACCAGCCCTGGGGGATGGAGTCACCGGCGTCATAAGTGGCTTGGGATGAGAGCCACGTAGCTCCCCTCCCCAACAGTAAAAAAAAAAAGGAAAAGGCAGTGCCTCAGGGGATGGGGTCCCCGGGGCCTATTAAGGCCTTGGAAGGGGGGTCACGAGGCCCCCTTCCACATTTTTTAAATATCAAAAAAAATTAGGGGGCAGGCCCTGGGTGATGGGGTCCCCCGGGCCCAAAAAATAGAAAAAGAAGGGGGGCTGTGTAGCCCCCCTTCTTTTTCTATTTTAAAGTTTTTTCTATTTTAAAGTTCCAAAACTCCACACTAAAAAATTTCCAAGTGAAACCAGTCAATGTTAGCCTATGGAAGGAAATTCAAGTTACTGGTAAGTACGGTTAGAATTACTTTTCAGGATCAGTACTGGGCTCAAAAATGCAGAACTGAGGTCTCGCCTGATAACAGGGGAGTAAATCTGAATTTGTAGTTCGGATGATTTTAGGGGAATATTTGTAACGTTCAAAATTCCACACTTAGAAGAATTTCCAAGTGAAACCAGTCAATGTTAGCATATGGAAGGACATTAAAGTTACTGGTAAGTATGGTTAGAATTACTTTTCAGGATCAATACTGGGCTCAAAGATGCAGCACTGAGGTCTCTCCTGATAACAGGTGAGTACATCGGAATTCGTAGTTCGGCTGATTTTAGAGGAATATTTGTAAGTTTCAAAAATCGACACTTAGAAACTTTTTCAGAAAAAAGCAGGCAATGATATCCTATGGAAGGAAATTCAAATTACTGGTAAGTACAGTTAGAATTACTTTTCAGGATCAGTACTGGGCTCAAAGATGCAGCACTGAAGTCTCTCCTGATAACAGGTGAATAAATCGGAATTTGTAGTTCGGCTGATTTTACTTCGGTCCAGTATATATAGAGCCACTTTCCTATACCATCCCCTCCCTTTACCACTGTGCAAACATGCCTTGTGGTGCGTTTTAAGTTGGGAAATAATTCCCCTTCAAACCTGAGGGTCCCTAGGGTCCAACTAGCTCACTAGGTACCAGTAAGCGCCGCAGATCTGCGAAGCAGAGAGATGTAAAAAGGGTCACGGCCTAGACCACCTCTCTGTAACACAGCGCAGTGGCGCTTACTGGAAGCACCTGGTGGGATAGTTGGCTCCCAGGGTCCCTCAAGATTGAAGGGGAATTTTTCTCCCAACTTAAAACGCGCCACAGGACGTGTTTGCACACGTCACCTCAGGCCCCGTCCCCTCCCTTCGCCACTGTGTAAACGCTCCCTGTGACCGTTCTAAGTTGACCGATTAAGTCCCCTTGAATCCTGAGGTTCCCTAGGGTCAAACTAGCGCACTAGGTACCTCCAATAAGCGTCACAGAGCTGAATTGCAGAGAGGTGTAAAAAGGGGCGTGGCCTCTGAACACCTGTCTGCAACTCATCTTCCTGCCGCATACTGGAGATACCTGTTGGGCTATTTGGCCCTCAGGGACCCTCAGTATTGAAAGAGAACTAATTCCGCAACTTAAAATGCGCCACGGGTGCGTTTTCACAGTGGTGAAGAAAGGGGGCGTGGCCTGAGGTGACATGTCTGCAAACACGCCCTGTGGCGTGTTTTAAGCTGGATAATTAATTCCTCCTCAATCCTGTGGGTCCCTGGGGGCCAACTAACCCACATGGTACCTCCAGTATACGCCAGGGGGCTGCGTTGCAAAGAGGTGCTCAGAGGCCATGCCCCTTTTTACAACACTCTGCAACACAGCTCCTTGGCGCTTAGTGGAGGTACCTGGTGGGCTAGTTGGCCCCAGGGGACCTCTGGATTGAAGAGGAATTAATTCCCCAACTTAAAACGTGCCACAGGGAGTGTTTGCACTAATATCACCTCAGGCCCCGCCCCTAACTTTACACCACTGTGCAAACGCGCCCGTGGTGCATTTTTAGTTGGGCGATTAAGTCCCCTTGAATCCTGAGGTCCTCTGGCGGCCAATTAGCCCACCAGGTACCTCTAGTAAGCGCCACAGAGCTGTGCTGCAGAGAGGTGTAAAAAGGGGCGTGGCCTCAGAACACCTCTCTGCAACACAGCCCCCTGGAACACAGGTTCCTGGTGGGCTAGTTGGCCCCCAGGGACCCCAGTATTCAAGGGGAGTTTATTCACCCTCTGCAAAAGCACCAGGGGGCGTGTTTGCAGAGTGGTGCAAGGAGGGGGCGGGCCTAGGGACAATTGCGTCTTTTTAAAAAATAAATACAAATGTTTTAGGCCCTGGGGGTCCTTTTGGGACCCCCTGAGCAGGCCTAGGGGGTCAGGGTGTGTCTACCCTGCCCCCTTTTCGCGTTTTGCGGCGTTTGTTTTGGTTTTTTTGTGCCTCCGAGGCACAAGATGGCTGCCAACACTTTCTGATTTTGACTGTTGACAGCCAATCAGCATTCAGCTCGTGAGCGGCAGGGAGCGTGCAGGCTGCGCTTTGGGTACTACACTAGTCCCACCCAGAACCGCTAAATACAACAGGAAAACCCCTTCGGCTCCTTGGTTCTCAGAACAACTAAGATTACAAAGACAACATTGCCGAAACCTAGAACGCCATTGGCGCAAACAATATAATTCAGTAGATAAAACAGCATATAAAGCTGCACTTCACAACTATAAGCAGAGAATATCTATAGAAAAAAACAACTACTACACCACCCAGATAGACCAGGCCAAATGCAGCACGAAAAAACTGTTCGAAGTAGTAAATCATCTTGCATCACCACCAAGCCCACCCACTGAAACATCCCAAACTCTTTGTAATGCTCTGGCGGACTTTTTCTCTGGAAAGGTTACGTCCATATTTAAGGACTTCACCCCAAAATCTATTATCACCAAAACAACTATTACACAAACAAATCTGAACTCACCAGTTCTCATGGAATTTACGAAGATACATCCTCAACACATTCATAAACTCATTTCGTCAATTAAAATCTGGCTCCCCATTGGACACCTGCCACCCTTCTATACTCAATACAATCCCAGACATCACTACTTTACCTTTAACTCACATCTGTAATGCCATGTTCCTAACAGGTTCATACCCAATAATATGGAAAAATACTATAATTAAACCCCTTCTCAAAAAACCATCACTTGACCCTTCACTACCTTCCAGTTACCGTCCCATAGCATCTTTGCCGTTCCCAGCTAAAATCTTTGAATCCATCATGAACAAACAGCTGTCCGAATATATTCATAATCATGACCTCTTAGATGACACTCAGTTCGGTTTCCGACAAGGTCACGGGACAGAAACTGCCCTGATCAAGGCAGCAGATGAAATAAGATCAACGATGGATAACGGCGGACAAGCTGTGCTGATCCTATTGGACTTATCGGCGGCATTCGACACGGTCAATCACTCCACCTTGATCGACCGTGTTGAGGCCATTAAACACAAAGCCAAGGATCTCATTGCATCCTTTCTGGCAGACCGTAAACAGGCAGTTAAATTAGGCACATATACCTCCCCCACCTTTACTCTTCCTTGTGGAGTTCCACAGGGTTCCTCGCTAAGTCCGACCCTTTTTAACATATATGTTTCGGACTTAGCGAGGGTAATAAAAGCCTACAACATCAATTTGACAACATATGCCGATGATACCCAGTTGGTATTATCTGTACATAGAGACGGTCCCACAATAGCAGCAAATTTCAAAGATGGCATGAGGGCCATCAGCAGTTGGATGTCTTCCAACTGTTTGAAATTAAACTCAACAAAGACTGAAGTAATGTTGTTTGGCAAAATCCAGCCGCTGTGGTCCCCCCTATGGTGGCCGGAGGAAATGGGCACCCACCTGAACCAGTCAGTAAAGTTAGAAACTTAGGAGTCATTTTTGACGATGAACTCCTTTTTCACCATCCTGTGAACTCGGTAGTTTCCTCATCATTTAATACCTTGTCAAGAAACTACTCCCATACCTTCCAAAAACGGCAGGAAAAACACTAATCTCAACACCTGTGTTTTCACGAACTGACTATTGTAACGCCCTCCTCCTGAACGCACAAGAAAAGGTCATTTCTAAACTTCAGATGATACAGAATGCCTCAGCCAGAGTTTTACTGGGCATTTCAAAATTCAGCTCCGTCTCTAAACATCTGAAACAACTGCATTGGCTCCCGATTAGAAGTCGCACAAAATTCAAGTCCCTTTGTATTGTCTATAAGGCAATTAACAACGTTGGACCTAAATTTCTCAGGAACTCATTTAAACCTCTCACCACCCCAGAACGCTTCGCTCTAATACTGCCCACTTCCTCAACATACCCAGAATGAGGAGAGTTAACTGGGGAGACAGATGCTTTACCATCGCTGCTGCAAAATTGTGGAACTCTCTTCCCCTTACCATAAAAACTAGTCCCACCCTGGTTATCTTTAGAAAGCAACTAAAGACATGGTTGTTTTTTCAGTAACCTGATCATTTAGAAAGTATAACGACAGGTTTTCAGTGATCTCACATTAGTGGTATCAAACATAGCTCACAGCGCCGAGACACCCCTGGGTAATTGCAGCGCTTTAAAAATTGCATAAATAAATAAATAAATACGTGGATAGATACGCGGATCCACCGCACCCATAGATATATAAATGACTTTAACCATCAGAAACTACTGAACAGATTGACACCATATAAGGAAAATGCACAAGTCGGAACTGAGGACTACCTCTCTGCCAAATTTCGTGTAATGCTCCGCCAAGAACTCCATCTAAACCCCTCCTTGAGCAATTACATTGGCTCTCAATCCGGCAAAGAACAAAATTCAAGATAGCCTGCCTGATACACAAATGTCTCCATGGACAAGGGCCTGCATATCTTGAAAACAAATTTATTCCCTACATTCCATCTCGAACACTAAGATCAAGCAATAATCTGCTCCTAGTGGTGCCCCGCGCCAAGAAAGCGAGGCATGGGAATAAAGCGTTGTCAATTGCAGGACCCACATTATGGAACAGACTCCCTCTGTCCCTAAGACAGTGTACTGAGCACTTAAAATTCAGAAGGCAACTGAAAACAGTCTTATTTAAAAATGAGATCTAGCATCTGCTCCAATTTTACATCTTCTGTTTAGTCGGCACCATAAGCGCAGAGATACTCCATCTGGAGTTGATTCAAGCGCTATAAAAACCAGCAAATAAATAAATAAATAAATAAATTCTGTTTAGCCGTTTGGGCTGTAGCCATGTCTAAAGGTCCTATGGGAAATTGCATGGGGAAAACACGTTTTGGAACCCCCCTTTTTTCTCGGCCCGCTTGACAAATCACCCCCAAACTTCCAGGGAAGGAGCGCAACTGAGCTGGCCAAAAGTTTGGAAAATTCATCAATCAACGCCAAAGTTATTGCCAATAGAATGTTGCGGTTTTCCTATGGATAATAGGTCCTAACTATAACTACCTACTGGCAACCGGCAGTAGGTAATATATATATAATATGGCGGAAACAGAACTAAAAAACTGCGCCATTTGGAGTCCTGATACATTATCAGACGTGAGACCAAGACCCCTAGAGGGATGAACTTTGATTAAGAACTGTCCGTACACCTAGAATAAACATATACACAGGCATTCTATACCTGAACCTGGATGAACTCTTTGAAGCTGAAATTTCAATCCAACCTGGCAAATAGGGTACTAGTGCATACTACCAACTAGAGATTTTCCCTCAGTCGCACATTTCTCTTTTTTACCTATCTTTTCCTTTACCCTTCCTTTTTTTCAATTTTTATTTTTTCTGTCTCCCTCTTTTTCTATCCCCCTTTTTCCCACCTTCCTGCTCACAACCTCATTTTCTTCCCTTCCCCCGTTTTTTCCTTCCCTTTTTTCCCTCTCTTTTTTCCTTTTTCCCCTTGTCCCCTTGTCGACACCATTCAGGTCAGACATGTAAGAATTAATTATGGCACCATAATATGCTACGAGGCCTGATACTATATCGGGCTCCTATCTGTCCCCCCTTTTCCCCACCCTCTTTTCCCTCCCCCTTACCCTTTTTTCTTTCCCTCTCTTGCAATTGCCGCTAGTATTCTAGCACTCCAGAATTCATTGTGTACTATACATAGATTTGAGTTGCTAAATATACATGAGGATGATATTAATCCCACAAGGCTAGATATCGTATTAGCACCCCTACCAAGAAATTATTGCCTTGTAAATAGCAGTATAAATGTTTTCTTTCTTGTAAATATTGTAATGTACATGGTTTTACATGCACTACAATACCCATATTGCCACATTAAAGCCACATGGGTGTATATATAATTGTTTTAAAGAAAGGACTCACTGACCGTGAGCAAGGCCGTGAGAGGGCTGAAACGTGTTGGCTGAGTTGTGTTAATAAACGCAATCTGAAAATCCTCTCCTGAGTGCTGCATCAATGGTTTTGTAAAATATATATATATATATTCACTGAAAAAACCATAGGTTATAGACCATATATAGTTAGGAATTAGCATTTACAAAACCTTAAAAATTCACTGAAAAAACCATAGGTTATAGACCATATATAGTTAGGGATTAGCATCTACAAAACCTTATTTTATTCACACAAAACCATTGAAATTCGCATATATAGTTAGTTGCACTAACTATATATCGCGCACCCGCAATCCACTGCTGATGATGTCACATATTACATCATTCATGACATGGTCAGTGACATCACTGATGACATCACTGATGACAACTCAAATGACATCACTGACAACATCACTGATGACATCATTCTTGTGATAATACGATGAACCTCTTCAGACTCTAATATAACCTTAGATACACTCATGGTAAACAGACACTCACAGATTGTCACTCATCCATGGAGTTACTCATACATCTGGTCAGTCATGCAAAGAATCAATCACTCCTCCATTTCCTCAACTATACAGTTATACACACCTCACTTATTCAAACATATTCTAACACATATTTACTCTCTTATACAATCACTGATACAAATTTTCAATGATCCATGCAGCCACTCACACATTCACTGGCTCTTATACACAGTAATTTATATATGTCAACTCTCACATGTACTGTGTTTTACATATGTACTTACTTTGACATGTAGCACTGAGATATCCATTCACTCACCAATACACTCATACACACAGTCAACCACCCATACAGCTGTTTCCACATGCAGTTTTGAACCCATACATCTAGTGAATCAACTGTTCACACATCTATGCACAGAGTCACACACCTCCCAGCCACCCGCACACACACACTCACTCTCCCATACAAATACTTGGCCAACCAATCAATATCCCATATAGTTACTCATATAGCAAATGATCAACACAAGCAGCAGTTTACAGAACAACAGATATAATGATGCACAAATTAAGACAGTTTAGTCACTAACCCATGCACTCAGTGAGACACATTTAATCACTCTCTCATACAGTCAGTCATGCACCTACTAAATCCTTCATCCAGACACTTATACATCCACTCATTCTTCAATAAGTAAGACATATTTTAACTTTAAAGAAAAATACAGTCACTGGATGATGTCATCAGTGATGTCATCAGTGATGTCACTGACCATGTCATGAATGATGTAATATGTGACATCATCAGCAGTGGATTGCGGGTGCGCGATATATAGTTAGTGCAACTAACTATATATGCGAATTTCAATGGTTTTGTGTGAGTAAAATAAGGTTTTGTAAATGCTAATCCCTAACTATATATGGTCTATAACCTATGGCTTTTTCAGTGAATTTTTAAGGTTTTGAAAATGCTAATTCCTAACTATATATGGTCTATAACCTATGGTTTTTTCAGTGAATTTCAATGTTTGTTTTTTTTTTTTTAAATTTTAAAACCTTTATTTGAAAAAGTGCACACAGCTGTTTAGCCTAACATCCCGGAGGCAAGGCAGCATGTGGAAACAGGAGAGCAATAGCGCAAGAATCAATGTCACAGTACAATGCAGGTTGATTTTATTATTTTATGTCATAAGGAACAAGGAAAAAGGAAAAGAAAAGACGCCAGAAGGCGCATAAAGAGTGGCAATGGGGTAGAAAAACCAGTGAAGTGTTGGCAGTGGGGCAGGGGGAGCAGCGGGAACACTAGCACAGATACAGGAGAACAGATCAGGATAGAAGGGGGGGAGAAGAGAAAACAGGATAAAATAGTACAGCGCGTCACAGTTGGTGTCACAAGTTATGGCGACAGATGTTCCTCCAATGAAACAGGTTCCGGAGGCACACAAATATCTCCCCGGTAAGCATTCCAGGCCCCCCACACCTTCAACCACTTTTTGGGCTTACCCCTGGCAACATAGACCGTCTTTTCCCTGAACATGCACCAATCCATGTTGGCCTTCCATTGCACCACCATGGGAGCTACCGAAGCCCCCCATTTCTGTGCGATGTCGCGTTTTGCCACCAAGTTGCCAAGGGTCACCCACTGCGTCTGAGCCACATTGTGGTCCGTCGGTCCCCAGATGTTGAGGAGGCATCTCCTAGCTTCCGCAGTCGCCACCACACCAGTCACTTCGTCCATAATCCGATGCACACGTCTCCAGTAGGAGGCTATGGTGGGGCATTCCCAAAGAATGTGCAGGAAAGTGGCAAGAGCCCATCGACCGAGTAGCCCATATGCACAAGCCGGGGGCCAGTCACGTACACCCTGTGCAGGATTTTGAGCTGCACCAGCCGGAGACGAGAGGAAATGGCGACTTCCTTAGGGGAAGAAACAGCACTCTGCCAATCCTCATCATCGATTTCCAGTCCATCACGCACCCACTGCTCCCGCACACCCAGGAGGAGGTCAGTGCGACATTAATAGGTTTTTTATAAGACAGTGAGATGGCACTGTCAGCCATATGGCCATCCAACACCCTGTCTTCCAACGGGGAGCTTTCTGGAATCGCCCCCTCGGCTGGTTTAGCAGAGAGTAATGCGTGTCGCAACTGGGCATATCGGAAAGACTCTGAGTTACCCAGCTGGTATTCCACCTGCAGCTGGGAGAAGGTCTTGATCTCACCCTTCGATATCATATCGTCCACCCTAGAGATACCTATGAGGTCCCACTTGTCAAACCCCTTGGTGTGCCATAGCTTGCCCAAAATATCTGAATCATACAATGGGGTGAATCTAGTCAGCCTGCCTTGCCAGCCCTGCGCCTTGGTGATTACCCTCCAAATGTGGACCGCAGTCCTCGTTGGACCCGTCATCCGCCTGTCCAGAGACCTCGAGTACCGCGCCCTGTAGTAATTGCCGCCACTCAAGAGCCACTTATCCATCGCGTATCCAGGGTTATTTTCCGGACCATAGAAACCGTGGTTGATAGCCGCCAATTGGGAGGCCCAGTAGTATCTGCGGATGTCTGGTAGTGCTATACCCCCGTCGTACCACGGAAGCGTAAGCTTCGTGATAGCAACGCGGGGTCGGCCGTCCCAGAGCAGGGCACGTTGAAGGCTTTCAATCTCTCGGAAGTAGCGGACGGGAACCGGATCTTGGGTGTTCTGCAGGGCATATAGGAACCTGGGCAAGGACATCATCTTAAATAATGCCACGCGCCCAAGTAAAGAAAGCGGAAGTTTGCGCCAACCCTCCACGTCACGCCGGAGGCGGAGAAGAGGGGGAAGCAAATTGTGTTCATAGCGCACCTTCGCATTACCAGAGATATAAATCCCCAAGTATCTAAAACCCTGGCTGGCCACCTGGATGTTGCAGCCTCTAGGGAGGCGCGGTGTGTCCCCTTTCAGTACGTAGAGGGAAGACTTTGCCCAGTTAATGACGAGGCCGGAGTACCGGCCAAAAAGTCTAAGTACATCACAGGCCACAATAAGTGACTTGCAAGGGGAAGTGAGGTAAAGCAGAATATCATCCGCATAAAGGGAGACTCTGTCCTCGAAGCCAGGGGCCCAGCTTATACCATGCAGGTCCGGGTGTGTACGTAACAGGGCCGCAAGCGGCTCAAGAGCGAGCGTGAACAAAAGAGGCGACAAGGGGCAGCCCTGCCTTGGGCCCCTGTGAAGGGAAAAAGTCGCCGAGCTGCGGCCATTGACGGCAACGTTAGCCAGTGGGTCAGCGTACAAAAGCTTCACCCATCCCACAAACACCGGGCCAAAACCGAGCTTCGCCAGCACCGCCCAAAGGTAACTCCACTCGAGAGAGTCAAAAGCCATTGTGGCGTCCAGGGACGCCAGGACTGCCGGCTCCTCAAGGGTGTGTGCCCTGGCCAGGGCACCGTGGAGTCTACGCAAGTTAAGGGCAGTGTTGCGGTGTGGAATAAAGCCCGACTGGTCCGGATGCACCAAGTCGCCGATAACACCAACCAGTCGATTAGCGATTATCTTGGCAAGAATCTTGGGCTCAGCATTCAGGAGGGAAATGGGACGGTAGGACCGACACAAGTCTCTCGGCTTCCCTTCCTTATGGATGACCACAATGGTGGCCAACCTCTGGTCAAGGGGAAGTAGGCCATTCTCCCGCGCTTCTAGAAACATGTTACGCAGGTATGGGGAAACCACTTCCGGCCTGATCTTATAAAGCTCAACCGGGATACCATTGGGGCCAGGTGCCTTGCCCGATCGCAGTGAGCGGATCGCAAGTGCGACCTCATCCACAGAGACGTCCCTGTCCAGGTCGTCACGCTCCTCGTCCGAAAGGCACGGGAGATCGACAGCCGAAAGAAACACTGCCGAATCGGTCTCAGACCGGTCTGAAACAGAGGTGTAGACGCCTCGAAAGTAGTCAGAGAAGGACTCGGCAATGGCACTCGGATCAGTGACGACAACTCCGTCCTCCCCCATTATCTCGGGTACAACACGGCTAGCCATCTCTCTCCTGTCCAGCCAGGCCAGCAACCTCCCAGCCTTATCGCCAACGTCGTATATCCGCCCCTGCTATTCTTTAGCTAAAACAAGGGCAGCGTTCGTAGCAAGATCGCGGTATTCCGACTGTTTGAGGGAGAGGTCGTGCAGGAGAGCTGGAGCGGGCTCAGCCTCCAATTGGGAGTCAAGCTCCATGATCTCCTCCTCGATGCGTACTAAATCAGCATCTCTGACTCTTCGAGCCTCCGCTATAAGAGCAAAAGCCTCGCCCCTCAAAACTGTCTTAAACGCCTCCCATAAAGTCGCGGCCGACGCAACCGACCCCTCATTTTCAGCAAAATAGAGATCGATGGCCTTGGCCAGGAGGTGACGAGTGTTGGGATTACGGAAGTACCACGGATTAACAACCACCGGTCGATCCGACATGGCAACGTCAAAGTCAAAAGTGACCCACAGTGGGGAATGATCAGAAATACCCCGCGCCAGAAAGCGAGCCTCAGAAACAGCAGGCGCGTGTGCGGCCAATGTAAGAACATAGTCGATCCGAGAAAGACTACCATGGGCGCCAGAGTGGAAGGAATAATGACATAGCGTGGGATGTAGAAGCCGCCAGCTATCTACTAGCCCCATGGTCTCGAGGAAAGAGGTCAACCACAATTGGGAGCCACGGAGGTCTCTAGGCGGATGGCGGTCCAAGGAGCCGGAGCAGACCGAGTTGAAATCACCCCCACTATCAGCAATCCAGCAGGCAAATTCAAAATGGCACCACCAAGGTCCTGAAAGGTGCTAGATTGTAGGCCCGGGGGAACGTAAACTGAAAGTAATGTTAGGGCGCGCCCTTCCCATCGACCCGCCACAGCGGCGTACCGCCCCCTGTAATCGATCACAGTGACGACGACCTCAAGCGGAAGGGACGTACGAACAAGAACTCCCGCCCCCCGAGACCCCAAAGGAGAACCCTGAGTGAGCCACCATCTTGTACCCTTTACGGTTAAGAGCCTTGCACGTCTTACCAACCAGATGCGTCTCCTGAAGGAGGACGACATCAGGCATATGACGTTTAATCAATTGAAGCACAACCCCTCTCTTAATACGGTCACCCAACCCGTTATCATTCCAACTGAAAACTCGTAGTTTCCTACCCCCCACCATCGTGTCCCCGGCCACACCCAACCCCAACAAGCCTCAACAACAAATGAAACTGAGCAGTAGATACATCCCATTGCCTAAGAGATAGAAAGAGAGAAGAAAGAATAAACAAACAAACTTCCCCACCACCACCCACCACCCTGCACCCCTGCAGCAGACTAAAAAGCCCCCCCAACCAGCAGTGTGCCTGTCGCCCCATAAACTAATCTACAAAAAGACCCTAGAGGAGTAAGGAATCATAGCAAACCCCTCCCGCCACCCTCCATGTACAAAACAGAAAAACTATCAAAAACGGAATAGCATTGGTATTGGCAGTCACAGACATCAGGGACACCAACCGCTGTATGCAGCACATCAGAACCCAGTCCTAGAGATCAGAACCACCAGTTGCGCCACCGGAATGTTCGTCGTGTTCTTCCCGGCGTTGTGGCAAAGTGTCCAGCCAGTCACTTGCATTCTCCGGCACATCAAAGAACATAGCTCGGCCCTCGTACTCAATCCGCAGTTTAGCAGGGAACAGCATAGAGTATTTAAAGCCCATGTCTCTTAGGCGTCGTTTCACCCCTGCAAAACTCTGACGTTGCCTCTGAACGGCCCTGGTGAAGTCCGGGTAAAAGTGCACCTCAGAGTTTTGAAATTTAAGCGGCCCATGTCTCCTAGAGGCTTGAAGAATCACATCCCGGTCTCTAAAGTTGAAGAGCCGGGCAATGATGGGTCTAGGCGCAACACCCGACTTCGGAGGGCCGCCAGGTATCCGATGGGCACGTTCCACCGAAAAGAAGTTACTCAGGCCAGAAGGTGCGAGATGTGTCTGTACCAAGTCTTCCACAAAAAGGTCCGCTGCCGCCCCCTCCGCTCCCTCCGGAATACCAATAATGCGAACATTCTGCCGCCTTGCACGCCCTTCAAAATCCTCCAGCCTCCTGGAGAATTGATCGTTGACCGATCTCAGAGTCCGGACCTCCGCCTGCAGGTCTGAAACATCGGTGGTTAAGCTGGAGGTCTTGAGATCAAGGGATTTCACCCGATCATTGGTCTTCCCCAAGTCGGCCCTGATCAGGTTGAGATCCACGGCCAGAGTGTCCACCTTATGAGTCAGGACCTCGTGTTGCTTCTGCATTTCTGACCGGATGCCCGCGATGGCCCCCATAATGTCACTCAGAGTAGGCTCGGAACCTTCAGGCGAGCCCGCACGATGCAAGTCTTTAGAAGAGGCCACCACAGTGGGCGAGGTCCGCTGCTGAGCATATCGACCAATTTTGTTCAGCTGTGTCTGAGTCGTCCTACGAACACCTCTGTTCGACGTCTTGTCGGGGTCCCCTCTGCCGGCCATGATGGACCCAAGGAGAACAAAGGGGTTACGCCGCCAGGACAAGGAAGCAGATGTGTAGAACAGAGGCGAAGTCAGCAAACAGTAGCGGGCGACTCCGCAGCTACATGCACTTCGCCAGCAGGGACCAATAACGTCCACTTCGCATTCCAATCATGCGGAGCGTTGGTACGAACAGCAGCCACCCATGAGACAATGGCGCATCACTGGCACGAAGTTCAGCTCGACGTAACTTCGCCTAGGAGCTACGGATTCAAAAGCGGAAAGCAGTTCCCGTGTCCGCGACCTCTCACCAAGCAGAATCCACTAATGTGGATCAGGATTCTAAACAGGATATTTGCGGAGGGTCGGAGGGTCCGCGGAGCTCCGAGCTTACGCGGCCATCTTGGTCGCCCGTGAAGCTCCTCCCCCTTCAATGGTTTTTTAATAGCAAATATCAAAAGCTGTAAAATGTATTTTTATTTTAATGGAAAAATATATTTGATATGTTTGTAAAATAATTTTTTTATGTATATATTTTTTTTAATTTTTTTTTTGTTTCGCTACCGGTCCGCGCACCGGGTAGCTTCCCGTTAGCTCAATTTGGTGCCGCGACCCGGTCCGCGAACCGGGAAACGTTCCGTTAGCGCAACTGCCGCGCAAGAAAACAACATCGTGACGCGTCGCGTAAACGCGACGTATCGCATTGCCGCGTAGTGCGTCTTATGACGCGCCGCGTTAGTGCACCCGGAACTGCTCCGGAGCGCGAACCGAGGCGCGAAGCGCAGCGCCCCGGAAGCGCTTTGGGTGCGTAGCGGGACGCGTAACGTAAGCATAACAGGTCATGTGACTTGTTCATAAAACTTTTCATTGGTTCATTTTACTTTTGGTTTCCTAATGATGTAAGGCTAGGTCATATGACCTAAAAATAACACTTTTCATTGGTTTAGAACATTTTTTTTCCCAAATGATGAAAGCCCCACCCTTTTTCCTCACTCTGACTTTCATTTTTATGAGAGAAAGACCTACTTTGGAAATTTTCAAAAATGGCAAGTGTTGTAGCTGCAGCTGCTGGAGCCCCTCCACCACCACCACCACCACCAAAAAAGGATGGACCACCTCCTCAGGTCCTCATTATTCAAGAGGAAGAAGAAGAGGAAAAAGAGGAAGATCAGCAAGTGAGAAGGCCGTTTTTGCAAGAAGAACCAAGGAGGTCCCATGTCAAAGTAAACTACATCTGGCAATTCTTTACATATCCCCAGGGCCAAAAAAAAGTGAATGCCCGTTATGCCACTTGTTTGATCTGTGACAAAGAACTATCCAGAGGAACAGATAAAAAATACAGCTATGGGAATTACACCATGCATCACCACATGGAGAGGTGGCATCCTATTAATTACAGTGCTGCACAGGTACGTGACCTACAAGAAAACCCCCCTCCTGTGGCCAGTACATCAGCTGAACAGACAGTAACGGGACCAGAGGCGAGGGAGACGGTCCCAAACATATAGATGAACTTTGGTAACATGAAACATACCTGTATTTTTTGCGGCAAGTTAATTTCCTATGGGGAAAAAAGTATAACTCTCATAAACACAGCTTATGAAAATCATAAATGTTCAAAACGGCCCGAAAGTAAATTATCTTTTTTTTTGTTGCTCCTGTTGAGCCCTTCCTAATGACTGTTTTTCGTTCCCCCCCCCAAAAAAATCAAAAAATATATAAAACCGTTCTTAAAATACAAAAAAAGACAAAAAATGTTCATAAAAATAATAAAAAAATTAAAACATCAAAAACAATAAAAAAAGTTCTTTTCAGAACTACCTCCCATTTATAAAAAAATGCTAGAATGTTTAGCACTCTGGCAACCTCTTTTTTTAAAAAGTTCGCTTCCTGGTTCGCGCCCTGGTACGCGAACCGGAAGAGAAACAAAAAAAAAAAAGGAAGAGTGAGTATAAGGTAAGAAGACAGAGAGAATAATGTTAAAAGATAGCTAGAGGGAGTAACACAGAGATACTGTATAATAGATAATAGAAAAGGAATGAGGGAAGTAGCAAAGGCAGGAAACTGAGAGTTAAAGAAATGAAGCAGTGGAACTAATAAAAGTTAAATGTGATAGAGATGTAACGGAATGAGTACTAAACACTTACCTTATAATTGTCGTTAACTTAGTCACTTGTTATTTTTATACTTTCAATCTGTGAATGAAAGAACAAAAATTTTAAAATTGATAGAAGGTAGTAAAAGATGAGTGAGCATGAGACATGATGAGTACATATTAAAAATCACAATTCAAAGTACAGAATTAATTATACATATTAAATGGTTTATTTTTGCTGTTCTCAGAATATATCAAATTTCACTAAAGACAGTGAGTTGAAGGTATTCATCATATAACAGCGGGGAAAAAAAACACAATCAAAATGATTGTGTTTAAAAAACCCATATAATATAACCAATCAGAAATCCGAACTCCTCAAAAGTAACTTACTTTCCATGACGTCAAAGGATGTCCTATGAACAGCTTATACTCTGTTGTGCTGTTATTATTTTCTGCCCGCCACTTTCTGAAAGATAAGCTCCATCGTTTTAACAAAAATGTGACATACAAAGCAATTTAAAACAGCACACTAAATTACAGCAACACCTAGAATCATTATAGTCCAGTTACCTACCCTAAATTCTCACTTCTGAAAACAAGTCAAAAGGCAACATTGCTTCATAGTCAAATAGTAATCATTGCCGAAAGACCAGCCTTTTTCACATTTCAAATAAGCTGTGTAATATCCTGATGTTGTCAAAGGACCATCTTATCATATAATAGCTGCAGTTACAAATGTTCTTCCTGAAATCGACGACTGTGTAGCCAAAACATTTTTAATTAGACTTGACAACTTATTTACATCCGGTTATATAGTTGGAATTGTAAAATGACATTTCACCCATAAGTTTCTATAAATAATGTGGACAGCATTGCAGACTTACATTTCCTCTACTCCTTGTTTTGATCTGCTGCTTGAATTAGCTTATTAAAACAAACAATTTTTGCTCTGTGCTACACTTATCCACAAGGCTATATAGTGTAGGAGCCATTAGAGCCTCTTGAAATTCCTCAGAACAAATCCCGAGACTCCTTCCCTAAAATTTTGGTTGTAAGAACACCAGGTAAGAATTTTTAAGGTGAAAAGGCAATCTTTTTTTGAAAGTTAAAACAGAATCATTGCAGAATGACCAGCCGTTTCCAGACTTCAAATAAGTTGTGTAATGTCCTGATGTTGTTGAAGGACCCTCACGATATATAATTGCTGCAGTTAGAAAAGTCCTTCCTGATATTGGCAACTGAGAAGCCACAAAATTTTTAATTAAAGTTGTCAATTTTGTTCCATCAGGCCTACATTGTTGGAACATTAAAATGACATACTGGCCATATCTTCGTATAAATAATGTGGACAGCATTGCAGACTTACATTGGCTACACTCCATGTTTTGATCGGCTGCTTTTACTAGCTTATTAAAGGATACTGATTTACTGTCTGGCAAAATTAAATATATAAATGTTACTGAGTCTACACTAGTAGTACTTGATAACGTACAATTCTCGCAGTCATGCTGCCATTGTTAGGAAAGGCCAAACAGATGATCTACATCTACACCTTCATCTTGCAATACATTAAGCATATACATTAAAAACTCCTGACAATCTTGCTGAATATTTTGAGAGAATTGTGTTTGACCTGAACATTTGTCTAACAGATTTCGAATTTCAGACACACTTTTTACTCTTGTTCTATCAGCGCTACATTTCTCTAACACAGAATTCAACAAACAGCAAAAACTTTGATCCGAATTGATCACAATCTGTTCTTTTAAAGTTTCTAGAGAAAAGACAACATTAACCACTACATTAGCATAGCAGTTGACACCAGAACTATTTTCAAATTGAAAACCAACAACATCTTCAACAGAATTCATTTTCTTTCTACTTACAATTTTGGGTTCATCGACTTTTGGTCTTTTTGCTACAACCTCCCTACTATTAGTGATATTTCTTAATTTCCGGCCTACCACACATTTCTCAAACAAAGGATATTGAGGCAAATGTGGCGCATACTCTCTTCTTAACCTATTGTATTCCTTAACACAATCTAGATCCACACAAATGTTTGTGACATCACACTCAATCAAGTACAAACCCGATAAAGTTCTGACTTGTGACAATGCTACATAAGCCATACCCTCTTTGAACACAGAACTGCCAATATTCACCAAAGCACTGTCTACACTTAAACCTTGTGTTTTATGGATTGTCACCGCATATGCCAAGCAAACAGGAAATTGCTTACGGCAAACATATAAGTCTTTTACAAGCAAAAACCTAGCTGTGCAACTACCAATTTGCTGTACTTCCTCAATGCCATCAAATTTAATTTTTAAAAATTCAATTCCATCTCTATTTCTGTATTTCTCAAAATCAACAACATTACCCATTGATCCATTTACCAGACCTCTTTCAACATGTAAATTCCTTCTCAAAATAATACGGCAATTTAAGCACACATTCAGAGTCTTTTCAAAACCAGCAGTTTTAGATATAGTCTTCTCTAATGAATCCAATTTAGATTTCAAATTCTCAGACAAAACAATTGTTGCACCCATATGCTCTATTCTGTCAATAGCTTCCAGTTTCACAATCTCTTGGTTTTCTAAATTCAACATTTTGTTGTTGAAGATGGAACATTCTGCAAGAGTTGGCATCAAACATATTCCCGATTTCTTCTCAGTAATTTTATGAAAAATATTCTCTGGCAGAACGTCTTCTTCTGGATACAAATTTGACAGTAATCGTGCATGTAAAGCTTCTTTCCCACGCTCAGTCACTTTCCTGATTCTAACATCTTGTAGAATATTCTTGTAATCTTCATCCTTCGCCTGACGCATATTTTCACGCAGCTCAGCATAATTGAAGTTTAACCATATGTTAACGTTGCCAATGCTCCCTAGGCGCTTCCTGGTATCTTCACGCGTAAGCAGTTTAAACACTGGTTGTCCTTTCACTGGTGTCAGCTGCAGAAGATCACCGAAAACAATGATGTGTTTGCCACCAAATAACACATCATACTCTGTTTTAAGAACTTCCTGCATTCTCAAATGCACAAAGGCAAGCATGACATTGGAAACCATGCTTACTTCGTCAATGATAAGAAGTTTCATCTTCTTCAGGACTCTAGATACTTCACAACAAGCATTTCCCGATAACTTGTGGTATTGTAATTTGTTATCATGCTCCACTGGCAGCATCAGTAGCCGATGCAAAGTAATACCTTTAATATTATGTGCTGCCAGTCCAGTTGGAGCAGTGACAACACAAGACAGTGATGACTCAGTCCTTTTCTGCAGATATCATGAAATTGCTTTAATGAGGAAACTTTTTCCAGTTCCTGCTTCTCCAATCACGTACAGTTGGACAGGCTTCAACGACGTACATGAGCACTCTTTCTTCTCATGACTTAATCCATGATCAATTTGGCTGGTATCTTCGTCATATATTTTCCTCTGCTCAACGTTGAGTTGTCTTTCCAAATCTTTTAAGTTAACCGCATCCTCCTGAGCATTTGCCATGGCTGTTTCCACTTCAATCATGGCAGTGGCAGCTTCATTTTCGATAACTGGTCCTCCTAGTGGATCCTGACTCAATGAAACAGAACTCTGACTGTCCTGAGAACTGTCTCTAGCAATCTCGGCTGCAATTGTTGCTCCCTGCTCGATTTCTGCATTCATCATTTCTAGATATTTTGGAAAAACAGGACATTCTATGGACTCCTTGGCTGCATTGAAAGAGTCTTCATAACAGAGGAAATCTCCAAGCAGTTCCTCTTCTGCACGCCAAGGCTTGAAAAGTTGCAAAAGAGCTAAATAGAAAAACTCTTTTCTTTCTGGAAATTCGCAATCCAATTTTCGATGATTTACCAATAGACATTTTTTTTGCTTGACCAGACATCCCTCACTTCCAATTACAGCATACACTCCTTTATCAATATCTTCTGTGATGTTCCTCTTGAAAATGTAATTTTGTAGAACCTCATACAGACAAACATTCTCCAGGTGACTGCTTCTATTTGGATAATATGTATCCAACATGTTGGTCTTCAAAATATCTGTACTGCTTGGCTCCTTCTCCGCCAAATACTCAATTTCCCGTACAGGTTTCAGAACTCGATTACGCATTGCAGCAAGACCAAGACTTGCCCAAATGATACTCCTAGATTTGGCATTGAGACTTGCTGAAGATAACCGGTCAGAACATTCGTAAGCTCCGATTTCTCGATGCGACAACATCTTCAGACTGAAACTGTACAACTTCTTACTGAGGCTCTTTTCATGGGAAATGTCCTCCCACGTATCCTTGAGTTCTGTCTTTTCTTTTTTTGTGATGTAAGACATCACATACCGAGCCACAGCCATACAGTTGTCAGCCACAAACTGTATATCCATGTTAGCATTCCACATGGACAAAATCACTGGGTTGTAGTCATTGATGTTCTTGGACTCTTCGTTTCTTTTCAAATTGTATGTATTTTTGGGTGATTTCCTCGTCACATTATATCGCAGCGAAGACATCAAATTGTTCACTCTTCCTTTAGATATCACCGATAGTGGAAATCCAAAACAACATTTTGTATAGTACTTGTTCTTGTTTATAAATTTACGACGACAGTACTTTCCACAACGATGGCTTTGAAACCGTAAAACTTGTTCTCTTAGACTTTTGTCTTCCTTTGTCTTTGGAACAGCACATGTAGAATACTGTTCTATGAAATTCATCACTAAGTCATCCGGATCTGTTCCAAATGTGGGTGCATCTTTGATCCATAGCAGCATATGTATATGAGGAGCACCTCTTGCTTGATACTCCTTTCTCCAGAAGAAATCCAACACCTCTCCAAGAGGTGGATTTTTCTTGTGCATGATGAAAGACATCATCGCTTCAAATCTATGATTGAAGTACCTGCATACATTCACTGGATCCAAAGAGCACAGTTCTCCGGGTGTCTTGAATTCAATATTTTCAATGTTTCCATTTGCCTCTCGTAGAAATTCAAGTAAGTCTTCCCAGCCATACTCAGCACAGCTGAGAGTGAGGAACCATGTGGGAGTTCGTAAGTTCCTCAGCATACATTTTAAGTCACCATGACGACGGTACCAATACTCAATAGTACCACGCTGACATGCCATCAGATTAATCAGGTGAGAATCCAAAATACTGTCTTGCACATTGACTTTATCCATAAAGTCCGTTGCTGAGATATTTCGCAGTTGTACACCACTTTTCAGGAAGTGGTTCACTGCATAAGACAGTCCAGACAGATCACTTTCAAACAATAGATGAAACAAATAGGGAATGCATTGACGAAACCTAGGATCTTCTGCATACAATCGTAAAGTCCGGTATTCAGAAGCAGGAATTTGATCAGGTCGCTCATCATATCGTCCTCCTCGACCTGTGGGAAATAACTGTGGAAAACACCGAGCTTCCAAACTTTCCTCCCAAACACTAATGGGACTCCCTTTGGCTTGTTTCATTTGAAACAACTCAATAGCATTCCCCATGACTTCCTTGGAATGCAAATGATGAACACTATAATGTTCATATATTTCTTCATTTTTAGAGGCTTCTACTTTCTCAATTTGTCCAACACACAATTCGCTGTCCTCTTCTTCACTTACTTCCTCTTCTGCAACACATACATTCTTGTAGTATTCATTGTTTTTTATCAAATACAATGTTGTCTTTTTGACTTTCCTAACGTACACTAAATCTTGCCAGATTGTCTTACTCTTTGTCGGAACCCCATTAACTAGGATAACCAGAGGTTCCTCTTCCACTTTCTCTACTCCAATTGTATTAATGTTTTTCTTCAAATCTAAAGGCAAATAAACAACTCCTCCCTTTAATCCTCTCTGTAAATCTGATGGAGGCAATTTCCCTGTCTTTGGCTCCATTCGTACAATAGCCTGAAAGGGATGCACACTTTGAATCAAAATAGATTCATAAGTATTTAAATCCTTCAATTCAGAAGGAATGTCAACCAATTCCAGACTATTATAAACCGCTCTAGCAGGCATCCGGTTTTGGTTTAATTTGTTAAAACAATAAGTACACATACGTTGGTCCAATCCCAAATCAAAACAATTTTCTACCATCAAGTATGTGGCAAAATCCTTCCATTCACTATTGTTTTCCATTTCACTTTTTGCATATAAATCCACTAACTTAGTCTGATTCTTATAATAAGTCCGTCGACAACACACACAAGTGAAATTAGGCCTCTCACTTGATTTCACCTGAAAGATGGAAATTTCCTTGTGAAACCTATCTATATTAGAAATCTGTACACTCTCTTCCACATTACCTTCTTCTACTGGGTCAATTTCAACATTGTTCTCTTTACTAGCTACGTAACAGAACTCAATTTCTTCACAAATATTCTTCACATGTAGTTCTGAACCATGCAAAAGAGCACTGCTCAATTGTTTAAGCATAATTGCTGGACTTTTAGCATAATACAACATTCTCACTAATTTCCTCACTTTATTATGATGCACTGCAAGCATCCTGAAATGATGAAAAACACTCTGGCATACTCTTCTGGAAAGACAAGCCAGTGAATGCCCATGCAAACCTATTACTTCTCTCACTCTGCAAGGATCTAATTCTTGCAACAACTTCATTTTCTGTTTTAAACTTTTCTTATTAAATGTACGAACAAAATCTCAAAGCAAATTGATGGAATCCTGTCGCACACTACAAATACTACTACATTTCCAGGTGTACACTGGACCCTTAGGACGTCTTCCTAAAACCTCATCACCTAACACCTCTTCTGCATCTGCAGACACAAGTTTTTCTTTTTCAACCGGACAACCATCTTTTACCTCATATGCTCGACCACTGGTGTCAACTGCATGCACCAAATCATTGTCCTGGAAATAACTCTCCTCATGGAAAAATGCCTCACAACTTGAACTATGCATCCATTCTCCTGAGAAAACTTCACAAAAATTACTACGATTAACTACTCTCTTCCATCTACTATTTGATTTGAAATCAGAAATTACCTTGTTTAGCTTCCTAATTTTATTGATTACCAAAATAAATAACTTTCCCTTAATTTCGAAAGCCTGATCAATATTTTCTCTACATTTTTCTTTTTCTTATAAAATGCCACTTTCTGTTGGCCTTTCTTAACATTTTTAACAAATTGACAATTATCCTGTTGCGGAACATTCGCCTACGAATGTCCCTGAATTGATTTTCCCTTCTACTGCCATGCACAGACTTATCTCCTGCTCTATCAGAAACTTTTTTGACGGGCCTTTCCTTTTCCTTTAAATTGTCTCTCTTCTTCTGCACTAAAACATGTTCAATACTGGTATTTTTTTGTCTGCAAATTCTTTTTAAAAATGATTTGATTTTCTTACCCGGAGCTTTTTTGGCGACTTGAAACGATTTCATAGTACAGGACTGCTGCAAATCTTTACCAAGGTGGAGTGTAAGTCCACTCGGAGAACTGTCGTACAGGCCCTTGTGATGTCCCGCATCGACTATGGCAATGTGCTTTATCTAGGAGCAGATAAAGCCACAATCAATAAACTCCAGGTTGTACAGAACTCAGCTGCTCGCCTGCTGCGCAATGTTCCACGGAGAACATCCGCAATGCAAGCTCTGCGCGACCTTCACTGGTTAAAAATTTCTGATCGCGTGGTCTTCAAAACTTTGTGCTTCCTATTTAAGATTCGGCAGGGTTCTGCCCCCATTTACCTGCACAATCTTGCCCAACCATATCAGCCTGGCCGCTCTATTAGGTCATCCATCAGCGGCAATCTTGTGATTCCTAGAATCCGACTGGCAAAAATGGAAGGCCGTCCATTCGCATATCTAGGACCCAAGATATGGAATGCTCTCCCATTGGAGCTAAAAACAGAAACTAGTCTTCTTGCCTTCCGTAAAAAATTGAAGACCCTTCTGTTCTAAGTTCTTCGGTTCTGTTTCTCTTTTCTCTCAGCAATTGCTTGTTTCTTCTCCAGTCTGTCCCTGCCGCCGGGAAACCCATTGCGGGTAGCTGTGCGCAATACAAGTTCAATAAATAAATAATAAATAAGTCGCTTTGCTTCTTTTTGTTTTCTCTGCCTTGAGGGCATTTTTAAAGTTTTCAAAAGATCTTCAGTTAAATCTGTGGAAAAATTATTAAAAAATTGATATTAACCACTATTACCAAACAGTAAACCAATAACAGTAGGCAAACAATTAACACACTAGTTGTCAATTCTACCTACAGTAATTTAAACAACATAGACAAAGGGGGCGTATTTACAAGGCCCTTGCACCATGGGGGAAGTGAGTTAAAATTCCAAGCACACATGGGGTCGTATTTACAAGGCCCTTGCACCAGGGGAAAGTGACTTAAAATTGCCAAGCAGACATGAGGGCGTATTTACCACACCCATGCACCAGGGAGAAGTGAATTAAAATGGCCAAGCACACATGAGGGTGTATTTACAAGACCCTTGCACCAGGGGGAAGTGACTTAAAATTACCAAGCACACATGAGGGCGTATTTACAAGGCCCTTGCACCAGCATAAGGTGTGGCCTATCCAGAGCTATGCTGGATTTTCTGGCAGCCATGGTAAAACCAAAAAATATCTAGGAGCAAAAAGGCAGGTCTTGCAGTCACAAAAGTTTGTTTCAGGTGAGGCCTACTCAGGCTTGCAGATGAAATTTTGGCTTGTTGAAGAGTACAGAGGACATAATACATGTGCAGGCCAACAGATGAAGTGAGTCATGTCCACTGCACACTTGAACAAAGGCCAGACCTCTTCTGCCTCCCTGGACAGGCCTAAACCTCATCTGCACAATGTGATTAGTAATGTTAGGAAACACAGGTGATGTAATTGAAAAACGTGCAAATATTTTTGCTCATTTCACAATCACATCACCTGTGTTTCCTCAGCTTAGGTATCTCATTGAGCAGATATAGTCTAGCATATCCAAGAGTACGCAGAAGGTGAGGACTGTATGCAGCAGTGCAATGTACATAATTCTCCTCCTTTGACAATTAGAGAAGCCTCAGCATATCCATGCCCCCTAAACAGTCCTAAATGTATATCATTATTATCATAGTGACTATGAAACTCTAGCAGTACATATTGTGAAACTTAAATGACTTCAAGAAACGAGTTTTTAAACCATCAAACAAGCAAATTATTCTCCCATATTCATGTTGGGAAATGAAATATTTATTTAAAAAAGCAAACCCCATGTTGTCCTTCTCATAAATGTGAAAAGTATTTCTTTTTTTAAAAAAACGATTTTCTGGTCATAATTTGAAAACACAGCACAGCTCCTATGTACAAGCACACCCTAGCTGGCTTCCTTATTTTCTCCGAAAAGCATACTATTCTCTTTCTAAATTAAAGAAATCTTTTCTCACCTTAGCACGATTTTTAAACACATCATGTAAGCAAATTAGTCTCCCAGGTTCATGGGAGAAGTACTTTAAATTTACGACGACAGTACTTTCCACAACGATGGCTTTGAAACCGTAAAACTTGTTCTCTTAGACTTTTGTCTTCCTTTGTCTTTGGAACAGCACATGTAGAATACTGTTCTATGAAATTCATCACTAAGTCATCCGGATCTGTTCCAAATGTGGGTGCATCTTTGATCCATAGCAGCATATGTATATGAGGAGCACCTCTTGCTTGATACTCCTTTCTCCAGAAGAAATCCAACACCTCTCCAAGAGGTGGATTTTTCTTGTGCATGATGAAAGACATCATCGCTTCAAATCTATGATTGAAGTACCTGCATACATTCACTGGATCCAAAGAGCACAGTTCTCCGGGTGTCTTGAATTCAATATTTTCAATGTTTCCATTTGCCTCTCGTAGAAATTCAAGTAAGTCTTCCCAGCCATACTCAGCACAGCTGAGAGTGAGGAACCATGTGGGAGTTCGTAAGTTCCTCAGCATACATTTTAAGTCACCATGACGACGGTACCAATACTCAATAGTACCACGCTGACATGCCATCAGATTAATCAGGTGAGAATCCAAAATACTGTCTTGCACATTGACTTTATCCATAAAGTCCGTTGCTGAGATATTTCGCAGTTGTACACCACTTTTCAGGAAGTGGTTCACTGCATAAGACAGTCCAGACAGATCACTTTCAAACAATAGATGAAACAAATAGGGAATGCATTGACGAAACCTAGGATCTTCTGCATACAATCGTAAAGTCCGGTATTCAGAAGCAGGAATTTGATCAGGTCGCTCATCATATCGTCCTCCTCGACCTGTGGGAAATAACTGTGGAAAACACCGAGCTTCCAAACTTTCCTCCCAAACACTAATGGGACTCCCTTTGGCTTGTTTCATTTGAAACAACTCAATAGCATTCCCCATGACTTCCTTGGAATGCAAATGATGAACACTATAATGTTCATATATTTCTTCATTTTTAGAGGCTTCTACTTTCTCAATTTGTCCAACACACAATTCGCTGTCCTCTTCTTCACTTACTTCCTCTTCTGCAACACATACATTCTTGTAGTATTCATTGTTTTTTATCAAATACAATGTTGTCTTTTTGACTTTCCTAACGTACACTAAATCTTGCCAGATTGTCTTACTCTTTGTCGGAACCCCATTAACTAGGATAACCAGAGGTTCCTCTTCCACTTTCTCTACTCCAATTGTATTAATGTTTTTCTTCAAATCTAAAGGCAAATAAACAACTCCTCCCTTTAATCCTCTCTGTAAATCTGATGGAGGCAATTTCCCTGTCTTTGGCTCCATTCGTACAATAGCCTGAAAGGGATGCACACTTTGAATCAAAATAGATTCATAAGTATTTAAATCCTTCAATTCAGAAGGAATGTCAACCAATTCCAGACTATTATAAACCGCTCTAGCAGGCATCCGGTTTTGGTTTAATTTGTTAAAACAATAAGTACACATACGTTGGTCCAATCCCAAATCAAAACAATTTTCTACCATCAAGTATGTGGCAAAATCCTTCCATTCACTATTGTTTTCCATTTCACTTTTTGCATATAAATCCACTAACTTAGTCTGATTCTTATAATAAGTCCGTCGACAACACACACAAGTGAAATTAGGCCTCTCACTTGATTTCACCTGAAAGATGGAAATTTCCTTGTGAAACCTATCTATATTAGAAATCTGTACACTCTCTTCCACATTACCTTCTTCTACTGGGTCAATTTCAACATTGTTCTCTTTACTAGCTACGTAACAGAACTCAATTTCTTCACAAATATTCTTCACATGTAGTTCTGAACCATGCAAAAGAGCACTGCTCAATTGTTTAAGCATAATTGCTGGACTTTTAGCATAATACAACATTCTCACTAATTTCCTCACTTTATTATGATGCACTGCAAGCATCCTGAAATGATGAAAAACACTCTGGCATACTCTTCTGGAAAGACAAGCCAGTGAATGCCCATGCAAACCTATTACTTCTCTCACTCTGCAAGGATCTAATTCTTGCAACAACTTCATTTTCTGTTTTAAACTTTTCTTATTAAATGTACGAACAAAATCTCAAAGCAAATTGATGGAATCCTGTCGCACACTACAAATACTACTACATTTCCAGGTGTACACTGGACCCTTAGGACGTCTTCCTAAAACCTCATCACCTAACACCTCTTCTGCATCTGCAGACACAAGTTTTTCTTTTTCAACCGGACAACCATCTTTTACCTCATATGCTCGACCACTGGTGTCAACTGCATGCACCAAATCATTGTCCTGGAAATAACTCTCCTCATGGAAAAATGCCTCACAACTTGAACTATGCATCCATTCTCCTGAGAAAACTTCACAAAAATTACTACGATTAACTACTCTCTTCCATCTACTATTTGATTTGAAATCAGAAATTACCTTGTTTAGTTTCCTAATTTTATTGATTACCAAAATAAATAACTTTCCCTTAATTTCGAAAGCCTGATCAATATTTTCTCTACATTTTTCTTTTTCTTATAAAATGCCACTTTCTGTTGGCCTTTCTTAACATTTTTAACAAATTGACAATTATCCTGTTGCGGAACATTCGCCTACGAATGTCCCTGAATTGATTTTCCCTTCTACTGCCATGCACAGACTTATCTCCTGCTCTATCAGAAACTTTTTTGACGGGCCTTTCCTTTTCCTTTAAATTGTCTCTCTTCTTCTGCACTAAAACATGTTCAATACTGGTATTTTTTTGTCTGCAAATTCTTTTTAAAAATGATTTGATTTTCTTACCCGGAGCTTTTTTGGCGACTTGAAACGATTTCATAGTACAGGACTGCTGCAAATCTTTACCAAGGTGGAGTGTAAGTCCACTCGGAGAACTGTCGTACAGGCCCTTGTGATGTCCCGCATCGACTATGGCAATGTGCTTTATCTAGGAGCAGATAAAGCCACAATCAATAAACTCCAGGTTGTACAGAACTCAGCTGCTCGCCTGCTGCGCAATGTTCCACGGAGAACATCCGCAATGCAAGCTCTGCGCGACCTTCACTGGTTAAAAATTTCTGATCGCGTGGTCTTCAAAACTTTGTGCTTCCTATTTAAGATTCGGCAGGGTTCTGCCCCCATTTACCTGCACAATCTTGCCCAACCATATCAGCCTGGCCGCTCTATTAGGTCATCCATCAGCGGCAATCTTGTGATTCCTAGAATCCGACTGGCAAAAATGGAAGGCCGTCCATTCGCATATCTAGGACCCAAGATATGGAATGCTCTCCCATTGGAGCTAAAAACAGAAACTAGTCTTCTTGCCTTCCGTAAAAAATTGAAGACCCTTCTGTTCTAAGTTCTTCGGTTCTGTTTCTCTTTTCTCTCAGCAATTGCTTGTTTCTTCTCCAGTCTGTCCCTGCCGCCGGGAAACCCATTGCGGGTAGCTGTGCGCAATACAAGTTCAATAAATAAATAATAAATAAGTCGCTTTGCTTCTTTTTGTTTTCTCTGCCTTGAGGGCATTTTTAAAGTTTTCAAAAGATCTTCAGTTAAATCTGTGGAAAAATTATTAAAAAATTGATATTAACCACTATTACCAAACAGTAAACCAATAACAGTAGGCAAACAATTAACACACTAGTTGTCAATTCTACCTACAGTAATTTAAACAACATAGACAAAGGGGGCGTATTTACAAGGCCCTTGCACCATGGGGGAAGTGAGTTAAAATTCCAAGCACACATGGGGTCGTATTTACAAGGCCCTTGCACCAGGGGAAAGTGACTTAAAATTGCCAAGCAGACATGAGGGCGTATTTACCACACCCATGCACCAGGGAGAAGTGAATTAAAATGGCCAAGCACACATGAGGGTGTATTTACAAGACCCTTGCACCAGGGGGAAGTGACTTAAAATTACCAAGCACACATGAGGGCGTATTTACAAGGCCCTTGCACCAGCATAAGGTGTGGCCTATCCAGAGCTATGCTGGATTTTCTGGCAGCCATGGTAAAACCAAAAAATATCTAGGAGCAAAAAGGCAGGTCTTGCAGTCACAAAAGTTTGTTTCAGGTGAGGCCTACTCAGGCTTGCAGATGAAATTTTGGCTTGTTGAAGAGTACAGAGGACATAATACATGTGCAGGCCAACAGATGAAGTGAGTCATGTCCACTGCACACTTGAACAAAGGCCAGACCTCTTCTGCCTCCCTGGACAGGCCTAAACCTCATCTGCACAATGTGATTAGTAATGTTAGGAAACACAGGTGATGTAATTGAAAAACGTGCAAATATTTTTGCTCATTTCACAATCACATCACCTGTGTTTCCTCAGCTTAGGTATCTCATTGAGCAGATATAGTCTAGCATATCCAAGAGTACGCAGAAGGTGAGGACTGTATGCAGCAGTGCAATGTACATAATTCTCCTCCTTTGACAATTAGAGAAGCCTCAGCATATCCATGCCCCCTAAACAGTCCTAAATGTATATCATTATTATCATAGTGACTATGAAACTCTAGCAGTACATATTGTGAAACTTAAATGACTTCAAGAAACGAGTTTTTAAACCATCAAACAAGCAAATTATTCTCCCATATTCATGTTGGGAAATGAAATATTTATTTAAAAAAGCAAACCCCATGTTGTCCTTCTCATAAATGTGAAAAGTATTTCTTTTTTTAAAAAAACGATTTTCTGGTCATAATTTGAAAACACAGCACAGCTCCTATGTACAAGCACACCCTAGCTGGCTTCCTTATTTTCTCCGAAAAGCATACTATTCTCTTTCTAAATTAAAGAAATCTTTTCTCACCTTAGCACGATTTTTAAACACATCATGTAAGCAAATTAGTCTCCCAGGTTCATGGGAGAAGTACTTTAAAATTGTCTAGCACACATAGGGGCGTATTTACAAGGCACATTCACCAGGGGAAAATGACTTAAATTTGCAAAGCACTCATGAGGGTGTCTTTGCAAGGACCTTGCACCACCTTTAAAGTCACTTTTAAAATGGGGAAAATGACGTGAATGTGTCTCATAAGCCTTGTAAATATGCCCCCATGTTGACTATGTAACTCTTGCAGAACATATTGTGAAACCTAAATGACTTCAAGAAACGAGTTTTTAAACCAACAAACAAGCAAATTATTCTCCCATATTCATGTTGGGAAGTGAAATATTTATTTAAAAAAGCACACCCCATGTTGTCCTTCTCATAAATGTAAAAAGCATGTCTTTTTGTTAAAAAACGATTTTCTGGTCATAATTTGAAAACACCGCACTCCTCCTATGTAAAAGCACACCCTGTCAGTACTAATACTTCACATTATCTATAATTATAATTTATCAAATAAGCAAAATCTTTTTGGAAAAAATAATGAAAACACTTGACACAAAACAACATTTTAAATGCACAGCTGGCTTCCTTATTTTCTCCATAAACTATACTAGTCTCTATCTAAATTAAATGACTTTTTTCTCACCTTAGCAAATGCTTTTTGAATTTCAAAACAGTCTCAGACACACACCAATTTTACTTTAGCAGAGCAAAGGGTATGCACTCCAGAGGCTGCAACCAACAAAGGCACAGAAATGCTGTATTTCATCACACATATCTCTCATGTCACCCAATCAAAACTCTTCCCTCACTTTTTTCAAATCAACAGCCTTCCCCCCTCTGCCCTTTCTGCCCTTTTTCCATAGCAACTACCTCCTGAAAGACCTCTCATGTTGACAAGCTCACACAACAATGTTTCAAATGAACTCTGAACTCTCAGTACACCTGCTAATCCACTGCAATGTTTCTTAAAATCATTTTTTCTTAACCATTCAAATTAAGTCTTTCAAAGAACACATCCATGCACCCTAACTTTCTGTTTTCAGAAATGGAAATCCACCAATCACTGCTAGTGAATCATTAGCACTGAAACTCCACATTTTTTTTTCTTTACAAACTCCTACTGTTTAAACTGCCATTTCATTCCCACACTTCATCTGACTGCAGCAGAACCTCCTCTCACCATGTTTTCTGTCTGGATTCTTGGACATAGCTACATCCACTGGGCTCACAGGTATGCTGATAACAGAAATTTACGCAACCTCAATTTACAAAATGTGGAAATCAAATGGATTGGCCAAAGAGGATTGAGATGTCACCAATTGATACCATTGGTGAAAACCTTTTTACATTTGCCAAACCCTGACCTCATAATAGTGCACTGTGGAGGAAAGGATTTGGGCACTTTGACTGGGGTAGGTCTGGAAATGCTCTTAAAGGACACCTTTGAGCAATTAATGGCACTTTTTCCTCAAACTGCCTTGATATATTCCAATATATGCCAGAGACAGAAATGGAGGTGGTCCAATCAAATTTGTCCACAAATTGAGAAAGCGAGGAAGCATGTAAATAAGTCTGTTTCAGCTTATATGAGAGACCATGGAATGGGCGCCATCTACAACAATAACTTGCCTTACTACATGCAAGATATCTACAGAGGAGATGGTGTGCACTTCTCAGATGAGGGAAACAGAGTTTTCATACAAAATTTAAGACTGTGTATTGGTACCTACTTATAAGTACCATACGTTGGTCCAATCCCAAATCAAAACAATTTTCTACCATCAAGTATGTGGCAAAATCCTTCCATTCACTATTGTTTTCCATTTCACTTTTTGCATATAAATCCACCAACTTAGTCTGATTCTTATAATAAGTCCGTCGACAACACACACAAGTGAAATTAGGCCTCTCACTTGATTTCACCTGAAAGATGATAATTTCCTTGTGAAACTTATCTATATTAGAAATCTGTACACTCTCTTCCACATTACCTTCTTCTACTGGGTCAATTTCAACATTGTTCTCTTTACTAGCTAAGTAACAGAACTCAATTTCTTCACAAATATTCTTCACATGTAGTTCTGAACCATGCAAAAGAGCACTGCTCAATTGTTTAAGCATAATTGCTGGACTTTTAGCATAATACAACATTCTCAGTAATTTCCTCACTTTATTATGATGCACTGCAAGCATCCTGAAATGATGAAAAACACTCTGGCATACTCTTCTGGAAAGACAAGCCAGTGAATGCCCATGCAAACCTGTTACTTCTCTCACTCTGCAAGGATCTAATTCTTGCAACAACTTCATTTTCTGTTTTAAACTTTTCTTATTAAATGTACGAACAAAATCACAAAGCAAATTGATGGAATCCTGTTGCACACTACAATTACTACTACATTTCCAGGTGTACACTGGACCCTTAGGACGTCTTCCTAAAACCTCATCACCTAACACCTCTTCTGCATCTGCAGACACAAGTTTTTCTTTTTCAACCGGACAACCATCTTTTACCTCATATGCTCGACCACTGGTGTCAACTGCATGCACCAAATCATTGTCCTGGAAGTAACTCTCCTTATGGAAAAATGCCTCACAACTTGAACTATGCATCCATTCTCCTGAGAAAACTTCACAAAAATTACTACGATTAACTACTCTCTTCCATCTACTATTTGATTTGAAATCAGAAATTACCTTGTTTAGTTTCCTAATGCTATTGATTACCAAAATAAATAACTTTCACTTAATTTCGAAAGCCTGATCAATAATTTTCTCTACATTTTTCTTTTTCTTATAAAATGCCACTTTCTGTTGGCCTTTCTTAACATTTTTAACAAATTGACAATTATCCTGTTGCGGAACATTCGCCTACGAATGTCCCTGAATTGATTTTCCCTTCTACTGCCATGCACAGACTTATCTCCTGCTCTAGCAGAAACTTTTTTGACAGGCCTTTCCTTTTCCTTTAAATTGTCTCTCTTCTTTTGCACTAAAACATTTTCAATACTGGTATTTTTTTGTCTGCAAATTCTTTTTAAAAATGATTTCATTTTCATACCCAGAGCTTTTTTGGTGACTTTAAACGATTTCATAGTACAGGACTGCTGCAAATCTTTACCAAGGTGGAGTGTAAGTCGCTTTGCTTCTTTTTGTTTTCTCTGCCTTGAGGGCATTTTTAAAGTTTTCAAAAGATCTTCAGTTAAATCTGTGGAAAAATTATTAAAAAATTGATATTAACCACTATTGCCAAACAGTAAACCAATAACAGTAGGCAAACAATTAACACACTAGTTGTCAATTCTACCTACAGTAATTTAAACAACATAGACAAAGGGGGCGTATTTACAAGGCCCTTGCACCATGGGGGAAGTGAGTTAAAATTCTAAGCACACATGGGGTCGTATTTACAAGGCCCTTGCACCAGGGGAAAGTGACTTAAAATTGCCAAGCAGACATGAGGGCGTATTTACCACACCCATGCACCAGGGGGAAGTGAATTAAAATTGTCAAGCACACATGAGGGCGTATTTACAAGGCCCTTGCACCAGGAGGAAGTGACTTGAAATGGCCAAGCACCCATGAGGGTGTATTTACAAGACCCTTGCACCAGGGGGAAGTGACTTAAAATTACCAAGCACACATGAGGGCGTATTTACAAGGCCCTTGCACCAGCATAAGGTGTGGCCTATCCAGAGCTATGCTGGATTGTCTGGCAGCCATGGTAAAACCAAAAAATATCTAGGCAGGTCTTGCAGTCACAAAAGTTTGTTTCAGGTGAGGCCTACTCAGGGTTGCAGATGAAATTTTGGCTTGTTGAAGAGTACAGAGGACATAATACATGAGCAGGCCAACAGATGAAGTGAGTCATGTCCACTGCACACTTGAACAAAGGCCAGACCTCCTCTGTCTCCATGGACAGGCCTAAACCTCATCTGCACAATGTGATTAGTAATGTTAGGAAACACAGGTGATGTAATTGAAAAACATGCAAATATTTGTGCTCATTTCACAATCACATCACCTGTGTTTCCTCAGCTTAGGTATCTCATTGAGCAGATATAGTCTAGCATATCCAAGAGTACGCAGAAGGTGAGGACTGTATGCAGCAGTGCAATGTACATAATTCTCCTCCTTTGACAATTAGAGAAGCCTCAGCATATCCATGCCCCCTAAACAGTCCTAAATGTATATCATTATTATCATAGTGACTATGAAACTCTAGCAGTACATATTGTGAAACTTAAATGACTTCAAGAAACGAGTTTTTAAACCATCAAACAAGCAAATTATTCTCCCATATTCATGTTGGGAAATGAAATATTTATTTAAAAAAGCAAACCCCATGTTGTCCTTCTCATAAATGTGAAAAGTATTTCTTTTTAAAAAAAAACGATTTTCTGGTCATAATTTGAAAACACAGCACAGCTCCTATGTACAAGCACACCCTAGCTGGCTTCCTTATTTATTTTCTCCAAAAAGCATACTAATCTCTTTCTAAATTCTCCTTAGCACGATTTTTAAACACATCATGTAAGCAAATTAGTCTCCCAGATTCATGGGAGAAGTACTTTAAAATTGTCTAGCACACATAGGGGTGTATTTACAAGGCACATGCACCAGGGGAAAATGACTTAAATTTGCAAAGCACTCATGAGGGTGTATTTACAAGGACCTTGCACCACCTTTAAAGTCACTTTTAAAATGGGGAAAATGATGTGAATGTGTCTCATAAGCCTTGTAAATATGCCCCCATTTTGACTATGTAACTCTTGCAGAACATATTGTGAAACCTAAATAAATTCAAGAAACGAGTTTTTAAACCAACAAACAAGCAAATTATTCTCCCATATTCATGTTGGGAAGTGAAATATTTATTTAAAAAAGCACACCCCATGTTGTCCTTCTCATAAATGTAAAAAGCATGTCTTTTTGTTAAAAAACGATTCTCTGGTCATAATTTGAAAACACAGCACTCCTCCTATGTACAAGCACACCCTGTCAGTACTAATACTTCACATTATCTATAATTATAATTTATCAAATAAGCTAAATCTTTTTGGAAAAAATAATGAAAACACTTGACACAAAACAACATTTTAAATGCACAGCTGGCTTCCTTATTTTCTCCATAAACTATACTAGTCTCTATCTAAATTAAATGACTTTTTTCTCACCTTAGCAAATGCTTTTTGAATTTCAAAACAGTCTCAGACACACACCAATTTTTCTTTAGCAGAGCAAAGGGTATGCACTCCAGAGGCTGCAACCAACAAAGGCACAGAAATGCTGTATTTCATCACACATATCTCTCATGTCACCCAATCAAAACTCTTCCCTCACTTTTTTCAAATCAACAGCCTTCCCCCTCTGCCCTTTCTGCCCTTTTTCCATAGCAACTACCTCCTGAAAGACCTCTCATGTTTACAAGCTCACACAACAATGTTTCAAATGAACTCTGAACTCTCAGTACACCTGCTAATCCACTGCAATGTTTCTTAAAATCATTTTTTTTTAACCATTCAAATTACATCTTTCAAAGAACACATCCATGCACCCTAACTTTCTGTTTTCAGAAATGGAAATCCACCAATCACTGCTAGTGAATCATTAGCACTGAAACTCCACATTTTTTTTCTTTACAAACTCCTACTGTTTCAACTGCCATTTCATTCCCACACTTCATTTGACTGCAGCAGAACCTCCTCTCACCATGTTTTCTGTCTGGATTCTTGGACATAGCTACACCCACTGGGCTCACAGGTATGCTGATAACAGAAATTTACACAACCTCAATTTACAAAATGTGGAAATCAAATGGATTGGCCAAAGAGGATTGAGATGTCACCAATTGATACCATTGGTGAAAACCTTTTTAAATTTACCAAACCCTGACCTCATAATAGTGCACTGTGGAGGAAATGATTTGGGCACTTTGACTGGGGTAGGTCCGGAGATGCTCTTAAAGGACCCCTTTGAGCAATTAATGGCACTTTTTCCTCAAACTGCCTTGGTATATTCCAATATATCCCAAAAACAGAAATGGAGGTGGTCCAATCAAATTTGTCCACAAATTGAGAAAGCGAGGAAGCATGTAAGTCTGTTTCAACTTATATGAGAGACCATGGAATGGGTGCCATCTACAACAATAACTTGCATTACTACATGCAAGATATCTACAGAGGAGATGGTGTGCACTTCTCAGATGAGGGAAACAGAGTTTTCATACAAAATTTAAGACTGTGTATTGGTACTTACTTATAAGTACCTAGAACTTACACAGAACCCAAAAGCTCTTTTCAGAGCTACCTTAACTATAATTACTCTTTTAAAATTTCGAATGTACCTTTTTTCACAAATTTTTACTTATGTTCGCTTCCCGGTTCGCTACCCGGTTCGGGTACCGGCAGATAACCGCGCGAAAAATTTTAAAAAAAAAAATCGACATATATGAGCCTCCTCAGCCACCCTCAGAAAACCTAGGGGGTCAGGATACGTCTCCCGTGCCCCCTTATACCCTATCCCAACATTCTTTATCCTCCATCTTGTGTCTAAATTCATCCGAAACACAAGATGGCGGACTCCCGTTACGCTACAAGTTAGTTTCCCGATACGCTATCCGGAACGCTACCCGGTTCGCGTACCAGGTAGCGCTTCTACTGCGAAAAAATCGAAACTTTATTTTTTTTATTTTTTGCCCAACGGGACCCTTTAATAGCCCCCACATCATTCCTAGGGTGTCAGGAGGGGTCTACCTTGCCCCCTTTCATTAAATTCCCCATTTGTTTTTCTCCACCTCTTGTCTCTCGATCCTACCGAGAGACAAGATGGCGGCCGGTCCGGACTGTTTAGAATGTTGACAGACACCGGAGAGCCAATCAGCTTCACTTCGCGAAGTTCCGTTACGCGTCAGGTACGCGAACTGGAGCGCTGTCACAGATATATCTGTTTTTTAAAACGTTAATTTCTCAAAATCCACTGGAGCACATATATTGAGACATAGCAAAGGCACGTCGGGCAAACCATATCTACAATTTTGCCAAGTTTCGTGTAAATCCATTCAGCCGTTCGAGCTAAAAGTGATTCCAACCGCCGTATGGAAAAATGAATGGGAAAAATGCGTTTTGGGACCCCCTTTTTTCTCGGCCTCCCCTTGACGAAACCCCCCCAAATTTTCAGGGGCTGCTCAGAAACAAAATGTGCCATTTTCCTGAAAATGTCCGCCAATTCCGTCCACAAACGCCAAAGTTATTCGACAAAGAATTTTCAGAAATCCCATAGGAAAAAAATCCTAACTATATATACCGACTGGCGACCGCCAGTAGGTAATATATATATATATATGCTCAAGAGCAAACAAACATAAATATAGGAGAAGCTAATAGACAATTATCTGATACAAAATTCTATGAGTCAATTGAAATGGAAGCCTATGATAAGAGTGTTTATGAGCTTTGGGATTATCTTTTTGAGTGGAAAGAGAAAGGTATTCTTACGTGGGAAGAGTATGAATATTTAAAATGTGATTACCCTGTTTTACCTGTACTTTATTTTTTACCCAAGGTACATAAAAATGACACTAGACCTCCAGGGAGACCCATTGTGTCATCTCTGGGTAGTGGAGGAATTTAAGTTTATTTTGTGCATTTAATTCGTATGAGCCTTCGATAATTCTAACGATGTTATCATACACACAGAGATAATGAACTAGCATATCCAGCTTAACAATTCTTGTTAAATACTATGTTTTATTGAAAATGATGTGTTAAGTCCTCTTTTGATATCCATGTTTACATTGCAACTTATGCCAATGATTCAACAGCAGTAATTCATGTGATCAAGCCGTTTGTCGGTGAAACGCGTTGTGAATTAAACAGCACTGGCCACACTTTGGTGTCTCCTCGTTGCTTCCTGAGGGCGTGGGATATGAACTTGATGTTTGTTTGCTCTTGAGAGCATTATCTGTCGGAAGTACTCCGCCGACGTCCACGCCACTTTTCATGGGTCAAGGGATCCAGAAGGAGTTCTGTTTGGAAGATATATATATATATATATATATATATATATATATATATATATATATATATATATATATATATATATCAACAAAGTTCCCAAAAGGAGTTGGAACGCACACCACGGCAGCTTGTTACACTGAACTTTATTGGGAGGATGCTCAGCTTGTAGGACACAGTCTTTCTTACGCCGACCGGTTTCGGAGCCTCCTGCTCCTTCTTCACGGGCGTTTTACCTTGAAAGTCAGCAGCTAACAACCACACCACTGCACGTATTCATCACCTTCCGATCATTGTGGCTTTCAAAGGTCACGTGTTCTCCCTTGGTGGGGTGCATGTCGGTATTTGTAGTGTGTCTGTGATTAAGACCCTCCGGTGGGTGCTGCATTGTTCCGCGAGGAACGCACCGCCATCAACCCTGAGATGTGACTGCGTGGGCGGCAATTTTCGACCCAACAGCAGTACGACAGCTATGAAAATAAGCTCAGCGCGCTGGGCACGGAGCCCACCAGAGGGATTGAAATAATTACCTCACTATTGGACCAATGCAGCACCCACCGGAGGGTCTTAATCACAGACACACTACAAATACCGACATGCACCCCACCAAGGGAGAACACGTGACCTTTGAAAGCCGCAATGATCGGAAGGTGATGAATACGTGCAGTGGTGTGGTTGTTAGCTGCTGACTTTCAAGGTAAAACGCCCGTGAAGAAGGAGCAGGAGGCTCCGAAACCGGTTGGCGTAAGAAAGACTGTGTCCTACAAGCTGAGCATCCTCCCAATAAAGTTCAGTGTAACAAGCTGCCGTGGTGTACGTTCCAACTCCTTTTGGGAACTTTGTTGATATATTTCGCGGCCCCAAAACCGCGAGGAACGCACCGCCATCAACCCTGAGATGTGACTGCGTGGGCGGCAATTTTCGACCCAACAGCAGTACGACAGCTATGAAAATAAGCTCAGCGCGCTGGGCACGGAGCCCACCAGAGGGATTGAAATAATTACCTCACTATTGGAACAATGCAGCACCCACCGGAGGGTCTTAATCACAGACACACTACAAATACCGACATGCACCCCACCAAGGGAGAACACGTGACCTTTGAAAGCCGCAATGATCGGAAGGTGATGAATACGTGCAGTGGTGTGGTTGTTAGCTGCTGACTTTCAAGGTAAAACGCCCGTGAAGAAGGAGCAGGAGGCTCCGAAACCGGTTGGCATAAGAAAGACTGTGTCCTACAAGCTGAGCATCCTCCCAATAAAGTTCAGAGTAACAAGCTGCCGTGGTGTACGTTCCAACTCCTTTTGGGAACTTTGTTGATATATTTCGCGGCCCCAAAACCGCGAGGAACGCACCGCCATCAACCCTGAGATGTGACTGCGTGGGCGGCAATTTTCGACCCAACAGCAGTACGACAGCTATGAAAATAAGCTCAGCGCGCTGGGCACGGAGCCCACCAGAGGGATTGAAATAATTACCTCACTATTGGAACAATGCAGCACCCACCGGAGGGTCTTAATCACAGACACACTACAAATACCGACATGCACCCCACCAAGGGAGAACACGTGACCTTTGAAAGCCGCAATGATCGGAAGGTGATGAATACGTGCAGTGGCGTGGTTGTTAGCTGCTGACTTTCAAGGTAAAACGCCCGTGAAGAAGGAGCAGGAGGCTCCGAAACCGGTCGGCGTAAGAAAGACTGTGTCCTACAAGCTGAGCATCCTCCCAATAAAGTTCAGTGTAACAAGCTGCCGTGGTGGTGTGCGTTCCAACTCCTTTTGGGAACTTTGTTGATATATATATATATATATATATATATATATATATATATATATATATATATATATATATATATATATGTATTATTTTTGGTCTGCTTTCAAAAGCAGACTGCACGCCATACTCTTCAACATCCGGACTTGGGTATAAAATTTGGGACGTGATAGTGTCCCTTTGTACCGTTTGTGGCCTGGAAATTACGTTGATTACAAGGAGGAGAATGTTTCCTAATATGTGGTGATACTGTACCACAAATGGCATATATGACTCCTTCACCATCATTACTCTTGAGCCCGCAACATGTAACATGGAACGAAACGCATTGTCTGGATTTTAAACTATATATATTATCAATAAAAGAAGAGGATGGGATAATCAAATTGAATATGGACAAAACACAAGCGCTCTTAGGTTTCTCCAGCCCAGCTGCATTGAACAGCTGGAGAAACCTCATAACTCCCTGGTCTGAGTGGAGCGTCTTTCCATCCCGCTCTGGCCAATCCCAGATTGGATGGGAGTCTGTCCCTGGGACGGCTGAGACCAGGAAGAGGACAGGAGGCACAACGCGGGAGGCGGCCGGTGGCTTCAGGTGCGTTATTCTTTTTAATATATATATTATTATAAACAACCACCCCCGTCTGACCCCCCACGTTCCCTCCACTTGCCTCACCACGCTTTGTATGTGGCGGCCGCCACTGAGTGACATTTATGTCATATATCTTTGCTCTAGACTTTCCTGGTCAACAATGTGATGATTCATCTAGATTGACCCATCTCTATGTATTACTTATCAATCAATCAATCAATCAAGGAATTTGTAGAGCGTGCTACTCACCCGTTAGGGTTTCAAGGCGCTGAGGGGGGTCGCTACTGCTCGCACAACCAGGTCTTGAGTTACTTCCTGAAGGCGAGATGGTCCTGTGTCAGTCGGAGGTGGGTGGGGAAGGAGTTCCATGTCTTGGCTGCCAGCTAGGAGAAGGATCTTCCTCCGGTGTTGGTTTTGCGAATATGTGGGACGGTGGCGAGGGCGAGGCTGGCGGAGCGGAGCTGGCGGGTAGGGGTGTAGAATGTGAGGCGGTTGTTGAGGTGCCTGGGGCCCGTGGCATGGAGAGCCTTGTGTGCGTGGGTGAGGAGTCGGAATGTGATTCTCTTGCTGATGGGGAGCCAGATGGGCAGAGATGTGGCTGTGGCGGGGGATGTCCAAGATGAGTCTTGTCGAGGCATTCTGGATGCACTGTAGTCTTTTCTGGAGCTTGGCTGTGGTCCCGGCGTAGAGGGTGTTTCCGTAGTCCAGGCGGCTGGTGACGAGGGCCTGGGTGACTGCCTTCCTGGTTACGGTGGGGATCCATCAGAAGATTTTTCGGAGCATGCGCAGGGTGCTGAAACAGGACGATGAGACGGCGTTGACTTGCTTGGTCATTGTGAGGGAAGAGTCCAGGATGAAGCCCAGGTTGCGTGCGTGGTCCGTTGGCTTGGGTGCGGTGCCCAGGGCAGGTGGCCACCAGGAGTCGTCCCAGGCGGAGGGCGAGGGTCCGAGGATGAGGACTTCCATTTTGTCAGAGATCAGCTTCAGACGGCTGAGCTTCATTCATTCCGCGACGTCCTTCATTCCTTCCTGGAGGCTGACTCTGGTGGTAGCGGGGTCGTTGGTGAGGGAGAGTATCAACTGTGTGTCGTCGGCGTAGGAGATGATGTTGAGGTTGTGTTTGCGTGAGATGGCTGCAAGGGGTCTCATGTAGACGTTGAAGGGGGTGGGGCTGAGCGAGGATCCTTGTGAGACGCCACAGATGACTTTGGTAGCTGCTGACCGGAACGGGGGAAGCGGACTCTCTGGGTTCTGCCGGCGAGGAACGAGATGATCCATTCTAAGGCCGCGCCTTGGATTCCGGTGTCGCTGAGGCATTGTATCAGGGTGCAGTGACATACCGTGTCGAAGGCTGCTGAGAGGTCCAGGAGGATGAGTGCGGCGGTTTCCCCGTTGTCGAGCATAGACCTTATGCTTTTGAGTAGTTGCATATACCAAGTGTGTTAGTGTAACCAAGTCTTTCTCTTTTTTCTGTGAAAGACTTTTTCTATCCACTGCTGCTGTAATCATTTCTAGACTTCCAAAGTCAGATTCGGGCATTGGATACGTGTCTATCGATGATCTTCTAACACAATTTCATCTGACAGGCATACACCATGCATGTACAGTTTGAACATCTCCTCTGTAACAAATAAATTGTGTGGTTGAGTTTATAAATGCTTGAAAATATGCTTGACTGTTCTCATTCACATTGTTTTACTACGTTATCAAAGTTCATATCGACTCCACAATATTGACTACCAACATATCATCAAAGTAAGCAGATTTGGAGTTAATAATAGTAAATCTACACTTTCCCACATATCCATACCTTGAAGATACACTGAAAATCAATAACATGGAGTTGATATATGTGCGGGTCAAAATTATTGATCTTTATATTGTGATTTATAACACTCACCAAGTAAGCCCGCAAACATCAGATTTCAGAGCATATAAACCAAAAACCTTTACATAAATGTGTCCCTTCTGCTCTCGTCCAGTCAGAAAAACAATTATAAAAGAAAATGATCTGAAAAATCATTGGTCAATGTTCTACTCTCAGGAACACCTCCATCTTGGTAATGTTATTTTTTCTTGTATAAGAGCAATGCTTTGATACAGCAAGCCAACCAGGCTTCGGGCAGTTTTTAGTCTTGAATTATGCTGTTCATATATTCTGTACAGTTATTATCCGTTGTAGATACTTTATTGCGATTGGTACTCAAGAACCAGTAGCACTGCATATCAGTTGATTAAGTGGGCTTCATCACCTACAACTGCATATCAATAATGGCAAGTTGTTGCTGCTGGCCTCAGGTGCCAGTCCAAGAATGAACCATTTCAAGAAGTCAGCATCCCTCAATCCAAACAAAACGGAATCCATCAGTACATCCAGACACTCCAAATCTAATTTTAGGGAAGAATGGTTTTCTGATATTAACATGAATGACTTTCACTCAATCTATCCAATAAAGTGAAATCAGTAGATGTCTGGATCAATGAATACTTCTCCATGGCTGCTCACTATGATAATTCTTTAAAAAAATTAGAAATTGCTCTATTTCCCATAAATAATGAAAACTCTTCCTAAACCCCAAAGATGTGTGCTCAAAGATAAGATGATCAGTGATCTGAAATTACTTTGGTAATGTGACTCTGATTGGTTTTCCTACAATCTCACTTGCACCTATGAAAGCTAAGATTAATTCTGCAGTCTGACTATTTGAGGGAAATTAAGATGTTTGATAACTTCACACTGGTCGCAAAAGAACTTCACTTGTCCTCTAACACGCTCATTTGAGTTTCAAACTGGCCTGCCTAATTTCAATGGTGTATGCCATCAATGCCACTCAAAATCTCTGGTGTAAAGTACAAGCTTAGGAGCAGAGACAACCTCAGGCTAGAATCTAAGAAATGTAACTCTCACTAAGCTTCATCACATGTGTTCTGGATGGTTCTTCTAATAATGAAACTTCTAGCTGCAACCCCCTTGCACTCTTTACCAGCACTCTCCTCCTTTTGCATCATCAATGATTTTCAGATTTTGCTTCCTAGTGAAAAGATTAAGCTTCTCTGTCATTGTTGCCATGTAAAGTGCTCTAACACCCATCCTGATTTTAGCTGTGCAATAAAAGAATATTTAATAAATCCAGGATGACGACTACCTATTGGCTGGTCATTGGCACTATACAGCACCTCCCAGCTGTCCTGAAGGCTTACAACCTTTACCATACATCTTTTACCACCTGGTACTTTACCATGCAGGTAAGTATTTTATTGAATAACAATGTTAATGTGTTTTTTATGTATATAGATGCAGGTAGCAATAAAGGGAGGTAAGGGTGATTTTAGGGTTTGGGATTTGGTAAAGGGGGTAAGGGTAATGTTCGAGTTTTGGGGTGGATAGGGGTGAAGGGAGGTATGGGTACTTTTAGGGTTTAGTTGAAGTAAAGGGAGATAGGAGTCATTTAGGGTTAAACAGAGGGTAGAGCACAAGGGGGGTACATTTAGTATTAAGGGGTGGGTAGAGGTGAAGGGAGGTAAGGGTAAATTTAGGGTAAGGGGAAGTAAGAGGTAAAGAGAGGTTAGGATAGATAGATAGATCGATAGATAGATAGATAGATAGATAGATAGATAGATAGATAGATAGATAGATAGATAGATAGATAGATAGATAGATAGATAGATAGATAGATAGATAGACAGACAGACAGACAGACAGACAGATAGATAGATAGATAGATAGATAGATAGATAGATAGATAGATAGATAGATAGATAGATAGATAGATAGATAGATAGATAGATAGATAGATAGATAGATAGATAGATAGATAGATAGATAGATAGATAGATAGATAGATAGATAGAATTTCTTTTCTGAAGAACCTTTTGTGCAGCCAATAGATACTGAGGTTGTTAGTAATATTGGCTCCACGCTGAGATGGTGTGGCATTAATAGTGAATCTCTGACTAATTGAGCAAGATTCTTCTTCTTTTATGACATGCTTAACAATAGGGGCTAAGGTGTTAGACATCTGGAATGTGTGTAACATGATTGGTGAATCAAAAACAATCAGCTAGGGTTGTCCATCCGGGCTGGTTAGACCAGGCTTGCTCTCAAGAGAATAGAAACCTCTGCGTGACCCATGTCGAGAACCCCAGAGATATTACAGAGGTACAACAGTACAGACATAGGTGTAAACTAGCACTGGCGACTAAGAGAGCATCAATTAGAGTGGATGCTTAGGCCGCCTTGATTACTGCCAGTGGTAAAAACGTTATCTTCACCATGTGGAGGGTGATAAATATGTCTTAATTTAAGGAGGCATTGAAGCCAACATTACCCCTAACAGCTGGATTGATCACTGCCAAGGCATTTATTCCAAGGTATCCCCAAAGCAGCGAACCTTCAAACTGACCATGTCATTAATGATACCTTAACACAGTCACTCATTTATAAATGAAGAGGTCCTTTTAGCAATTAAATCAAGTCAGTGTGGCAAGGTTCCTTGACCTCACGGGGTACCATCAGACATGACTTAATCTTATGAGCTCTTTGCACCCTTACTAATGTTCTAAATGTGAAAGCCTAACGAGGTCCCCCATGATTTGTCTCAATTATTGTTCCCGTCTTCAAAAAGGATAATAGAACTGACCCAAAACATTGCAACTTCATATCCTTTTTAGATTCATTGGTTAAGGTGTTGGGGCATATTCTATTAGTCAGGTTGGAAAATTGGACGAAGGAGAATAATGTCTTAACATACAGTATGAGTTCATTAAATCTGCATGTACATATTGGGAAATATACCTTGGCGAAACAGGGTACACTGCACCTGGCATTCATGGAGTTGGCCAGCACTTTTGACTGCATTAATCATTCAAAGCTCTGGACAACCATGTTAAAGTTAGGTGTGGATGAGCCTGTAGTATCTTCTTGAGGCAACAGCATTCCTATCCGTCGGCTAGAGTTTGATGTATGAAGAGTGGTGAATGCACCAACCCCTTTAAATAGGGCAGGGCATTTGACAGGATTGTGTTTTAGCACCTTTTTTATTTAACATATATATAAATCACTTTGGGCCAGATGTAGGTAATCCCCGATTACCGATTCTTAAATACCGAATCATACCGATTCGGTATTTAAGATCTGGCAATCGGGATGTAGGTATATTTACCGAATCAATTACCGAATTGGTAAGATTCGGTAATTACCGAATCGGTATTTACCGATTCGGTAAAATTACCGAATTACAAGGGGGACAGAGTGTAACTTTGACACCCTGTTGCACCCCTGATTCAGGCTTGTGTGCAATGTGACACACATACATGCCTTTAGGGCATGTATGGGTGCCACATGGCACAGGTGTACATGCACAGATGTGCATGTACACAGGAATTCGTTCTTTACAATGAGATAGTATTTCATGGTAAATAACGAATTCTTAAGGGCCTGTGGCACTATTTTAAGTGCCACCTACATCTGGAATTACCGATTTGGTAAATATACAGAGTCTGTATTTTACCGAATCTGTAAATTTACCGAATCGGTAAATTTACAGATTCAGTAAAATTCGGGCCCCCTTCATCACAAAAACCAATTACCGGTCGGTAACGGCCGAAATTTGCCGTTACCGACCAGTAATTGGCGACCTACATCTGGCCCTTTGAAAGTTACCTATTGGTCAAAAGCCAGGATTTGCCCTGTGCTGGTAATTGCTGAATCCTTGTTCTGCTCTATGCCGAAGACGAGGTGTTATTGGCAAAGCCAGCGAATGGCCTACAAAAAATATCAGATGCATTAAAAAAATGTATGCAAGAGTTAGGCATAAAAAACAATCTAAAGAAAACCTGTACTATGACAGGTTGACCTATGGCCAAGAAATCTTGCCCTCATACTGTTCTTGGCGTTAACAATCCTAAGTATGCACCTTCAATCAATCAATCAAAAACAATTATATAGCGCACTACTCACCCGTAGGGTCTCAAGGCGCTTGGGGAGGGGGGGTCTGCTACTGCTCGAACAGCCAGGTCTTGAGCTGCTTCCTGAAGGCGAGGTGGTCCTGGGTCAGGCGGAGGTGATTCGGGAGGGACTTCCAAGTCTTGGCGGCCAGGTAGGAGAAGGACCTTCCTCCTGTTGTGGCTCTTCGGATGCGGGGGACGGCGGCGAGGGCGCCTTCTCTTATCAGGGTATTCAATTTGACCCAGAAGGTCCCTAGGCACAACATTAAGGTATCAGGACATTTTAATTTGATAGCGTGGTAGATTCAATTTTTTGATTTAATGCCAAATGTAAGCAGAAGTCAATTAAAGAGATGTCCATGGTATATTAGGCCACATGTGTCTTGGTGGCCAGATATGGGCCTGGGCTGTATGGTTATGGTGAGTTTGGCAATTTGCAAATATATGAAAATCATTTTCTGAAAAGGCTACTGGCAGTCCAGTCAAGCTCTTCAAATTATATTTGTCACAGGGAAATGGGTTTTTGATAATTTGGCGGTTTTGATTGATCTCTGCCCCCTTCGGTTGTAGCATGCAGTCTGGACCAAACAATAAACCTCCTTCAATAGGTTGGTCTTAAAGGACTGCTTGTCTATTCTGCCCACATTCCTTGGATTGGTTACTTTCAAGCATTCTAACTGATGTTAAAACCTTGTTCATGAACTCCAATGAAGTGAAACGAGTGCAAACAGAAGTCAATCAATCATTGTACATTGTATGCTTTTAAGCATGCAGGGATGCAATCTTATCTATCTAATGCTCCACACAGATTAATTCTGACTCACTTTAATTTAGGCGCTGTGCATTTTCTTGAAGCTTTCCCTGTGATGGGTGACTAGTCAAGAGATCTTAATCCTTTACCAGGTGATAACATCTCAAATCAATGTACTTCACATTATCTTTTATTTTGTAACTTCTATAGGGAGGCAAGATTACCTTGTCTCAGGGGTGCGCTAGAGGGCGCATGAGCAGAATGGCTGCACCTTAGTGGGGCTCCTGCTTCCTGGAACTCCTTTCCTGCATTTATCCTGTGCAAATATAAATCAAACTTGCTGAAAGTTGACTTAAATAACGGAGCTCACCTCCCTCTTCAATCGGTGCTGGGGGCAGGGGAATCTGCGACTGGCAGCCTGAGCGATGAACTTTGGAAGCTGCGCCGGACCGCTGGTTGGAGCTGTGAGGAGCGGCGGGACGGCTGCAGCGCTCAGGACCGGCCGTGGCGTCACATGCCGCTACTAGGCCTTGTGACCGGCGGGTGGCAGCAAGAGGCGAGCGCTAATAATAGCGGAGGACGGGCTGTGGACAGAAGCCCCTTACCTCGAGGTGGAACAGGCAAGTGGTGGTAGGGGATGCAGCAGAGCTCGTGGCTGGCGCCGGAAGAGTAACAGGGCTGAGCCGAAGCACCGTGGCTGTGGCGGTTTGTTCCCTGGACGGGCCTGTGAGGAACTGTTGTGCGGCCCCTCTGACAGCGGCTAGAAATTACAGGGACTGCCGGCACTGATTGATTGTGCGACCGCAGGAGCTGTGTGTGGACTGGGGCGTCCAGCGGGGGCCTGGGATTGTGGAGGGTCCCCCCCCGCACTGAGGTGGTGAGGAGAAAGGAAGTGCCCAAGACGCTACAGACCAGTGGGGAGCGTGATCACACGCTAATGAACCTGCAGAACCAGCACCCAAAAAATAAAAATAAATAAATAACAAAAAAAATTAAAAAAGAGACTAGACACAAAGACACTATGTGCAGTAAGTACCTGAGCTGCCAGTGAATTGAGGGCTGCTAATATTGTTTCTGAGGCACTGTGTGGGACGGAAGTAGCGTCGGTGTGGCAACCCCCCCTGCTCGATGGGGAACTGTTGAGGTGAGCTGCGCAGCTGAAGGCGAGCCTTCCCCCCCTGTCAAGCAGTACCTGTGGATCCTGTTCATACAGGACCCTGTCTCGTTGCCCCACTGTGGTTGGGCCCGGAGGCACTATAGTGAGTGAGGAGGAGCCGGGCAGACTGAAGAGTGCACAACAGACGGGTCGCATTGACGCAGATGGCCCAGCTGCTACCGCCTGCCGTCATTGAGCAAGGCCTTGCTAAGGAGGAGTGAGGCGGAGCCAGTGGTCCAAGAATGTAGACTTACGAATTGCACCAGGAAAGAAGGGGGTGCAGGCACAGAAATATGCGCGAGCTTTGTGCGAGGGCGAGAACTACGCCATTACAGATGACACGCACGCTGGATCTTGGCCCTGCTACTGAAATACGAGGATTGACCAGCTGCTAGTGAACACCAGGGGCGTTGGCCTGGGCCAATGCCAAGTATTGAACATGGGAAAACCTGATACAAGACACTGAATTTTGAAGCGGCGAAAAAGGGGAACAGGCCCACACAAGAAGATCAAAATTCAGAGGCCATGTAACACGCCAATGAAGGACCCACGTCGCATGCATCGGATATGAACAATATTTTACAAGGCAAGGGTTTGCAACGGTAGTGGACAAGGTGGATCGGATGTCATCCAGAATGGATGCTATAGCCCATAAGCTTGATGGTCTCGAGGAACGTATCAAGGAGGCGGAGCGACGCATCTGCAAGGCTGAAGACGTCACTGCCAGTCATACAAGGCAACTAACAAGAATGGACAAGATCTTACGAACAATAGTGGCTAAAAATGAGGAGTTGGAAGCCCGCAGTAGACGTAATAACATCCGCATCAATGGTGTGCCAGAATCGACTAATACTGGAAGAATGGAAGAATATATCGAGAACTTACTGAAGGCGGCCATTGGAAAGGAGGCGTTCTCATCGCAGTTTATAGTAGAACGGGCACACAGATCACTTGGTCCGCGGCCGGCACCCGGCAACCCCCCGCAACGTATAATCGCCAGATTATTAAATTACAGGGATCGTGACATGGCTCTCCATGTAGCACGTAGCAAGCAGACTCTGACATATGAAGGCGTCACCTTCTCAATATATCCGGATTTCACTCCGATGGTGCAAGAAGAGCGGCGCAAATTCATAGAGGTCAAGAAGAAGCTGAGAACAGCGCAAATTGATTATGCGCTTCTGTACCCGGCAAAACTCAGGCTGACGCATCAAGAGGACCAAAGATTTCTCACGAGCCCACAACAAGTAGAGGACTTTCTCTGATCGGTAAGGTGAGCGGCTCGGGCTGTAGGGGGCCAGGAGGTCTCGCAACAGCTTGACGGTAATGGAGACGATGATGCCATGGAATAACCAGTCCCAGGGAGCACTAAAAGGTGCCACAATGTATTATTGGTGTTCCAGGCTCCATTCCCCCCCCGTGCAGGATCGGGTGCGGGGTGGGATTCGAGAGGAGCGGAGAAACTACGTAGCTATCTAGACATGTCCTCCCTTGGGTATTCCCCCACGACAGACAATGTCACGCTGACTAGGAGAGGTGTAGTTTTGTGTTTGGTGTATTTGAGGGATGGGGGAGGTGGGTGGGAATCAGATTCCGGCAAATTTGGGTTGCTTCAGTGGGTGAGGGGTGGAGGGGGGAAAGTTGGGGGGCTTGGTTTGTTAAGGAAGGTGTGCACAAAAATTCCTATTTCGGGGGAGATTAGATAGATAGGTTGGGCAGTAAACAGCATCAGAAAAAAGACATGGTAACTGTATGTGTGCATGTACAAGAGCGGGAGCGGGTTGCATGGACAACATTGCTACTACAGACAACAGTGAGGCGCTATGGCTGAATCAACTGCAGGAACATTGAACAATCTTCATGGAATGTAAGAGGGTTGGGCGATCCCAGAAAGAGGAGACACATACTGTCATATCTGGACAGACATAATGTGCATATCGCTATGCTGCAGGAGACACATTTTGCGCATCAGAAACAACATACATTTGCCAACAGATGGACAAAACATACAATCTTCTCCTCTTACTCTACATATGCGCGGGGAACGGCGATACTGATAAAGAAACAGGTTCCCTTCCAGATGGAGTGCACAGCAGGGGATTCGGAGGGAAGGTAAAGCCTCACGAAGGGATTGGATGGATACAACGTCAGTCACGCTTGCATGTTGTTATGGGCCGAACACGATTGACCCTGGGTTTTTTGACACTTTATGGGCCAAGATCTTTGAGACAGACTACACTCATGTCATAGGGGGAGGCGACTTCAATGTTACGTATAGTCCTAGTTTAGATAGATCGCACCCCGCCCCACATCATTACACTACAGCGCAAACAGTGCTAAAAGATATCATTGTTGCTTACCAGTTAACCGATGCCTGGAGACATAAATATCCCAGTGGGAAGGAAGGCACACATTTCACTGTGCAAGCGCGATCCTGGGCCCATTTAGACTATTTTTTAGTATCCAGAGGATCGGGCCCGCAGTCGTCACAGTACAACACCTAGCCAGGACCTATTCAGATCATGCACCGGTGGTGATGGGACTCTCCGCTTATGACTTTAGCATGCCTCGTAGCCCCTGGCGACTACATGCCCCTATTTTGCTTGACCCAGTGTTCCAGGACAAGTTGAGCGAGGAGATCAGCAATTTTTTTGTACGCAATAGGAATTCAGTAGATAGTGTTGAGGTGGTCTGGAAGGCCTTTAAGGTGACACTTAGGGGCTATTGCATAGCTAAGGGGGCCGGGTCCTTAACACCTTCAGCGCGGCGCGAATTCTCGCGCTGTGCTGAACGTTCTAATGAGCCAACGGGCTCATGACGGAACGGTTCCGTCATGAGCACAGGCCAACCGACGGTCATGACGGAACCGTTCAGTCATGAGCATCGAAGGGGTTAAGGATATATTACATACCCTGCGGACATTAGAGACAGACCTAAAAACACTTGAAAGTGAACTTGCGGAGAACCCAAGGTGCACCACGCAAGCGGCATTCAGAAAGACACTCACAGAATACATGGAAGAGGCACGGAGGGAGGTGCAATTTCGAGAGAAACATTGGGTTTCCCGGCAATATGGGCAAGGGGATAGGTCTGGCAAGTGACTAGCGCAGAAGGTAAGGATACCTCGATGTAATAACTATATAATGGAAGTGGGAGATCCGGAAGGCAGGATCTGCCAGGGGACGCCTGACATACTTACTGCCTTTACGAGACATTATAAAAAACTCTACACCACTACAAGAGTACAGACACTTGATTTGGATGGTGTTCTGGGGGATGTGGCGCTGGGTTGGCTTAGCGATGGACAGAGGACTTTTTTATGTGCACCGTTTGAGCTCGATGAGGGAAGGGAGGCTATCATGAGTCTACAATCTTTAAAGGCCACGGGCACAGACGCATTCTGGCAGAATTTTACGAAACGTACATAGACCTTATTACATCGACATTTTGCCCAAATTAATTGCGACACGCCTGAGCCTTTTAATGGAAAACTTAATATTGCCCGACCAGTCGGGCTTCCTGCCGGGCAGGGATACTTCCCATAACCTTAGAACACTGTTTGCCGTCCTGAACAACGTCTCGCCTGACTTGCCGCTTGCGGCCATTTTTTTGGATGCCACCAAAGCATTCGATTCCATCGAATGGGATTATATTTTTGGAGTCATGGATCGCATGGGCTTCCCCCTGTTCTTGTCATGGATTAAATTGTTATATTGAAAGCCGGTGGCCAAGGTACTGGTTAACGGACAAACATCCCAGACTTTTAGTATCACTAGAGGGACACAGCAGGGGTGCCCCCTTTCCCCATTGCGTTTTGCAATAGCGGCAGAACCGCTTGCGGCAAAATCCAGACAACATCATAATGATAAGGCCCTCTGTTGCAATCTGTGCCAGGTGCTGGTCTCATTATAAGCTGACAATATCACACTTTACGTTTGTGGCCCTCAGCAAAACCATAACCCAATATTGAGGGAATTTCTAGTAGTTGGGCAGCTCTCGGGTGTTCAAATCAACTGGGGTAAATCATGCATTTTTCCACTGACCGCAACCACAACACGCTTCTCCCAAGACTTTCCCTTGGAGTGGTGCGAAGAGGAACTGAAGTACTTGGGGATAAGAATCACTAGAAATAAGGAAGAACTTATGAGACTAAATTACCGCATGGCCATAACTAAAATAACAGACTGTGTCACGCGTTGGGTGGCGCTGCCACTCTCCATGGCGGGCCGTGCGATCCTGATTAAGATGGTGGTGCTCCCCCGATTGTTATATCTCTTCTTGAATATCCCCTTTTATCCAGGTGGGTTCTTTTTTAAAACACTTAAATCGGAGATGATACAACTGGTTTGGGGAGGAAAGCAACCTAGACTACGGTGGGAAGTGATGACGCAACCTTATGAGAAGTGTGGGTTTGGTATACCCAATGTTGAACTCTACTTCCTGTGCGTGCAGGCCCACTACGCCTGGTACTAGGTGAAAAGACCGACATATATGCCACAAGTCGCAGCTGAACATTGGCTGTCATACCCTATACTGATAGAAGGAGCATTATATGTAGTATTAAAAGACAGAGACAGGGCAGCAAATGCTCTCACGGGCACAATAGCAGCATGGCAACGCATACAGCGTATGCTGGATGTGCCCCTGATATACTCCCCCCTATTGCCCCTTGCTTACCACCCCGCCATGCCATTGTTGCAGGAGGGGGTCTTTAGGAAATTCCAACAACGGACTCAGGTATATAATTGGGGAGACCTGTACCACTAAGGCCAATTCCGTAGTATTGATCACATGTTCCAAACAAAACAGAAGACGCCGCTTGATGTATTTGTATATCTCAGACTCAAAAATGGGGTTAGATCTATTACTCCTGAGTTCCCAGCGGAACCACTGGTATCGATTCCACTACAGGTCATACTGGAGAAAACACGCCCAAACGGGCGGTGTCGCTATTATATCACACGATACACGCACTTGTAGCAGAAACACCACCACCCTCGCGGATGAAATGGAATGAGGAACTAGGACTGGTCCTTACTGATGAGCAGTGGGAAGAGAGTTGCCGACAAACAGAGCGTGTTTCAGCCAGAAGCCGGCTTAGGATAATTCATTATAAATTTTTGCACAGACTGTATTATATGCCGGCCAGAATGTGCAGGTTTAAGTTATGAGAGGATGATAGATGCGATAGATGTCGCGCAGCAGGGGTGGACTTTCTACATCTAGCATGGGATGTCCAGAGGTAGGAGACTACTGGGAACAGGTTTTTCAGGCATTTTGTGAAATGATTGACACACCTGTAGAAGCCACACCATTGCTAGTATTGTTGGGTATTGTCAAGCCACTCCGACCAGAGCACCGCAAATTCACGGCATTGGTACTCCTTATGGCCAAGAGAAGGGTAGCGTGTAGATGAGGTAGGAGACGGGCGCCCAAATTCAAGGAATGCATTGCTGACTTAGTGATGTGCCAGGAGAGACTCTTGTCTTATGCTGAACTACTACCAGCGGCCTCCAGGCCCAAGATGTATGGGTCCCATTACAGTGTTATTTGCTAGCTCATCCGAGAGGTGAGGAATGATGGGATATAATAGATTTGAGAAGGAAGGTGTGTTTACCAAGCTGTCCTTAAACGTGATGTGAACTGTAGACAGACACCTGCATTGGCTGGACAGAGGGCGGGAGTTGGCGGAAATTTGGTACAAAACGTGTAAAAAGAAAAGACAATACAGTACAGTTTCCTTATGGACAGCTGTGATAATGCACTAATGTATGTTGATCTTTAAAACGTGATGTGGTTATGTGTAATTGCGGATTGCTTTACCTCTGCAGGAAGCCACCAGCGGCTTGAATAATGTTGTACCACATGGGAGTGTTGAATAGTTAACTGCACGAGATATGCAACTTTGCAATGTAACCGATCTAAAACAAGTATGCATGTAAGATGCTGATTTTGAAATGTACACTTGTATAAAACAATAAAAAGATGTTTTAAAAAAAAAAAGATTACCTTGTCTCAAGCCGCTGCTTTCAAACTTGGGTAGAACCGCTTTACTATATCTGCAAATACTGGAAACGACTGCCGTTTGCTTTGCTGTTGCATTGTTTTTAAAGCAATCTTTTAAGATTAAGGCAAGCTTAATTCTTTAATGAATTGAGTAGATTAGGAACAGGTTCATTTCATAGTGCATTTGGTGTTTGAATCTGCAGCTACATTGCTATTTCTATTTTTACTTTTGGTCTGTTTAGTATGTCATACTTAAGAATTGATTCGATCAGTTTTTGGATATCTTTTATAGTTATCAACCGAATAAAAATGTTATCAAATACATATGTATGTGTACACACACACGCGCATGTGTACTACAGTTCCACAATGGAATGTGTTGTAAAGGCATGTGTGGTAATGGGTTATTTTGTAATATTCGATATGCCATTGAGACACATCACCTCCTGCTGAATGTACACATGGGAAATTCTTTTGAAATGTTTGAATAGTGACATCATCATTTCAGTAAGGGGACATCATATTTACACATATACATTTTCACCCTCTGGGAGGTTCATCTTTTTGTTATATGTGGTCAAACAAGGTACCACCACTGTTTGTCCCATCTATGGCTCAACAATCCGATGATTTGGCATGGCCTAGAAATTGAACTTGTTAACTTTCTACCTCCAAGATACAGAGAGGGGTCTTTTACGTCATTTTAGATCCGAAGTTTGACAAGGCATTTTTGGACAAACACAATTGAAGTGATGCTTTGAGAAGATCCCACAATACGTTATTGGAATTTTTGGTCACTCTTGTATTACATGAAGTTTGGTCAGAGAAAAATCCTTAAAAAAATTCCATGTACTCATGGTTTTCCCAAATAAACTAATCATTTCAAGGAAAAGCAAACGAAAATGATTAGGAAAAAAAAGAAACAGTTGACATTTTCATTGGTGATTGTTTTGCCCTAATGGCTGATTTATAACAGTATTACATGGTTATGTTCATCAGACTCTTCTGTTCGCAAAGATATATAGTGTCTTTTTGGTTCACAAAAACATTGCAATACATAAACAACTGAGATGCAGCCTACAATGATTTTTCATTTGTACCAACCATGCAGCAATTCATAAGGTAAAATGTAATTAAAGAAAAATGGATATGATGGAAACCCATACATTTTTAAAATGTGCCCAAGATTTAAGTGGAGACTCCTCCTCTAAGGCGGAGGAGCATCACCCCACTGCTCATAAGGAAAAATAAAATGATAATAACGTATCGTTATTATCATTTTATTTTTCCTATTAAGTCAGTGGCTCTCGGGGTGGGGTGGGGGCAGGGCTGGCCAGATCAGGGAGCGGTGTGGTCCACACTCCTTTAGTGCGCATGACTGCTAGGCCAGCCCTCTTGGGCTGGCCAAACAGTCCTGGGCAATTTGCATTTTCCTCACCAGGCACATACTTTACCCATCCGGGTGAGGAAAGACTCCCATTCTCCGTCTGAGTGCCAATCCACGGCTCTTAGACCAATCACAGCACTGCATTTGGGCATTGTGAGTGGCTCAGGGGATCCTGGGTGCTTCCTGTTGCCGGTGGAGACAGGAAGAGGAGAACGGAGGTGGGAGACGGCAACTGGCCTGGCCGGCCCAGTGATTTCTTTCTTAATTTGCTTGATTTGAGGTTCCCTGAAATGTTTGAGTATTGCTGTAATCTTATTTCATCATTTGAAACTCACTAAAGAGAATATTGTGAATTTAATGATGGAGGTGACAACTCTTAGTTCAGGATTGCATTTGCTCCTTTAGTCTTTCTATGCAGTTTAGTCTGCTAACAATCATAGTGAACAAATTCTGTTAGATCTAGAAATGTTACTTGGGATCATCTAATTCAACTGGTTAACCATATATTTCTGTTATTCTGATTTATTGTGTGGAAATATTCTTGTAGTTATTGCTTAGAACATTACCATTTCAAGATACCATCTATAAATCCTTCCCAATAGATAACATGTAGAATGTAGTCAGAGAAGAGATCATCCCATGATCAGACTTATGGTAAATTGCCTGTAAATACATTTGAATAAGGGGAGGTTTGCTTATTCCCCATTGTCATACTTCAAATTTGTAGATATTTCTTACTGTTAAAGGAGAGGTTGTGTTTTAGGCTGAATTGTAGGATTTACAATATGATATTGTTGGAGGTCCTGTAGTGGGCTGACATGGTTGCTAAGGCCTGTTGGGAGACACAAATCCCACCTTCAGGTCTGATACTTGCATATAAGCTGGCAACATCAATGAAGGTGAGGAAAAAACCTGCTTTCCAGTGTATGTGTTTTAGTTTATTGACTACATATTTTGCATACATGATTGCAGATACCCTAACAATAACTGATGCTTTAAATCTATCAGCAGATCGAGTTGACACCTGCAAGGACAGATCTCCCTGGAGGTGGAAATCCTCTTTTGTCTATCGTAAGGTGATCATCACAGGGTTTTCATGACCTAAATATTTTTTCACATGATAAGTGAGTAAATGCATAGCTTCCCATTGAACATTGTTTCGTTTAAGGATTGCGAGTATTGTAGATGTGGGTTCTTCATTTAGATGTTGGAAGCAATTAGGATTAATTATATAAACCTTAATATTCATGATCACTTTTAGGGGGCTATTCCCAAAATGCGTTTTGAGAAAGTAGAACTCCAGTAGTACTGCTTTAAGTACTCACAAGTGCTATTCACTAAAATTCGGACAGAGATATGCGCATATGCCTATCCTATCTGATGGAAAAAATAGGATAATAAATGGAGAAATATGTTCAGCTGTCTAAATCATATAAGATTAAATTGTACTTATTTTATTTTTGAAGCTAAAGGGAAAATACAACCAATATTAAGTTTAGCTTCAAGTTATATAAAACATATAACCCAACAAGGTTTCATACACATGCAACTCAGCTGCTACTGCAACTGTCAGAACTCAACTGCATCTATCAGTAGAAAAAACACATTACAGCATCAACCAATCACAAACAACATGCCCATTTAAGGAACCAAGACACAGACAAAAAATACTTTTTGTATCACCATGTCGGTGAATATCTTTGTTGCCTTGCCTTATTTTGAGGAAAAAGAGGCTGAGAAGGCGGGAGAGGATTTACAGGAAGAGGATCAACTTCTTTGGCATGTCCTAGAAGCAGTCATTGATAGAAACAGCTTCTCATCTGATGTGATCCTTGACATGGTTGCAGCGTTAGATTAAAAACTGAATTTGCTTACAACCTGCTCCCATTCCATACCTGCTCATGTTAAAATAATGGCTGCACTTCACTACCTGGCCACTGGTTCTTTCCAGGGGGCTAGTGTAAACACCATAGCCATCTTAGGGACAAGCTAGTCACGATGCTTGTTACTTGTATTGAGATTCGAGAACCATTGTTTACAATGCATGAAATACATCACAAGCCATTACAACACGGTCATTACAACGACCGCGTTGTTACACCGCAAACCATTACAAAGTAAGTTGTTACGAGTTGCTGTAGGGGACAGAAGGTGTTGGATTTAAAATCCAACACCTTCCCTACTGTTGCACAGACTGGAGTTGGAATCATAAAATATACTATTCCAAAATCCAGCGCACCCCCTACAGCAAGTCGATGTAATGGCTTGCGTTGTAATGGTTTGCGATGTAATAACGCGGTCACTGTAATGACCGCGTTATAATGGCATGCAATATATCACATGCTTTGTAACGTGGCCTATTCCTGAGATACATCACCAACCAATCACATCAGTTTATCTTTCAGCCACAGTACAAAGTGCTCATGTTCGAGCTCCTGTTAACAAAGTACTAGATATGGGAACTGTATGTTATCAACAGCGTGAACAATTTTAACAGTTCACTATGCGGAAAGGCTGGGGTGTTAGAGGCTGTATATGAGGGATATGTTCGATGTTTGCCTATCTGTGAAAGGAGGATGAGGAGAAAGTGGCATATGTGTTAATATAAGAACTGCCTGTGAGATAGCGAGTTTGAGTTCCTACCTGCCCTTACGTTGGGTTTATATATCAACAAAGAGGAGGGGAATGAGGGCGCTTATAGGTCCAGCATACGAGCCCCTAGAACATATCAATTCTATCCAAACAGTATACAGTACCTAAGTACACATGAAGAAAGAATTAAAGGATCGGTAGGTGTATATATATATTCACTGAAAAAAACATAGGTTTCAGGCATGTTATAGTTAGAAATTAGCATTTAAAAAACCTTTAAAATTCACTGAAAAAAACATTGGTTTCAGGCACATTATAGTTAGAAATTAGCATTTAAAAAACCTTAGAAATTCACTGAAAAAACCATAGGTTTCAGGGGCGTTATAGTTAGTTGGACATTTTACTTGTACAAAACCATAGAAATTCCCCCGTTATAGTTAGTTCAGCTAACTATAACTCGCGAGCCCGCAATGCACTGCTGATGACGTCACATATTACATCACACATGACATGGTCAGTGACATCACTCATGACACCACTCATGACATCTCAAATGACATCACTGATGACACCATCCAGTGAATGTGTATTTTTCTGAAAATTAAATGTTTTATATATGTATATCTTAAGGTCAATGGAAGAATAAATGGGTATAGAAGTGTCGGAATGGATAATTTTTTTGTAAATTTGATTGTATAACTGACTAAGTGTATTTTAGTGAATACATGGGTTAGCGAGGAATGTTTAAATATGTAAATATCTGTATCAGCCTCTCACTTTGTGTATAAATGACTGCATGGGTTGGTGAGTAGCTACATGAGTGTCTATATGGATTATTAGTTGGTTTTTTGAGTATCAGTATGAGTGTGTGAGTGTCTGTGTGGTTTTGCATGAATGATTAAGTCACTGTTTGTATGTATTGAAGACAGTATGTGTTCAGGACTGTACGGGAGGATGAGTGTGTGTATGAGTGTGTTAGTGACTGAATGACTGTCTCAATAGTATCTTTATGAGTAACTACATATGTTTTAAATCTTTTAATGTATTTTCTAACATTGCTGTGTGTAATATAATTGTGTGATCGCTTTTATGATTTTTATTAATCGAAATAAAGTGCTATTAAAAAAATATATATATATAGTATATGTCGGTATTTGTGTATATAAGTGAGTATATGTGAGAGTGAGAGATTGGAAGAGTTCGTGTATAAAAAAATATGTGTTTTTATAAGTGATGTATTAAGAGAGTAAGTATGTGTAAGTTTCTGTAGAAGTAAGTGTGGTGGTGTGTGTATAACTGTATATGCTAGTAAATGGATGTTTGATACTTTGTTTGCATGTGTGACTATGTGTGAGTAACTCCATGGATGAGCGGCGGTGTGTAACAGGATGTATGTGTGTATGAGTACATATGATGAGTGAGTACATGTATGAGTGACTGTATAGGACTGTTGGTGAATGAGTGGATGTGTGTGTAGATCTTGGAATTACTGAATATGTGTTTGTAACTGGTATTAGTATGTCCATTGTTTTGAAAATGTTAGTTTCTATTTTTGAGTGTGTGTATCAAAGGTTATATTAGGGTAACAGGAGGTCTGCTACTCTATCATAAGGATGATGTCATCAGTGTTGTCATTTGAGATGTCATCAGTGATGTCATGAGTGATGTCACTGACCATGTCATGACTGATGTAATATGTGACGTCATCAGCAGTGCATTGCGGGCGCATGAGTTATAGTTAGCTGAACTAACTATAACGGGGAAATTTCTATGGTTTTGTACAAGTGAAATGTCCAACTAACTATAATGCCCCTGAAACCTACGTTTTTTTCAGTTATTTTCTAAGGTTTTTAAAATGCTAATTTCTAACTATAATGTGCCTGAAACCTATGTTTTTTTCAGTGAATGTCAAAGGTTTTTTTTAAATGCTAATTTCTAACTATAATGTGCCTGAAACCTATGTTTTTTTCAGGAAAATTCAAAGGTTTTTTAAATGCTATTTTCGAACTATAACGTGCCTGAAACTTATGATTTTTTAAGTGAATGTCTAAGGTTTTTTAAATGCTAGTTTCTAACAATGCCTACAGAGGTAGGACATGGGAAGAAAGAAGAAAAAACGCACAGAAAGAAGCTAAAGAAATGCAGAAAGAAGCAACAGGATTCCTCAAAGACGAAGAAAAGTGCAGGAAGAAGCAAGACGTGCAGAAAGAACAAACAGAGGAGCAGAAAGAGGCCTTGTTGCAAAATCATCCTGTGCCCTCAACTTTTTCAGATCAGTATTGGTGGTAACTAACTCTGATTAAACAGGCCTAGAGCCAGTACTATGCTAAAAGTCACTTAGAAGACAGTGAAAACACCTACATACACTAGGGAACACTATGAGTTGGGGTAACCCTGTGATTAGCATGACCTCCTCTGTAAGGACCTAGAACATAATAGGGCAGTGGGATTAAAACTACCTCTAAGTCAGAGGTGCAAAAAGACTCCGCCCCCTCCCTTCACCTCTGTGCAAACGCGCCTGTGGCACGTTTTAAGTTGGGGGATTACATCCCCTTGAATCCTGAGGGTCCCTAGGGTCCAACTAGCCCACCAGGTACCTCCAGTAAGCACCTCAGAGCTGCGTTGCAGCGAGGTGTTGAAAGGCACATGGCCTGGAGCACCTCTCTGCAACGCAGGCCTCTGGCAGTTACTGGAGGCACCTGGTGGGCTACGTGACCCTCAGGAGCCCACAGGATTGAAGGGGAATTAATTCTCCAACTTAAAACACGACACAGAGCGTGCTTGCACACATGTCACCCCAGGCCCGCCCCCTTTCTTTACCACTGTGCAAATGCACCCCGTGGAGCGTTTTAAGTTGGGGGATTAAGTCGCCTTGAATCCTGAGGGTTCCTGGGGTCCAACTAGCCCACCAGGTACCTCCAGTAAGGGCCACAGAGCTGCATTGCAGAGAGGTGTAAAAAGGGGTATGGTCTTGACCACCTCTCTGAAACACAGGCCTCTGGCACTTTTTGGAGATAACTGATGGGCTAGTTGTCCCCAGGGGCCCCCAGGATTGAAGGGAACTTAATTCCCTAACTTAAAATGCGTCACAGGGTGTGTTTGCACACATGTCACCTTAGGCCCTGCCCCCTCCCTTTACCACTGTGCAAACGCGCCCGTGGCGGATTTTAAGTTGGGGGATTAAGTCCCCTTGAATCCAAAGGGTCCCTGGGGTCCAACTAGCCCACCAGGTACCTCTAATAAGCGCCACAGAGCTGCGTTGCAGCGAGGTGTAAAAAGGGGCATGGCCACTAAACACCTCTCTGCAACGCAGCTCCCTGGCGCATACTGGAGGTACCTGGTGGGCTAGTTGGCCCCCAGGGACGCCCAGTATTGAAGGGGAATTACTTTCCCATCTCACAACGCGCCAGGGGGCGCATTTTCAAAGTGCTGCTTGGAGGGGGTGGGGCATCCGGCACGATCATGTGCTTTTTTTTTTTTTTAAGAACGGGGGCTGTGTGGCCCCCCCCCCCCTTCCTTTTCTATTTTATGGGCCCCGGGACGCCATCCCAGAGGGCCTAACCCCTTTTTTAAAAAAATAAAAAATTGAAGGGGGCCGCATGGCCTCCCTCCCGAGGCCATATTTGGCCCTGGGGACCCCATCCCCCAGGGCATGGCCATTTTTTTTTATTTTATTATTTGGAGGGGGGCTGCATGGCCCCCCTCCTCAGGCCCCGGAGACCCCATTCCCCAGGGCCGTCCTTTGCTTTTTTTAATCTATTTTTTTTCTTATTATGGGGTAGGGGGGCCACCTGGGGGTGGCGGTCCCCGGGGGCAGCGTGGGGGATTGGGCCCCCCCACATTTTTTAACTGCCCCGGGACCTGACCCACCCGGGGGCTTAAATTAAACGGAGCTTTCTTTTTTTTTATTTTCGCTGCTGGGTCCACGGATCCTCAGCGCACCTCGTGATGTTTTTAAAAAATGCTTTATTTGGCTCTGGGGGTCCTTGTGAGACCTCCTGAGCAGGCCTAGTGGGTCAGGGTGTTTCTACCCTGCCCCCTTTTCTTAGTTTTTATGTTTTCTTGTGCCTTGGTTCTACTGAGGCACAAGATGGCTGCCAACACTTCTTGGTTTTTAAGTGTTGCCATCCGATTAGAATACAGCTCGTGATCAGCAGGGTGCGCTGATCCACCGCGCCTCTATATATTGAAACTTTTATGTTTTGATTTTCTCAGCAACTACCAAACAGATTTACACCATTTAAGAAAATGAGTTCTTTTGGAGGCAAGGGCTACTTTCATGCCAAATTTGGTGTGATTCCGTTCAGCAGTTCGAGCTGTAGCTGTGTCTAAATTTCCTATGGGAAATGCATTTTCTGACCTTTTTAGTTTGAATTTCTGAGGAACTACTGAACGGATATACACCATTTAACAAAAATAATTCTTTCTGAACCAAGGGCTACCTTTTTGCCAAATTTGGTGTAATTCCGTTCAGCAGTTCGGGCTGTTGCGGTGTCTAAAGATTCCTATGAGAATTAACATGAAGAAAACATGTTTTTGGACCGCCTTTTTTCTCAGACCCTGCTTGCCGAATTACCCCGAAACTTTCAAGAGAGGAGCGGACCGGAGCGGGCCATAAGTTTTGAAAAGTTTGCGAAGATTCGTCAACCAGCGCCAAAGTTATTGGGAAAAGAATGTTACGAATTTCCTATGGATAATAGGGCCTAACTATAACTACCTACTGGCGACCACATAATATATATATATATATATATATATATATATATATATATATATATATATATATATATATATATATATATATATATATATATATATATATATATATATATATATAATATATAATATATGTGAACAAGGGCGAGGCAGGCCGAAACGCGTCATGGCGGTCATGGTGGAAGAAACGCAATAAACAGAAAAATTTGAGCACTTACTTGGTGGTTCGTCTACGTTTGTTTCCAGCAGGAGCGGCGCTTCCAGCAACGGAGTTTTGTGGAGATGGTTGAGTAAATTGTAGAGAGGGCGGCTAGGCTTCCTAGTGGCTGAAAGTACAGAGGCTAGCAATAAAACCTGCACAAACGTGTGAGCCATTTTGGAACATGCAAGAGGTATTAGTCTGGGACTAAGAGCACAAAGGTCGAAGTGCTCCCCTAGGGTCAATAGCCAAAGTAACACCTGTGCAATCAAAAATTAAGGCACCCTGGTAAAGCCAAATAAGTCAGGGAAAGAAAAGAAGAGGTCAGCTTCTTGTAGCCATAAGAATGCGTGGGCCGGACTACAATAGATTACAAAGATCCCTAGTGTTCATGGGAGCAGTGGTAAGAATGTGAAATGAACTACACACACAGCTCATGTCCATGTACTAGCTTGTATGTGATGAAGTGGCCAAGAAAGTATAATGCCATCTGTAGAGGCAGTGTCAGTGACAGGTCAGTGTAAACAGACTTTTGGGAACTGGTGAGGGGCTGTGTGGTAGGAAGGAGTGGGAGCTGAGAATGAAAGTGTAAGCCTCCAATAAAGGTAGTATGTGGGGGCTCTACTTAACCAATTTACTCCAGGGGATTCATTTAATCCCTGTTCGTTGGTGGACAGGCAATAAATCAAATTTTTCTCTCTCCTGAAGAGGGCATTTTTGCTCAGTGTGTGTGCCTCAATGAGGATCCACCGTAGACTGTAAGGTGTGTGTCCCTTCTGTTCAAGGTGCGTGCACATCTTTGTTTTGTGCCTGTGGCACTGATTGTTTCTGTGGTGTTCGTTAATGCGTTTTTTGACAGCTCTTGTGGTCATACCAATGTGTTGTAAATTACAAGGGCATGTTAGTGTATATATGCAATTGTTTGTGTTGCAGTTGGTGTGTTTGGTCTGAATCCTATTGAACATACTGGACAATTAAATTTTCTTTGTAATCTCAGTGAAAGCACAAACAGTACAAGATCCACATGGGTAGTGTCCTGTCACTAGTAGTAGGTACCAAAGGGATCCCTGATTATGCTGGACGGAAGGTGACGGACTAGTGTGTATGAGCATGTTTTTCATGTTCCTCGTATGTTTGAAGGCAAACCCAGGAGGCCGCAATGTCAGTTCGACAGTTTGTAAAATGCCCCAATGTTTCTTGATGATCTCACAAATTCTGTTATAAGCTAATGTGTAAGTGGTAACACATGTTAATGCGTCTTTCACTTGTCTCTGGTTGTGTTCCACAAGTGCTTCTCTGTTATTATTTTTGGCCCATTTCTTGACCAATTTGACACTATGAGTGGGATATTTGAGTATGCTGAGATTGTGTGCAAGTTGGTCTGCCTAGGTGTTCTATTTCTGTAGAGTTCTGTAGTTGTGGCGCAGTCGTAGTAACTGTCCAAAAGGTAGGTTGTCTCTAAGAGCTTTTGGATGGTGGCTGCAGTCTGTGTTTTATTTTTGTAAACTTTGGTGGTTAGATGACCATCTGTTAATGTAATCATGAGTTCTAGAAAGGGAATATTGTTATTCGATATGGAGAAGCGGAGGCAAGGATTGAGGGTGTTGATCCACTACCAAAAGTTTTCATATGTGACTTTTCCACCTTTCCAAAACATCAGAATGTCATCAATGTATCTACGCCATAATAATAGGTTGGCATTGTAGGGGTTTGATTCATGGAAGATCATCTCCCTTCCAAGAGATGCCATGTAAAGGCAGGCCAGACTTGGGCAAAAGTGCTTACTATAGATGTCCCTGTGGCCTGGTAATACAGTTGTTTTTTTAATTGAAAGAAGATTTCCGTTAGGGCTAACGAGGCACACTCCATGATGAAGAGGACTGGAGTAGGTGAATGCCTGTTCTCAGCTAGTAGGACACTCTCTACCACATCTAATGTTGCTGTCTGGAGAATGTTAGTGTAGAGCGCCTCTACATCCAAAGTGACCAGCAGGTCAATCTAATTTGTGGTGTGGATGTTCTCAATGAGCCATAGGACATCCATAGTGTCCTGTTGGGATAAGGGAGTTTTCTGTGCCACTGGTTGTAAAAAGTGGTTGCAAAAGTGGGACAGGAGCTCTAGAAGGGAATTAATATTAATCCTCGACACAATGGGTCATCCAGGTTACGGATGGAGACCCTTAAGAATTTTTGGTAGGTTATAGAAGTAGAGAATCCTAGGTTCCCTGTTAATAAGGAAATCAGCTGCATTCCTACTAATCCAATTGTGGGATTCTGCCGTCAAGACAATGGCAGTAATCTGTGTGGTCACTAGCAATAGGGATGTAATAGTGTTGGTTGGCTAGCTGTCTGTTACGTTCATCATTGTAGTACATAGTGGATATAATAACAGTTGCCCCTTTCTTGTCTGTTTGCTTGATAGTGATCTTCTAATCATTGGCCAAAGAATTCACAGCTGCAAGTTCTGAGAGATTGTGAAAAAGAGTTTTCTGTATCACCTGTAGTAACTTCTTTCAGAACTGCTTGTTTGAATGTTACTATTCCGTTGGGTACCATGCTGGCATTGGGGGTGAACTTGGGTGGATTGCGGTGCCCCGCATCTGTCTGTTCTTGAGTCGGTTTGTCCTGGAAGAACGCCCGCACAGGCGCATCTTTCGGAAGAAGTTTTGTAGTTCACAGTTGTCCCAGAATGTGTCTGTCCTGGGCGTAGGCACAAACACTAGGTCCTTCTGGAGGACTTTTGTTTCTATCTCAGTAAGAGTCCTGGGAGATAAATTAACTATCAATTTCTTTTCACTGTTTGACTCCGGGTCTGCACTGTCTGTTGCGACGGCTATTGCCACTGTATCCATTTCTAATTTCCTTGTCTTTGACCTCTTCCTCTGCCCCATCCTCTTTCTAAAAAAGAAGGGTTAGTAGTATGAGCAAAGAAATGTTGTGGAACCTGTGGGAACATAGGGTATTGACAATAGGCAGGTCCTTTATATGGGATCATCCCATACTCAAAAACAGGTGCCTACAGACTTTTTTTGGTCAATTGTTGTCATTTCTAGAGTTACTGTTAGATGAGGAATTTCTCCAATGTGAATTTTGACTTTCGTCTGATGAATTATCACCTTGCTGGGGTTCTCTGGGACAGGCAGGGCATATAGCAGGTCAGGATGCTTTGGGGGTGAACTGAGGACGCTTTCGTTGAGCATGATGAGACGGATAAGGAATCTAGGTTCACCTCCAAGAAGAGCATTTGTCAGTTATATAATCGGGAAGTTCTCACTGACACCCCTGACACCCGTTCTTGTCCTGCCACTTGTGTTTTGGTCCACTACAGTACATGCCTCCGCCACCATTGCAATTATATAGTCTATCAACTCCTGCCATAAGGTCACCTTCTAACCCCCACTGGTGCGGTTGAGCACAGGGGGCGAGGCTCCTCACCATTGTGGACACCAGAGATGCAGTGAAGAAAGAATGCAGCTTGGTAGCTCCATAGCAGCTTGTTTGTTGTACCCGATGCACCCAATGCCGATACCAGACAATCAATTGTCACTAGTTACGATGACCAAAATTATGGATAACGCCTCTGTGCACTCTATCAAAAACTGGCATAAGGGTGAGAAATGCCAAGACTTGGTGGGGGGGATATTGAATCCCATTTTTTTCTCTTCATGGAATTGATGTGCAGGAAGCTGGGAGAGAGTATCAGGCAACAGGCACTAGGCAGTGGGGAGTGCTCAGAGCGGCTGGTTCAATATTTCATCTGCAGCTCTCATTGCTGACTGAAAAAGGGGGGGAAAGTAGAAAATAGAAGTAAGGAGACTTTAATTCACTCTTTTGGTAAACACACTATTTAACCATCTAACTATTACATTGGAAGAGCTGCTGCTGGAGTCAATGCTGCTCATTTGGGGTGAAGTGAAATGTAACTTTTAAACTTATTTCATAAAAACATGAAACCATATGCCGCTTGTGGTAATTAGCAGCTGCATATGGATTTTAAAAAGCTAGTAGGCTTCTCTGACAGTGGTGAAGCGAATTTTAGACTGGCAGCAACAAAGAAGGTACCAAAAGGACTCCTCATGCACTATGCAGATACATTGAGTCAGGTAAATTCTCCAAATACCAGTCCTTCTGAAGATCTGATAGATCATCAAAGCCTATCACTTACAGTATTAGATGACTCACAGAAGTTTTTACAGAAAAAGGGGTTAGGCGAAGGGCTTCAAGCTTGTGGTGAGAAGTAGCCATGGACAGGCCAGATAAGCCAGCCCTACCCCATTTCACTAAACACTTGGATATGGGGTCTATTACTAAAGATAAACATAAGTCATAGATCTTGGTACCACTCAGCCCCCCTGCAAATATCATACGTTCACTCATAAGCTCTTGCATGATAGGTAACTTATCACACCTACAGAAGGTAGGGCATCAGCCTACCCAGATCATCTGACTAGCTCCATCAGGCCAGTGCCCTGTTCAGAATTAAGGGATTTAATGTCGTCTTAGATCCACGCAATTTCAATAGAACCTGTCAAAGACTACTCTTCTGCTCCCCAGTCTTCCATTCAGCTGTGGGAGATAAATCTACAGAAGATCAGAGAACACAAAGCTTTGCAAGAGTGGGAAGTGGGAAAAAAAAATTGACTGGTATTAAAGCCAAACTCTTGCTTATAGGGGCATGGCTCCGGCAGCTGTCATGGCGGACGCGGCTTTGTAGAGCTCCGTCCCGCCGCATCATTTTCTGGCTAATTATCCTGCCTTCCCCCATGCCTGTGCCCATCCCGCGGCATTACCAGATGGCGGAAGGTGTCCTGCAGCTGTGAGGATATTCCTAGCCGCGCCGGAGGTGCAGATCGGGCGCGGCGAGCCCCGGGGGCGGTGCGGCCTGTGCCGGCGGCTGCAGCCGGAACGTCAATTTTGGCGAAGCCCGAGGAGTGCACGGGCGGACAGCGGAGGAGGAGGGGCGGTGGCGCTGCGGCTCGGCCCCACTTGGAGCTTAGACACTGCAGAGGGGCCGCCGGCAGTGCTCCGGGTCGGACCTGGTGGTGCCCCTGGGGGACCAAGGAGCTGCCGAGAGGCTGCGGCCGATGTGGAGCTGCTCATCTGACTGATGGTGGCGGCGGGAACCCGAGCGAGGCCTGGATCTAGTGGGGCGACCCCGGTGGTAAGTGTACACTGGGGGCGCGAGGCGGTGACTGTGCAGAGCGGAGGAGGGACCGTGGGGATTCCGGCGGTCAGGTCGGACCGCAGCTGACCTGGCCCCTAGGGCGTGGGCACGCCACCCTTCTCCTGAGGTGCTTGGTGGGTGCCTGATCCACTGCCATAGAGGCCCACGACTCGGCGGCTGAATCGAGCCGCGGCGTGCCCCCCCCTTGGGAGCCCCCTTGCCGTGGAGCAGTGACCCGGGGCTTTGGGAACGCGATTTGATACGCCACACCCGATACTGGCCTTCCTGCTCGCGTGGGACTGCCGGGGCAGCGCGGGGCCTGGTGATTGCGCTGCCGCGTCCCGATCACGGGCTTGTGGAGCGGAGTGGAAGCTCGGGGCAAGCTGTAGAGACTTTGAGGCCTGCAGAGCACGGTGAAGGTGGTCTACCTGTCCCGGCGCGCCGGACTGTGAATTGACTGACCGCTTGTGCCCGAAATTTCACGGGGGGCTGACTGGTGGGCCTGCCGGCGGGCGGTTGGCGGAGGGGCCCCCGGGCTGCGACGGTGAACCCAGGTTGATTGTGAGGGGCAGTTCCCTACCGAGCAGTCCTCACCGGCTATTGACCATGACCAGAGGGGGAGGAGACAGCGGATCCTCGAAACAAGGCACCCTTGATAAATTTACCAAAGCGGTGGGGGCTGCCGGGGGCCCTCCACCCCAGGGGCCGGACACTGCTGCAATTTGCGGCAATCACTCAGTCTAGAGATGCCCTGGACGCCAAGATAGGGGCAGTCGGAGCTGATGTTACACTTCTGCGCCAGGACCTAGGAAACACGGTGGCACGCATCACCGAGGCCGAAACAAGGATCACAGGGGTGGAGGTTGACGTGGCCATATTGAAGAAGAAAGTCGCCGCCATGGAAGGGATCCAGAAAGGCCTGGCGCTTCGAGCGGAGGATGCCGAAGGGCGGGCCCGGCGCAACAACCTACGGTTCGTCGGTTTTCCGGAGGATTGTGAGAAAGGAAACATGGAGGCTTTCCTCATTCAATGGCTGAAGGGATGGCTGCCGGCAGAGTCCCTCTCTCGCTGCTTTGTCATTGAGCGGGCGCACAGGGCGCTGGCTCCGAAGCCGCCAGTTGGAGAGCGCCCACGACCGGTCATAGCCAAACTACTTAACTATCACGATAGGGACACTATTTTAAAGCAAGCTCGGCTGAAGGAACCTCTCATGTGCGACAATCATCGAATTATGATATTCCCGGACTACACTAAGCTGGTGCAGCGTCAACGGCAGTCCTTCACAGAGGCCAAGGCTCGCTTGAGGGGACTCAAAATCCAATACGCCCTCCTCTACTCTGCCCGCCTACGAGTGGTCTTTCAATCTCAAACCATGTTCTTCAATTCTCCGGAAGAGATATTTACATGGACTGACGAGACGGTTCGGGTTCGACCACACACTCCACTGGCCCGGGACTCTGCCTCATCCTCCTCGACGGAGCCGCGGCGGACCCACCGATGTTCACGCAGTAGGAGCAACTGGCGGTCCAGCTCCACTAAGGTGTCCCCGGCCAAGAAGAGCGCAGCGGAGGAGACTTCTCCTTCGAACTCCCAGGAGTCAGCTTCTTGGAAGGAGAAGAGTCATGTGGTTCTTATTTGTGTTGGATTGTGGACTGGACTCTGCAGGCGATTGAGAGTGGCCCAGCCTGAGATGTCGGACGATGGCCGAAGCTCTGCTAACCTGCGTTATGGACTAGACAAACAGTTATGAGATGCGGGGTGGGAGGGGGTTAGGGGGGTTGGGGGGATGGGGAGGCGGACCACTGCCCCAGGGTAGCGGCAGTAGAGTCGCCCGCAGACGTTCCTTGCCCACCGGGTGGGGCTAGTTGGGGGTTGAGGGAGTGGTTAATGGGGATCCATTGGAGTGGGTGGCCGCTGACCTGCCGTTGGGGGTTAGGGCACTCCTGCACCGCGACAGATACTACAATGTTGTTGAGGTATAGGGGAGGGGGGAGGCCAGTTTTACGGGAGTTGGGTTGGGGCTGGGTTCAGGGGTGGAGGGTAGGGGGATGCGTAATGTTTGGGTCCACAGGGGCAACTTGTTCACACACGATGGTCCACCTGGTTGGGTACATGTTTTATGGTTCACTGCACTCACATACACCCAGGCGATTACTGCTCTATCTAGTTGATGGCGGCTAGGGGTTCTGCTTCGGAGCTCCCCCGAGCTGCGCTACGAATTGTGAGTTGGAACGTGTGGGGCATGCTAGATAAAATTAAAAGAGGCGCTGTGCTGCGACAGGGGAAAAAGGAGAAGGCTGATGTCCTACTGTTGCAGGAGACTCATCTCCTAGGTACCAAGACTCTGAGTTTGCAGTGATATGGGTATCATCAGGTGTTCCATGCTGGCTTTGTACGGGGATCCCGGGGTGTGGCGATCTTGGTTCACCGCAGGGTGTCCTATGTTCATTCTACGCATTGGATAGATGCTCAGGGCAGATATGTTTTTATCAAAGGAATGATTGATGGGGAACATGTGGTCTTTGGTAGTGTGTATGCTCCCCCCCCCCACAATGGTCTCTGGTGGAGAAGCTGTTCACTGTTTGGGCTGAGATCCCAGACACACTTGCGGTGATTGGAGGTGATTGGAATGACGTTATGGATGGAACTGTGAATCATTACAGGCCGGACGGCGGACAGCTGGCGGCTGCCCCTACGAAACTGAATGACTTGGTGAGAGGCATGGGGTGGATGGATGCCTGGCGCTATCAACACGCACACAGTCGGGAATATACCTATGTTTCAGCGGTCCATCGGTCCTTCTCACGATTAGACTACCTATTTGTCCCATTCGGCATGATGGGAAGAGTGACATCGACTGCCATACTGCCGTGTGGGCTCTCTGACCACTCCCCCATTGCGATTGACATCCTCCTTGACAGGAGGCGGCAGCCATTCCGATGGCGCCTCTCTACTTGGCACCTGCAGCAAGACGACTACCAGTCCCATATGCGGGAGGCCATCGCTCACTACTGGGAGGACAATGTACGGTTGGATTCGGACGCGGTGACCCTCTGGGCGGCCATGAAGCTTACACTTAGGGGGGTGGATATAGCCTGGTGCACGAGGGCCCATAGGACGCGAGGGGAGGACCTGAAGAGGGCAGCGGATCGCGTTCGCACTTTAGAGGCGCGGTCCACGGAGACTGGGGCGGAGGAGGAGAGCGATGCTGCTTCCCTACATCTTGAGGAATCATGCCATATCTGGCTTGCAACGCAGAGTAGAATATACCAATGGGGGGACAAGTCCAGATCAATGCTGTACAGGCTGTGCCAGAGCGAATTCCAAGCTCAGACGCTGCCGGCGCTGAGAGATGAGGCCGGAAATTCTATAATTGACCCTGGGGTCATTGCCGACAGCTTTGCGCGCTATTATGAAACACAGTACGCCCCCCGAGAATCTCTCCCGGCGGAGGCCGTGGACAAATTTCTGGCAGACCTCCCACACGGGGGATCTCCGATGAGGAGCGAGATAGTCTCGAGCTTCCTTTGTCCGCAGAGGAATTAGGCGAGGCACTCGCTGAGTTGAACGCCGGGAAGGCCCCAGGGCCGAACGGTTTCCGGTGCGAGTTTTTTCGAAAATACCATCTTCAGTTAGGGCCCCGCTTCAAGAAAGCACTAGATGCGGCTAGAGAGTTGGGTCAGCTGCCGCCGGATTGGAGGCACGCCAAAATCGTAGTGTTCTGCAAACCGGGAAGACCGGCGGAACGCCATGAATCGTACCGCCCTATCTCACTTCTGAATATCGAGGCGAAGATACTGGAGAAAGCGCTCGCCAACCGCCTCCTCCCATTGATTACCGCCCTGGTCCACCCGGACCAGGCAGGCTTTATGCCACACAGGGCCACTAGACACAACATTAGGCGGGCCCAGATGGCCTTGGAAATGATGCGGGCCACGGGCTCCCAGGCGGCGCTACTGTTGGCGGATATTGATAGAGCCTTTGATTCACTGAGCTGGGTCTATTTGCAGATGAAAAGGTAAGCTTGCCGTCAAGGGAATTTATTCAAACTATATTTTGTTTGATTCAAGTTGTTTTTTGGGAAGGACCAATCATTTGTCCTTAGAATGAATATATCATCAATCCTATTCCAATTTGACAAAAAATGTTACATCAACATATAACATGTAAACATATAAACAAAGACACAAGGTGTATACGAAAAAATATATCTTTATCAAATAGCTCAATCAAAGAAATCAACTACAAATACAGAACAATAAGCAAATAAAAGTTAGGACTGTAGGTACACATATAAATGAATTACAAGGTGACACAACAGAACCTAAATAAACACCTATCCCAAACCACATTGAGTAAAACAAAAGAGAGGGATAAGGTGTGTAGTCGACGTTTCGGTTTCTCTGACGTTAGTTTGTTGAAACCATCCTCAGGACTTTTATTAAATTATGGTCTGTATAGAGATATTGTTATCTGTAAATCAAAAAATTCACAGTTACAAAATTGAAATAAATATTGACGTTACACCTTGGTGAAAACAACACATGAGACAATTAACTACAAAAAAGACACACTAGTACCAAAATAGCATTATACAAATAAACAGTATATTTACATGAAAACACTGTTGATTCGAAGTCCATTTGTTTAAGTGCAAGAAACTTAAAGGTTGTTGAATGCAGGTTAATCTGGAATAACCAAATTCATTCATAATGTTTTCTACTAAAGACATATCAAATTATATTGATTCATTCATGATGTTTTCTACTAAAGACATATCAAATTGTATTGAAAACCTTATCTATAGAGTCAAACGAAATATACAATTGCTTCAATTTCAACAAACGACTTTTTATGTCATGATAATCTGTTGATTCATATCAGATGGCTATCATATGAATCCATTGTCTCAAATCAGATAGCCAGCATCCTACTAGTTAGATCATTCCAACCTCAATGAATGTACCCGTCATTTAATTACATGGCAATAATTCAAACCCAAAGAGGGACCGATCTGTTACCTTAACATTTTTTGCATGTTGATACGGATGTTATATGAGACCATACATGACGAATCTGTTTATACGGATAGAGAGCTGTCATTTTATCAAAAAGGGAAATGAATACCTGTTTAAAAAGATAATAACTGCATCCCATGGATTGCTGTGAGTCAAGCTGTATTTTTCGAATCTAATTTAAGAAGTAAAGGTCCAAAATTAAGGTTCTGTGTCTATTGAGTCGACATAGATAAAAATATGTATGGAGCGACCACCTACCTATTAAATGTTAAATAGGAAGCTGCATGTAATAATTCAGGCTATCGATGGAATGTTCCTCATAAGTATTCCTCATCGAATTCAATCATATATGACGAAAATCGAAAATCTGCAAGAGGTAATGATCAATCTTTACTGGGTTTTATCTATGTTTTGGTCTACATGCCATATACTTTCTAAGGATAAATCTTACCGCGTATGTGTTGAGTTGATCTCAACCTCAAAGCAAATACGAGCTGAAGTCAGTAGTGTGGAAAGCAGTTATTAATCCTGCACCACCTGTCCCAAGTAAAAAAGACATACATATATATCAAGAGCTTGAGTGGCTCACGAATTGGTGACACAGCGTTGGTCAATGCAAAGTGTCTATATAGCCGAGTTATATTCAGCATTTAAAGCAACATCGTGTGTACTGTCATGCGAGCTCGCCATGGACTAAATGTTTTAGTCAGTACACCACTTTGAATGTTAGATGCGTCCAAAAGGGGGCGTTCTAACTGTATTGTTAATGTGCATAGTTTACATGCTTCTGAAAAATCAATCGGTATTTTATAGAAGTGAAAAAGCGTTGCCAGAGACGTTACGCAATCTATGCCAAAAATAGACAAACGGAAGTGTCCTAGTCAAAAGCAATTGTCAATCGATATTTTATAGAAGTGAAAAAACGTTGCCAGAGACGTTACGCAATCTAGGTCAAAATAGACAAGCAGAAGTGTCATAGTCAAAAACAATTAGTTACGCATTATGCGCAGTGATAGAGCGTCGGAATTACACACGGAAGCAAAAGTCCAGAGCTAAGCGTAATGTAGCTACAAATCCGTCATTCTTACCTAGTATTAGGATAGAGTAGAGTAGAGCCACGTCTTTTCTTCACGGACCCACGAGTGGTAACTGACCGCTATCGTGCTTATAAACAAATTGTTTGGAAATAAAGGTAGGACTATACTTGGCGGCCATCTTGGACTAGTCAAGAGATATCGTTTAGAGTAGAACAGAGGGTTTCCTGGATTTATTCACAGAACATCCGTTTTTAAGCAAGGCATTTAAAGTAGTATAGGAAAATAATACACATATGGACAGACAAATGTAGTATTCACATTTCCTATTTTTTATGAAAAATATAAATTGTGCAAAAATGAGTTCATGTAAACAGTTGTAATTTTCATGGTAAACGAACCCCTTGCTGCAGCCATATTGGTCTTTTTAGACCCATGGATTGAACGTAATCAGGTCAGGCATGCCAAGGCGTGCCATTCTGTTGCTGAATTCAGGCCCCGTTTCACAGTGTCAGTAAGGCATATAAGTTTGCCCTCACGCATGGTTAGTATTTTGTCACTGTTGTTTTGCCTTCTGTTTGGTTTAATTACTTCCAAAACCCACCATGTCATTTCAGTCTCCTTGTGGCCCAACCGTAAGAAATGCTCCACTAAGGGGGCTGTCTCTTTTTTGCAACGGATGCGCGACTGATGTTGCAAAATGCGCTTCTTAATGGGTTGGATAGTTTTACCCACATAATGCAAAAGGCAAGGGCATTGAATGCAATACACCACATTGGTGGTATTGCAGTTTGAAAAACTTTTGTTCGTGAATTGAATGTTGTTAATTGTGCAGGTTTTTACAGTTCTGGTGGTTGCACACGCGGCACAATTATTACATTTGTAATGGCCTACCACAGGGCTCAATTGCCTCATGTTATTTACAATGTTCTCTGTAGGCAGAAGCCGCTATTTGCCTTTAAGAGAGGCACGAATCTCCAAGACAGACTGATTCATGCGTATGAAAATCCGCCTACAGAGAACATTGTAAATAACATGAGGCAATTGAGCCCTGTGGTAGGCCATTACAAATGTAATAATTGTGCCGCGTGTGCAACCACCAGAACTGTAAAAACCTGCACAATTAACAACATTCAATTCACGAACAAAAGTTTTTCAAACTGCAATACCACCAATGTGGTGTATTGCATTCAATGCCCTTGCCTTTTGCATTATGTGGGTAAAACTATCCAACCCATTAAGAAGCGCATTTTGCAACATCAGTCGCGCATCCGTTGCAAAAAAGAGACAGCCCCCTTAGTGGAGCATTTCTTACGGTTGGGCCACAAGGAGACTGAAATGACATGGTGGGTTTTGGAAGTAATTAAACCAAACAGAAGGCAAAACAACAGTGACAAAATACTAACCATGCGTGAGGGCAAACTTATATGCCTTACTGACACTGTGAAACGGGGCCTGAATTCAGCAACAGAATGGCACGCCTTGGCATGCCTGACCTGATTACGTTCAATCCATGGGTCTAAAAAGACCAATATGGCTGCAGCAAGGGGTTCGTTTACCATGAAAATTACAACTGTTTACATGAACTCATTTTTGCACAATTTATATTTTTCATAAAAAATAGGAAATGTGAATACTACATTTGTCTGTCCATATGTGTATTATTTTCCTATACTACTTTAAATGCCTTGCTTAAAAACGGATGTTCTGTGAATAAATCCAGGAAACCCTCTGTTCTACTCTAAACGATATCTCTTGACTAGTCCAAGATGGCCGCCAAGTATAGTCCTACCTTTATTTCCAAACAATTTGTTTATAAGCACGATAGCGGTCAGTTACCACTCGTGGGTCCGTGAAGAAAAGACGTGTCTCTACTCTACTCTATCCTAATACTAGGTAAGAATGACGGATTTGTAGCTACATTACGCTTAGCTCTGGACTTTTGCTTCCGTGTGTAATTCCGACGCTCTATCACTGCGCATAATGCGTAACTAATTGTTTTTGACTATGACACTTCTGCTTGTCTATTTTGACCTAGATTGCGTAACGTCTCTGGCAACGTTTTTTCACTTCTATAAAATATCGATTGACAATTGCTTTTGACTAGGACACTTCCGTTTGTCTATTTTTGGCTTAGATTGCGTAACGTCTCTGGCAACGCTTTTTCACTTCTATAAAATACCGATTGATTTTTCAGAAGCATGTAAACTATGCACATTAACAATACAGTTAGAACGCCCCCTTTTGGACGCATCTAACATTCAAAGTGGTGTACTGACTAAAACATTTAGTCCATGGTGAGCTCGCATGACAGTACACACGATGTTGCTTTAAATGCTGAATATAACTCGGCTATATAGACACTTTGCATTGACCAACGCTGTGTCACCAATTCGTGAGCCACTCAAGCTCTTGATATATATGTATGTCTTTTTTACTTGGGACAGGTGGTGCAGGATTAATAACTGCTTTCCACACTACTGACTTCAGCTCGTATTTGCTTTGAGGTTGAGATCAACTCAACACATACGCGGTAAGATTTATCCTTAGAAAGTATATGGCATGTAGACCAAAACATAGATAAAACCCAGTAAAGATTGATCATTACCTCTTGCAGATTTTCGATTTTCGTCATATATGATTGAATTCGATGAGGAATACTTATGAGGAACATTCCATCGATAGCCTGAATTATTACATGCAGCTTCCTATTTAACATCTAATAGGTAGGTGGTCGCTCCATACATATTTTTATCTATGTCGACTCAATAGACACAGAACCTTAATTTTGGACCTTTACTTCTTAAATTAGATTCGAAAAATACAGCTTGACTCACAGCAATCCATGGGATGCAGTTATTATCTTTTTAAACAGGTATTCATTTCCCTTTTTGATAAAATGACAGCTCTCTATCCGTATAAACAGATTCGTCATGTATGGTCTCATATAACATCCGTATCAACATGCAAAAAATGTTAAGGTAACAGATCAGTCCCTCTTTGGGTTTGAATTATTGCCATGTAATTAAATGACGGGTACATTCATTGAGGTTGGAATGATCTAACTAGTAGGATGCTGGCTATCTGATTTGAGACAATGGATTCATATGATAGCCATCTGATATGAATCAACAGATTATCATGACATAAAAAGTCGTTTGTTGAAATTGAAGCAATTGTATATTTCGTTTAACTCTATAGATAAGGTTTTCAATACAATTTGATATGTCTTTAGTAGAAAACATCATGAATGAATCAATATAATTTGATATGTCTTTAGTAGAAAACATTATGAATGAATTTGGTTATTCCAGATTAACCTGCATTGAACAACCTTTAAGTTTCTTGCACTTAAACAAATGGACTTCGAATCAACAGTGTTTTCATGTAAATATACTGTTTATTTGTATAATGCTATTTTGGTACTAGTGTGTCTTTTTTGTAGTTAATTGTCTCATGTGTTGTTTTCACCAAGGTGTAACGTCAATATTTATTTCAATTTTGTAACTGTGAATTTTTTGATTTACAGATAACAATATCTCTATACAGACCATAATTTAATAACAGTCCTGAGGATGGTTTCAACAAACTAACGTCAGAGAAACCGAAACGTCGACTACACACCTTATCCCTCTCTTTTGTTTTACTCAATGTGGTTTGGGATAGGTGTTTATTTAGGTTCTGTTGTGTCACCTTGTAATTCATTTATATGTGTACCTACAGTCCTAACTTTTATTTGCTTATTGTTCTGTATTTGTAGTTGATTTCTTTGATTGAGCTGTTTGATAAAGATATATTTTTTCGTATACACCTTGTGTCTTTGTTTATATGTTTACATGTTATATGTTGATGTAACATTTTTTGTCAAATTGGAATAGGATTGATGATATATTCATTCTAAGGACAAATGATTGGTCCTTCCCAAAAAACAACTTGAATCAAACAAAATATAGTTTGAATAAATTCCCTTGACGGCAAGCTTACCTTTTCAACTTTATTACCCAAGCCCTCAAGGGTATTTCGGGTCGCTCACTCCTTCTAAAAAGGGTCTATTTGCAGGCACTCCTACCCCGGCTAAATCTCGGCCCTCATTTTCTCTCGTATGTTCGGCTGCTATATACTGATTTGACAGCGTCTGTGCGGGTGGCCGGTGCGATTTCAGACGTCTTCCCCATCGGGCGGGGTACCCGACAGGGATGCCTGCTCTCTCCGTACTTATTTGCGCTCGCGATGGAACCTCTTGCGGCCTGGGTGCGAATGGACGCGCAGTTGAAGGGATTTGAATGGGAGGCTGGGCCATCAGACCGAATCGCGCTCTACGCGGATGACGTGCTGTTCTTTCTTACGGATCTCAATAGGTCAGGCCCCAGAGTTCTTGACATCATGAGGGTGTTTGGTGAGGTTTCAGGGCTTAATCTCAACGTAAAGAAGTCCGTCTTGTGGACCCTGGGCAGCGGTGGGCTCTGGGGCCTTCGGCATCCGCCTTACAGAGGGCGACAGGAGGCTTTAAATATCTTGGGGTCTTCGTGACAGATATCCCTGGAGTCTCGTGGGAGCGCAATATCGTTCCGGTCTGGGACAGGGTCCGGTCGGATATGAAAACGTGGTCCCGTATGCCCTTGAATTTGTACGGCCGGTCGGCCATCTTTAAGATGGTGGCCCTCCCTTGTCTGCTATATCAACTACAGAACCATCCCTATCCTATCCGGCCACAATGGTTTCGCTAGGTTAATTTGGCGCTGGGCCGCTTCCTCTGGGCTGGGGGTGCTATTCGTGTGGCCCTCCGCACCTGTTTCCTCTCTACCTACTGCGGTGGCCTAGCGTCTTCGGACATCCTCTCCTACTACCAAGCGTCCCACTTATTGGTACTCAACGAATGGTGGTATGGGGATCGGGGTGACCCGGCGTACGCCCTGGAGAGGTACCTAATGGACCCGGATACTTTGCACACATTGCTATATTCGGCGGGGAAGAGGAAGAGGCTCCCGGTGGTCACGCAAGTAGTCTTCCAGGTTTGGCGTCGAGCACTTAGTCGTATGGGATGGTGGAATACGCTGACTAGGGAGACCCCGCTGTGGCAAAAGGGCCGCCTGCCGGCCTTATCGACTCTGCAGGGGTTTCGCGGCTGGGACTCGATAGGGATCTCGGCGCTGGGGCATGTCATGAGGGGCACAACCCTTAAATCCTTTCAGGAGCTGAGGGACGAATATGATATGCCACCCAGTTCTTTAAATACCTGCAGTTCCGCCACGCTATCTCTCCCGCCTTGGAGGGATTAGACTCTCTGCCGGAATTTAGTCATCTCGAGGCTAAACTATTTATGGGAGATTTGACAGAAAAGAAAATATCCTGCATTTACCAATCCCTTGTTACCCATTGTTCGTCCTCCCTAGATGGCCATCGCTCACTACTGGGAGGACAATGTACGGTCGGATTCGGACGCGGTGACCCTCTGGGAGGCCATGAGGCCATGATGCGCGAGGGATGCGCGAGGGACCGTAGGACGCGAGGGGATGACCTGGAGAGGGCGGCGGATCGCGTTCGCACTTTAGAGGCGCAGTCCACGGAGACTGGGGCGGAGGAGGACATACGACGTCTACTGCAGGCGCAGAGCGATGCTGCTTCCCTACATCTTGAGGAATCACGCCATATTTGGCTTGCAACGCAGAGTAGAATATACCAATGGGGGGACAAGTCCAGCTCAATGCTGTACAGGCTGTGCCAGAGCGAATTCCAAGCTCAGACGCTGCCGGCGCTGAGAGATGAGGCTGGAAATTCTATAATTGACCCTGGGGTCATTGCCGACAGCTTTGCGCGCTATTATGAAACACAGTACGCCCCCCGAGAATCTCTCCCGGCGGAGGCCGTGGACAAATTTCTGGCGGACCCCTCGTCCTCGTATGGGATGGTGGAATACGCTGTCTAGGGAGACCCCTCTGTGGCAAAACGGCCGACTGCCGGCCTTGTCGACTCTGCAGGGGTTTCGCGGCTGGGACTCGATAGGGATCTCGGTGCTGGGGCATGTCATGAGGGGCACAACCCTTAAATCCTTTCAGGAGCTGAGGGACGAATATGATATGCCACGTACCCAGTTCTTTAAATACCTGCAGTTCCGCCACGCTATCTCCCTAGCCTTGGAGGGGTTAGACTCTCTGCCGGAATTTAGTCCGCTCGAGGCTAAACTATTTATGGGAGACTTGTTACCCATTGTTCGTCCTCCCTAGATGGCCTGTGGTCCAAGTGGGAGAGGGATGTTGGAGAAATTGTTTAGGAGGGATGGAGGGAGGCCCTTGCGGCTCCGAGGGAAGCGGCTGTAGCCGTACGACTGCGTTTCATCCAATTTAAATACCTGCTTAGGGCTTACTACATGAGAGAGAGGCTGTGGCGAGCCGGATTGATTGCCTCCCCTGATTGTCTGAGATGTGGCAGAGAGGTGGGCACGTTCCTCCATACCGTGTGGACTTGTGGGGCTCTGGAGGGATTTTGGAGGCGTATATGGGACTGTTTGGATGAGGTTCTGGGTTGGCAACTCCCACGTACATCACAGCTAGGCCTCTTGCATGTTTTGGAGCAGGTGGGTGGCAACATCTATAAAAGGCACTTGTTACTCCTGGGCCTTACATTGGCCAAGAGGGATGTGGCCCATGCCTGGAAAGACTCCAGGGCTCCCCCGATTGAGGTATGGAAACGGGGCATGGATTACTGTATGGGGCTGGAACGCCCAGTGTTTGAGTCCCGTGGTTGCCCCAGAAAGCATTATAAAATCTGGAAGAGGTGGGCCAATTACAGGGGGTTGTGGCTGGAGCCGCCGCTGCGACAGAATGCAACTGAAGACCAATTGTCCTGTGAACCGGGGTGAGGGTGTGAGTGCTGTACCGTTATTGTATAGACTGATTTACAAGGATCCAGGTAACCATCGTGAACAGGGCTAGGGTGGGACCCGGGAGGGGGTGGTTTTCTGGGGTTGGGGGGGTTCGGGTAATTCAAAGTTAATGTCTTATCCTGTTTGCAGTATTGATTGCTTTGCACTGCCTCTTGCTTATATGCTCACAGCCCCTCCGGTGTTCGGAGTGCTGTGGATGTCTTGCAATCATATCTGAAATGTCAATAAAATCTAGTTCTGAAAAAAAAACTCTTGCTTATTACTGATCGACTTGAGGAAGAAGAGCAAAGAATATCTGATCTTGAAAATCAATAGGGATAGCTTCAGAAAATTTCAGAACATTTTGAAAAGGATTAATGCCTTAAAAGAAAAGCAATCTGCCCTTTGTTGGAGTGCCAGAAAATGCTAAAGGAATGGAAGGAGCTCTTCCGCTGATTGAAAAATTGGTTCTGTTAGATCTGGCATCCTTGGTGTAGTTTTCCTTGACTTTTTTGCCTTCTCACCGCCTGTTTGCAGACTTCATTTTTACTGGCGTTAGGATTCTAGGCACTTTACCACTGCTATCCAGTGCTAAAGTGAGTGGTGACAAGGTGCAGTCCCTCCAAGCCAAGATTGAAGCCATTCTGACTTAGGAACCCCCTAAGACACCGACAGAAGTGAGAGCTTTCTTGGGCCTCCCTGGCTTTTACAGGAGATTTGTCTAGAGGTACAGTCCCATTGTTGCCCCCTTAACAAAGAGTACTTCCAGGAAGCAGCCACATCAGGTGATCTGGACAGACACTTGCCAGAAAGCTTTTGACAACCTGAAGGATGCCACGTGCACAGCACCCGTGCTTAAAGTCTGTGAGTTCTCACAAGAATTTATCGTTTAAACAGATGCCTCAGAGCATGGTGTAGGTAGGGGTCATGCTCTCATGGATAAATGAAGAGGGCCTGAATCAACCTGTAGCCTTCATCAGTAGCAGGCTGTTTCCTAGGGAACCTAGGTGGAGAGCAATAGTGGAGTGCAATAGAAAGAAAAGCCTTTGCTGGTGTCTGGACGCTGAAGAAGCTAAGGCCATACCTGTTTGGCACTCACTACTGGGTTCAGACAGACCACAGACCTCCAGATTCTCTACAGGGAATGTACTTCATGGTGGAATACCGTCCTAGAACAGACCACGCCAGTGCTCATAGTCTCTCCATTTTCTTCTGCTTTAGTAAAGAGATCTCCCAAGGGGCTGGGTAGCTCTCACCACTTTCAGCTGGGGTTGGATGGGAGACACGTATTAGACCTGGTATCCTTGCATTGTATCCCCTGACTTTTTTGCCTTCTGACCATGTGACTGTTTCATGACTTTATTTTGCTGGATGTAGGACTCTGGGCCCTATACCACTGCTAACCAGGCCGCTAAAGTGAATGTGCTCTTTTCCTATAACATGGTAACATTGGTTTATCTCCAATTGGCACATTTAATGTACTTATAATTCCCTAGTAAAGTGCACTACATGTGCCTAGGGCCTGAAATAAAATGCTAAAAGTATGCCTGATGCACTGATTGTGCCACCTGCTACAGTAGCCATTTAAACATGGCTCAGGCCTGCCATTCCAGTGCCTGTGTGTGAGATATTAGACTGTAATGTTGACCTGGCATGTTACCCCTCTTGCCAGGCCCAAACCTTCATTTTGAATACATATAAATCATCCCTAAGGTAGCCCCTAGTCAGCCCCAATGGCAGGGTGAAAAGTATTTAAAAAGTTGGAATTTTAAGTTTTACATGTCCAGGTAGTGAAAACCTCTTAAATTAGTTACTGAAAGGCCTATCTCTCACATAGGTTAACATTGGGATTACCTTACTACACTTTATACATGCAATTCCTAATTGGGAGAAGAGAGATATTTCGAGATTGGTGTCTCTGGACACACAATTTAAAATCAGATTTTAAGCTGCAAGTCTGAAAATGCCACTTTTAGAAAGTTGACAATTTCTTACTTTTACCATTCTGTGCCTCTGCCTGCTTCTGAATACACATCTGGGTGGGTGACAGCTGGGCTTAGTGCATTTTCTCTAGACAGCCACCCACAAAGGGTGCTTAGGTGTGCATGATGAGCCATCCATATTCTGGTGGGCCATTAACATTCTGATGGGTCATCCTTGTGGGATGGGAGGGATGAGCTGACACTTGCACCTGAATGGGCTGTTCCTGTCCCCACACAAAGAGCTACATACCCCCTGTAGAGGGTCTTGAGCCAAGGTGGGAAGGGCAGGTACCTTGTACATTTCAAAGGCCTCTCCTTGAAGTCTCTCCCACATCAAAGGTACAACTGGGTGTTAATACTGGACCTCTGACACCACCAGCGTAGTACACTTCTGGACCTACAGATATTCTACCAGGAAGAAGTACTGCTGTGCTTTTGAAAGAACTATCACCCTGCTGAACTCTTCCGGATTTTGTGGTACTCCTGCTTTGCTGTGCCTGCCATGCTGCCTTTGGCCCTCCTTGCCTGGGAGAGAGAAGGACGGGACCTGCATCTCTATATCCCCAGAACCAAAGTGACTCCAAAGGCTTGCTGGTTTGCCTCCTGTTCTGAAGCCTCATGGACATCAAAGACTTCCAACAACCCTGCTACAATCTCTAGACTCTGCCAACTGTAAGTCCTGCCCTGCCAAGAGGTGCAAATACAGTTCTGGGCCCTTGGAAGTTGGTTTTCTGGCTGTTTTCTGCAAATTCTGTGCATTGACATCATTACGCCGGTCAGACGAAATTTTTAAATTTTTAAATTAAATTTTTCGATGCCCCGACGAGACAGTTGGTCATCCAAGCGACGATCATCTCCCGGCTGGACTATGCCAGCTCGCTCCTGCTGGGAGCTAACCAAGCTGAGATCGTCCGCCTGCAGCGCGTCCAGAACGCGGCTGCGAGAGCAGTGGTGGGCCTGCCGAGGTCATGTCCCACGTCCAACACTCTGAGGTCCTTACACTGGTTACCAGTGAAAAGCCGAATCCATTTTAAGGTACTCAGCCTTGCTTTTAAAATTTTAAAAGGATCGGCACCTGAGATCCTCAATAACCTTATATCCCCTTATGTCCCGACTCGCTCCCTCAGATCCCTAGGGCAATCCCTTGCGGTTACCCCGCGTTTCAGGCTTAGCCGGATGGGCGGCCGTTCCTTCCGTGTGAGAGCTGCGGCTCTCTTGAATTCGCTTCCTTTGGAAATCCGCCTTTTAGAGGATCTTCTAGCATTTCGCAGGGCCGTGAAAACCTACTTGTTTTAATCTTCTTATGTTGACTCTCACCTTTTTTCCGCGTTGTGTTATGTTCACCTTTTCCATGCGCCAGGACACTCCTTCGCTGGAGCAGCTGTGCGCAAAATAAATGCAGTTAACATAACATAACATAACATAACAGACGACACATCTCCTCTTGATGCCAATACATCGCTGCTGAGGACAAGGACATTGCATTGCTGGATGCACGGCTCGATGACAACGCATCGCCTTCTTCACAAATGGTTTGCCGATGATGCAGCTCTGACTGCACGGATCAGAACTGACTCATTGCCTACATCTGAAGGGATCAGCACCTATGCATCGCCTCCTTTGCTCCCTGCATCGGGTCTTGGATTCGACGCATCCTCCATCCAAAGTACTTTTTAAGTGGGACAAGGTTTGTTCCTGTATGCGACCTGTACTTCTTTGCGATCGGCCTGAACTTTCAGATTTGTCCAGGTCAAGTGCGACCAGATAGTCCCTACTGGCACTTTGTATCTAAGCACTATATTTCAATATATTCTTTAAAAAATCATAACTCTGGTGCTACTTATTAGATTATTGTTGTTTTGGTCTTGTTATCTTTATTAAATAAAGCTCTCTTTGTCTAACAGGGCATGGATTATATTTATGCAATGTTTTCATTGTTTTAAGTGTTCTCCAAATACTTAACACATTGCCTCCTAAGTTAAGCCTGCTTGCTCTGTGCTAAGCTTCTAGACGGTGAAAACAGGTTCTTTTATGGTGTGTAGCTTGTTTACCCTGATTAGGTTTGTGGTCCCTACTTGGACAGGGTGCATACCTTTGCCAACTACAGACCCGATTTCTAACAGATTAGAAAATACATTTTGCCTGGTTCTACAGGAGAACTCACAATTATGAGAGTACATTGTGTCCCCGGCTAGATTAGGAACAACCAGTTATAGTATCCATGAACAGTCTTTGTGAACCTTTTGGATTTCAGTATAAAAGAACAGATTTTACTCAAAGCCAGGCAACAGAATTAGTTTGGTGTACTGGAAGAGTATTCTTTTCATGTTGTTCTTTATGACATTGACAGCAGCCAAGAGATGCTGACACTATAGAAATCTGCTGTATCCATTTAAGCCATTAGGCATACAGGCTTAAATTGAGCAGCAGTCAAAGATGAAAGATTTGGGTAAGGGTAGCTTTGAGATCTTCGGCACATTCAAGCTTTTTTAAAATCAATTGAGAGTGCTGGGAGCTCGAAACAGCCTCAAGAATGGGTTAACTAACCATCCTCAAATTGACTATTTTGTAAATCTTAATGACTAGTTGCTTACTGAAAATAAATAAAATGTCCTGTTAATCATGTTAGATATTAATAGTCAATGGTTTCAGAGGCTAGTGAGGGTGTTCGGTTTGGTTCACAATAATTGTTGGTAGCTCCTGCCCCCGGGAAGCCAAGGGTGCAGTGTTATGGCATCCAGTAAAAGAGAGAAGTGCCACCATCCCTGGGGGAAAAGTCAGGTGTGGTGACGGTCTAGCCTTTCTGAGCAGGACCGGAAGAGGCAAACAGGAACCGGAAGGCGGCCATTATGTGTTGGCGCCGAGTCCGGCAGAAGAAGGTGCGCTGCTCCGGCGCTCCGCGGAATAAAGAGAGTTACACCTTACACAGTGGCTCCGTTGGTTATTCTTGGTGTGCCTAACGTTCCTACAATGGCAACGAGGCGGGATCCGGCAAAATAAACGGAAAAAAACGGAATGCACCGGCAAAGCACCAGACGACCACGCGAACACAGACGTGCCAACAGCAGAGCACGTGGACTATCCGCGGAGCACGGCAGAGGGCAGGAGGCAGCATTTGAGGCCAGAGCACAGCAGAACCAGCGAAGGAGCGCACCGTGCCGGTAGACCTTAAGCACACAACCTCCAGAAGAGGAGCAACACCCCAGGGCACTGGACAGCAAGGGACACAAGCACGCTTATAGCGGGAGCAGGGCGTGTAGTAACCAACACGTGGCCATCCCTGTGCACTAGGTGGGAAACGGATAAGGCACACAGAAGCACTTACCACCGTCCCGCCGCCGCAGTACACTGGCAGACCTGCTCGCACAGGGTGTGGGGCTTGGCAAGGGCGGAAACGGGACCCACCAAGCAAACCGGGAACACAGAGGGGCCGCGGGAGGCAGTGACAGTGGACAAGACCAAGGGAGGGACTCCGACACCAGGCAAGCGCCTAGCAGCCCGCCCGGTCAGAGCATTCCTGCCCAAGCGGTCCCAAGAGGCAACGAGAAGATGGCGCAGCCGTCCACTTCCCTCACCAGTATAGTGCCTTTCCTCCCGAAGAGAGGGGAACCCACGATGCCATGGGAAGACTGGAAGAGGTACTTCCTGAATTACCTAGAGGCCCTGGAGGAAGAGAGTGATGCGGAGTACTCTAGCCCGAGGAGGAAGAAAATACTCCTACATAATCTGGGTCCAAAAGGGCTAAGGGTATTTGACAACTTGGTGAAAATCACAAGAGATGCGACGGACACAGATATGTTTAGACACGCGATAGAAGACCTGGATGCACACTATAGGCCGATGGTATGCGTAGCCATTGATCGATGCAACTTCTTCCAGAGGAAGCAGGAGAGTGGAGAGATCATAGATGAGTATGTAGCAGCGCTACAAAAGTTGGCACTTACGTGCAAATTCGGCAACCTATACAATGAACTGGTGAGAGATCAGATCATCATGCACACGTCGAATACGGCAGTACAGGAAAAATCTATGGGTAAATGGCGATGCTCCCCTCAAGGAGGTGTGGGCCTTGGTCAAGAAAGCAGAACTATCAAAGAGGTGTGCACAGGCGGCAAGAAAAGAGGCGGGGCGCTCACAGACAGTATGTAGGGTGATGGTACACAACAAGGGAGAAAAAGCCAGGCAGCAAGGACCATCAAGATACCAACAGAACAAGAGAGGCCAGCAATACATGGGGACGACTCCGAAGGCTGGAGGAGAAAGGAAAATGAGTTGCTACAGATGCGGAAGCAACACACACATAGGAAATGACAAGGTGTGCCCAGCGTTTAGAGCGAAATGTGCGTTCTGCGGCATATTCGGACATTATGAAAAGGTGTGCAGGAGGAAGCCCAAGGGCACGGCAGTCAAGTACGTGGATCAGGGCAGCCCAGAGGAAGATGAAGCACAAGCGGAGGAAGAATATCTTGAAGAAGTCTTGTACATAAACTACCAGGTCCTAGATGTGGATTGTCAAGAGTCCAACAAACCCATACGCAACATGAGCATCGGAGGAGTGAAAATCGACATCGTGACCGACTCGGGGGCCCCATCACGATAGTCCTGAGGAAAGTGTGGGAAGAGAAGTTCATGAATGAGGTAAAGGAGGAACTACGTTCGATGGACCTGAGGCCTATCACCTACACAGGACAAAGAATACCCATGATGGGGTATTGCCCGCTGCCTTTCGAATTCAGAGGACGTCGGGCTAACTGCAAGCTATATGTGGCGGAAAAGGGACCCTCAGTGCTAGGGTGGAAAGATCAAGGTGCGTTGGGGATCCTACTGAATCCCGGAGAAATAGAGAAGGTGAACACGGAATATGGACTGGAAGGGGAAGCATGGAAGAGAGAATATCCCGAAGTGTTCAGCCGAAAGATTGGAAAACTGACCACATTCAAGCACATGATACGCTTGAAGGAAGGTGCAAAACCCGTGAGCCACAAGGTTCGAAGCATACCGTTCCGCTGCAGAGAGGCGGTACAGGAGGAGTTGGACAGACTGGAGACAGGAGGAGTGATTGTGGCAATCGAAAGTGTGGAGTGGTTGTCGCCCTTAGTGGTAGCCCAGAAACCAAACGGGAAGGTGAGGCTATGTGTTAACCTCAGGGACCTCAACAAAAACATCCTGATTGACAAGTGTCCACTTCCCCGAATCAATGAGATGCTATCTTTGACAAAAGGAATAAAATGGTTTTCAACGGTGGATCTATCCTCGGCATACCATCAGGTGACACTCCATCCCACGTGCAGCCACCTTACGTCCTTCATAACACCTTTTGGATGTTACAAATTTGTGAGAATGCCATGCGGGTTGGCATCAGCTGCGGCTGTATTCCAAAATTTGATGCACAAGCTATTCAAAAATGTGGAAGGAGTGCAACTGATTGTGACGCTGACGCAACCAGAGGAGCAATGTGCGGCAAATTTCATGAGCTGCATGCAAGAACTGGCCAAGTAGATGGCGGACAACTGCCTCCGTCTTAAGGGAAATAAGACAGAGGTATTGATCGTAGGTAAATCTCCATCAGTGTGGACCTCAGCATGGTGGCCGGACGAACTGGGTGAATTGCCCACACCCAGCAATCTAGTGAAAAACCTAGGAGTTTGGCTAGATCAAAACGTATCCTTCGACCACCAGACCAAACAAGTGGCAGGGGCACTTGTTTTGGTACACTACCGGTCCTCAGGAAAACACTGGACCTCATGCCTATGCCGGTACGCCAGACCCTAGTCCATGCCCTGATAACATCCAGGCTGGACTACGGAAATGTACTATATCTAGGGGCCAGCGAAAAATGCGTCTCGAGACTGCAACGTATACAAAATACGGCGGCCCGTCGATCCTTCAACTACCTAGAATGGCATCATCACAAAAAGCTCTGAGAACTCTTCACTGGCTCCGTATTAGGGAACGGCTGACGTTTAAGGCCCTCTGTATAGGACATCGGATCCTCCATGGGAGAGGCCCTAGGTACCTGCATAACTATCTTAAGCGGTACGAGCCCATCCGCCAGTTAAGATCCTGTGGCATGGGGCAGGTGCAGGTCCCGGAGGTAAAAAGAGCAAGAATGGTGGAAAATCTTTCAGAGCCTTGACTGCTAGGTTTTGGAACCAGCTGCCAGAAAGACTGCACATGGAAACCTAGGCGCTTACATTCCGTAGAGAGCTTAAAACAATCCTGTTCCCCAAACCTCAGTGCTCGAAGTAGGATCTCTCTCACAATCAGATCCAAACGCTAATGGAAGCAACGGCAGCAACCAGCGCGGGGACACACCTGCTGGTGTAACCAAGCGCTTTATAAAATATATATAATAATAATAGTAATAATACTTCCAAGATGACAATCTAATAATGGGGAAATCAAAACCTGAACGCAATGAAAAGCTGCATACTGTATTGAGAGTGCTAAGGAACAATGGACTCACAGCAGAATGGGCGAAGTGCAAATTTGGGATGCCCTCAGTGACGTACCTGGGGCATGAAATAAGCGAGAGAAGCATCGAACCAAAAGAGAGAAAACATGGAGGCGATACAGAACGCGCCAGCCCCCTTGAAGAAAGAAGATGTCAGGTCGTTCTTGGGCATGGCGGAGTTCTATAGCAAGTTCATCAAGAATTTTGCCACCAAGGCACACTACATGCGTCAACTGTTGAAGGAAAAGAATGGATTCAAGTGGAGCGATGAGGAACAAGAAGAATTTGAAGCCTTAAAGAAAGAAATGAGCGAGTTCATTCCGCTCAAGGGCTTTGACCAAGCAGCAAGTTCTATACTCACCACGGACGCCAGCGATCGAGGCCTCGGGCGGTGCTGATGCAAGGTCGAACGGAGGAGAAATGCCCACTGCCTGCTTCGCATCCAGAGCATTGGCACCAAATGAAGAAAAATTCTACGTCATCGAAAAAGAGATGCTGGCAGTGGTATGGGCAATGGAACGCTTCCGACAATACTTGTGGGGGGGCAAATTCTTAGTGCGCACGGACCACAAGCCCTTGATAAAAGTACTGACCTCGAGTGGCATGCCACCCCGAGAACAGCAAAAATTACACTGAGACTCTTGGACTATGTGTATGAGGTGGAGTACATACTCGGACCTCGAAATAAAGTTGCGGATTTCTTGAGCAGAGCAGCAGCCAAGGAAAAAGCAGACGATCAGGAACCTCCTGGATGGGAGGGTTACATGGTGGTGACCATGCGAGACATGGAGCGAGTCATCAGTGGACAAGAATGGGCGGACGCGTATAAGCAAGATGAGGACATGGAGGCGACCAAGGCATATGTTACACATGGGTGGCCAGAGAAAAGACACCTGGACGACAAATTGAGGAAATTCTGGGAGGTGAGGGAAGAATTGTCCCCAGGTGATAACCCCATGTTCCTGATGAAGGGAGACAAGGTCGTCCCTCCCCAAGGACTGATAGAAGACCTGTTGGCGATCCTACATGAGGGACACCAAGGGATCACGAGGACTAAAGCATTGGCGAGACAAGCATATTGGTGGCCGGCCGTTGATGCCCAAGTGGAAAGGTATGTGAGGAGTTGCAATTCGTGCTCAAAGGCTGATAAAACGCAATCCCTGATGAGACCACAACTGGGCAAGTTCCCCGTACCAACTGGACCCTGGGAGATGGTGTCCGTAGACATAATAGGGCCCATTTTGAACGCGGAAGGGGTGCAGAAATATGCCATAGTATTGGTAGACAGATACTCCAAGTGGCCTGAGGTGGAGGTGAGAGAAACTGTGGACACAGAAGCTGTATTGGCGTTCCTAAATGCGACCTTTGTGAAGGAAGGAATCCCCAAGATAATAACGTGTGACAATGGACCACAGTTTGTGTCAACCAAGTGGGAAGCATTCATGGCCAGAAATGGTATTGAAGTCAAACACACACCCATATATCATCCGGCCGGGAACGGACTGGCCGAAAGGTTCAACAGGGTCATAATGGGGACCGTCAAGCAGTCATAAGTGACGGACAGGATTGGGAAAAGGAGCTACCCAAGATGCTGTGGGCCTACCGCATCACGCCTGGTAGTAGGGGTTACAGTCCCTTCAAAATATAGAGTGGAAGATAGCCGTTCACTAAGGACAACCTCGCATGGAAACAGATGGTGGTACAGAGCAAATGGTCACCTGCGATAGTAAGAAGGAATCTGGAGAGGGCTCAAGAGACATATACAATGCATTACAACAAGCGGCGAAACGTGAAGAGCGACACACTGGAAAAAGGAGATTGGGTGAGAGTGAAAGTAGCTACTCTAAAAAGAAAGGGTGAGAGCAATTTCACACCGCCCCTTCAAGTGCTGGAACCATATGCCAGATCGGCATTGTTGAGCGACGGCACGGTGTGGTCACAAGACAGGATGGCCAAATGCAACAAAATCCTGAGTTGGGAGACGGAAAATGAAGGTGTGGTGGAATTGGAAGAGGAAGTGTCGCACGGCGAATGTGGTGGAAGGAAACAAGAGCATGTGGAAAAAAGGGAAGAGCAAGTGGAGGAAACAGAGCACGGACATAATAGTAGGGGTGTAGAGAGAGCAACTGAAGGTGATAATAATGTGAAGGGACAAGAGGAAGCAAGGAACAAAGAGGGACTGGCAGTAGTGAAGGAAAATAAAAGTGTGAGGACCAGAGCAGGAAGAATCGTGAGAATTCCAAAGAAGTTCGAGGACTTTACCATGGATACTTAGTAAGACTATTGCAATAGTTATTGTTTTATATATGTTAAAGGGGGGAGATATGTGGTGACGGTCTAGCCTTTTTGAGCAGGACCGGAACCGGAAGAGGCAAACAGGAACCGGAAGGCGTCCATTTTGTGTTGGCGCCGAGTCCGGCAGAAGAAGGTGCGCTGCTCCGGAATAAAGAGAGTAACACCTTACACAGTGGCTCCGTGGATTATTCTTGGTGTGCCTAGCATTCCTACATAGGGCATTGTCCCTCGGGTGGTTTTGAGGGCAGGGGTGGAGTGAGATAGGTAGAGTAGCTGGGCAAGCTAAGGGCATAGCAAGGAAAAAAACGGAGAATTCACAGTTTAAGGAGAAATTGTTTAGGTCATGGCAGTACATAGAAGGTCGAAGAGATGGAAGAGCTCTTTAGTGCAGATAGGAACTAGGTTAGATATCAAGAAGTCGAATGTTTGATGTATTTAAGTACTTCAACAATTAAGCACATTTGCGTACACTTTCGCACTTTTTGCAACTTTACACTTATTGCACGTTTCAGTGTGTTTTGAACTTTATTTTCAGGGAGTGTTGTCCAGAGGCATTGGTGGTCTTAGTTTCACAGCTCACACTATGCACTTTTTAGTACCCTGATTATATATAGGTTTCAATGGGAGAAACAAGCTAAAGTTTATTTAGCTTAACGATAATAAACTAAATAATAAGTTTAAGATGTTGGCTATAGAGAGAACGATATTGGAGCAATGCGACCAATATAATTTGTATGCAAAAAACCCATATTCTGAGTTTGAAATCATAAAATCACGTGGTTTGGATTTGAATGCAACTCTTTTGTAAACTCTGCTCAGAGAGGTGTGAGTATTTATGTTAATAAGCATTTGAAATTCGGGCTTCTCACTTCACTAGGGGATAAAAATGGTAGGTGGGTGTGGGTAATGGATTTCAATCAATCAGCATTTTTAGAGGGCGGCACTGTCACCCCTGGGGGTATCTGGGCACTGAGTTGCGAGGTCTTTGTCGAAAAACCATGTCTTGAGGAAGCAGAGGGAAGAGGGGAGAAATGACTAAAAAAGGAAAAACAGAGGAAAGAAAATCAAGTGAGCAGAAAATGCAAAACAAGGGCAGAAAAACAAGCAGAAAAGGCAAAACATAGCAGAAGAGAGCAAAACAGAGGGCAGAAAACGCACAGCAGAGGACAGAAAAGCAATCAGTGAAAGGCAAAACAGAGAGCAGAAAAAAGCAAAACAGAGAGCAGAAAAGGGCAAAATAGAGGGCAGAAAAACGAGCAGAGCAGGCACAAACAGAGGGCAGGAACTATTAGGCAGCAGAGGGTAGCTGGCATGAGGAACTGGTCAATGGGGTCACCCTGTGGCCTCCATTTAGTAGGTCCTAGGGGAAAGGTGAGGTGCTGAGTGGTGGGGGGAGGGAAATGGCGGGAAGAGACGAACAGAAAAAGGCAAAACAGAGGGCAGAAAAGCAAGCAGAAAAAGGCAAAACAGAGGAAAGAAAAATTAGTATAAAAGGCAAAACAGAGCAGATGAGGGTATTACAGAAGGCAGAAAAACAAGCCGACAAGGCAAAACAGAGGCAGATAAATGAGCACAAAACAAAATAGAAGGCAGATAAATGAGCAGAAAAAAAGAGAAAACCGAGCAGAATATGGCAAGACAGAGGGTAGAACAACGAGCTGAAAAGGCAGACCAAAGGGCAGAAAAAGAGCAGAAAAGGCAAAACAGAGGGCAGAAAAATAACTTTCATTGTACATCAGTGATGGTCTATGCAGGGAGCGCTGCTCAGCTAAAGCGGAGGAGTGTCGCCCACAGCTCCCAAAGCATCAAAGCAGTGAAAAAAGCAAAAATAAAATGATAATAACTTTGTTATTATCATTTTATTTTTGGTCGCTGCAGGACTGGGTAAGGGCGGGCGGGGCTGGGGGTCGCAGGAGGACGAGTGGTCGGTACTCTGCAAGTACGCATGTATGTTTGGCTGGCCAAACGTTCATGCACACTTTCCATGTTCTCCACCCAGGAATAATTATAGCCTGGGTGGAGACCATGCCTGGACTCCCATTCCCCATCTAAGTAGTAAACCACAGCGCTCAGACTAGTCCCAACGCTACATTGCAGCATTGTGATTGGCTTAGAGGAGCCTGTGTGTGCTTCCTGCTTCTGTTCTGGAACGTCAGCAGGGAAGCGGAGGAGAGTCACGGCCGGCCGAAGAGGTAGGTGTTTTTTTTCCCTATTTCACATTGCCCAGAACCATTTTGTGGAGCTGGTCCAATCACTCATGGTCCGCCCAGGTTCGGTCATCTTAGAAGGAGACTTTAAGGTTCTTCAGAACCCAGGTCTAGACTTCACAACAAAGAATTGTAGGCAAAATAAAATGAGAACTGTCCGGTCTTAACACAGTACAAGAGAAGCCTGAGTTTGCATGATCCCTGGAGGGCAAGATTTTCCACACAGCGCAAATACACTAGTCTTTCAGCTAGATTTAGATCCGAGGTTAGACTGAATTTTTTGAGTCTCTGAGAACCTGGTGCTTTAGCTATATATGTCACACCAATGGTTTTTCAGATCATGTGATATTATAAATGCATATAGCCAACATTGAGCAGCCTTCTACTTTGCATAGGTGGGGCTTTCATAGGTCATTACTAGAGGATGAGAATTGGATGGAAGACATGGGGAGTGAACTCTCACAGTTATTTTATATATTGATACTACCAACCTGGAAGTTGTCTGCGATACCTTTATGACAACTATAAGGGCAGTTATTACATCTAAAGATATTTTTAAGCAACAGAATTCAAGATCAAAAAGACAAAGTCTGGTGGAAGCCTAAGGTATGCCCAGAAGAATTTCCTTTATAGTAAAAATAGTTATAATCGCCATCTAAGGCTAATAAAGATATGCAGGATTATAACTATTAAGTGATTAATCAGAGCAACCGAGAGTGCATGCAGCAGCTATATGAAGAGAGTGAATATACAGGGCATTTTTTTTATCATAGCAAGCTCGAGATAAAGCTTTCAGAAATATAATCAAAGTGTTAATTGATACGGATACCAATATGCGCATTGTTGATGCCTAGGGGATTCAAAATAATGTGCTCTTGCATTGTAGAAGCATATATGATTACTCCAAACTCTAGATTTAGATAGAATGCATGCTTTTTGAGGAGCCTTCTAATTCCCACTTTAGATGAACAAGCCAGGTGATCCATTGTATCCCCAGTCACAACAGAAGAATTGGATAATGTAGTTAAATATTTAGCAAATGGCAAAGCATGCAGCAAAGACTGATTCCATATATTATATTACTAGTGAATCATATTTTATGAGAGGGCTGTGCATCAGTCTTTCAATACTACAGTAGTGGTAAATCTTTAATACAGACCAGGAAATCTGATTTCCTACAGACCAATCTGATTATATAATCAACACAAAGCTTCTTGCTAATAGATTAAACCTGTTTGTTCACCAGCTGATAAACAGAGATAAATCAGGTTTATCTCAGGTAGGCAATTATCGACAAATACACATTTTGTAATGGAGGCTCTTGAATTTTTTAGTGATAAACAGATCACATTTCTTTTCTCAATGCAGAAAAAGCTTTCGTTTTGGTTTGTTCAGTTAGCCTTTTTTACATGTTGGCAGCGTTTCAGCTTCCAATACAACAATTTACTGTATTACGCCATCTCTATGAAGGCTCGGTTGCGAGGCTACCTGGGAATTCTTCGGAAGCTGGTATCTGTAAATTGAGGTGTGGGACTCGTGAGCGATGCCCACTCGCACTGGTTCTATTTACGTTTTTTATTGTTATTGTTAATTGGCATTATCACCAGCATGTCTCTAAACGCTGTCAGAGAGGTCCAACCTAGCCAGAGGGATAAGATTATATCCAAGCTTCTGCAAAAAGGACAGTTTTAAATGTTTTCCTGAATGGAAGGAGGGCGTGTTCCTTACGAAGACTCTTCGGCAAGTTGTTCCGGATGGAAGGGATAGAGGATGCGAAGGGTCTGCTTCCTTTCGTGGACATGTTAAATCTTGGGCAGGCCATAAGGCTAGCATCCATGGACCGTAGTGCCCTGCTGGGGGTGTATTTGGCGAGACGGTCCTTGATGTAGCTAGGAGTTCGGCCATAGAGGGCCTTGTGTGCAATACAGAGGCACTTGAATTTAGCTCTCTGTCTGACAGGGAGCCAATGTAGCTGTTTGTGGAGGGGCGATGCATGTGTTCGCCTGGGTGCTTTGAAAATGAGCCTTGCGGCGTCATTTATAATCACCTGCAGTCTGGACACAAGGTTCTCCAGGAGGCTGATGTATAGGGAGTTGCCGTAGTCGAGGCGTGATAGTATCAGGGCGGAAACTGCCATTCAGAGTGTATTGAATGTGAGAATAGGGGCAAGTTTGAGCAGCTGTCTCAGCAAGCCTGTGCATGTTCCCACCACAGCCGAGACCTGCTGGGTCATGGTGAGCTTGGCATCAATTTTGATCCCCAGGCTTTTTACAGCCCTAGCAGGTTCCGGATATGTACCCAGCTCTTGCGGCCAGAAGAGCTCCTTCCACGGGTTGGAATCTGAAGTGACGGCCAGAACCTCCGTTTTGTCCGGGTTAATCTTCATAGAGTTGGCCGACATCTTATTCACCGTGAATTTTAAGATGTTTTGAAATCATGAATGGGCTGATGAGGCATTGTCTATCTGAATAATTATTTGAGTGTCATCAGCATAGTTGTAGATTTGACACTCCATGTGGTTTAGTGCCGCTATCAAGGGCTGGAGTTAGGCATTAAAAAGGAATAGGGATAATGCCAAATAGGGGTGAGCGGAAAATCCGTTCCGCTCGCGGATTTCGCGGATTTTCGGTAAATCCGCGATCCGCGAACTCCCGTGAATTTACTGAAAATCCGCCAGCGGCGGATTTCGGGGGCAAAAGTTCAAGTCTTTCGAACTTTTAACTATTTTAGGATGGCGCCGGCAAGCTGCCAGCGCCATCCTAAAATAGTTACTAAGTTAGCTTCAACAGGAAGCACTAATAGATAAAATAAAGCAGGTGCTCGAGCACCTGCTTTATTTTATCTATTAGTGCTTCATGAAGCTAATTTAGTAGCTATTTTAGGATGGCATGGCAGCTTGCCAGCGCCCTCCTAAAATAGTTAGTTAGGATGATGTGTGATTGTGTGTTTTGTCGAGGCTGGGTAGGTGTGGGTTCTCCCCATATCTATCGCGAAAATTAGCTATGATGCTTGATGGAGGCCTTTGCATAATTGACTTTCACTAGCTCAATCCCTGTGCAGTTCTTGTGACCACGAGCTTCTCTGATCCGCGCCTGTCCTTTTATACACACAAGAGGCATGTGAACTCGCATATAAGCCCTGTCCGTTTGGCCCCTCCCCACACACTAGTGGTGTGTGCACCGTCTTCGCGCCCTTTACCCACTTGATGGACAGCTCACTCGAGGGACCCTGGCGCTCTTTGGTGTGATGGCAAAGTTAATCAGCCCCCCAAAAAATGTGTGTTTTGTCGAGGCTGGGTAGGTGTGCGCTCTCCCCATATCTATCGCGAAAATTAGCTATGATGCTTGATGGAGGCCTTTGCATAATTGACTTTCACGAGCTCAATCCCTGTGCAGTTCCTGTGACCACGAGCTTCTCTGATCCGTGCCTGTCCTTTTATACACACAAGAGGCATGTGAACTCGCATATAAGCCCCGTCCATTTGACCCCTCCCCACACACTAGTGGTGTGTGCACCGTCTTCGCGCCCTTTACCCACTTGATGGACAGGTCACTCGAGGGACCCCGGCGCTCTTTGGTGTGATGGCAAAGTTAATCAGCCCCCCCAAAAAATGTGTGTTTTGTCGAGGCTGGGTAGGTGTGCGCTCTCCCCACATCTATAGCGAAAATTAGCTATGATGCTTGATGGAGGCCTTTGCATAATTGACTTTCACGAGCTCAATCCCTGTGCAGTTCCTGTGACCACGAGCTTCTCTGATCCGTGCCTGTCCTTTTATACACACAAGAGGCATGTGAACTCGCATATAAGTCCCGTCCATTTGGCCCCTCCCCACACACTAGTGGTGTCTGCACCGTCTTCGCGCCCTTTACCCACTTGATGGACAGCTCACTCGAGGGACCCCGGCGCTCTTTGGTGTGATGGCAAAGTTAATCAGCCCCCCCAAAAATGTGTGTTTTGTCGAGGCTGGGTAGGTGTGCGCTCGCCCCATATCTATCGGGAAAATTAGCTATGATGCTTGATGGGGGCCTTTGCATAATTGACTTTCACAAGCTCAATCCCTGTGCAGTTCCTGTGACCACGAGCTTCTCTGATCCATGCCTGTCCTTTTATACACACAAGAGGCATGTGAACTCGCATATAAGCCCCGTCCGTTTGACCCCTCCCCACACAGTAGTGGTGTGTGCACCTTCTTCGCGCCCTTTACCCACTTGATGGACAGGTCACTCGAGGGACCCCGGCGCTCTTTGGTGTGATGGCAAAGTTAATCAGCACCCCCAAAAATGTGTGTTTTGTCGAGGCTGGGTAGGTGTGCGCTCTCCCCATATCTATCGCGAAAATTAGCTATGATTCTTGATGGAGGCCTTTGCATAATTGACTTTCACGAGCTCAATCCCTGTGCAGTTCCTGTGACCACGAGCTTCTCTGATCCGTGCCTGTCCTTTTATGCACACAAGAGGCATGTGAACTCGCATATAAGCCTCGCCCGTTTGGCCCTGCCCCTCACACTAGCGATGTGCACCATTTTCCCGCCCGGCCATTACCCACTAAATCTGCAAAATCCGCGAATCCGCAAATTTGTGGATTTTGCGGATCGCGAATTCGCAAATTCGCAAAATTCGCGAATTGCGAATTTGCAAAATTCGCCCATGCCTAATGCCAAACCCTGTGGTACACCACATGTGAGTGGTCCTAAATCAGACACAAGGTCATTCAATTGTGTTCTCTGTGAACGCCCTTTGAGAAAGGAGGTCAGCCATGCCAGGGCCGTACCCTGAATCCCTAGCTCCGAAATCCGCGACACTAGTTGGTCATGATTGACCGTGTCAAATGCCGCGGGAAAGGTCCAATAGGACCAGGGCCAAGGTTTTTTCTTGTCGGCCCTTAGTCTGAGTTCATCTAGGACCGATAGCAACACCAACTCCGTGCTGTGGTGCGCCCTGAAGCCTGCCTGATTTGATTGCAGGAGGTGGTTATTTTCAATGTGGTCGGTCAGGGACTTTAGCACATGTTGTTCAAGCACTTTAGCAAGAAACGGTAGTTGTGAAATTGGCCTGAAGTTTTTAAAAAATGTTGTACTGGCCCGGGTTTTTTCAAGAGTGGGATAACACGAGCTTCTTTGAAGTTGGAAGGCACATGTCCTGTAACTAGGGATCGATTGAGGAGTGAGAGTACCTCATTTTCGATGCCTGAGAATGCTATCTTAAAGATTTTGGGCAGGCAGGGGTCCGTTGAGGACCCTGATTTCACTCTCTCAATAATGTGGGCCAGAGAGTCGTGCGTTAAAGCAGGGAAGGCCATGAGTGGTTCAGAGAAAGTGAGAGGGGGTGGTGTAGGTGTCAGAGTGCATGGGAGCTGAGGGGTGGAGTGGATTTCCGCCAGTAGGTCTTTGACTTTCGCCAAGAAAAAAGACTGAAAGTTGTTACAGTCTTCTGGGTAGAAGATTGGTTTCTGTTCTTTGACTTGCCTTAATTCTTTCAGGATACTAAAGGTCTCTTTTTGTTTGTTATCAGCGGCCATGATTTTAGCCTCATAGAATTCCGCTTTACGCGATAAAAATTGCTTTTTTTTAAATTGCAAAGGACATACAGTTATCCTGCCGGGCGCATGGGTCGTAAGTTTTCCGCCAGGCTCTCTCGCTTTGGCGGAGGTTTGTATCAGGGTTCTTAAGTTATCATTGAACCAAGGGGCCCCCTAGCCCTTGTCCCTAATTCTAACCCTGCGTGTCGGAGCTACTTTGTCAATGGCAAGCTGTAGCCTTCCTGTCAGGGCATCACTTTCTGAATCGATGTTTCCCTCCTTGGGTGTGAGCGGAGCGGATTTCTGTAAAGAAGTGATCAAGTCATCAGCGCAGATTTTGTTCCAGGTCCGTATCACTTTCCAGTCTTGTTGTGCGTGGGCCCCTGGACTAGTTGTAGGAGCTCTAGAGCATTTAGTGCCTCATCTAACTGTTCAGCCAGGCTTTCTTTGGGAGTTAGGTCCCAATGTAAGTTGAAATCCCCCAGCACCACCACACATTGGTACCGAGACTGTATGTCGTTGGCTAGCTCTGTGAACCGTTCGATTAACCTAAGTGGCGTACGTGGCGGACGGTAAACTACCAGAATAGCTAGACAAGCTGACTGGAAATGAAATTTGGCCCCAAGAACCTCCGCTCCATCAATATACTCAGTGCATAGAGTCTCTGCTTTCAGTTGGCGATTGTATAGCAACGCCACGCCACCCCCTCTGGAGCTACCTGGTCGGTTGTGGCAGAGTGCTGCATAATTGGGGGGAAGGGCTGCGACTAGGTCTGGTGTTGAATAATCTTCTAGCCAAGTTTCCGTGATACCTATGATATCAAAAGTGTCATCTTGCAGTAGCGAGAAGACTTCGAGATTGTGCTTTGGTAGTGAGCATGTATTGAGGGTAGCAATCTTGAGTTCATGGGGGCTATCAGTCAGGGTTGGTCTCAGGATCTGGATTTTGTGGGATCAGTAGTCAGAGTGGGGCCTTAAAAGTCCTAAGGACCTCAGTTTAGTGGCTACAACAATGTTGAGTTGGGTCGTACCTTTGTTTAGGAGCCGCAGGTCATCCATGGTATAAGGGGGGCAAGCTTGTTCCAGTGAGACTTTTAAGCGTAATGCTCCTCCCCCCCAACACTCAGTCCTGCTGTGCAGCGGCTGGCTCTCCTGCAACACTAGACTGTAACCCAACAACGAAAGTGCTCAAAAGCGGAAGTGCGGGGACGTAATGTAAGTGGTCTTCTGATTTTTAAAAGATTCAAACCGTTTTAAAAAGATTCAATCAGTTTTAGGACACAGTTTAAAAAACATTGCGTTTTAGCAGCGCAGCAGCTTACGAGTGAAACCACCTCAAGCCTCGGTGGAACTCTCTGGCTCTGGGCGCTTCTTCCCGCTTCGTTAAAATCAAGCGTGAAGCTCCTCCCCCCAACACTTAGCCCTGCTGTGCAGCGGCTGGCTCTCCTGCAACACTAGACTGTAACCCAAAAACAGAACTGCTCAAAAGTGGAAGTGCGGGGAAGTAATGTAAGTGGTCTTCTGATTTTTAAAAGATTAAAACAGTTTTAAAAAGATTCAATCAGTTTTAGGACACAGTTTTAAAAACACAGCGCTTTAGCAGCGCAGCAGCTTAAGAGTGAAACCACCTCAAGCCTCGGTGGACGTCTCTGGCATAGAACCCTTGGCAATAGTAATCAGAGTAAACAATCAAATCAAGAACCCTATTAGTGGAATTCCCCAAATTAAGCTTTACACTGATGATATTATGTTACTTGTAAATCCTAGGGTCGAAGTTTCAACCTTGAGTCTTCGAGTTGCTTGCCCAGTTTCAGTAACTGGGCAGGTAAAAGATGAATAAAGAGAAAACTGATATTTATTATGCAATTGCCCTTTAGAAACATTAATGGTAGAGCAACAGCCATTATTTAACCTGAACCCCAAGCGCTATTTATGGATTGTTCCATTTTCTAATATCGAGGATTTATACGTTTTGAATTTCGTACCCTAGGTCCATCACATTAAATCCCTATTTTATAAATGAAGCTATCTCCCCCTCTCTATTTTGTGTAGAGCTGCCTTAATAAGAATTACTAATGTACTACCATTACTCAATCTTTCATTCTCCTCCTTAACATGTTTTTTGCAGTATAATTTTTTAAGCGGATGGAGGGTTTGATTTTCGCTTTTATCCAGAGCAATAAATCCTAGCAATTGGCTCTCCATGGGCCAGGTGTACGACCTTTCCAATTTGCAACTCGCAAATTGCGTCATTTTGCAACTTGTTATTTGCGACTTGCAAAATGTAATTTACAACAGTGTTTCAGACATTGTTTGCAATTCCTAATGGGGCCGCAAATTACCTGCCTCATTAATATTCATAAGGCACGTGTAATTTGTGACTCCATTGGGAATGGCTAGCCCTCCCTAGGATGGTGGCCTGCTGGGGTGAGCAGAACACCATGTCTGTGACTGCGTTTCAAATAAGTGATAAATGTAATAGGGCAACCCAGTGTTCCTCAGAACTTGGGTATACGTATTTAAAGTAAAAATTGGTTCTGTCGGGGTTTTCAATTACTTAGGGACAATAGCAGCAGCTTACTTATAACATATATCAATGATTTGCAAATGGAAAAATAAATATTAAATAAATATATAAAACACACCAAAATTAGAATTCAATAATGTATTTAGAAAAAATCAAATAATCATGGCTGTCGCAATTTACAATTTCAATTGCAATATAGAATACATGACTGTGGTGAGAAAGTGACATGTGGTGATAAAGACACTACACTATATACAGAAACAATTGAGCGTGCAATAAAAAGAGGGGAGAAAGATTTTTTATATGTATGTCCTCATTATTTTAGCACATATGCTTCACGATGCGCAACTCACAGGATCGAAAGGTCGGTGTACTGTATATGTCTACACAACGCTCATGATCACAGTCCTATTTGTCATTGGATCCTGAAGCATATGTGCTAAAATAATGAGAACATCCATATAAAAAATCTTCTCCCCTCTTTTTATTGCAAGCTCAATTGTTTCTGTATATAGCGTACAGTCTTTATCACTAATCACCATATGTAATTTTTTCACCAGTCACGTATTCCATATTGCAATTGAAATTGTAAATTGTGATAGCCATGATTAATCGATTGTTTCTAAATGCATTATTGAATTCTAATTTTGGTGTGCGTTATATATTTATTTAATTTTTATTTTTCCTTTTGCAAATCATTGATATGTGTTATAAGTAAGCTGTTGCTCCTTTCCCTAACTCCTCATCAGGGCTCTTCAAGAAAGAGCTGGTCTCGGTGAGGTTGTTCTCAAGTGTTTTTCCTCCTTTATACACAATCGCACGCAAAAAATAAAAATCAAGAACTTCACCTCCGAAACCCAGCAAGTCAACAAGGGTGTCCCCCAAGCATCGGTGCTCTCCCCACAACTCTTTAACATCTATATGGAACCGCTCTTCAAACTACTCAGAAAAGCCAACATCCGCTTCCACCTCTACGCGGATGATACACAGATCTATCTGTAAACTTCCTCTCTCAATGACGAATGTCTGACATAATATCGACAGACAATATATCTACATACAAAAATATCGGCACAAAAATATCGAAATCAAAAATATCGGAGTCATATCTTCATAAAGGTAAGTACAAAAATATCGAAAAAATTATATCGTAGTACAAAAATATCGAAATTAAAAATATCGTTTTTTTAAATGTATTAATAATAATGTAAAAATACTTTTAAAATACATATAGTTTTACAAATATGAAATAAAAATATTAAAACATAATTAAAAAATTTAAACTAATACATATACATTTAAAATAAATTAAACACTTAATAATTTAATGTAATTTTATTTTTTTTAATTTCATTTAATTGATTTAATTTAAATTTATTTTATTTTTACCCTGTACGCCTGTACCCCAAAAACCCAAAAATGACCCTGAACCCTAAAAATATCCCTGTACCCCAAAAACCCAAAACTGACCCTGAACCCTAAAAATACCCATTTACCCAAAAACCCCAAACTGACCCTGAACCCTAAAAATACCCCTTTACCCAAAAACTGAAAACTGACCCTGAACCCAAAAAATACCCCTTTAACCAAGAACTGAAAACTGACCCTGAACCCAAAAAATACCCCTTTACCCAAGAACTGAAAACTGACCCTGAACCCTAAAAATACCCCTTTACCCAAAAACTGAAAACTGACCCTGATCCCTAAAAATACCCCTTTACCCAAAAACTGAAAACTGACCCTGAACCCTAAAAATACCCCTTTACCGAAAAACCCAAAACTGACCCTGAACCCTAAAAATACCCCTTTACCCAAAAACCCAAAACTGACCCTGAACCCTATAAATACTCCTTTACCCAAAATTAATTAATATTATTTAATTACCAATTAATTATTAATTAACAATAACAATAAAGTAAATATATTAGCACATTAGCTGTAATTAATTTAATTTAATAATTAATATTATTTTTCCCAATTAATTAATTAAGAATAACATAAAATTATATATATAAAAAAATTACTCTAATTAATGTAATTAACTAATTAATATTAATTAATTACCAACTAATTAATAATTAAAAATATGTACAAAATTATATTAATTAATTAACTAATTATATAAATAAATTACCAATTAATTATTAATTAAAAATATTTACAAACATATATTAATTAATTAATTATTATTAAATTACTTCCCACCCTATTCCCCTATAAACCCATAACCCGCTACAGAACATATTTATCAATTAATCAATTAATTAAAATTAATTAAAAATTAATTCTCAATTAATTAATTAATAATTCCTACTAATTAATAATTAATTTAACATAATTAAATTACTTCCCACCCTATTCCCCTATAAACCCACAACCTGCTACAGTACTAAAAGACAATATTTAATTAAATTACATTAAAAATAAATAATAAAACATAGTAAATACAATATAATATACACAAAATTGATTTAAAAATTGATATTAGTAACATCGAAATTATTTATTTCGATATTATTGACATCTATATTTAAAACTTTGATATTACTAATATCATACTAATATCGATATTAAGACTGTCGATATTACTTACCTTCTATATTATGTCCCATCGATATTTAAACTTCGATATAATTGTATATCGAAATTTAAAACTCGATATTTTGTCTGTGTACCCTCAATGACATCCAAAGACTAAATGTTGTCCTGAAAGATGTTCAAGAATGGCTGACAAACAACCACCTGAAACTAAATCCAGACAAGACCGAGACACTCCTCATCTCGAACAAGGAGGATAACCCACAAATCACCAAATGGCTAAAGGCATCGATGCGCTCAAAGGGAATCTTACTCTAGCAGACTGTTAAATCTCTAGGCATCACCTTAGACCCAAAACTAAACATGATGAAACACATTAAGAACTCGGCAAAAAGTGCATTCCTTAACCTTAGACTTCTGAACAAAATCAAACCCTACATTCCAACCAAGGATCTCTGGCCACACAATCTCTGGTACTGTCAAGACTGGACTATGGGAACGCAGTCCTAACAGGAATTCCTAAATCGCACCTGGCACCGATCAAACAACATTACATGCGGCAGCCAGAATGTTCACCAGCATAAAAAATCTGATCTTATCTCCCCCGCACTCAAAGAACTCAAATGGCTCCGACACGGATAGTGGCGTTGAAGAATCCCGCAGGGGACATGGTGCACTCAGAGTCGGACCTCCTCGCGGTTCTCCGCACTCATCTACAAGCAGTATATACCGCGGACCCCTCGGTGACGGAGGCATCCTATCAGCCATACCTCCGGGGTCTGACCCGCCAGACCCTCTCAGGGGAGTACGCGGAGGAATTAGACGCCGTCTTGTCGCTTCAGGAGGTCAGAGTAGCACTGGCCGCCCTGCCAAAGGCCAAGACTCCAAGTGGAGACGGTTTCCCGCCGGAATTTTATCAGGCGTTTGCGGATACTCTTGCCCCCTTTCTACTGCAGGTTTACCATGAGGCGCTGGACCGTGGCACCCTCACGCCTACCATGCATCAGGTGGAGGTTTGCATGCTTCTGAAACCAGGAAGGGATAGCTGTGATCCCGCGGCGTACCGGCCTATCACCCTAATTAACACCGATGTGAAAATCCTTACTAGGATTTTAGCCACCCGGCTGGCACCGCATATGGCGCACTTAGTCCATCAGGACCAGTGTGGGTTCATCCCTGGCTGTAACACCGCCATGAACCTTTGGCGCCTCAACCATGTCCTCCATGAGGTGCGTGATAGAGAGGATCCCCAGGTCCTGGTGTCGATAGACCTGGCTAAAGCTTTTGACACTGGGGTGGGGCCCCTCTTCTGTGCTTGGATCCGGATCCCCTAAAGCGCGCCTACGGCCAGGGTCAGACTCGGGGAGGCCCGCTCGGAAGAATGGCAATTGGGCAGGGGCACCCATCAGGGGTGTCCCCTGTCGCCGCTCCTGTTCGCCCTGGCGATTGAGCCCCTGGCGGAGTCAATCGGAACAGAGATGGTCCCCTGGGGGATACGGGTGAGGGATTCTGTACATCTCATCTCCATGTACGCTGACGACGCGTTGTTCTACCTGACGTCCCCCCGGGAATCGCTACCGCTTCTGTTGCAGCACTTGGATCGTTTTGGTGCAGCTTCCGGGCTGCGCCTTAATCCTGGGAAGTCCTTGATCCTTCCCCTGGCGGGCTGTGGCGAGGATCCCAGACTGAGTTTCCCGCACCTGGGGCCGAGGTGGGAATTGGAGGCCTTCAGGTACCTGGGAATCCAAGTGGCCGCGTCCGATGAGCAGTTGCCGACCATTAACGCTGAACGAGTGCTCCGTTCCCTGCAGCAGTCCGTGTCCTTTTGGAATACGCTCCCACTCTCCCTAATGGGGAGACTGGCCATTGCCAAGATGGTGATGTTCACAGCAACATTCTACTGGTGGTAAAATAGCATTGCATTTAAAAGAGCAGGATATAACATATCCCCCTTTCTTATACTGAAAAATAAAATAGATTGAAATCGAAAGAGGAGAACCTAAGAAACAGAAGAAAAAATATACAGAAGCAAAAAGGAACAAAGAGATGACAAGAAAGAAGAGATGACAAGAAAGAACATGAAAAATATAAAGAAAAGACAACAAGAGAGATGAAGAAACAAATAAGAATGACCCATCCTCCCTTCTACAAATAGAACAGAAAAAAATGAAAAGACACCGGGAAAGAAAACATCAAGAATGAGGAAGAACGCAAAGACACCAATAACAATCTCCTAAACACACCAGCTGGCCAGGCAAGCATTCAAGGAGGCAAGAAATATAACAGAAACACCACTGGGGTGAACCCACCCACAGACGAAATGAGGCAAACAAAAGAGGAACTAAAAACAATCATGCAGGACAATAAGAGAAAGAAAAAAGGAGACTAAGAGAAAGTAAAAGACCAGAAACTGAAAACATGAGAGTCAGAGAACAGATGAGAAATCTGATTTTTTTTAAAAAACTATGTTGCAAAATTTAAAAATTCAATGAGAAAACATGACGCTGGAAAAACAATAGAAATAGGAGTGAAAATAAGATAACACACCTATAGCAAAAGTAAAGAAGTGCCCAACGCAGGTGAACATGGGACGAAAAAGATGCAACAATAAACCATGTTCAGGCAACGTAATCTGGAGTTGACACTCAGAGCAATGACGTAATGGGACTCGGACCCATACAACACACATGTGAGAGAACATGTGACTAAAAACTAAAAGTAGGTTAGCCAACGTCAACAACAGTATATGGGTCAGAACCCATGAGCTCTCCGAATACGAGAGATTACTTAAAGTTATTTGGTGTATGTGGGTATGAACCCATGACTCAATCCTAGGAAAAACTATGGTTAACAAATAACACGTAAACTGAAATGATGGACTCTCACCGGTGCGTAGCTAGGGTTACATAAATGTACAATGTAGATCAAACTAAACTCATTGCACAATCCTATGAAGGATAAATAAAATAGAACTGTGAGAAAGTAAACTCGCACAATGTAAATCTGACTAAACTCATTGTACAATCCTATGAAAGCTAAAACACAAGGAAAACTATAATCCCATGCAATGTAATATAGGTTATACACAGATGCACCCAGAAGATACCTACCACTAATAAACGACCAATATGTGAACGTGTCACCGTATGTATGTGACACATACCAGTGTCCAAACAGGGACACTTAGAAGACAAATTTTGCAACAAACTATGAATAAGAAAAATTGCATGCATACAAAAGTAAAAACACTGCCAACGACCATTAGTCTCTGCAAAACAAAAATCTGGCACCAGCGAGGAAAATTGCTGAGAAAAGACACATGAAATGGTAGCGATGAACACTTACATGCAAATACATTTGAATGCCAACAAACTGATAAGAAGGAAATGAAACATGCACCGTAAACACAGCATATCGAAAACAGTCACTGGTGTGCCTGTCACTGGGATAAAAACAAACATGCTTAACTGGCACAATTCCCAGAAAGACTGGAATAACTTGTGCAGTGCAATAAATAATACCACCAAGCATTATACAATAACTTGAAAATCACCAGTGAGCGAAATCTCACTCAAACTGAAAAATAGATGATAATAAACTGGTTTAACAGTCCCAATAGACTTGTACAAAAACATAATTTACCAGGGGCACACTCAAAAGTCTGTGCGCGTAACTGATGCTTCCAAGGGCTGTAACCAGCCAGCGGCTGAACAGAAAAGCTCTGACATACAAAAACAAGGAGAGTACCTGCATAGAATTGTGCTGCGGAGACAAACCAATAGAGCAGGAGAGGAGCCGATCTCACCGATTTCCACACTGCGACGCTGCCGCAGTTTTGAAAAACCTTTATACAAAGTGAGCAACATGATTGGCAAAAGAGACAAAAACATTGGAGAAAACGCCAATCCCAAGATGGCGGCACGCTCAACTCTCACAACGCTGGGTGGCTTGCAGCCACAGCGTGCAGCCAAGCATTGCACAACGGCTGTCTATTCAGTGACGTCACAGAGTCACAAAGGGCTGAGGTTGCAGGAGTTAAAGAAGAGCTCATGAAGCAGGAAATCCCACGGAGCTGCCGGCATCAGCAGAAGGTAAGCACACATATTAGAAAACGCCATGAATCTCTTATTGAATCTCCGACGTAGCGCTTAAACTGCCAAAAGATGATGTGCCTCCCCAAAACAAAAAAACGAAACAGAGTATGCTCACCAAACTCCCACTGTTCCCTGGGTCCCTGGGTTGATCATTGAAAGACTTGAATAAGGATTTTAGTAAAATCCATGTATTAAAACACTTGGGGCCAGATATAGGTAATTCCTATTTACCTACTCTTAAATACCGAATCATACCGATTCGGTAGTTAAGAGTAGGTAAATAGGAAAGGGGCAGATGTAGGTAATTCTTATTTTACAATTACCGAATCGGTATGATTCAGTATTTACCGATTCGGTAAATACCGAATCGATATTTCCTAATGATTCCTATGGGCCTTGAAGCCCATAGGAATCAATGGCAAATACCGAATCGGTATTTACCGAATCGGTAAATACCGAATCCTGCAAGGGTGAACGGGGTGTCACTTTGACTCCCTGTAGCACCCCAATTCCAGGCTTGTGTGCCATGTGGCACACATGCATGCCCTAAGGGCATGTCTGTGTGTTACATGGCACAGGTGTACATGCACAGATGTGCATGTACACCTGAGTTCGGTATTTTACCACCCAATTGTATTGGGTGGTAAAATACCGAATTCTGAAGGCCTGTAGCACTGTAAACAGTGCTACCTACATCTGGGATTTACCAAACCAATTTGGTAAATTTACCGATTCTGTAAAATAATGGCTCCTACATCTCAAAAAACAATTACCGGTCGGTAACGGCCGAAATCGACCGTTACCGACCGGTAATTGGCGACCTACGTCTGGCCCTTAAAGACAGTCAAAGACAGACTCAGAGCAAAACTCTGCAACAATCTCTATGAGCAATACACCCAAACTGGAACTGCCACAACGCCCAATGTAAGGACCAATAAAATCCAAGAGTCAATAGCACATGATGATTTTTACTATGATGACCATTTTACACAATGTTGAAATGTGGCACACTTGGGCTGGAACGATGTGATAAGCGTATCCAAATGAGAAAATTAAGTTGAAACACAGCAACTCATGTACAGCTGAAAGAGGAAAAGCAGGAACTGGCACAATTATATTGTGGGTTATCCGTGGCAAGGTCACTGGTGGGGCTGAGGGGTGCCAGTTTGCAGTAAACATGCAGCTGTAGTTACATAGAAAGTTCTTTACCTTTAGTGAGGGCTGAAGGTTGATCAGGTCCTTAAAGTTCCATGGATAATCCTTCTTGACGCAAACACACGCAGGTCAGTAACTCAGAAAATATTTCACCTTGACTGAGGCTTGCCAAGTTCAACAGCTCCTTTAAGATCAGCTGAATCTTCATGTTTGAAAAAGAAGGTCTTGACAGGTAGCTCACAGAGATTCATTGCATCAACTTGTCGCCATAAATGTGTAGTGATTTACTCAACATTCTACTGGTGGTAAAATAGCATTGCATTTATGAGAGCAGGATTTAAAACCTTCCCTTCTCTTACATGTTAGGTGCCCCGTAGTTAGGCCCAAGGTACCCCCCTGGGCAGGGTACAGTTTATGTGAAAGGTAGGACATGTCCTGGTGTGTGTGACATGTCCTGATAGTGGAATATTGCCAATTTCAATTGTTCATGATTGACAGGCTATCTGTCCCGTAGGCTAACATGGAAGTTGCTTTGTAACATCTTACAAGCCTAACTTTCCACTGTGACAGTATACAAGAATAGAGTTTAGTGAGCTGGCCACATACTTTCTTTCGAAAGTAAAGGACATATACAGCAATTTTAAGAACAAGGGGAACACAGTTTCAGAGAGGGAAGAAGGCACTGAGTTAGTATCTTCACAACAAGTCTTGACATATTTCCCAATTATTGAATTGAATGAAGTTACAGCACTGATGGAAAAGGTGAAGTCCACCTCTCCCCTGGACCCAGCTCCACCACAAAAACTTAAAACAGTAGCACCCATTATTACACTAAAACTACTGAGGATACTGAATCAATCCCTGGAATCAGGTGTAGTCCCATGGATGTGGAAACATGCTGTAATAAAACCCCTACTAAAAAAAGCTAATGCAGAGCCCGAACAGATGGAGAATTATCGACCGATATCCCAGCTTCCATATGCGGGCAAGCTGTTAGAAAAACATTTAAACAGACACCTATCGGATTTCCTGGAAAACCATCAGTGTCTTCATCCAACTCAGATGGGTTTTCAAACACATCACAGTATGGAATCGGCACTACTGGTAGTGGTGGAGGAACTGAGACAAACATTAGACCAGGGGAAATCAGCGGTGCTCCTCCTGTTGGATATGAGCAGCGCTTTTGATACGGTAGACCACCAGATACTGGGTAGAAGGCTAGCCAACATTGGGATTCAGGGTAACGCTCTCAAATGGCTGTTATCATTTCTGAGCAAAAAAAAATTCAAGTTCGAGAAAATTCCACCTTATCGGAAACTATGAGCCTAGAGTGTGGTGTGCCACAGGGCTCGGCCCTGAGCCCCACCCTTTTTAACATTTATATGGAACCCCTGGCAGAGATTGTACAGGAATTCAACATATCAATGACCTAATATGCTGATGATACTCAGCTGGTGATATCATTAGACCCAAAAAACAGTGGACATGGGGAGAAGTTGTCTTCCTGCCTGATGAAAGTCAAAGAATGGATGACTAGAAGTTGTCTAAAGCTGAATGGAGAAAAAAGTGAGATTCTATATCTTGGGAATAAATTAGCACCCACCCCCACTCTAGTCTGGCCAGATAGTCTAGGTAAGACACCTCTTCCAACAGATACTATCAAAAGCCTGGGTTTCTGGCTGGAATCAGATCTTTCCATGCAAACACAGGCCACAAAGTTAGCCGGAATCTGTTTTGGCATATTAAGAAGTATCAGGAAAATTTTGGACAGAGTGCCAATCCGTTTAAGGAAGACGGTAGTTCACTCTCTGGTCACCTTCCGATTAGATTACGGAAATTCTCTTTTTCTAGGAGCTCCCAAAGATGTCACACTTAAGCTGCAGAACGCAGCTGTTAGACTGCTCTGTAATATCCCCACACGGGAACCGGTAAAAAAAATCTACTAAATCTGCACTGGCTCCCGATAGAGGCAAGAATAAAATCTAAAACGTTAATCATCACACACAGAGCTCGTCACAACAAAGGACCAGGGAAGATCAAGAAGCTTATCTCTCCATAAACTCCACATAGGCTGCTGCGATCTAGCACAGCAGACCGCTTAACACAAACAAAGTTTAAAAGAGAAAAAAGGGGGGGGAGGCTTCTCACATCCTGCCCCTAAACTTTGGAATGCTATTCCAGTGGAATGTAGGAAACTAGACAATGAACTGCAATTTCAGAAGCAAATGAAAACGTGGCTGTTCAAACAACATCTTTGAACCACCTGTACTGTATCAGTAACTAATCTCATAGCGCTGGGAAGCCTTAGGGTAGCCATGTGCTCTATAAATCCTTAATAATAATAATAATAATAATAATAATAATAATAATAATAATAATAATAATAATAATAATAATAATAATAATAATGTGCCTGAACTCAGGATTTAAAAATACATCTTTAGTGAAGACGATTTTTATATTATGTGTTTGAAAATACCACTTTTAGAAAAGTGGGTATTTTCTTGTCTGACGGAGGCTGGGTGTAATGAATCTGCTTTCCACAAAAAGAACGCACCCAAACTTTGCACTCCCACTTTGGGAGGCTAATTTGCCACAGCACCTTTAAATCACACACTTTGCACAGCCCTTTCACTTTGGAAGCAAAAGGCAAATTTAGGTGCTTTGAAATAACACACAAGTTTATTAATGAACGGTAGGCCAAATATATCAGCAAATGCAGATTCATTGGTATCAAACACTTTTAAATGAACAAGTAAAATAAAATGCAGGGACTCTCTGTGATATATGTAGCAAATTATAATCTAAATGCATGAATAATTCTGACTAATAAAAAAGCAGCACATAACTTGAGATATACTGGACGTCATGCCAGAGATCAGAAAGACTCACATATATATATACAGCAGAGGATTACTCTGGATGTGCACCTCCACACACCACAAATAAAACACCTCAAATGATCAAAGCCACTGGCTAACCATCACAATGGCAATAAACAAAACTCAATACATCACCTGGTGCAAACACTGCATCTTCGCCCACTTCTGGCTAGGGGAGTTTACAGCTGGGGTTTAGAGTTTAGCTACCAGGGTTCATACTCCTAGATGGACATATCTGCCCTCACTCGGATTCCAAACTCCCAGTTTCTCGCCTGGTATGTATTTAGAGTGCAAGGAGGATTTTCCACTAGCACCTAAATAGGCAGTGTCCCCTCTGCACAATTCTGTCTCCACCTTCTGTAATGAATCTGGACCCGACAGGGCAGAACTGGTTTGGACTGGGTTCAGAGACCCTTGACCCTTGCCAAAAATGTGATATAAATATTGGGGCCCAGACCCCAGGACTTTAGAGTACTTTTGGATCAAGGAACATGCCAATAAGAAGAGCTGGAGTAGCTGAGAGGAGGAACTACCACTTGCTGTGTGCTTTGCTGTGTTCGCCTTCAGTGGCTGCTTCTGTCTTGGGCAGAAAAAGGATTGGACTGAACAATCTGCAACTTCTGTGTTTGAGTTTCCCCAAGGGCTTGAAGTAGAGCTTGCGCCCTGTTCAAGAAGTCTCAGGCACAGCAAAGACTTCAGGTTCATCCTCTACCAGCACTGGGAATAGTGTGTTTCGGGCTGCAACAGATGAAAAAGCAACGCCACGCCATCAACAACGCCACTGCAGGTTCCGTTCCTTGAAGGCACAGCAGAAGGCACCGACACACTTCGCACCAAAATCCTGGCCTCACCGATGACATTTCCCACCGCCACCACGGAGCCGCAGCTTGCGCCGTGGCCTGTGGGCACCGCGCTTTACACCGCCTTGCTGCGGTCAGCCAGAACTGTTTGGAGTTTTTGTTCACAACGCCATGATAGCCTGGGACGGAGCAGTTGACTTGAAGGTGCTGTATTTTAAGCCGCTTTTGTCTTATTGATATTTCTTAGAATTGTATGGTGGATGTTTATTGTTTTGGTCTTGTTTTGCACAGATATTGGATATTTTTCTAAAACTGGTGTGGTGTCCTTTTGTATTGTTTTCACTGTATTACTCTATCTTATGTGCAAATGTTTTACACTCCTGAGATAAGCCTGACTGTTCGTGCCAAGCTACCAAGGGGGTGAGAAGGGGTTATTTCAGTAGTGTATCCCCCTTACCCTAACTAGGAAGAAGGTTCCCTACTTGCACAGGGTAACAACCTCCCAACTAGTGATTCCTATTTCCAACAACATGTTTCTTCAAAGAGTCACTATTTCAGATTGATTTTATGCACTTAATGCTCAATGAGTATAACATCAAGGATTTTATGTGCCTGACCAGGCGCCCAAAGAAAGGTAGATTAAAAACGCTACTCTGGGCACTAAAAAGAATTGTTTAGATTATTCCCCATCGCACGTTTAAATGTTTCCACTGGGTTGGAAGATATTAGCTAGTTATATCAGCCAGTTGTGGATCATACGTTTATTCACAGATTGAGAATAATAGTCTGAAGTATGGAAAAAATCCGTAGGTTAAAGTTTACAATTTTAAAAGCAGCAAAGTTCAGTCGAATGACATTCTGCACGAAATAGTTATTATACAGAACGCCATCATTTGTACACTGGATTATGCCACAAATTACACATGCCTACTTTAGATGTGAGCAAGAAGGGGTATTGGACGTACATCGTTTTTTCATGTCTGAAAAATAAGGGATTTTGGCCCGATTTTTTTTACATTACTTTGATATGCACCTAGGTTTGCCATTTCCTGTAGAATCTCAATTAGTTTTACTGTGATATTCTCAGAAGTGGGAAAGGTGCTTAAGAATTTTTTTAACAAAAATTAATATTAACCTTGGTTGCACGCTGTTTCATTTTGCAAAATTGACGGTCTTCAAAGATATCTTCTGTTCCAAATGTTAAAGAATGTGAAAAATGATATGCTCTAAGGTTGGGGTCTATGCAAAGTTTTGTTGAATTGTGGGATTCTTTTGTCTACAAGATTCTAAAGCTTAATAAAAAAAATAGAGGGGGCTAAGATGAGCATAACTATTTATATGACTCTTATGCCAATTAAATTCTATTTTATGTATGATGAATGAATTAGCTGTGATTTCTCCCAAAACAAATATTTAAAAAAAATAATAACTCCACTGATGAGGTATGGAGGCAGATCGTAATGATGAACTACAAGGCAAGTACAAGGGCGAGTTCAGTTCAGGGACGTTCCTCTACCTCTGGACTCTACAGTAGTTGTCTTGTGTCCTGTTAGAAAGGCAGTCAAATGGGAAAGGGGCAGAACCTAGGGTGTGAGGTGAATTCAATTGATTGCAGTGTTATCGTCTGGCAAATAATCAAGATTTGGGTCATTGTATGGTGCTTTCCCCATTACATTCCATTTGGAGAGCTTCACTCTAGTGAAAGATCTCATCTACCAGGAAAAAGTACTCTTTCAACAGACTTGCACTAGAACTCTAACTGTAAAGTTACTATTAGTAACTGTACAGTCATAAATTCTGTTGCAGGAAGCTCCACACCCTCATACAATGGAGTGGAGACTCATATGTCATAGCGTAGGAATGCAAGTGTATGCGTAGGCAAAAATATAGGTGTGTAAAGACATCAGCACTTAGATACCCCTTTGAAAGGAGGCCTCCTCTGTTCACCTCTTTGATGGTCAGTTTCTGATTGTGCTGAAGATTTAGCAGTGTGCGTTGTTTTCGGGCATTCATCATAATGTCATGTTTCTTATGACTGGTCATTAAGATACCTATAATGGAACATTAAATCAAACTTTAACGCTTCTTCTACAATCAAGATATTTTCATTTAAAATTGTGGACATTTAGGTCACACCTGTTCCTTGAAATGGCATGGGAATTACTCTAGGCCTTATTTCCATAGATATGTTTATTATCTAGGAAACTATTCTTACATTGATGTCTTTATATACTAGATATTTGCACCATGAACTTTATATATATGCAGGAATTCTTAATAATAAAGTGTTGTTATAAAAATAAAATCTACGGAGTAATTCAGAATACATTGAGAGGAGAATGTTGAAATCCTTTCGATACAAGATGGAGAAGTTAATTCCAACACAAAAGTAACATGTTTTTGGAGCACCGGAGGCACCTGCTCGTAATACACTACAAGTGCTTGTAAAAAGGTTTGCGTATTATGTACTGACCAGAGTGTGAACATAAGGGGGTTGCAAATTGTGGTGAAAAAACAAGCAAAAATATGGGTATCACACATTAAGGCCGATAAAGGGGGTAGGTGAATTATAGCAGGTGTAAAAATAGTGGATAGGTTATTAACATTGGTAGGCTACTATGGCCCAAACCACGACGATTGTGAACCACTCAAGAAATTGTTTGCAAGCTTGTTAGAATTCTCCGGTCCAGTAATTATGCCTGGAGATTTTAATATAGTAATGGATTTAAAGCTAGATAAATCTGATAAAACTAGAGCGGTACTAACGCCTAAATCCCGAGCCCTTTTAAAAGTCATGATGAGTCAGCATATGCTATACGATTTTTGGAGAGAGAGTTGGAAATTTGCAAGGATTTTCTTTTCACACAAGCAATATAGGAATAGGTCGAGAATAGATTATTTCTTAGTAGATTGAAGCCTTAGAGAGGATACTTCAGACATTCGGTATAAGACGGCCCATCTAGCAGACCACTCGGGGGTTATATTAACAAATTAAAAACAGCAGCAAGTAGATAGAAATTTAATTATGTTAAATTAATTATTAATTAGTAGGAATTATTAATTAATTAAATGAGAATTAATTTTTAATTAGTTTTAATTAATTGATTAATTGATAAATATGTTCTGTAGCGGGTTATGGGTTTATAGGGGAATAGGGTGGGAAGTAATTTAATAATAATTAATTAATTAATATATGTTTGTAAATAAGTTTAATTAATAATTAATTGGTAATTAATTAATATTAATTAGTTAATTAATTAATATAATTTTGTACATATTTTTAATTATTAATTAGTTGGTAATTAATTAATATTAATTAGTTAATTACATTAATTAGCGTAATTTTTTTATATATATAATTTTATGTTATTCTTAAATAATTAATTGGGAAAAAATAATATTAATTATTAAATTAAATTAATTACAGCTAATGTGCTAATATATTTACTTTATTGTTATTGTTAAATAATAATTAATTGGTAATTAAATAATATTAATTAATTTTGGTTAAAGGAGTATTTTTAGGGTTCAGGGTCAGTTTTAGGTTTTTGGGTAAAGGGGTATTTTTAGGGTTCAGGGTCAGTTTTGGGTTTTTGGGTAAAGGGGTATTTTTAGGGTTCAGGGTGAGTTTTCAGTTCTTGGGTAAAGGGGTATTTTTAGGGTTCAGGGTCAGTTTTCAGTTTTTGGGTAAAGGGGTATTTTTAGGGTTCAGGGTCAGTTTTCAGTTTTTGGGTAAAGGGGTATTTTTAGGGTTCAGGGTCAGTTTTGGGTTTTTGGGTAAAGGGGTATTTTTAGGGTTCAGGGTCAGTTTTGGGTTTTTGGGGTACAGGGATATTTTTAGGGTTCAGGGTCAGTTTTGGGTTTTTGGGGTACAGGCGTACAGGGTAAAAATAAAATAAATTTCAATTAAATCAATTAAATGAAATTTAAAAAAAATTACATTAAATTATTAAGTGTTTAATTTATTTTAAATGTATATGTATTAGTTTTAATTTTTTAATTATGTTTAAATATTTTTATTTAATATTTGTAAAATTATATGTATTTTAAAATTATTTTTACATTATTATTAATACATTTAAAAAAACGATATTTTTAATTTCGATATTTTTGTACTTACCTTTATGTAGATATGACTCCGATATTTTTGATTTCGATATTTTTGTGCCGATATTTTTGTATGTAGATATATTGTCTGTCGATATTATGTCAGACATTCTGTTAAAGTGGCTGAAACGTTAATCTGTTTAGGGGAAATATTTCTTTACTGTGTAATGGAGATATTTGTTGAGGTTGCCGTGGGGCTCCTTGTCGAGTAAACTGCACTGCCATCTCCTATCTGAATTCAAACCGTGAAGCGTTAAGTATCATCAACCCCTGAATCTGGTGCTGCACGTCTTGAAATAGTTTTTTGGATTTAAATGTATAATAGTCCTGTCAAAGGCAATTGGAAAAGAATTGTCAAGCAACAAAACACTTGTTAGTTATTGCTGTGCAAGAACCTCCACACCAAGAACTGCAAATTCTGATTAACGAGAAGCAATATATGTTAATTAATCAATTTTAACCGGTAATTACAGCATTAAGGGGATTGTGGAGTGCTTTAGGATTAGTGTGTTTTATATTGACATTTGTCTCCTTTGAGGAATTTTTTGTGGAATTTCCTCACCAAGAGCATCCTCCCACCATAATTATATCTTCTTAACTGATCATTTTGACCTGCAAGCAGATTGCACTACTTGACACGTGTAAAATGTGGGCCAGTGTGCACCATAATACCCAGCTACCGATCTAGGTTTATTGTCAGATAAAAACATAGCTGATCATATTCTGTACTAAGAGCCTGCCCCTGCATAACTACCCCTGCATAACTCTTTTGAGTTTGGCTGGTTCACACGTTTTCATTCTGCCTACAGTTTCCGCCCTACCATATATAAAATCCACCAACCGCCACTGCATGAGGATATATGAATTATAACTGTCCAAAGATTACACCGGTAAAAGCTCTCTGGTTTGCTGCAGGCCCCCCCTCCATTTTTGCTTTTAAGGCAGCTGCCGGTGTGAAGTTAACACTGTGAAAGAGAGTCAGCCGCAGAAGGGATCTTGTTCATTCTGTAATGTCCGTAAGTTGTTGGATTTCTCTCTCGAAACAAGGGCGGAAGGACTGGACATTGTTTCTGAGGTGAATGAGGACAAACAAAAAGAGTAACATGTTTTAAGGAAATAAATAAGGAGCAAGTGGTCCTATGCTTCTCTCGAATTCTCGATCAGGCCTGCACCGTATTTTTCTTATTCATCTTCATCTCTACTAGGGCACTTTAGTTCAGTGAGGGCCCCAGTAAATCATGGTTCAGGCTGGTCAAACATTCTGATCATCATGATGAAACAAGTGGAATGCCGCACAAACAACTGTAGCGGGGTTGTATGGCACTACTTTGCACAGGACTACATTGTATGTCATGACATCACATGTATTCCTTCATTGACCACTACTTCATATTTGTTATTATTGATGTGTTGTATACCATTTCTTAATGGGTCACAACTTCACCATTTTTTAAATCATATTTTGAAAATATTATTTTAAAGAAATATCTTGCATTTGGAAAGAAAATATGGCTCCCAAATCAACAATTATCTGTATAACAAAGTTTTTTTTCTGAGGTGTATTATGTCATCAAGTAGGTATGTGAGCTGACAGACAGCTCCCCTCACATCCTACATCAGGAGCGCGCTGGGGCTACGTACTTCGTTTTGAAATGTACTAAAGCTTAAAGTCAAGTATAAACATTTTAACAAGTCACTGAGAAAAGGTAACAGAATGTATTGATACATTTTTTAAAATATTTCTAATGCTGGTGGATTTGAGTGTTTAACACCTTTAAGGAATGTTTTTCGAAGCAACAGAAAAAATCCTCGACTAAATAGCACTCACTGTACTAATATGTACTGTGACTACCAGAACTTCTGCTGACCTAACCTGAACACCAATACAATACCAGGTAAAAATCAATAAAGAATTTCTTTAAATACAGCGTTAATAAGCAATGCACTAACGAGAATGTGTTGTATACATGTATTTCCTCAAGACAAGAATGGTATCTGACAACAATGACTATACCAATATTGAGTAAATAAAAGAAGGGAATTTCTAGCCACCACTAACTAGTACAACAAAATCAAACGCAAAGCAAGACCACAAATATGCAAGCAAAGTTTGCAAATAATCATTCTTAACTGTTACAATTCTTTTGTTTATTTTGTAACTATTTTATTCACAGAAAAGCACAACATGGAAAACAGTGAATCAGTAAATTATATGAAACATAGATGCAGAAATAGATTCTTCTCCTGTAAGTGATACATTTCTTGTCAAGAAAGAAATAGTGAACCGTAATCTAATTTGAAATGGGTTTGCTATTACACCAGAATAATGTTACTTTAGGAGGTTTTGTGAAAGTTATACAGAGGACAACCATGTAGCATTAGCTTCAGAAATGGAGAGGAAAAAATAGAAGCACTTAAAAGAAATAGCAAGCACATTCAGCGAGCCTTCGGGTTCATTTTTAAAAGAAGAAAACTGTATTATACTACAGCATGCAGCTGGAATCCAAAACGAACCATAAAGTGAAAATGCTAAATAGTTTGAGAGTACTCTAGCCAACCACTAGCTTACTTAGAAAGTAGTATTGACTCGTTGAAATTCAGCTTGCTTAATGCGTTTTCTCTAGACCATATAAATTAGGCTTTTTGGCTAGGCAAACTGGTAGGTTGCATGTGTTCAGATCTTTATTTCCGTTTTCTTCTGGAAGGCCTGCTACTCCATTCTGCATCCTAATTTTTTCCCAAACATCATTTCAGAATTCTATCTACGAACAGTACCAGTTATGGTGATTATTTGCCTGAACACTTCCACTTCCAGAAGAAGCTGGATTCTCTTTTTGTCTCATTTCACGCTCAAGGCAGACACTAAAAACTAGTGTGGAGTTGGAAAGGGGCCTCTATTAGCCACATATGGCACTGCACCCTTAATGGAATGATAAAGAGAATGATTGCTGCTGAGTAGACATTTTCATTTGTTTTTATTGAGCTCCACAGGGACACCTAGGAGCAGCCTGTGGTACTGCACCCTTTCCTTGAGACCTAATGATGAATGGTGTGTGGCCGTCATGTTTAAAGTGAATAGATTTAAGAAGAGCATTAGTGAATTGGGAGCATTTTTTGGTGTTTTATAGCATTTGCACTGTGATGCGCTTTAACTTTATATAATCAAAGCTATAGGTGCCATGCTCTCAATCCCTGAAAAGTAAATAAATAGCAAAAAAAGGCAGACGGCCGCCATGTTGAAAGGTAAAAGAAACAATAATGTAAAGACGGCAGCCTGTCTTTTTTGTATTTTTTTGTTTAATTAGCATTTGTGGCATGCCGCACTTTAGCTTTAGATGTTTAAAGCTAAAGCGCGATGTGCCAGGATTGCTACAAAAGCAAATAAATAGAAAAGAAATGCGGTGGCAGCCAGCCAATTTTTTCTATTTCGTAGCAATCGCTGTACGTCGCGCTTTAGCTTCAGATATTTAAAGCTAAAGTGTGGCATGCTGAGATTGCTACAAACGTACAGAAATGGAAATGAAATGTGGCGGCCGCCTCCTTTTTTTCTATTTATTTACTTTTGTAGCAGCGTTGCATGCTGCGCTTAGCTAAAGCACAACATGCTGAAAATGCCAATAAAGTAAATAAATAATTAGTAAAAAAAAGGTTTACTTTGCAAATTTTACAGTAAAACACTTTTAAAAATTACCTTCTCTGCAGCATCACAAGTTGCAGAGTCGGGATAACATGCCGTGCCTAGTACAACAACTACAAACCAGGACGGGTCGCAAAAGCAGGACAGCATGTCGTGCCTGCTTCAGCATGATATTAATTAACTAAATAGTGTTCACTAACTCTTAATGAAACCTAGAGAGTAAGGACACATGTAAGAGGGGCTGTCCTCATGGGAGGTAACAATAGAAGAGAGGACTACTAAGCCTATTCACGAATCAAAAGCCACCATTTACAAAGGACAGTAAGAGGAGCTAATTGCAAAAATGTCAGAAAATGGGCTGAGCTTAAAGTTCATACCTGAATACAGCATGTCTTGAAGAAACAGCAAAGGCGCTGCATTGACAGGACCTAAAAATGGACCATGGCTACTTTGCGTAGTTCTTTTTTTTTTTAGGTCGAGCATACTGGGCAGCAAATCTGGTTGCAAAAGAATGATTGTGGACTAAACAAGAAATTAGAGGGGCTTACAGCCTGCTCATTGCTTCCCATTGGTTGGCTTGATTGTCACTCTTTGCTTGCTTTTTATTCAATGTCTTTCCTTGTACCAGCGTTTCCATCTATTATTTGTCCCTTCACTGGAGCATAATCTCTGTGCTGGATTCTACACTTCCACTGCTCACTTTTAGGGAAACTTTATTTTCATGTTGATCAAGCACTACATGAGAGTGCATGTGTTTTCCAGCTCTCTTTTCAACTCCCAATATGCCCTGCCAGATGTCCACCCCACCCATGTGGCATGTTTCTCCCTCGAGTACTTTTTACCATGCCCTCCTTGAACTCCATGTTGTTCTCTACCTCATGTGCTTCTCCCTCGCTCCCTGTGTTGTCACTTCTATAAGCTTCTCTCTCTCTTGTATTCTTCCCCCATGTGCACCGTGTTCTTCTCTCCCCACCCTTTGTTTTTTTGTCAACATGTGTTTCCCTAACACCCTGTGGAAGTCAATAATTAGTATTGAGAATTCAGGTTTTAAGAGCCCTATCGAAGGTTTCATCATTGAAGAAAAATGACAAATCTCAAGCTTGTTGCTGAAACACTTTTTAATGCACTATTACTGTCAAATGCCTTGTATACATGTTCTGGTTATCCTTCAAATCAAACTAATTTCATTAAGTAAATAAATATTTACTTGCCTTCTTTAGAGTGATTTTTGCCTATTTTTAAGGGTGATAATTATTAGACTCGTCATCCTTTGGGTGATCATCTGCTCAACTTGTTGCCTTCCGCCTCCATTTTTCTGACCACATTTTTGCTGGCCTCAGGACTCTGGACACTTTACTACTGCTAACCAGTGCTAAAGTGTATATACTCTCTCCTCTAAATATGGTAATAGTATCTCATTCCCGTTTGGCACATTTAATTTATTTGTACGTCCCTAGTATAGTGCACTACATGTTCCCAGGGCCTGTAAATAAAATGTTAATAGTGTGCCTGCAGCACTGATTGTGTCGCTCACCTATGTAGCCCTCTAAACATATCTCAGGCCTCCAGTTGCAGAGTATGTGTGTGCAGTTTTAAACTGCCATTTAGACCTGGCTAAATTAACCTTTTGCTAGGCCCAAACCTTCCATTTTAATTCATTTAAGTCACTCCTAGGTTAGGCCCTGGACAGCCCAGAGGGCAGAATGCAATGTATTTAAAAAGCAGGACAGGAACTTTGCAGTTTTACATGTCCTGGCAATAAAAAACTCTTAAAGATGTTTTCCACTACTGCAAGGTCTATATCCCCCATAGGATAACATTAGAATTAACATTATATTTTATAAGTGTCATTTCCATATGGCAAGATACAGCTGACTCAAGTTTGGTATCTCTGGAAGCCTAATTTAACATTCTAACTTAGGGTGCAGTTGGATTTTAAATTACAGTTCTGCAAATGCCACTTTTAAAAAGTTTACATTTTCATGCCTTAGCCATGTGGTGCATGCAGCCTGTCACTGGGTGTAATTGGCAGTTGGGATTTTTATATTCCTCCCAGGCAGCCACACATTGGAAGCTTAGGTTTGCCAAAGTGGGACATCACTGACAGGATAGCAGGGAGAATGGTACAGCCTCACTTACACCTGAATAGGCTGTATACTGTCCTCACACAAAGGGCTGTATGCCCCGAGTAGTTAGTCTGGAGCCAGGGCAGGGAAGGTGGGGCATCTGTGCACTTCAAAGTTATGCCTCTAGAAGCACCCCCCCCCATCAAAGGCAGAACTGTGTATAAAAGAAAGGACCCCAGACACCACCACTTCAGTACACATCTGGACCAGTGGCTACTGTGCTAGGATCAAGGACTGCTGTTGAAGGAATGCCACTCTGCTGGACTCTTGCTTTGCTGTGCTGATCTGCTGCCTGCTGCCCTTTTGCCTGGATGAGAAGGACTGCGCCTGCAGGGACTCCAAGGTCTGGCCTCCTGATCTGAAGCCTAAGCGGTGTATTCCTGAGCAGAATTGACGCATCACCCTTGCTGCATGGATTGGACCCGTTGCATCACCCACCACTGTCCTTGGAACTGATGCATTGCTGATGGCTTGGTGCATCATAAGCACAGGCCCCCGCATCACTTGTCGATGGCAGCGTCAACCTCAGACTCCGCATCGCAGCCTCACAGCTCCTCAGAACCAATGTATAGCCAGTTGCTTCCCACACCTCCAACAGACGACTTCGCATCGCAAGCCCCCTTGATGAGTTCCTCGACGACGACACAACTGGACCTTGCACTGCAGCCTCGTTGCATCTTGGGACCGATGCATCACTTTGGCTGTGCAATGCAACTTCGACACAGATCCACACAATGCTACGAAGCCAGGATTTAAAGTCCTCTGTTCAGTGAACCTAACTGGGTCCCTGTAACTGCCCCACTCTCCATCATGGTCGGCTTGAACTTGTGACTTTGTCCCCGTCCGGCACAACCAGATGTCCCTAGATGCACTTTGTGCTTTTGGGAGATATTTTCACTATAAAAGTCAATGTCTCCAGTTCTACCTACTGGATTTTTGTCTTTTTGGTCTTCCTTTAGGTATTAAAACTTACTCTATTTTTCTAACTCTGTTGTGGGCTTCTTTTGTGGTGTGTTTTCAATGTTTTACTGTTTGAAGTGTTGCACAAATACGTTACACACAGTGCCTCCAATTTAAGCCTAACTGCTATGTGCCAAACTACCAGAGGGATGAGCACAGGTTAATTTGGGGTTTGTTTGTGCCTTAACCTGACAAGGACTGTGGTTGCTGCTTGACCAGGGCTTACACCCCAGTCAACCTGCAAACCGATTTCTTACAACAATACTCCTAGCAAAAATAAATTACAAAAACAAAAACAGGTGTCCAAATCTTTTTTGCAGTCACATACAATCCAATTCAAAGTTTACGCAAAAAGGTTTTTGTCCATGTACCAACTGCATTTTAGGGGTCGGTAAAGTTTCACCAGCTCCAAAATTGAGTCTGCGACTGGATCGCGAATTTCAATTGTGAAGGAGTGTGTTGTAGGCATCCCTTCCAAATTGCTATGCACAATGTATCAATGCTTTGCTATTGAAAGTCCGGTCGCAAACCATAGAAAAGTTAGACTCCCAAGTTGAAGTGGTAACTTATATGTACGAAAAATGAAAACAAAATCTGCCTCATTTCTTTCAAGAAAAGCAGGCAACTTAAAAAAAAATTGTGGTGGTCTGCTGATCCTTGCAGGCACAATTTCTGTGATTGCAGCCAATTCGACTTCTTTGCAATTTGCGACCAACCTAATTTGTTTGCAAACTGACCTACTAGTACATAGGTTGGTTTGCAAAATAAGTTTCTAGTCATACCAGGGCTAGTTGCAAATTGTGACACCCAGAACAATAGTACATCTGGCCTCATGTGACTTCAACTGCATGAATTTTGAAGTACCTAGAAGAAACATATGGAAGATGGACGATTGTCTGAAGCAGACCAGTTCAAGGGCGGGGGTGCTCACAGTGCTAATGTTCTTTGATCAGTGGATTATTCCTTTCTCTCGAACTGTCACGTCAAGCCATTCACACATTTCTACCTGACATCCAAGTGTCAGGTACGATGCTTACAAACACTGCTGACAAGCCGGAGTCCTTGAGAGCTCACTATCATTGTCAGAATGCGTTTTTTGACATTACAAAAGAATCCTGACAAACTGATCTAATTACCATTGTGAGAAGAGGCATGTTAGCTTTTTTATCGTTATTCAATTGCAAAAGGCATTTCAGAGGAAGGACAGCATTAAAAGCGGCTGTCAGTTTTCATCCTTAATGGGTACATAGATTTAATGTCAGATTGATGTCTGTGCAAGACCTTGATTAAATTTGCAAACAGTCCATTCCACCGAAATTAGAACTTCCACATAAAAAGAAAGACGAGCCGATATCTAAGACCCAGGAGTTTCGTTGCAGATGAAAAAAAAAACTGTAAAATTTCACTTCCAAAGTCACGGCGTCCTCGGGATGTAAAGCTTTCAGAGGCCCACCACAGACATCTCGTTTCAACTTTGGGGAAAACTGTGCCGTAGATACTACACTGAAAATAAAAGCTGAATACAAATTAACACAATAAGGGAAAAGATCCCATAAAATAGATGTTCAAATGGCTATGAACTCATTATGAATACGAATCTTTGCAGACACTCCTTGAGGCTGCAGCAGCTCAACGTCCCTTTTCGCATTGGTTCAGAAGAGAGAAGGGTGAGGGGGTGGAGGAAACTCCTGTTCTATAGACCTGATTTTAGGGTGGCATAAAAATGACCCTCGAAGTAGTTCCTTAGTAAATTTGTTTTTAGTAAACTGAATTATCAATTGAATCCAGTATATTTTGACTTCTGCTGCTGCTGCTGTTTGTCATTTTGAGCTGATGTTGAAAAATATCATCAGTCCCTGCGATCTGCAGATTGTCTTGAGTGTGAAGAACAGCGCATGCGGAAAACCGGGTGAAGGGGAAATTAAGACGGGGTTTAGGGAAACGCATGCAAATACTAAAATTGCCAGAAAACCTACTTCAATAGTACTACTGAAACAAGCAGGCTAAAATCAACTTCAGCCCAAACCTTGGAGCAATTCAACATAACCAATCATTGATATTATAATGGCCATACATGGGAATCAGTAGAGACAAATAATAAAACTAACAGCATGCAGGGAAAAAGAGGAATGGGGAGGGAGTGTAGGATTGAACAGTCAAGACTCCACCACATCTGTCAACATGTGAAACACACTACAACCGTTCACACACATGGTGCCCACATAAGAAAGTAAACAACAGACGATTGGGGAATATCTTTTTGCCTTGCCTCACAATCAAAGGAACAATTATTTGAGGAGTAGGGAGGGTTTACAGGCAGGGGATCCACATATTTGGCATGTAAAAGCAGCAGTCATTGCTAGATATGATATTTCACCTGACACGACCCAGAATCAGAACGCGTCTTTAATTTACCTACCGCCTGCTTCCACGTCATCCTTGTGCAAGTCAAAATACTGTCTATGCTTAATTTCTTGGCCACTGAATCTTTCCAGATCATCACTTGGAACACCATGGGTATCCTGCAGACAAGCCAATCACACTGCTTGTGACATATACTCAAATGCATCACCAGCTGAATCCCCTGTTTATCACCATCCAACAGTCACCAGCAGAAATGGAACAAGTAGCATGGGAAATTGCCCACTTTACGCGGCCATCACTTGACCCCACATGGCACTTCAACCACCTTGATACGAGGACACTGTTTCTGCAACTTTAGACACCGCTGGCACTATATCAAAATGGAAGCTGTCTGCAACGACAAAAGCTGCATTATGGTTGTCCACGCTGCTTTTCCCCTGGAACTCACACAACAGCAAAATCTTCCGATAGTGACCTCTTGCATATCAGTTGGGTGATAGGTATTTCACTGACATTTGGCTATGGGATTAGTTTAAACTTATCACACTGGGATTGCAGGTATTCCAAAGACGTGGCATCACAAATGTATTCACTCACAACTTTACCCATTACAAAACGCATCCCTGGGATTGAGATTAACATTGAATGCAAGCATATATAGATGATGTAGTATATTTTGCCTAGAACCACATTTTAAGAATAATCATATCTGTATTGCAGGTGATATTGGGTATGCCCGCTCTCTTCATCTCTGCACATTCTTTCCAAGTCCAACAATGCAGCCTCGTCAGAGGTACAACTGAGCACACAGGGCTAGTGATCTAGTATTCCAAAGACATCATGTGAAAGATTATTGTGGCCTGTTGGGCGATGCTCCACATCACCATGTGTAATAAACAATACCAAGGCAACCCACAGGTGACTGGCTGAAATACTGCAGTAACAAACAGATGCTCCCACAAGAACTATTTCAGAAACCACTATTCTATAATGATTTGGGCAAATGATAAGTGACTCTACATCATATCTCAAGTACCTATATATTGACTGGTCAGAAGAACTATACTTGAATTTAATTAAAATACTGTCTACACTGAAAAAATAGCACACATTTATTAGGTCTTTACAAAAAAGTAAATATTGAGGGATTCGTCAGAAAGCACACACATATATATTTCATCTCAGAACCCAGAAGTTATATACAAATGTTTGTAACATATATATGTGAAAACATTTAAAAAGGTTCAAGCATCCATACTGCCCAAATGTCCTTATTTTGCACTCTAAGTTAATGCAATAGGATGCTTGAAAACACATCAAAGTTTTTGTCTTGTATTGTCTTGCATATGTAAGACCATTTCAGGACAATTTTTGTTTGTTTGTGCAAAAGTGGTTGACCGCAGTAAAAGAGTTCTACTGACACTGACCACAGAGTAAAAAGAAGAATCAAAAAGATAAAGAATGCACCAGAAATTCAGGCCCACACTTTAAGAACTCTCAACCAGGATATATGAAGTGGCGTCGAAGGTAAACATAACCAGCCAAACACAGGTCAGGGAAAACCAACCCGTAGCCACACCTAGCTGTGTAAGTACACAAGTAAAACAAGTTACAGAATGAATCAACACCAGGATGCTAAGCGTACTAGTACTGCGAAGGACATCATCAAGCATGAGGCTTTCATGTATGGCAGACCATACCTCTTACAGCCTTACTGAGGTTCCTGGGGTGAGTCATGAATGGGGATCAGGGTCTGCAAGTGCATGACCAACTCATGAGCTAGGGGTCATCCCAGAGGTGCAGGAGTCTGATTTCTAACTCCCTGGTGCAAGGAATTAGAACAATGCACCAACACAAATGATGAATCCAGCTGAACTGCAGCTCATACTCACCCCACTAGGTAATACTGTGGGGTGGGTTAATGAATGAATGAATTCTTTATTGCTTGATTAACAAAAATCATTGCAATTAAAACGTCTTAGAAGCAAAACAGTATATAAAAACATTATCACATTACCGTAAATAGTAGGCCCCTGTATGAAAAGACAAATCTGTAGTTACAAGCCATTCCATAACTATAAAACCATGTGTGAGCTTCTATTTAAAACAGCTACACAAGTATCCTCAACAATTTGTAGTTAAATTCATAGTTATACATTAAAATCCAATTAACCTTATAAATGATTGTACAAATCAACTATAAAATCCATTACGACATAGACTGGATCATTGCATATTAAAGTGCAAACGTGCGGTAAGCAATAATTCCATTGCGCAAACAAGCTATAAAGGTGCATTAGTATCTTCCATTGTGCAAACAAGCTGTAAAGGAGCATCACAACCTTCGTTGTTTAAATTTCTAATAAATTACCATAGCAGCATAGACACAAAATCTTTTAGGAGGCTGTATTGTGCAAATAAGCAGTTAAAATGCAACCATGTATTCAAAGCTTCTCTTAGAACCATTTTATTTAATTATAGTATACCTTTGACAATCCATACCAAACATTTTTCAACAGCAGCTAGAACCGTTATCAATCGACACAGCAGCGGAATCAACTCACCAGATAGACATAAGCTAAGAGCCTGATGAGTCAATCTTACCCCAGGCATCAGAAATAAGGGTTTAAAAAATATGCGACATAATTTAAGCAAATTAGGGGGGGGAACATCCTTTACAACGAAACTCTAACAACGCGGTACCATTACAGTGCAGGTTTTTACAACGAAAGTCGTTACAACGACTTCCGCTGGAGGGCGCTCTAGGATAGAGAATAGTTTCATTTACTATCCAACACCTTCCCTACTATCCACGGGGACTGGAGTTGGAATAGTAAATTAAACTATTCACTATCCAGCGCCCCCCAACGCAAGTCGTTATAACCACTTGCGTTGTAAAACCTGCGTTGTAACGGTACGCGTAGTAATACCACGCATTGTACCGTCATACATCCCAAATTGGGGCACCCACATACTATATTCAGTAGAGATTCATGTGGCTACCCACAGGGTCTACAATTTGTTACTCAGCCACTGCTGAATATAAATCAGTTCTTTAGTTGGGTTTATTCCCAATCTAATTCTTAAAAAGTTTTTTTTTATTGAAGCCAAAAAGTGGGCTTGAGGTATGGCTGGATACGCAAAGACTGAGGAGAATTAATCCCATGCCATGCATGAGATTTTACTGCTAAAGCAGTTTTATCCGCATTGAAGAAGTTAACTTTGGACAAAAACGGTCTCATGGGGCGATAGAAGATTCCTGGTTTCAGCCCCCAAGCTGTGGAACACTCTGCCACCAACGATTAAAGCCAGTCCATCTTTATGGTCCTTTCGGAAACAACTTAAGACCTGGCTCTTTAATCAATAAATCTTCCATCATTTTCTAGGGTAAACACTCAGACACTTAGCGCCGAGACGCCCTTGGGCCATTGCATGCGCTCTACAAATATCACAAATAAATAAATAAATAAATACATTTGTTTTTTTAGGATTAATTTATAATTGGGCATTATCAGTTTGTTAATCCCAATCTGCAAGCCAATTTCATGCAAACAAGTTAAAATATAGGATTTCCATGTAGCAGTATAAACAGATTTAATTATTTCAAGGCAGCAATTGTTGTCTAGGGAGGTAGGATCGGCTGAAAACAGAGTACATGCATTTCGCAAATGCTCCATTATTTCAGCTTAACACACTGACTTGGAGATCCCAAAAGTTGCTTTATAAGCCTTGATTACTAATAGATCCAATAACTTTGCATGTTTCCCCCTGGTAATAGGTGAGCCATATGTACTAGTTGGCTGGAGCATTGCTCTCATGACTTTGAGGAGCTGATCATATGATTGGCAATTCCGTGATTTATGCAGTTAAAAGCATGAATTAAGTTTACAGTTTTTGCCCTCAGATCTTTAAAATAATTCTTAAACAAAACGTTATTATCAAATAAAATCCCTAAGTATCCATGAATTAGTCTTTAGTTTTACTGGACCACTATTCATGATTTTAGGTTTTATAACATTTAGTTCCAGGTCATTAATTAGTATATAAACATCAAAAGCATTTATCAATCTTTGTAGACATATAAGGGTTTGACTCAACAGAATAGGATCATCTGCATATTGAAGATAGTTAATTTGCACCTCACCTAATCTTGGAGAATGGGCGTTAACAGAATTCAAATGCTGCAGGAGATCTGATAAAAAATACATTAGAAAGGCAAGGAGCAGGGACGCAACCTTGCTTTAAGCCATTATGGTTTTAAAATGTTGTGATAAGGTACCACCTCGCCTGGCCTGACCTGAACCCAAGTATTGGTATGCAGAAGAATTATGGCCTCTATCAAGTTACGCGGAATGTCCCAGCCAACCAGTTTTTTCCATAATAAATCTTATGGAACTGAATCAAAGCCTGCCTTTAAATCTATAAAGGCGATTGTAGATTTCCTTTTTTTAAAACTGTTCGCTCTACTAATAGAGTAATGGCGGTTGGTAATGGTAGATTGTCCCTTACGAAAACCTGTTTGATTGAGTGGCATTATACCTAGCTGTGGTGCCCATTTTTCTAGGTCTATCAATAGACATGAGGCAAAAACCTTAGCGTCAACATCAGTTAAAGAAATTAACCTGTAATTAGCAGGGTTGTCAACCGGGCTGCTTTTATAGATAGAGTGCAAGATAATAACTTGTCATGATACAGGCACAATTTCCGATACCATTACCTTGTGGATCAATGGGGTTAATATTTCGGCCCACATATCAATGTTGGCACGGAACAAGGCATTGGGAAGCCAGGACCGGGAACACAATTTGAATGAAGGCCACGTAGTAGAATGGCTATTTCATTACAACTTACACAATACAGGTCGTTCTTCAAGTCAGGGCTACTGTCACTAAATTTCTCACAGTATTGTTCTCACCCAGGCTCATACCACTCTCTATCTCAGTATTTGGTTTACTAATTTTTTTCATAGTTAAAAAACGTCTTGCTCTTTCACAACAGGGTTGACAATTCCACACAGATTGGTGATGAAGTTTACCCTTTCAGTTTCCGTAATGTTAATACAATAGGCCCTACTGCCTCCCCTTTTAAGTTTGTTGATTATTTCCCAAATCTGGAATGGACCGTATTGGGAAGCTCTTTAAATCTAGGGCTATAGTTTAATGACAATTGTAGTATAACTATCTGAGGGTTGTGATCACTTACTTTTTCCACATTTGGGGCTAACAGCTCTAAAATCGAGGGGTATTTTAAAGGAATGCAATTCTCGACCTTAATGCCACATTCCATAAATTACGCACTTAAATCTACTATTTTGTTCACTATTTCATTAGTATTCCAAGTTGTTATAGTTAACTCATGGGATAGGTTAGGCTTTATTTGTTTGAACTGCACAGACAGAAGATCAGTGTTTTTGATAAATGATAAATCAGGAATGGTAGAAATAATTTATTTTCAGGATTAGACTCTGATTTAGACTGTCGTGAATGCCCCTGTATTCATATACAGGATGAAAACGAATTTCACTCGGTTACAGGTATTATTTCTGGTATAACACTTGGAGATCTTATTGAGCCTGGTTTGCTATCATTAGCTAAGTAGTTAATGTTATGTTCTTTAAGAAGCGTTAGACTCTGAGTGGAATAGGGATTTAAAATATCGGCTTGGCTGGTTCCATGCACGGTGTTAGTTACATGGCCTTAGGGCAGGAGTGTAATCTCATTGTGTACCAATAATTTTGTCTTGAATTGCAGATGACAGACTGTTTATCTACCTGTGTTTCCCGACATCTGCTTACTCTCACTCCAGACCTTAGACTATCTGTCATACTTAGGCACAGCTCCACTTTTAAGGCGGACTATATCAGAGGTAGCCGTATCGGCAGCAGGCGGAAACTCTTTTTTTTACTACCCTTTATAGAGAGCTGAACCTTACTCCTCAATTCGGGGTTCTTATATTTTGGACTCATTAAGTCAGAGGGGGATTCTGCACTCTTTTGGGGGCAGTCCTGACATTGAGAATTCTGATAAGCTGATTTAAAAATAGGGTAACAAGTCCCTTGGTTTGGCCACTGAAACAATGGACTTCTTGGTTTTATTCTGAGCCTTACGCAACCTTTTCCTGGCCCTTTTTGATAATAGGGGAACACCACTAAAACTATCACATGAACATGAACCTTTGGAGTTAGCAAAATGGTTTATCTCAGCTTTAACTCTTCCCTGCAAACTGTGACATTCATCTATTGGAGTGGCTGTACCCAAAATACTTCTGACTTCCCAACAACCCCGCAGATGCCCTAGTTTTATAAGGGGCACATCTTGCTGAGTCTGTTGCAGCTTGTGCCCACACTTGTTACACCTAAACCCAGTTCATTACAGTGAACTGGGGTACATTCTGGGTATGATCGTACCGCTATTCTTTTGACTTCTTCAATGAGAGACCCCATTATAGTCGGGAGGTCAGATACTTTATCTAGGATATGTGAATGTTTGCATTTGATTAATTGGTTGTTTACAATCGGTCTGAGATTTTACCACCAGGTTGGACTTTGGGCTTTAGCTACCACTACAAGAGGATGCCCCTTTCATATGGGATATTTTTTTTACAGCAGATGCATTTAAACTTAAAGAAGTAGGAGCAACAGACTGTTTCAAGCATTCTCTCATTTTTTCACCATGGGATAAAACACCATCACAGACATTTTGGACTATCGGTAATCACATGTTTGTAAATGCTGGTGTGGGTGAAAATACCTCAGCCTCACATTGGGCTTCGTCTGACTGTTTAAAATACTCCATAATACCGGGCTGAGAAAAGTGAATCCCATAGATGGAAATTGGATTGTGTATTTGATTCAAAGCAGTTAATGAGCACTCCGGCTTTGATAATGACCTATTGTTGCCTAGCAATTCTTCAAGGTCCATATCATTACCATGTAATATATCACTTTGAGAAAGGGTATGTATTTTCTTTGAAACCTTTTGCCTTTTTTGTGATTGAGTTTGTGATGAAAGTTGTGTTGATCCCCTCTTGCGACCTGATCTCATGGTGCAAGGCTTGTTACTTTGAGAAGACAGCAGGGAAACAAACCTCACCATGACTGTACTCCTATTATGGACCGATAGGTTCTTCACAGTCCAAAGGCTATAAAAAATGCAATACGTTGGCCCAAATTGGAGCGATGCAAAAATAAAAATGGCTACCCAATGCCAAGGCTCCACAATGCATGTTATAGTAGCTCCATAGTACCAAGAAGAAAAGAATAGCCTTAGAACACTCCTCAGATGTATCTATAAAACAGGAGTGTTAAGATGGTAAAGGGACAGTCAAGGTGTGGCAGACAGAGTTTGATATAAGTAATGATATGATATGGAAGCAACAGAGTTCGAGACGCAGATTAGCTCAGAACCTACATAAATTCTGCAGGTCCACAGAGACACGGATTACAGACCTCCTCCTCTCACTTTTTCCCACAGTGCCCCACCTGGCACAATGTCGTATACCAGGAAGAAAAAAGAAAAAGAAAATAAATAATATAAATATAGATATAAAATACTGTTGCCTGGCCACCGCTGGCGGGATTTGCAACAGCGTGTTTATCCAATCAAGTGAGTAGAACTTGAAGGGTTACAGTTAGGCGGGGTACCAATTGGAACCGAGGTCAGAGGAGAGGGCAACAGCAGAACCAAGGATGGGATGGCAACAGAGGCAAATCACCCAAACAGGTGACATTCCGTGTGGAGCCACATGGCGAAATCTCGACTCGGAGGAATACCTACCGGTGGTGATGGGCACAGCCAGTAACGTACCCGTGGTACCATCTAATAATGCGGTTAAGGACAATCCAGTGATTAACATCTCGTCCAACTTAAAGATGAAGAAATCAAGGTACTAAGTAAAGGCCTTTCTTACGTGCCCACGGCTGCGGCTAACAAATTCCAATTGAAAACTGAACTTTACAGATTCTTCAGAAAGATTCGATTAAGGTATTTCTTTCGGAATCAAACAACCAGACAACAAGGATCCATTACTGGCTTAAGGGAACCCTCTACTTTCTTTCCACCAACCTACGCAATGAGCCCTAGAATCCTGGCGTTTGAGGATATAGTCACGAAAGCAGCTGAGCAAACATTAAGCACCAAAAAGTTTGTTAGATTCAACCTCAGCAAAAAAGAAAAACAAGCACTTACGGATCTGTCTACCAACAAACAAGTTGTCATCAAACCCGCCGACAAAGGCAGGGCAATCGTTGTCCAGGACTTGTCCAAGTACAAAGAAGAAATCCATAGACAATTGTACGATGGAGTCAGTTATCAAGAAATACCCAGTGATCCAACCAGAGACCTAGCCCTTATGATTCTATCCGTTACACAAAAGGGTTTGGAAGCGGGCTTCTTGAGCGAACAAGAGTTTAAATTCCTGAACCAGAAATCTCCGAGGTTGGCAACTATCTACACTTTGCCAAAGGTTCATAAAAATCTTGACAGCCCTCCAGGGCGCCCCATAGTGTCCGGCTGTGGCTCTATATTAAAGCCGTTATGTAAATACATAGACTTTTTTCTGAAGCCAATTGCCCTGAACACAAGAGCCTACCTACGTGATACCACCCAAGTTATCCAAATGATTGATGAAAGACCATTCGACCCCAATACTACACTTTTGGTGACTTGTGATATTATATCACTCTATACTAGCATCCCCCAACAGGAGGCTCTAGACGTCATGGAGATGGCATTGAATCAAAGACCTGCACCGTCCCAAGTCCCAACGGAGTTCATAATTGATCTACTGAACATTGCTATGAAGAAAAATGTCTTCATTTTTCAAGAAAAGTTCTATGTACAGTCCAAGGGCGTGGCCATGGGCGCAACATTTGCCCCCAATCTGGCCATTATCTATATGGACCACTTTGAACAGGAACATGTTTTTTCACCAAACAATCCTTTTTCATCCATGCTGAGCCTCTGGGTCAGATACATCGATGATGTCCTGTGTATTTGGCAAGGCAACAGTGACCAACTAAATGACTACCACGTTTGGCTGCATCAACGGAACACTAACATCCAATTTACGTTGGAATCAAGCAATAAATCCATACCCTTCCTTGACATCTCCATTTATGTGGAAAATGGTTATCTTTTAACTACACTCTACAGAAAGCCGACAGAGAGGAACTCTCTGCTAGAATATGGCAGCCACCATCCGAGAGGCCTCAGAGACAACCTTCCTGTAGGACAGTTTCTGAGAATTAGACGAAACTGCTCTACCCGGACTAACTATATCAAGGAATCAGAGATCCTTAAAGAGCGCCTCGTCTCACGGGGTTACCCAGCTCGCATGGTGAGACGTGCCAGAAAGCGAGCTTGGTATAACCCGAGAGTGAATTTGCTGAATCCTGAAGCTCGTATAGACCCTGAGATGAACCGGATGATTTGTGTTACCGCCTTCACTACAAGGAGTAACGAGGTCAAACAAGTGATCAACAAGAACTGGCCTTTAATAGCTGATGAGATTGATCAACCACAGCTTCCTCTGCATTCTTTCAAAACATCTAAAAACATTCGAGATATGGTGGTCCACTCATACTTGGAACCCGAGAGCCCTCCAACACTCACAAGTCTATGGCACTTACCGCCTGTGATAGGTCACTTTAGATGTGGGACCTGTACAGCTTGCGAGACTACCATCCAGACAAAAACCTTCACCCATGGTGAGCAGGCTTTCACACTAAAACACCATACCAACTGTAACACTAACAGTGTGATTTACATAATTACATGCCCGTGTAATAAAGTATATGTTGGGCAAACCCAGCAAAAAATAAAATCCCGTATTTCTGCACACAGCAGCAGACTACGTTGCAAGGTCCTAGGTGCCCCCCTGGTGGACCACTGGCAGACCGATGGACACACACTGGCAGACCTAAAGTGGCTGGTAATTGAGAAAGTCTCCCTAGGTAGGAGAGGTGGAAATTTAGCAGCTGTGCTTAACTTACGAGAGTGTAAATGGATGTCTCTCCTAGACTCCATCAAAAATGGCTTGAACGAACAGGATGGCAGTTTTGCCCAATTGGCTGCAATAAGATGATAGAATCCTTTAAACTGTAATCTAGCCATACTGACATTTGAGAGGTACAATACACCCTCTCGATAATCCGTTCACTCACCCACACTAACTTGTCTTTGGAACATCCCTGGGTTACTCGTCTACACCACCATGCGTGACAGGTGCACGAGCATTTCCATTCCCGTGTTTGGTTATAACTTGAGTGTAATTCATTTTTGATTTCTCAACCCTTTCCCCAGCTCTACATACATGTCTAATCGTGTGATAGTTGCGAAATTTCAATAGCAAATAATCACATGCTAGCTCGCCTTCACTCCCTTGCACGGGTAGTGCGCGAGTATTATATTTTAAGTGTAACTTTGGACTAAATGATTTTGAATACCTTTGAGGAGCTATGGTTAGCATATTGTTAGCTTTATCTGTAAACCCACTTGCGAGACGATAGAACTTACTCATTCTATTAGCCATGCAATGACATAGGCTCCGCCCCCTAACTCCGCGTTACATGGGTAGTGCGCGAGCAGATTGTTTTAAGCGTATTTTTGGATATAGTAATTTGAGCTGTTGTTAGCTCATTGTTACCCGTAATTGTGGAGTACTGGCGAGACGATGCGTTGCAACTATCGAATTCCGCTCCCAACCGTTATTCAAACCAGACAGCATTTCCTTTATTTCTATCAGCCATGCTATGTCATAGGCTCCGCCCCCAAACTCCGCGTAGCAACTGACGGAGTTCAGAGGATCGCTAGCGGAAAGAAGGCTTGTGCCTCGCGACCTGTGCACCCAGTAAGTGTTGCTATCCTTTGCTCTGGCTTGATATTGATCAGAAACGATAACAAGCGCCTATATTTCACTTCTCTAGGAAGTAATTGTGAAGGCACCCAGTCGACCGATTTTCCATGGCGACCGCCGCGTGCACCCAGGTTTTCCGGTTCACATAGACCCTGCGTGGACCCTAACAAGGAATTATCGGACTGGGACTTACACATACTTGGTCCCTGTTTGCTACACCACTATGTTGTGTACTACAAAGACGTCTATTGTTTTCTTAAATTAATTCCCGAAATATTTGGTTTGATTTAGATTTAACAGTCATTTCGCCAGAAAACTAGCACGGCGCCCACCAGTTTTGGCAGCAACTACTTTCGCTGGTTTTCATCCTAATGGAAGGTGTTTAATTTAAATTTAGGTAACTTCATACCTGTCCACATTCTGTCTGTGTAACAGTACTGCACCAGGACTCCCTGAGACTTGGATCGTTTTACACCAGTGTCCTAACAATTTAATAACCTTAAGTATCTGGTTTTACCTAGAATTGTCCAGCTGTTTTTACCATATACCAACACGCTGTCATCTGGTCCTGCTGATGTTTATCGTGATGGAGTATGTTTAACTCGACCTAAGGTAATTACATATTTACCGCAACTGTTCATCTCGAACTTGGATACATATAACCATGTTCGTGCACGGGTGACTCACCATGACACCGTGACACAGTGCTATTTGAACTTAAGTTGACCAGTGGTCCTATTGACAATTGACAGCCCTGTAGGAGCAAGTTTTTTCCCCTTATATAGTAGTACACCATTAGAATGGGCAACTGTACCTTTCTCCTCCACTCCTAGTGAGTCCCCTGGAGATATTTCTCTTAAATACTTTTGTTGGCTAATGTTTCCCTCGATAATTAAGTAGTGCGTTTGACAATTAAGATGTATACTATTGAGCGTGAGCATGACTTATTGCCTACTCAGCTCCTCGTTCCCCCTATCCAGAGGTCCTTACGACCCGGACTCCATGGTATTAGTTCTTTCTCAATTAACCACCTTTATGGTGTACAGGACAGTGACTGTGATGTTTAGCCTTAATACCCCAGTTTTCTGATATTGGTTTTTAATTTTTCAGACAGGACGGCCCCCTTCCGTCCCTTCCCCCACTGTAACGGTCCTGATGAAGACCCCGGCAAAGGACTTAATTTAGCCTACAAACAGGGGTCGAAACGTCGACGCCTCTTCGCTTTGGGACGTCCGGCACATTCCCTGTATTATACTTAATTGCACATGTGACCGCAGAATGTCCATATTTGAAGTGTATTTTCAATACTTGCCTTAATTGATACAGGCTGTTTTGGTTTTTGGAACAATTCCTAATTCCTGTTTGATCCTTGTATTTATGTACATCATGTTTAAGTCTGTATACTATCCTTAACCTTTTTCACAGCCTTCGAGCACCACCTTCTCCTTCCCTCCTTCCCATATTGGGGCCATTTCATTTTCTAAATTTCCTTTCTCTTGAAATGATTGTAACAATGTTTCACCAAATCATCATGATGTGTTGTTGAATAAATGACAACTGTCCTTTCCCCTTTTTGAACCACCACTTTAGTCCTTTGAATTTTCTAATTTGTTATCGTTTGTTTACACGCTCCTCTCACGGGGACCCTCTCTATACATTTACCACAGTTACTTCTGTGGCAGCAACCAATTACAGGGAAAACAAAGATGCAAATGCACTACAGGCAACCCAGCATGCAGCTACCTAACCGCTTCCAAGAGCCGGGAGCCAAGGGCCAGCTTTGCATTCACTTTCTCTTTCCTTCTGTTTTTTCTCTCATCCCTCCTTACACTGTCCTGGATTTCCTTTATACAGGAGCGAAAGAGGCGAGGCAAAGAGTTACCCAGTAATAAGTTGAGAGCTGCTCTTGGTAGCCAATGGGTCCAGGGGCCTTGGTGATTAATTAGGATGAGAATTTAAAGATTAAAGGAAGGAGGGCAGCGGATAGTGTGGGAAATCTGGGCCTCCACTGGGGAGCAAGCTGCTTCAGCCTACCACTGGCTGCTTCCACTCTACCCGGGGGGTCCACGCAGCTCTAAGCCTTACCTCTTGCGGTACGCTTTCTCGGTTTTCATGATCTCCGTGCTCCGCATCACATTGTGTCGCTCCTTTACCTCACCCTTAGTCCTGTTTACTCTCCTCTTTACTCCTGTGCACTCCTTTATGCTTCCATCCTGGGAGCACTGGTGTACAATGTGGCCAACCAGCCGAGGGCCGCAGTTCAGAGTCCCTAAAAAACTGTTCGGGATCCGATGAATGGAGGTAGAAACGGCGGTGCAGGAGGGAGCGCAGGAGGGCCTTGCTGAGCCAAAGCTGAACAGCTGTCAAACGAATGCTGGGCAAGTATTCACGTAGCCACATCACCAGGAATGTCCTGGTGTTACAAACACTCAACCAAAAGACTGAAAGTGGGACTGGAGTTGAGCAGCGGGGGAGCTATGGTTGCAGCTGTGGCTCTGGGTTTTGTCAGGAAGTGCTGGCGTTTACCTGGGGATTACTGCTGCTGGATGGGCGTTGAAGAGGTGAGTTATTTACCCCCTGCTAGGAGCACCGAGCACCGAAAATAGCCACCGGATTCTTCTTTGTTTGCAGCTTTTTTAAAGACCTGGCAGGTTTCAGGACCAGTCAAACAGCCTGCTGCGATCCTCGGACACCAAGCCCGCTCCCACAGCTTTCGCAGAGGGGGCAACCGAAGGGGACTCACGAGCCGGCGCCATAACCCAGGTCGCGCCCCCGGACAAAAGGGGCGGGGGACCGCAGTTTGGCATAAAAAGCGTAAAATAGGACAAAGGGCAGAGGAAGCCCCCAGGTATCCCCCCCTTCTGTGGCAGTCCCGAGTGGCGCCAAAACCCCTCCGGCCAATGACAGCCCAGGCGGGATTCAAACCCCCCAATGGGTGTGGGCTGCACAAGGAAGGCGAGCCGGGGGGGGGGGGTCTTATAAGCGCTGCTCCCCCAGGCAAACTCCTATCTTCAAGGAGCGGGGGAGCCGCACGGCGTGAGCGGAAGATCTTATCCCACCCACCCGCACCTAAGGAATAGCAATGTCGCGGGGCTGAGTAAGGGAAGAGGAGTGGCGAAGAACTACTCTGATATTGGTTGGTACGGAGGCACACCGGAGGGCGGTGCGCCAGAATAGGTCCACTCACCTTCAGATGCCTCACGGCTGGGTGAGTTGGCCTAAGGACAGCAACTCTGGGATGCCTCACTGCTGGGTAATCTGGCCTACCAAAGCAGGGGGTAGCAAACGGAGATGGCGCTCGCAGCCCAGCCCCCGCTGGATGGCAGGGCACAACAAAGTCAGACAAGGTAGCGAGGTGGCCTAACTCCATGGGACAGAAGCTACTCCCTTCCCGCGCAAATGAGGCGCAAAAAATCCAACCCACAAAAAGAATCGGCTCAGAAGGGCCAAGAGACAATACCAAGGAAGTGTGTAATGACATAACATGCAAAACGCAAAGTATGTACATGTTTCTTTGTATCCTTAATAAACTGCAGCCAACAAATGACCACCACGAGACAAAATGTGTAGTTGGCTTTCTTGGCGGGGGAGGGAGTACTAGAAAGGGAAATATGATATTGCATACCTATGGGAGTGGGGCAGAGTGCGGGGGTTACCGCAGACAAAACAATATGAACATTCCAAACATGGTTAGCAAGTTCCTAGTATTCCAACACCCTTTTGTTATTTCTTAGCTTTATGCTAGCGTTTAGCAGAAGCAAGAAATAGCAAGCCTATAAATCGAGTTTCTTAAGATGTATTGCACAGCATACATTTTTTCAGTATGAAATAGCTGTTTAGCTATTCTCTATCACATTCCTTGCCCAGGAATGATAAACAGTGCTAGGATGAAACTGCTCTCTGAGCCCTGGAGCAACCCTGACTGGAGCTGGTTTGCAGTAAACCAGTGTGGCCTCTGACCTGGTAGTTCTGTCACAAAGTGTCTCCAAACTATGTCAAGATACAGGGTTTTTTATAGATCCTGATTGTTTATTTTCCCTTCACGTCTATAAATTTGGCAACACTAAAGTCCTACCAAGACAACATAAGTATGGTGAAAAAGGTATCACCTTGATTCACATGTTGACATTTTAGCTTCCACTGTAAGCGTCCATGTTAACACGACAGCGATCATAACATGAACAAACACAAATATGTCTGCCTAGATAAGAGGTGCACATGATGCTAACACATCTTCCTGTTTTTAAACTTCACAGTTTCTAATAAAAAGCGCTAAAAGAACCTGCAGGCAATTAATCAATAAAAATAGAAGAGAATAAATGGGCCCTGTCACAGGGTTCATAACCGAATGCTCGCTGACCTTGAGGTCTTCTTTGGCATGTTTTTTTGGGGAGGACCAACAATCTCCTCCTCTTCTACTTGAGCTATATGAGGCCCCCAGACGTGGCAGCTTGCAAGAAGATAGAGTTTTCTCCTAGGATTGAAAGTCGCCCTTTTTTTGTGGATGGTTAGTCATTATCGTTAGACTGTTCGTACCCAGGAATTATCTAACGCATTATTTATTTGGTGTATTACTGAAACTGACACATAATTAATCACTGATATCGTTAACATTTTTTATCATTAATAGCTTTAATGTATTTGAAGAACAGATTTGAAAGTTCGGTTTTGTAAGTTAATAGTTTTTGTATGGTCCACAAAACTAAAGTACACAGACATCTCACCTGATCTTGCTACAGATGGCTTCTTTATGGATAGGCTCTTAGTCAGCTTCTGAATCCTGGTTCTGGATGTCAGATGCACACATGTTTCTCTTGATCCAGCAGCTGTTAAAAACATAAACAAAATACGTTTTTTATTAGAGTGACTGAACGTAATATTGACTTTTTACACCATTGCTCCAAAGTCAGTAATACATTCTAAAGATATATTTAATCTCCTATTATTAATCATTAGACAGCCATTTGGTTAAAATGACAAGGATAACAATTAGACAGAAATCACTTTAGACAGTAGTGCATGTAATAATGTAATAAAGCGACCTGACGGGCAAATTTGAGAGTGCTGAATAGCTGCTTGCAAGGTTGCCTCTGATGTCGGATGGATAGTATGAAGTGCGTTAACACCAAGGGCAGTTGGATCACAGCGGCTATCGGTGTATAATACGATGTCTGTCATTCGCATTGCATTAAGAGAAAAGATCAGTTGGGTCCAAGCTAGTGGGAAAAAAGCTGTTATTAGAAAGTACAAACTGATATGACATGAAACAATGTGAGGTAACATGAAATATAAAATGCAATTTGTCAAATGTGAGCAATTAGGACATGGGTACCAAGCAAGTGTGATATGGGAAGCATAAATGTATTTTCCAAAAAGTCTGAAAAATGGAGGGAGGTATTTAGTGGCATTCACAGTTAATACAAACATATCAAGGGACTTTTATTAACCGTAAAATATTTTTTATAAAAGACACTTATAGAGAAATAAATATGTTATAATGAGGGAAATAAGGAAAGCGACATTCTAAAGACTTACCAGCTTCTGACATTCATCTGTTATCAATGGCCAGTTCACCTCCCAGTGCCCTGGAAGAGAAGGTGGTTACAGTTGGCAGATGGACAGACAATATGGGAACTGCAAAAAATAATATGTCATGATATGAATGGTCACATTAGAGGCCTATTGAATAACAAAATAAGTATATGTTGAGTACATTTACTGTAAACATATATCTATACTACTATTATAAAGGAAGAACTTTGAACCTTTGAGGTGGGTAAACTCGGGAACTACAGCGCCAATCCACACACCCGATACATCGTTATAATCGTCAGGGTGTGCAGATGGACATAGGCTATATAAACGTAATAAATATACGTTATTTAAAAAATTAACCGAAAAAAAGTAGTCCCTTGGAAGAAGCGCCGGCCGCGACGTGCGTGCTAACGTGAGGAGCGCGGGGAGGAGCGGCGTCCAGGAGCGCGAGGAGGACCAGCGGACATGGCGCGGGGAGGAGCAGCGTACAGGTGGTGAGGAGCGGCGGACAGGCGGTGAGGAGCGGTGGACAGGCGGTGAGGAGCGGCGGACAAGCAGGGAGGAGCGGTGAGCGGCGGATGAGGTAGGTTTTAGTTAGGAGCGGTGAGCGGCGGAAAAATGAAGCAAAAATGACAATCGTGAGCAAGAGGAAGCAAACAGAGAATTACAAAAAGTGAGCCAAACGGTGCATTACAGGAGGAAAAAGTTACGTGTGCAGGTTACAAAAGCGTACATCGTGAGCAAGAGGAAGCAAACGGAGCATTACAAAAGTGAGCCAAACAGTGCATTACAGGAGGAAAAAGTTACGTGTGCAGGTTACAAAAGCGTAGAAAGTAAACATAGAGGAATAGGAGGAAAACGTGACGTGTGCAAGTAGCAAGAGGAAGCAAACGGAGCATTACAAAAGTGAGCCAAACGGTTCATTACAGGAGGAAAAAGTTACGTGTGCAGGTTACAAAAGCGTAGAAAGTAAACATAGAGGTATAGGAGGAAAAAGTGACGTGTGCAGGTTACAAAAGCATACAAAGTAAACATAGAGGTATATTACTGCAATATATGGAGGAAGGCTCCGGGGGACTCACAGACGACGTCGGGGCGGGCGGGGGCCCTGAAGCCTAATTGCTCCCGGACGTCGGGACGGGCTGCTAGTAATAAAAATAAACTAATTCGACAATTGATGGGTAAAAAACCAAAGCACACAAAACTTTCAGTGTGATACCACAGAGCTAAGTATGGCATACCTGTGTGTGTATGTGTGTGTGTATATATATATGTGGTGTGGTTGGGACGCGTTTAGAAGCATGTGCCAGTTGTCTCACTTCTGCTCTATTTTTTCTACCAAAGCTTTTGAAATGTGGACAGCATTAATAATAATGTGTTAAATAACTTTAATCATAAAAAAAACAAAAAAGGTTAATGAGGCTAGTGTTTTCCTAACTCGATTTTATGTTGGGATTTCCAGGCCATATCCGATCTTCACGTCTGCGGCAGAGATTTCTGCTACAGGTGTATATACGCAATACGGTATTAAAGTTACAAGTGTTACATTTACAGTACGAATCTCTATTGTAAGAGTCTACACACCTTTGTGTAAGAGGGTGCAAAAGAGGTAGAGACTTGTTCCCAGTAGTAGGGAAACATTTCCACTTATTTTTGAAGAACATGGGCAAAAGATGTCCACCTATGGAGAAATGGACCTGTGCAGGGATCTCCACACATAGATTTCTCTTGGCGAATCAGGCCCTTAGACTCTTTGGCTGCCAATTAGGATTTAGTAAATTGTTCAGTTGATTAATGCATCTGTTAAAGAAATGTGTATCTACTCTGCACGTCGCAGTTCACAATCCCAGCAGGTCGAAGCAACCTTTTTGAATACAAAATGTGTACCAAGTCTCTTAGGTAATAGTATGCTTCAAAAGTGCCAAGGTGCCTCATTTAAACACAACTATTATTACAATTCATATTAGCGTTATTAAAAGATTATTATACTGTACCCCCCCAGGTTGGAACCAGCATATCTCTAGAGCAACAAAAACAGCAGAGGGTGAGGCTAATGTTATTCAGACATTTGCACAGAGACACTTAGAGGGATACTAAGGCTCTTGGATGACACCCTCTAAGCCAGAGGTCTTCAATCTGTGGGGCACGACCCCCAGTGGGGGCCTGGAGTCCTGGGAAGGGGGTCACACATTTCCAGGCCTAACTTCTGCTTGGAATACAAAATGTGCTCTTCCTTTTGGACAAACACAACCACGATTATTAACATTCTTCAACTGAGGTTGAGTGTCACGTGCTGCAAAACTGAAAGGCCCAGCAGTTAGGTAAAACAATCCTTCATGCCAGGACACCTGCTTGCCTGAATGAAATGCAAATGTACCTAGGAGTTAATCTGCAAATGTAAAGGATGTTTGGGATTTGTTCTTGCTTTAATTGCTCGAATCACTTCAAGCATTGTGATGGCAAAGATGTGTTTGTGTGTGGTGGTTAGCAGCTGAGCTGTGAAGTGTGTACTTTTAATGATAACTGTATTTACACAGCTCTTAGTACCCCTGGAAAAGTGTTGAAGGGACAGTTATGCAAAAAAAACATGCATTACTTATGGTCTTATATTACACAAATCTATATTTTGGAAGATCCATTTTATCCTAAAACTCTTTACACATTTTGTAGAAGTCTATCTTGTAATGGGTGGAATGTAAGTATATAATAATGACTTACACATTCACAGTGTTTTCTGTCACAGGCTGTGACCTTGTAGCACTAAAAATACACAAGTCACTATTTTCCACTGCACCAACCAATTTTAATCCTGTGGCTCTCTAGTTACACACATACCTATGCAGTGTATTAAATAATAGAGGTTTTGTAATGTACTATATAGTGCATTTCCCACTTAGTAACCACTTTTTAGATTTATTTTCCATTTAAGCTACCCATTATTTTATATGTAGCTACCTGATGGTGAAAGACCTAAAAAAGAACAAAATATTTTAGGGCTGATTTATGACAGGAATGCGCCACTGAAGCTTTGGCGGCACAAGCATCTCAATCATTTCTATGAGGCCAGGCAAAGTCACCCTGCGTGGCTTTGCATGGTCTCATAGATATGGAGTAAGACAAAACAGCGCAAGTCACTGCGTTGCCTTATTCTGTCAAGTAGGCATTCCATAGGCGTTGCGATGGGTGTTCCCAGACAATGCCCATGGAATTTGACGATGCCCCAGATTTACAAAACTATGTAAACCCCGGACAGTGGCAAACCTTACGCCTCCCTACAGCAGGTGTAACGAGGAGGAATGTTTTCATTTCTCCTTGTTTTTTCCCCTTTTCAGCACACATGGAAAGAGGAAAACTTCTCTTCCCCTTCCTGCATAAAAAACATCTGGCCGATGTTGGTGCTAGGCAGCAATTTGTGTGCCAACATAGGGCGAAAAGGACAAGAATGCAGCAGATTTCATAAATAAGGTGCATTCCTGCCCTTTCACAGTGGTGTAGGGCATCGCAGCAAGAAGAATTGTGGCGCTGCCCTGCGCCAATACCTCATAAATGAGGCCTTTTGTTTTTTTCCCACACCTTTGACCACGACCACAACCACTGACCTTTGGTTTGCTAAACACTGCTTATTTTATTTCTCCAATGTATAAATTATTTGCTGTGGGAATTGGGGGCGTTTATGGTTGTCGATAGTTGGCAATGATGAGGAGGCAAAAGTTGTAGAATTTTTTGTCAGGAGGGGGTCCGTACGCCTAAAAGTTTTTGACAGGTGGGTCTTGACATCAACAAGTTTAAAGACCTCTGCTCTAAGCTAAAGCAGCTGCCTTAGTGAATGGAATGAAATTCTAAGGCCTCAGCAGTGATACTTTCATTCCCAAAACCTTGTCAGGCCCTTTGGAGGCAAAATTTAGCAATTTGCCAGCATCTCTATGAGAAGGAAAGGCAGAGATACACTAAGCATTGAAAAGAAGCATCTCCAAAGGTGAAAATTTAATTCAATGTACTTGTCAGAACTGAATAATTCCACACCCTGACACCCACAAAGAAAACTGGAAATGCAAGAAGCCAGAATATTTGGTCTGAAAAACCTTGTGTTTACCTTAAAGGAATCACATTTCCACAAGACTTGGATAAAACAACAGAATCTAGAGAATGTGAATGCCAGATCCAAGAAGAAAAGGAGGTAAATCTCACTGACCAAGCTTTTTCTCTGGTTCTAAGAGCTCAAAGGTACTCACAAAATAATGAGTTATCAAACAACAATGGTAAACAAAGAGCAAGGATCGATCTAGAAATTAAGATCCCTGACTGCACGCTTTCATGTAAGAATGCAAGGCTAGTGAAAAAATAAAAGTCTGATCTAGCATCCTTTCTAGTTGTCGATCAGTATGCTGAAGTTTCCCAACCAGTGGCAATTGTCACCAAGACATTAGTGTGTCTAAAATCAAAGGATGATTTACATTACTTTGCTGGTGGCACTGGAGGACAAGTCTAAGTTACATGTTTTATCTACTGTTGCTAACTACAGGTGCACTTGGTTGCAACTGATTTAGGCAAATCTCTCCTAGCAATGAGGAGCATATATTAGAGAAGTCTCTTTGAGAGTAGAGCATACGGGCGTTACGTTGAATACACATACTAAAGAATATCAGGCAAGAGCTTATCTTAATCTTCAAGTCAATAACTCAAAACTGTAAACCACTTAATACCATCCCAAAATCTCTAACACACCGGACAGGTAGGAAACATATGTTCATTGTTGGCCCCTGTGTTTATGCACCTTTGACAGGTGAGTACTCCTCCTTTGGTAAATTTGGTGAATTTTGACAGCTTCTTCAGCATCAAGCATATTCTTTGTAAAGTGTAAAAATAATTGCTCTTTAGACAGCAGACTTCACAGTGGAGTAAACAAGACTCGAAGATACTTGCCATAAATGTGGTTGCTCCACTGATGGCAAGTTTCCCTCCCTTGGATGAGGTGGGATCTTCAATTTCTTTTCATCTGTGTTTAATAATTCCCAATACCAAGCAGACATCTTTAGTAATTAAGGCAGTAGGTTTGTATATGTTCTTCATATTCCCAGCTCTCCCTTGTAATTCCATATGCCTGTGCTGAACACCACAATGCCGAATAGAAGTATTTGAACCTAGAGATTGACCCTGGTGTTGCTTGTGTTAGTACAACCAACACAATCAAATCCGCCCCTTCAAGCAATTGATCCTAATATTTAAAACCTGCCCTTACTATTGGAAGGCTTAGACTGTCTTCCAGGAGGATGGGGGGCCCAGAGAGTTCCACATTGGGGCATAGTGTATAATATTTGATGCCTAATATTTTTCTTTATCATGATTCTAAGAAGGCTTGCAACACTTTCGATCACACTTCTGTAGAAAGGTTTGGGCCCCACATTTGTGTAAAAATCCATCCTGCCCTAAAGTGCCTATTGTCATGGAATATAGTCCCTCTCTACTTGAGTTATTAGATAATATCAAATAGGTAGGTCAATTTTTGGAGGACTGACATTTTATGAAGTATATGTATCAATAAATTGTCAGGGGGAGATTTCTTTATTCGCTCAATAGTCCTTCAATATCCATTGTTACCCTGTTCAAGTTGACCTTGGCCATTTGCTTTAAGTTATGAATCACTGTAATGCCTAGCAATCTAACCTTAGATTGGCTTTGGAGCTTGGCATGCTTTACATTCTAGGTCATTATTTCAATCTTAGATGTAGTAATCAAATATCCTGCAAGTGCTCCAAATTTATGTGGGATTTCCTCCAAGCGGGTTAATGTTTTCTGGTGAGCTTAATGTACAGCAGCAAAGTATCTGCATCCAGGGTTACCTTGTTTAAAGACTGTGTGACACATAGGGATCATTCCCTTTATCTCTTTCTAAAGCTTGGCCCAAGGGTTCAATGTAAAGATCAAATAGCAGCAGGGGAAGTGGGTATCCATGACAGGTTCCTCTTAATTTGTTGAATTTCCAGGTTAAACTCCTCTTACATAGAAGCTATGCAGATGGTGCATAATATAGCTTCTTTATTGCATTGATGGAAATGGGGGTCCCAAAATATTTAACATCTTCCACAAACATGCCCAGCTCACTCTATCAAATGCTTTGGCAGTTTCAACAGTGACTATAGCTAACAGGTTAGAGTTGGCGACTGCCGACTCTTTGAACGATATTGAAGGAAGAGTTAAACCATGTAGTTGCCTCCCTAGAATGAAGCCCTTCTGGTCAGGCCGTATTAGGTTAGTAACGGCGCTATTAGGTCATTTGAAGAGGATACCTTCAAAAGTCTTGTAGACGTAGCTAAGCAGAGATAGTGGTCATTAAGAGTCAGCTTTTTTTGGATCTTTGTTATACTTTTAGGATTAAAGATATTGTGGCATCACACAATGTGTGCAAAATTCCTATTGTGTTTTTAAATATTAAATCAAACAGATCCCTCCTAATGGGGATTAGCATCTCTTATATGGCCTTGTAAAGATAGTCTGGCAAGCTGTCTTGCTCTGCCCCCTTTCCACTACTAGTTTTGGTGATGTGCTCTAATAATCTCTTCATCTGTAATTTACTCCAGTAAGATTTTCTGCTCAGTGCCTGAAAGAGCCTAAAGTTGTTTTTCTTCAAGCCATTCTCTGAATCCTGGAAGATCTGAGACACTTGTTTCTGCGTACCAGGTTTTAAATATTTTGAAGATGTGCGCTTCCTTGTCGTTCACAACTAATTTGCTAATGTAATTCCTCCCTCTACCATTCTTGCTTTCCAAGCTAAAAGCCTACAACTCTTTTTTGCTGCTAGAAATGTTTCAGAATACACAAATCACATGATAAATCAGTCAGGCACTATGAAGAAATCCTCCTAGAAATAATGTAGACACACAGAGTATGATTTAAGTTAAAAAGTAGAAATAGCACAAACAAGAGTAAATGTTTGGAACACAAGTGCTGTACAACCCAGCAAAGTACTTCTTGTCCCTAATAGGAAGTAAAGTGTAAGAAAGCCAGGACATATCTTATGTCACTGAATTAAATTAACTTCCAAAAATATTCCAGGGGAATCCCAGCACCTAAATCAAGGCAATAAAATAGATTGGTAAATGTAATGAAATCACAGTTTCATTGGAGAGTACTCTAACGGTATAGACCCGAAATGGCACAGATCTGCAACATACATGAAATTATTGTATAGTTAAACTTCAGTTTCATTGGAAAGATCCATGCCATGGAAAACCACACACAGTGGAAATCACTAAGATCCTAGTAAACTAAAAACAGGACCAACAAGGCCAATGGTAGCATTTAGGTACAGTTAAAAAAATATTATTGTAATAGCAAAGTTGCATGGATCCCTTGCTTTAAGAAAATGTGAGATACAAGACAGATTAACACCAGTAAATGTAGTGGAACAGAGGCATGATGGGAACACTTCTTTGCTTTAACTTGTAATTGTTATTCACACTTACTCCACACTCAATATTTGGACATGGAGACCAAAGAACCACATACTAAATAGGTGGTTCAAAGCCACTGCAGCTGGGACATCTATTTCCAAACCCACTTAGAACAGCTGATTTATTACAGAGGGACTTTTAAATCACTTCAAATGAATTTAAATGTGATTACAGTTAGTTTACATCACCAGTTTGCACTGGAGTGTTGGGTTTGTATTATTAGGAACCTAACCCTTGATCACATTGTCATCTGTGAAAAAAAGGTTCTTGACCTCAATTATCCAACCAGCTTTTTCTCTGTCCTCGAACTGAAGCTGGAGATGGGTCCACTTTGTAATAATGCTTGCTTTTGGAGTATTTTTCACTATGGGATGATACCAGCATTGTCAAGCCATCTAAGCACAGGTACATTAACTATGCTAACCATGACCACCACACAAATTATTGGAAATAGTTCTCATGCTTCGAAACAGTTACAGCTACTGAAAGACTACTCATCTAAAGAATGCAGTGCATAAACACAACCAGATTCACTGCTCTCTTTAAAATTATGGGAAAGAGAGTCCACAAACTATCACTGTTGTGAACTCAGTTGTTATAATAAGACAATCTGGTACTCGAAAAGCTGCTTCATTTGATAAAACTTTAATGAAAGCCCCTAGGCGCCCAACACACATTTCTTAACATTCACTACCGTAGCATCCAAGGGGTCTTGCCTCATATCAAATCCAACCTCTGTTCAAAATCTCTTTGAGGGAAAAGGATGGTGTGAAATTGCAAATATCCCTCTGAGGGTAATCAGTTAAATCCAAGGAAACACCACCTCAGCAGTGCTTTTCAAAAGCAATGCAGAGAGCACTTAAAATAATTAGACCTCCAGTGACCCACTTACAAGACTTATTCCTTGTAACTGGAGGCTGCACTTATGCAAAAAAGAATGAGTTCCATATTGCCTGTGGCCTAATATACATTCCCTCAAGGCTAGATTTATCATCACAGTGAATTGATGACAGTTAAAGCAAAGTTGTTGTCATGGACCGACAACTCCTACCTACCGTTGGCTCTAATGTGGGAGTTATTTTCATCATTTGAACTAGATACACTACACACCTTGCACTTCTTGCCAGAACCTCAAAGCCAGCTTTGCTTGGCAGGTCTTACATTCTCTACACAGCAAGAATCCCATTTGGCTGTGTGTTTCCCCATTACTCCCGGTCCCACCATCACATTAACTCTCATCGTTTCTCACCACAACATATACACAATAGGAAACTATTCGCAAAGATGAGATGTTCATATTCAGGAAGACCCCATCGTGGGTTCCACAACAGGAAAGAAGATCACTTTCCTCTTATCCTTCTGAATCTTACCAAATCATTATCATCATTATGTTGATAGTTGGTGTGTTCCCTCCTTCTCTTGCCTTTGCTTCAAAGCCTATATCTGCAGGTTTTACTGTTGCCAATGGTCTGCTCTAAACTTTGAGTAGTGAAATCAGGATTCTACATTGGAGACAATTAGCACCTAAGATTTTTTTTTGAGACTATGGAAGTGTCTAAATGTCAGCCAAGGTTACTCCTCGGGAACGGTTCGAGGCTCTATATGGGCCCATCTCTCAATAGACCCAACTCTCAAGTACTATACTAACTCAGAAGTTCGGGAGAACAAGAGTGGGAAGGAAAGTGTAGGGAATCAACGGGGAGGAGATCTGAAAGAGAGATAGTATTTGTATTATACACTTGTTTTTTCCTAATCCCTTTATTTGACTAACCATAATGAGAATTAACAAGAGTACCTGAAAAGTAAACAAAAAAAGGGTCCAATGTCATAGGATGGAGAAAACATCAGCAGCTTTTCAACCTGAAAGCAATAATCATTCTGTAAATGTTATCTCTGTAATAGCATAAACACAATCTATAAAAATATAGTTATTGCAAAGATCAAGGTTTTCCCTTAATTTTTCCAGAGCAAATTTGCACACTATCTTCCGTGGTTGAATAATACACACTAGTAACAAGCCAGTAGCTCGCCTCAGAGGGGAAGAGCAGGAAAACGCCTCTTGAACCCCATTAAGAAGTCTTAATTTGTATCACACCGATCAAGGTAGCAGTTTATTGTTGCTAAGCATACCATTCACTTATGGAGCCAAGGTAGGTTTTTAAAAATCCAAAGTATAAAATAACATTCAATAACAAAAAGCAATAGTGTAATGTCTCTGTTTTAAGCACAGAAGTATCTCAATGCATACCAGTGTTGAGCTTGGAAACGAACGTCCTGGCTGATACAACCTTTCTATCCCATACACGAGCAGGAGTCGTGGCTCTCACAGAGAGAATTCTCAATAAAATCTATAACCATAAAGGCTAAGGCACATGGAAGTCCTTGCCAGCATTAATTCACGGAATCCAAAACTCTGCCCACTTTGACGAAGTAGAAACACTGAAGGGGCTGAATAGTGATGCAAGTGCACCTTTACTGCACCATACCATGAAGAGAATTCCAAAATCTGGAAATGCTGCCCTACCAGAATCATCAGCAGCGTCTTGAGAGAGTAGGGACATTAAAAAGGCTTGTTTTCCTTCAGGTGATGAAGCTGTTTCCCCGGCATTCACGATCACTTCCGCAATGCCCTATTGGAAATGTAGTCTGTATCACAAGTCTCCACCAACCCATGGTTTTTCGACCGTGAGCTGATTTGAGATGATCCTTCCTACGTTCCATGTATTTTACTTCCAAAATGTTTCCACAAGGTGGGTGAGTACCCTGTTATGAGCTACTGAGGCTATTTTAACAGCATTTACTGAATTGGGCGCTTTCATGTGTGTTTTGTGTGTCACACTAAAGTACTTGGTAACTGCAGAGTTTTAAGGTTCATGATAAGGATTAAAGGAGTCCTTTAGCAACAGTATTGAGAGATATTCCCAAGTTGCATAAACAGCTCTCTGCAGTTCTCTTTACCTAGCATGCACCAAAGTAATGTCTCCCTTATAAGGTAGTTAAGGACATGTTGTTAACTCTGGGAAACAAACATTCCACAACCCTCACCACAATGGCGTCAGTCTGCTTCTGAGATTAGCTTCCAGAATAAATCCTTCTTTACACAAACAAGACAATGCACCTGGTACGACATGCCATTGTAAAACAAAGCTCTGGAAAAAAATGTACGTTTCAGGGAAACGGAGTATCAATGCTCTGAGCAATCTTATTATCTCAAGACAATCGGGAGTGGGCTTCTTCAGGATCTGTGCCACTTACTGTCCAAACAGAGAGATTAGGCTCTTGTTTGCCAGGCACCAGAAAATGTATGTTGCAAGTCAATCTCCTTCTACCATCATGTCATTTCATTGTTAGCCATTTTGTTCCCAAACCACCTTCACCCACACAACAAAGTACAAATAATTGATAAGAAACTATGTACCCTGTACAGAACAAGTCTTCTTTGAACTTTACATCCCAGACCATCACATTCTGCTTTGTGCCTTTATTGAGCATAGCGATGCATGGCTTGTCCCTTAACCCCAATATGTTCCGTGCCAACGAGATGGGGAAGAGCTGCCCTATCTCTGATAGCTCGGTTTAACTGCCCGGTTAGTAACTGCAACAGCAACAAATTCTTTTTTAGGTCGAGCCTAAAGCGGCAGCATGCATGTGCTGCTCGCTTTTCGAGGCATGTAGTATTCAGTAAGGCGTGGAAGCTCCACCCACCTCCACCGATCGTTTTAATTTGCTTAGGTCCTAAATGCTGCCTTCCGATTGGTTTTAGGCATGGTTAGTCCCTCCACATGATAGCCATGTCATCATTTGTATCATTCCATGGCTACCCGCCCCTTTACGTTGAAAACTATTTTCGTCCCGTGCCTCCCCCCCCGCCCATAGTCCTTGACTCCTCCCCCCGCACCTCCCCCGCACTGCCCTTCGTGCCTTCTCGCACTTCCGTTTCCAATGCAATAGGTCTCACGTAAATGCAAGTCCTATTGCATTGCAAAAGCTTGTTTTCTTTTGCCTCGGCTTTCCTGTTCCAAGCACTTGCTGCTATCATGGAGGCCATCTGTGTTGACTTTGTTGCTGCCCCCTCCCACTGTAGATTGTGTTGCCTTTAGTCTCACACCCGGTGTCAGTGTTAACTTGCTTCGTTGTCCATGTTAACTTTTTTCCCACCCCCGCCAGTTGTCCGTGTTAACTTTTTTTTCCCGCCCCCCCCCCTGTTGTCCATGTTAACTTTGTCCCCGCCCCCTCGCTTGTCCGTGTTAACTTTTAATTAAAGTTTAATTATGTGGTATGCTGTTGAATTTTGTGGCATGATGTGAATTTCTGTGGTGTGGACTGGATGTATGTGGTGTGTAATTGCGTTGTTGAGTTGAATTATGTGGTTTGTTGTTGAATTATGTGGTGAAGAAGGAAATGTGTAGAGTTGAATTGTGTGGTGTGGAAGTGTGAGGCAGTGAGGGAAATTATGCTAATTGGAATTGTGTGGCATGATGTGGATTGCATTTGTGTGGATTGTGTTATCAAGTTTAAAAATGATGAAACAATTACAAAGAAAGGAGGCCTTTCATTGAGCAAAAATTCCCAAAACTAGCTAGATGTCAAGGTTGAAAGACACGCTAAACACTGGTGAAAAGAAACACTACACTTTCACTATGAAGTCAATTTAGTAATAGCGTCTGTAGATTTGCAGACAGATGACTGAAATGAAACAACCCAAAAATAGGAGTTAAAGAAATAAGTTATCAAAAGGCTTCACTGCCAAGAAGAGATGTTAAATAAATACTCTCTATGTTATAAAAGGCATGGTGTGCATTTTGTTCGTGCGTGTGCCATTAAATACTACAGCTTAAACATTTTTTTTTTAAATGGAAAACAATGTACAATTGTAAAATATATCATTTGGAACCAGGTGGAGGGGCGTTCCAAAGAAAAGTTTAAGATTTTTGAAAAGAGGCATAATTAGGGCAAATTAACGACTTCTGTTAGAAGGTGTATTCAACATTGCTCTCTGGCATGCACATTCTTCTCCCACATAAGCAATTCCCTAACCTGACCTACCAAAGGTAATTGAATGCAAGTCAGATTTTGTGTGCTTTAAATTATACGTGTCTCTATTTCTTTGTGTGGATTTTTGGCATAGTGTCATGGTGGGTGGTTTGCTTTCGAGCTGGCAGCGAGTTTGTAATGCAGTTGGCAAACCTACTGTGCGTTTTTTCAATTAAATAAATTGTGCTGTGCGTTTTTTCAATTAAAGAAATTGTGCGCACAAAGGGAGAGCCCCTGGTCTAATACCACAGAGTAGTTTAATTTTCAGGCTGACGTCTCCGCTGGACTGTCTTGCATGAAAGTAAGATAAAAAAAAGACAAAAGTGCAAGCGAAAGAAAGTCGTATCTAATAAACTTTAACGTAAAAAAATATGGAATGTGCTCCTTCATACAGTGTTTCAATACACTTAGGTATTCCAACATGGCTACATGTGGGCTTTACTATCACCAGCAATGTTGTAGCTTCCACTGGTGCATCAGATGCAGTGGCCACGGGGACCGAACAGGGATGGAAACCTAATTATTGCTGCATTTCTCAGTTCAAACAGTGGGGGCCCAGTTCCTCTCTTGCACTAAGGCCCAGAACACATTGGCTAGCCACTACTCACTGGAATCCCAAAATGAATCTACCACAGAGGGCAGGCAGGTTCGATGGTGCATGTGGGTGAAGGAGGTGTTAGACACACTCACAAGACCAAGAAACTGCAGGCACCGTTTTCTTTACAAAGTTGTGAAATCTAGTTATAAAGCTTACACATACTTTCGGGCCGGGTCACACATGAGGTGAAACTAAAGACGGGTTAGTAGTGCGCAGTTTACAGTTAATTTTCATATTTTTTGCAATTGTACAAAAAACATGCACCCTATTTTCCCTATTTCATAACATACTTAATCCCCATCAGTCCTCACATTCAGGCACACGGCAGAGAAAGATAAAACACCTGGAAATAACTCCACTTCACGTGTGGCAAGCCAAACAGGAGTACCACAAAGCCACTACAGAAACATTTGGGTGTTGCTGCCCCGCTCCTTTGACTTCTGTTGTAGAGCAGGTTTCAGGCTGAGAGATAAGGAGATGTGAAGGAAGATACAAACTGAGGGGTGCGTGCATGCGGCAGAACACTTTCTTACCAATGTGAAATTAGTGTAAAAAAACAAAAAGCTTCTGAAATAAGTTAAAGCTTTATTTCATAAAGGAATAATTGTCAAAAAGTATAAAAATATATTTAATGGAAAGCACAATTATACGATTACAGAAATAGACAGAGCGCTGGAAAATTATGTAAAAAAAATAAAAAAGTACAATGTAATCATGGGCCTTCTTTTAACTGCTTCAGTCGCTCTTATATTAAAACGGGCACTTTTAGGTAGATGAAGGCTCAAAGTGTGCTGTGTGGCAGACCATAAGTACAGAGAATTTTGCCTCTATAGTGTTGGTAGCTCTGTATCCTAAAATACTGGGTGACCGGAGAGCATAGGCCCTGGTGAAGCTTTCTCATCTGCTCATAGCTCAGCCTACATATCAGACACCCAGTGGTGGCTTCTTTTACGCATCTTTACCCACACTCTCGGTCAGTCCCGGGAACTGCAACTAAAGCCTAGCGCACGAAGCTCCGGGGTGGAAGCTCTTCCATATCTTCCAGAGTAGATGTGGGGTTGTGACCATACAAGCCCCAGGATTTAACTGGGGGAGGGAACTAGAGGCATAGGAGCAGGCCAGCCTCCAACACAAAATGTTATACACAAATGGGGCCAATCCTGGTGTTGTGACCTTCAGGTGTTCAAGGTTAACTTGTGAGTGTGAGTGTAGGAATCTCACAAAAAGTTAAGGACTGACCTTACACACCACCTGATGCCATGCTTCATCATCGGCCATTCCCGCCCTCTAAAAACTTGATTTGATTGAGGGCGGGCATTCACCTGACTACAGGGGTGCACGTCTAAACTAAGTGGGGTTGATCAACAACAAACAATAAAGGGAAACCTGAACGATGTTTACAGCGACTTTGGTTGTGCAGCTTCCATGGCACTGCCTGCTCCGCCTATCCCCACATTGGGATTGTGAGAGTGTAGAGGCTGGCCAAGGCAAAGAGCGAAACAGTGACGCAGACATCTTGAATGATACCATAACTACTGTAAAGAAGGCTGCGGGCAAGACTGATAGCTTTCTGCCAAAAGAAGGACATAAATCACAAAACAGCAAGGCTGCCATGCTCAAAGATGAAGCGCGGCGGCCGCAAAGTGAACACTGTGCTGATCAAGGAAACGAAACACAAACGCATTGTGTGACGGACTCACAGAATTATCGAACAACACCCGCTTTATTGCCCTCCTGGTGGGTGATTGTCTTGAGGGCGTTGGGGGAAAGAAACATACTGCGACAGAACTGCAGCCAATCCCAAAATGAGTATTTTACTGATTTGCACAGGTAAAGCAACCAATACATGCGACCCTTGTAAAAGGTAGAAAATGGACGTAAATGGCCTCTGCGTATGATCACAAAGTAGTTGGGCGGTGCACTCGGGGAGGGCCAAATACCGGAAGAGTCATGACGTGTACATGCCCTTGACAATTGGGGAGCCCAAAAAATCGAGCGACAATGCTGCCAGCAAATGGGAAGTAATGGGAAGCCTATGGGTTGGACTGTGATGCCAGAAGTGGATACAGCAGTCTCGGTTCGAGACAGAGCATACACGCTATCTAGAGCAGAGACCTAAAAAACTTGCTGAGGTTGGTGCTGATGTCCTGGGGTGTTTTCGACCCTTTAATGGACGTCTGCAGTTCAAAGCCTCGGAAAATTAGCTGGAAAACCACTACTGTCAGTGGTTCAAGCTCTTTTTCCCTGCCACCGTGTGATATCGGCTCCTCACCGGTAGACCATGTGATGGGGGCCCATATCCTGTGTCATAGAGTGGCCCCATGTGAGTTGACAGGTGTGTAGTAATGTGTTTTTTCCTAATGGTATTTCTTCTTTCGCTGCACTGAGAAGGAACACCTTGTTCCCCAAAGCCAAACTTGCAAATGGGTTGCAAGTCATGGAGACTTGTTCCTTGAAAGTATTAACTAGGTCTACTTCCTATTCTAGTTTTCATCAAGGGCTGTGAGCAATTTTAGGTTTGAGACACCTCTTAGGGAGCACGCCACCAAAGCATAAAAACGCTCTAGCTTCTAATGTTCATGCTTAGCGATTGTTTTTTTAGGTCTCGTCTGAGCCAGCGCATGCGTTGGCCTGGCAAGACATTTCATAAGAGGGCTTTGAAAATCCGACCACACGCTTTTGCTTGTGCCCAAAGCTTTTGATTACATGCACAGGCGCCCTCTGGCTTTCCGTCATGGCTCATTACGCGCATTGCTCGCGGCACTGGATCACTTTCACTTTCACGACAGCGTGGCTGTGTCACTTTCATGGCCGTGCAGCCAATGCTTGTTTTTATTTGTGGCTCGCTGAAATCAGCCACACGCCTTTATTTTTTCATATGTCTTTACTTTCAGCAGTAACAATGGCGGCTGTGCAGCTTGCCAAACTCTTTGCCACTCCCTCAAGGGAAGCCTTCTTTATGGATGTCGCGATATAACTTTTTAATATGCTCCGAACCTTCCCGTAACCCCCCCTCCCATCGGTCTCGCTTCATAGTTCGTGAAGCACAGCCAAGCCGCGTGGCACCCCACTTTTCAGCAGTGGTGACTGCACACAGCACTCATGGGACCTTGCCATTGTTTTCATTTTTAGTGCCCCATGTAAGCTTTCAGTTCCATCTATCAGTGTTATGGTATTCATACAGTTTGGTAATCAGGGCATTGTACTTTCTTTCCAACAATTAAACGGAAATGGGTGGTTCTTGTCCTTTGGTCACGCTCTGCCCAATTGCTCTAGCTCCATGGTATTCTTACGCACTTTCATCGCCTTTTCTCCATTAACCACATCTTTGCTTTTTACTTCCACCTTCTTTTTTCTTTCACGCCCTTTCTACCTTACAAGTCTCTTGCCTCAAGTTACAGTGCCTTATTCCTATTAGGCTAGTCACATTTCATAGAGCTCGCCTCTCCCTAGCCTTATATTTGGCCTAGCCTTTTTTGTTAGCTTCACCCAACAACCCTCTGCTTCTTTCCTTCTGTAGCTCCGCCCACAGCCCTTAAACTACCTCTCTGTAGTACTTCAAGTACTTAACCTCTTTTCACCTCCTGTTTGCCTTGCTCCTTCCTGGTTCCCCACCTCCTCTCCCACCCTTACCCCCCTCATGAGCTGCGGCAGCGCACTGTGTCTGAGGATAACATGGAGGGCGCCTTTTCCTGGCATTGTATGTGCGCAGCAAGGACCCTGAGAGTTTGGGAATTGCAACCCAGCTGTAAAGGTGAGCGTCTGAGTGGAAAGCAGCGGAGAGCATTTCAGAGAGGTAAGAAACGGAAAACCAGATCCAAACTTTATTGCAGGGGAAGCGAAGAGCAATGGGGTGGGCTGAGCTCATTTTTCAGCACCGGGCATTACAGCGAGTGAGAAAGAGAGAGGTAAGTAAGCATGGGAGTTGTGGAGTACATGTTGACAATTTTTTTTGTTATCTTTCTCGGTTGACTTCATGAACAGGAATCTCCAGCTACAGATAGTGACCTTTTCCCCATTGTATACCATTTTGCACTGTATGATGCAACTCTTGTCTCTGATTAGGGACATCTTTTGAGTGCCTTTTAAATTGTCTTTGCATGCAGTAATTGGTCTTGCTCATCTCTATGTTTGATGCACCTACTGGTAGTCTTGGCGGCAGCAACATGATGTAGTTGGTGGGTCTAGCTACAGCTATGGTAAATATCACCACTGGTCTCATCTCGTTCCAGGTTCCACCTACTTCTCAATGTGATGAAAATGCAGGTAGAAGGAAGCATTTCAGAAATACTTTACTTGCACAGTAGCACTATTGACATGTTATTAACTTGCTCTTACTTTAAAGTCAGAAGCAACTCAAACCATGTAATGCCTTAGAGCTTGCTACAATCTCAGTGGGTTTCTTATCATTTAATTGTGCACTCTTAAATCAACTCGCTAGAAACATGTCCTTAACTTTTGCTGCCGTAGGTTTCTCTTGGTGTCATGGTATTTATGATAATTTTCCTTTTGAGTTTCCATTTTTATTTTGCTTTCTTTATTTTAAGGGACATTGTTTCTTTTATGTTAACTGAAGTAAAATAGCAGCTATTGTTTTATACAATGCAGAGGCCACCCAACCAGATTTCCTGTGCTGTGCAAGACATAATATCATGAGTAGAGGAAGTGTATAGTAACAAGCATTGGCATAGTCAATAGGTCTCACCTTTGGGACATTATAAGCGTTTAGTTATCCAACACAATATCCTTGGTGCAATAACATTAACTGTTGCATGGCTAAACACTTATAAGGTCCCAAAGGCGAGACCTATTGGCTATGCCAATGCTTGTTTGTGCTTGTGCCTATGTGCGTATGTCTAGGGCCCCCCAATTACTACTAACCAATGCTTATCCTGTGGCAAATATGAAAAACTGCCATCAAGAGAAAAGCAGCATACATGGAGCTGGAATGTACAGGACTGAACATTTATTATGGCTAATGCTCACCTGTCTTTTATATTTATCGTACAGTTTACGTACATTTTAAAGTAAAAAAAAACAGTCCAGTGTATTCAGAAGCTTTCGAGATAAACAGGTATGGGTAATCATGCGTGCAGGCTACAACACTACTCAAAAGCCTCTTGGTTAAGTGTAGGGGTGATGTGAGAGTCACGTTGAACAGGGCCGGCTCTAGGCTCATGGTGGCCTTGTGCAGGGAGCGTAGGTGGGGGACCTCGGAAGAGGAGGTCCGGACGGAGCGGAGCTCAGGAAGGTGTTTTAATAATACGTCCAGAAAAGTCGTTAGATGACCAGTACCTGCGGTTGCTCCTACCCTTCCGAATTCGTCTCAGAACGATACAATTTAGGAGGAGGAGGGCACTGTGACACAAGACATGAGGGACTGGGCGCACAGACAGCTGCAGTGCCAGGGCCATGACAGGGGCACCGGACCCCCCACAACCCCCCACAGAGAAATAATCGGTGGCTCTTTGCCCGGAAACAGTAATATCGATGCCATATCGAATATGGTGTCTTACGCTTGGCGGATGGCCACGTCCGTTGCAGACACTGCATAGCCACCTCGTAAGGTGCTCTCCGGACCGCGCTCCACCGGGGCCCGCGCCTAGCTGTGCCAAACTGAAACTAAGCGCTCGGGTTGGCCCGGTCGCTCCCCTGCCCCCGAGCTCTAGGGGCCCCCAGGAGTCGCTGGAACTTGGAGCCATATTTCAACTGTCTGCGGCTTAATAGTGAAGAAATACCCTTTCTCTCCACCTTTATTGGCACAGGCGGAGCAGGGGGCCTAAAGAAATCAATCACCACCAGTTTACATGGGAGGCCGCGCCCGCTGCCAGTGCCACTGACTGGAAGACAGACAGCGGCCTTCGAGTCGTTGGATGCGGCACCGGCAAATTGAATGTGGCGGGCCCCCTGCCCCTCGGAGAAAGTGTCAGTGATTCCGAAATGTAATACTCGGCAATGATTAGGCCTTCCGCTGGCTGGGAGCCATATACTGCCGCTTAATTTAATGCAAAATAGTACCCCCGACTCCACCTTTATTATAGGCCCTGCAGGCACACAGGCAGAGAGGGGCCTAAAGGAAATCAGTGGCCGGTGCTGCCACTGGAAGACAGACAGCGGGCGGCCTACCTCAATGCGGCAAAACTCCCAGCTGCAGTAAATTCGCCCCTCCGACCTCAAGCATTAACAGCTACACTCACGCCCGGCTACCTATCTTCATATGACTCGCTTGCTTGCCATGATGCGTCGCGATAGTCAGTCAGTGCCACAAGCAGTGTGCAGAAATATCATTATCAATCATCTGAGAGAATGGATCTATTCTGCCCTTACCCGGCAGGTGCGTTCACACTTCTTCACTTTATTCTCAGTCTGAGCTCAGGGGCCGCTCAGCTTTTCCGACTCCGACGACCACCATATGGCTGGGCTGTGCAGAGAGAGTCATACGCCACCAGTCCCACAAGTTAGTTACGCATGCGGGGAAGTCAAGCAGCAGGTTAGGTTGAGTCTGCGCGCTGCCGCAGATCACTCTATCCTGGCTTCCGGCGTCTGTGCCAGCCAGCCGGGTGACAGTCATGATGATTTGAAACACCCCGGCGCCCCTGCTGCCCAATCAGGAACGAGGTTGGTGCGAACTCGGAGCCAGAGGCCAGGGAAGTTAAAGGGAGGGGGGGTGACTCACTGTGTCAGGGCTTGGAACTGTGACTGTCGGAACTTAGTATTGCAAGCCGGAGCCCACCAAATCCTGCCAGGGGGCCGCCAGTGCCACGATGTATCATTGATCCTTCCGATCCAATCCTCGTCGTGGCGGCCCCTGGGGTTTGGCGGCCCTGTGCAGGTGCACACTTTGCACATGCCTAGGGCCGGCCCTGCGTTGAATCACTCTCAGTAGATCAAGTCAGTGACTGGGGTGGGTTCCAGTGAGTTTTAGAATACCTACAAGCTCGCCTTTCACCTTCTTGACAATTCTACTCATTAGAGATAAACAGCATTTACAATCAATTGCAGACGGTGTATGCTCAGGAAGTCAGCACCCCTCCTTGTTGCATTATCTGACAAAAATACCCATATTACTACTTATGAAATCAATTGGATTTACATTGAGGTATTGCATTTCATGGTTCCATGGTCTGTCTCTCATTCCCAATGCTCATGGATCCGATTAGCTCAGTCGATACATTCCACATGAACCCAATAAAACCTCCTGTTGAAAGGAATGTCTTGTTTTCATTAAAGAGTTTGGCGTGTTTACACGTGGCTATGGCCTTACATAGCAGCAAACGCACAACCATTCAGCTATCTCACTCAGTAGTGGCGCATGACATGAGACTTTATAACTTACAAACCCCTAAATTATTATTTATCTCTACAAGATACATGGCACATACTTGGCAGAAGGCGCTTCATACACTGAGTTTCCTTGCTCACTGGTGGTGCAATATATATGATTTTTTTAAGCACACCTTTCCTTTAAGATTGTGGGTGTAATGCTCTTGTTTTATTAAACAGTCTGAAGCCTCTTTAAACCTGGCTATGGCCTGATTACAGCCGAAGGCTCACAACATTTCAGCTATCTCACTCAGTGGTGGTGCATGTTGTGAGACTTCATAACTTACAAACCTCTAAATTAATATTTATCTGTACAACATTTATGGTGCGCCTTAGTGTTGAGCTTGGGAAATTAATTTCATTTATGGGTCTCTCTAAGTAGCAGGTGCTCTGCACACTGAGCTACCTCGCTCAAGGGTGATGCAATGTACATGTCGGTATGTCTTTTTTGAAGCACACCTAGATCGTGAGCATTATGCTCTCGTTTTATTAAAGACTTTGGGCCCTGTTCACACATGTTTATGTCCTAGTCACAGCGGCAGACGTACAACCAAAGGGCTTTGGAGCGCATTACATGGTCACCAGTAACTTCATTTAAGGGCACATTGCTTTGTAACAAGGACACATGAGCATTACATGTTTTTTAGGTCGTTTGAATCTTTGTTTATGAACTTAAAAAGTAGCTCTAATTAAGGGATGTGAACTACGGCAAGCTTACATGACACACCCTTTTGGGAAATTTTGCGTAGCTGTGCAAGAACGACTTTATAGCTAAAATTGGAGCACAATAGAACAGCTTTGTACAAATTTGTTTGATAAGAGAGTTTTGCAACACATTTCCACTCCACATATTTCCATTCCACATCAACTCAACAAGACATTTGCAGCACACACCATATAATCCAATACACACCTCAGAATGCCACATCATGCAACAAAATTCAACAGCGCACCACCTAATTAAACTCCACAACATACCACTTCACAACACAAAATACAATTCCACATAATTACACTCCATGACACACAATCCCACTTCACATAATTCCAGTACACTCGTAACCACACAATTACTATATGCATTGGATGCAATGCCTCCTTGGGCCCCAGAGCCGACTTCGCCGTCATGCAGGCTGTGTCAGGGGCCGGACGGATCTTTGTTGCACATATTATGCATATGGCCCATTTTGCAACAGGCATGCAGAGAGCTTTTACGCAACCCCTTTAATGCTAATGGAGTTAGAACATGCTGCCAAGCCTCGCTGTTTTGCTTGCAAGGCCGGAGCCCACAAGTAATAGCTTGCCTGGTAAAGTTTACTATCACGGTGGAGCAACAATTTAAAGAGGTCGTACCATCAAATGGAGGAACTGTCCTAAAGGCTACTCATCTGCGCTTCCACGCACCAGCGCTTTACTGTCTGTTTGTCTGTCTCAACTAAGGAGACTTGATGAAGAGTTTGTTAGTGACTAGCACGCAACTGCACTTTTTAATTGTTTTACTCTGGTTGAATGCGTCCCATTCTTCAGTTTTATCTGCTGTACCTCCGCTTTTTAAGTAGCATTAGCGACATTTACTGAAGAGCAGGGCTTTAAGTGGGATGAAAATACTGAGGCGTCTCTCAAAGGGGCGTGGCCGATGTAATTAAGGGCGTGGCTTAAAAACGCCTATGCTAAAAATCTGTGCTTAGCATAGTGTGCCGTCCGACTGGTATTTTGAGGTTTCTAAATCATTACTCAAATAGGAAGGGGAGAGAGCTACTGCTCTTTTTCCATCCTCCCTGTAATGCTCATACTGGAACCATAAAATGAGGAGAAGGAGGGAAAGGACGGTGGCCAAGATAACACCCTTCTCTTTAGAAAACCTGGGGTTTATTAAAAGACTGCTCTCACCCACTAAATAGTGGCATGCTTCATCAGAGGCCTGCTACAACATCCATGCAATGTCTGGGATGGAGCAAAGAGAGGGGAGGACATAACAAGCATAAAATGTGTCGGGATCCATGCATTCATTTGAAAAAACGAAAAGACAGTGATTGTGCGAGTGTAAAACGATCTCAGAGATACCTTTCCAATTGTTTTTATTCCTGGAGTCCCTGGATAGGATTCAAAGGTAAAACATCGGAGATGGTTTAGGGGAAGTTAGGACCCCTTCCTCTCCTCTACTGCTTCTATGCTGTTTCTGTCATTGCATCCAGAAAAATGATACATCAAGTCACATAACTACAACAAGCTAGGACTATTGGCTTTGTCAATTGTTATTAGTTGCATAAAATAAATAAACAACAACTATGGCTTCATGGTATATAATATTGAAAATGCTTCGGTTCTGAAATGATGAGACAGAAAGAACTAAAATGAGTCTCTTTGAAGTGACATCAAAGGCTTTAAGCAGTGGTACTGCTGCAAAGTTAAGATTTTTTTTCATCCTGAGGGCGAGGGTAAACATGGAAAGCCCGATAGGAACCAGTTTCAGCACCTGCTTGTAAGAACTAAGGTGCTGAGCACTGGCAGGACCCGGCCCACTTAAAGCCCTGCTGAAGAGTGTATGCACTCGCACTTTACCTTGCATAGACTTGTATTAATTAGGACATTTACTGAAGTGCCCTCATGTTTTTGCATGTCCTTGTTATTTTTAACGGATTGTAAACTGGTTAACATTGTGTTCTTAGATCATGTAAAGGTTTTACTTAACTAGAATATGATTAATAAGCTTCACATTTAAACTAAGCCTGTTGTGGGTTCAACCCGATGGAAGCTTTTAATACGTTTTTGCCTTCATGCACGTAAAAAGGGTATCCACTGTCGATCCGCAAACTCATGCAACAAAACTTAAGAACACAGCTTAGACCCAAGCAATGCCTGGAAAAAGAAAGAGGATTTCAGAAGAAAAATAGTTGTTTGAAGTTTTATGCCCTTTGTGGTAGTGTTGGGGGGGGTGGGAGCGGGGGGGTGTTGTGCTCTCTTCACTGATGTTGCAACGGAGCCAACTATGTGGCAAATGCCATAATACACTCCCAGCCCATTTGGGACGTTATGCAGTACAGACATTAATCGTATACAATTGCAATGTGTCCCCTTTTCTATTGCCCCAGTCCCTCCTAATAATGCAGCAGCCATACGGTAGAGCTAAACATACATCAGGCATTGAACTTTCATTCAGACGAGGCCGCCACGACGATCCTCGTCGTGGGGGCCCCTGGGGTTTGGCGTCCCTGTGCATTATTCCATTGCACACCGTGCCAAATAATTCCACTACACACATCCACAACCCATAATTCCAAAACAGACAATTCCACCACTAGAAATTCCAATCCAAACCACATAATTCTACTCCACACCACACACATCCACTCCACACCATCATACTTAGGTAAAGGACATTGTCATTTACAACACCAATAGCTCTAACTCTCGCAAATGCAAGACCTCTTGGAATTGCCAATGCTTGTTTCGCTTGTTGCCACAGTAGGTTCGCACACTATGGTCTGTCTGCCATTTAATCAGACAGAACAAGCTACATCGCAAAGCAGTTGAGCTTATAATGCAGCTAATGACCTCATCCCATTAAGTATGGAATAGCAGCATACTAAAATGGATTTGACTGCTGGAGGAGAAACGGATAGCTTCTTTCAAGGCTGTCAGATATGAACCTCCCCCCTGCACTTTTCATGCTATCGCTACATTGCGCTCTTTACATTTCTTCTCTTTTAATAGAACACAGACCTTTGTTAAACGCATATACTTGACTTCCTGATACTAATTGAATCGTCGCTATGTGAAACAAGCCAATTTGGTATCTGAACTAAGCCGCCTGCTCATAAAATGAACAAAAATGGACTGAAATCATGCTTAGACCGCTGTTCCTATATCAGAATGATAGTGAGTGCAGCTCCTTACCACGGCCAAACCCAGGGGGGCCATTTTTGTTGCGGGGGCCAATTTTGCAGCATAGCTGCAATAATGGCACCAGGTAACAAAAGCAGCTGCAGTGTTTTCCACGCCTCCCCAGCCCCCAACACGGCAACCCTACTTAATTGCCAGGACAGGTTTGTGTTCCAAGTCCGGCCCTGAAAGCAAGGGAACCGGTTCGTTAATTAATTAACGTACTGAAATTTGGTTTCCCATAGGGTACGAAAAAACCAAAACTGTGAAGAAAGTGATGGATCTGGACCTCCTAGCGCCAATACACTGGAGTGCACAAAGATGTGCTACAAGAGCACAGGTAAAGCGCTGGGATCAGATGGTCTGGAATGAGAGGCAGTATCACAGGCAAGTAGAGAGTTCTAGATTAACAAGGCACAGAGCCCAACTGCAGATTTGTTCTTACCATTTTGCTGGTCTCTACACTTGGGACATTTCAGATATAAAAGAGTTCAGCTTACAGACCAGGGAAGCGACGGGATGGTAAGGAGCCTGCAGTAAGAGTATTCACCTACTAAAGGCAAGTTACTTGTTCTTCTGAAGGGTTTACCTCTAAATGCAGATTCCTCAACTTTAATTGAATAAGAATAGGAAAGCAGCATCTCCAAGGAGGTGGGGTCTGTGAACTGACTAAAACCAGAAAATCCTGCCAGAATTGCCAAAGTACCCTACTCGTCGGACCTGACTGACAAGACTGTAGTTCTTCGTAAACATATTTTACTGACACTCACGTAGCTGCCAGGCAAATGTCAAGAACAGGTATTCTGCATGCTAACCAGGCAGTAGCAGCCGTGGCTCTGGTGAAATGATCTAGCAAGCCTGCCTTGCCAGTGCATTGTAGATTTTATGCAGCAAACCAACCCAGTGAATTTTTTTTCTTTTCTTCACTGCTCTGTGCTTTTTTGCTCCAGTGAATCCCATAAACAGCTGATCATCCACTAGATATCTCACTGAGGTACGATGAAAGGGGGGGTGGCGATATATGCTGCAAACCTTTCAAGCATGCATCACAACAGGTGGCTTAAATAAAGAAGGCTGGTCTGGGAACTGTAAAAAAAAAAAAAAAAAGCCAAAAGGGTGGATAAATAACCTTTAACTGTGCTCAAACAAATCGTTGATGGGCTAGGAACAACATAAAAAGCACTTCACATAATTTGGTTTGAAGTGGTTAATCTGCCGAGTACTGTACCCACAAAACCACAATCTTGTCCCAATGGCAGCTGTATACTGATTTCGTAGAGGGACACCTGGCTGCCAAAATTAACGAATCTGGGAGGAAGTCCAAAAGCAATCAACTGTTGTTGCTCAATCTCCAAACAAGGGGATGCAGGACCCCACCCTACTGCTGCAACAGAAGATCCAGCCTGACAGCCTAATTGAAGGACAGATGCTCATGCCCAGGAGTTCAGGGTACTACACTCTCATTACCCAATCGGGTGTCACTACATTGACTTGGGCCCAGTCAGCCTTGATCTTCTTCAGAACTTAGGACTAGACAGAACACAGCATGAAGGTGCACAGGCATCGAGAGGTCTACTCTAGGTGGAATACATCTCTGAGTTAGAGCTGTCTTGGAAACTGCAATGCGCAAAGAGGCCTACATTGTACATGCTCAGTGGTAAAGATTAGATCAAGCCACAGTTCTCGTCATTCACAAAAGATACCCTGCAACAAGTCTGGATGTAGCTGCCATTTGTGATTTGCTAGGCATTGGTAGCTGTGCTCGTCCGCCCTGGTGCACCACCAGGAAAATACCCAACACAGGGTCCAAAATCACACCTGCTCTATTTGTTGAATCTTCGGCCACAAAATGGCTGTGGGGTATGCTGGTCTGATTGCATAGGTTGATGCTAGAGTAATTGGTAGCACCTACTCTCACAAAGGGGTCTTAACTGATTTTGGAACCGACACACCAGGGCCCACAGGCCCAATGAGCTAGTGGTGGCCTTGCTCTCTTTAAATGTTTGTTGCCCAGTCCTCTTTTTCCCTGAAAAGTTGAGAGCCATCAAAGGGCTTTTGCATCAAAGAAGATTAGATAACCACAGAGAAACCTCATCGTGGCGTGACGCATAAGCACCACTCTAGTGCCAATTGCCCTGTGTGTGTAGTTTGCATCTGATGGAGAATTTTGCACCATCACGGCCATCCTGAATGGCCTCTTTAGGGACAGGACATGTCTTTGGGTATCGCAGGTAAATCCTGGGTAACAGAGTCCTGGAATGTGAGGGAGTAACAGCCAATAAAACTACCAGCAATGACCAAGCGCAAAGCAAAAGGTAAGTTGTCCCCGAGCACATATATGCCAATTCTTATATTATTCCAAGAGGGTACAGTCACCCAAATGACTTCTTCAGGGCAAAAAGATCAATCCAAACAACAAATAGTATAGACCAATTCCAGAAGGCAATTGTTCCTCAATTATAAATTGGAACAAGGAGAGTACTCCTCACGTCTTCAGAAGGGGTTCCGTTACAATCAGGTGACTGTACCCTCTGACGAAACACGTGTTGGCTACCTTCTGTTTGAACTAGATGAAGACTGTGAAGAGATTTGATGTTTGAAGAGAAAAGAAATGGAAATTAAAGGAATTTGATCTGATGAACTTTGAAAGGACATTCATTTGATTGTGGCTATCTTTTCTCTTGGGATAATATAAGAATTGGCATATATGTGCTCGGGGACAACTTACCCTTTGTTACTGAATTCTCTGTTTCCAGAGGACTCCTTTGGGGGCGCAAGTGGCCGCTTTCCCCTGTTCCCTTGAGCCTTCGTATAAGGAGAATATTAATTTAGTTGTAGTTGCGCAAGAGTTACCCAGCCACTATCTGTTTTGCAAGCGCAAAGCAAGGCTGGTGGAGAAAAACATGAGCTTGCCAAATGTCTCGATGCTCTTGAATCCATAGTCCAACGTGTTAGGTGAAAGAGCATTAGGGTTAACTTTGTTGGTAGATGCCTGAACAATCAATATATCTGGTGTTGTACACATCAGGGAGAATGGGTCACCGGGAGCTGGCCAGTACCACCAAACTATTTGTCTGTTCACCAGGGGTATGGCTTTGCCCATGCCCCAAGTAGGATATCTATCCAAGCCTCATTGAAAAAAGAAGCTCTGTATTTGCCTGCCTATTTATTTATTTAAAGAGTTTTCTATAGCGCGAACATGACCCTTCAGTATCAGAGCGCTTAACATCACATGAGGTAGATTAGAGACAAGTCTTGTACAGTATAACGATTCACAGTAATAAGACGTAGTTAAGTATACATCCACAAAGGGTTAACAAAGAATAAAATAAAATATAATACAAGGTTAACAACAGAATATCCAGTGACATGAGGTAGATTTGGGATACACTATGTATATGGTGTACTGGGACTTCCAGTATGCAATAGTGTCTTTTCCTGTGCATTCTATGTTCTCCAAGCCTGGGTCAGGAGTAGTTTAGTACCCATCGTTGATATCCCCATGAAGCTGGTGACTTTCTCTTCACTTCCCTTGTTGTTATGTCTTGGTCACATCTCTGTCATGGTGCTAGTGATGAACTGTCTTGCCTAAGGAAGGAACTTACTCATAAGGAAGATCTTAGTTTCCCTCTTAAAGGTTGCTGTGTTTGGAATTTTTCTAATGTTCGGGGGAAGTGAGTTCCAAATTCTAGGGGCCGCTCCCGAGAAAGCTCTATCATACCATATATTTCAATTTTCTGGGCAAGGTATCTAGGTGTATTGTAATGGAGCGCTTTGTGGGTAATACATGCCATTTTTAGCTGAATTCTGGCTTCGTTAGGTAGCCAGCCTAATGCTTTCAGGTGTGGGGAGATGTGGTTGAATTTCCTCGATCCGGTGATGAGTCTTGCCGCTGCATTGAGGCATGCTTTTAGTGGTGCAGTGGAAGTTTTTGGTAAACCTGCCAACATTGTACATCCATATTTAATCCTCGAGATAACCAGTGATTGGAATGCTAGTTTGAGATCCGCGTTAGATATGAATGGTTTCACTTTTCTAATGTAGTTCAAATGAAAACGGACGCTTTTTGCCATTGATTTGATGTGGGCTTTCATGTCTAGGTTCTCATCCAGTGTGATTTCGCTGAGTCAACTAGGGTAGGGGAGCAATTTAACGCCGTGATCATTTTTGACCATTCCTTCACTTCTGTGTGATTCTGTTTTATGTGCTTTTAGCTTCAGATGATTGTTAGTTAACCATTGTAGTGTCATTTTTAAGGACTCATTCATTAACTTGATGCTTTCCAGAGACGCGATCTTGATGTACATCTGCGTGTCATCCGCGTACATGTGATAAGATATTTTGGAATTTCTGAGAATTTCTGTAAGAGGTTCGACATACAGGTTAAACAGTGATGGAGATAATGTAGATTCTTGAGGGACTCCAATTGAGTTAGGGCATGATGGTGAAAGTGATTGGTTGACCAGGAATCTTTGCGTTCTATTCTGAAGGAAGGATTCAAACCATTTCAGCACATTACCAGACATTCCCATACTGTCATCGAGCCTGTTCAGTAATTTTTCATGATTTACCGTGTCAAATGCAGATGACAGGTCAGGGAGGATAAGTAGACATGTTCGATTGTGGTCTAGGGCCTGTAGAGCATGTCCTGTTCTGAATCCCGACTGGCATTCGTCCAGTAGCGAGAAACTGGCGATGTGTTGGCTCAGTTGATTTTGCACACATTTCTCTGTTAGTTTGGCAAGTAAAGGAATGTTGGTCATTGGCCGAAAGTTATTAGGATCTGCCTGGTCCGCTGTAGGTTTTTTGATGTTCGGGACTACTTGACCTGATTTTAGGCATTCTGGAAGGATCCCTTGGGATAGAGAGGCGTTTATTATTTTCGTCCATATTGGAATCACGATATGGCGGATTTCTTTCCGGCATTTTGATGGGAGTGGGTCGTTATAGTGGTTATTAGGTTTGATATCCGACAGCATTTTGGCGATGGTATTCTGGTCCAATAGTTTGAAGGTATTCCATTGTGCCTTGTTTTTTGTCATATTATCGACAATTTTTGAGGTGTTATTGCTCATTCAAGGTGTTTGGTTGTCAAGGTTGTCCGCTGCTATCCTGAGCTCTCTTTCAAGCGTGTTGGCCTTGTCGGTGAAAAAGGTTGAGAATTCCTCGCAACTTAGTTGCGTTTTTGTGATTTCTTGGGCAGATTTGGCTAACTTATTGGATTGTTGTTTTAAGATTTCGAATAGTTTCCGTGGTCTATTTTTGGCGCTGTCCAGTTCTGATCTAATAAATTCCTTTTTGGAATTGAGGATCTTTTTGTTGTATTCGTTTCTGAGGGATTTCAGTTCGGGGGATGATGGGTGTTGTCTCCATTTTTTTTCCCAAAGTCTCAGTTTCCGCCTGTCTTCATTCAGTGTCCCATTGAACCATGTATTTTTAACCTTCTCTGTCACTCTTTTCAGTTTTAGTGGCATGGTGGTGTTGACTATTTTCGTTAATGATGTAGTGTAGTGGTCCGTTAGATCATTCACATTCTGCAAGTTGTTAGGTGGATTTAGGTCTTTCTCACAACTTTCTATTAGTAGTTCCATATTCAAGTCTTTAGTGTCTCGCATCCACGTTTTGATTTTAATAGGCTGTGTGGTCTTGTTCTTTTTCCATGTGGGTATCAGGAAGGTTATAGCATGGTGATCTGACCAGTCACACGGCTCTATTGAGAGGACTGAAGTATTATCTTTTTTTGAAATTATCCAGTACAACGTAACTCCTTTCGAGTGTGTTGGCTGTGTGCATGCTTGGGCGAGGTTTAGCTCCGCTAAAAAGTCTTTGAGAGCGTTGACCTGTTTGACATTGCTGTCATTCCAGTGTAGATTAAAATCCCCTAGAAATATGTTATTCGCGTCGGTGTTAGAGTTAGCCGTGATGATCTCCATTAGTTGGTCTATGAAAGTCACATTATTTCCTGGTGGGTGATAAAGCGCATTCAGGTTGCACCTTTGATTGTTGGCTGATCTTAGATTGAGACCTAGGTATTTACAGGATTCTAGTGGGTCTGATTATATTTGGCCAACTTTTATATCCGATCATTGAATGCAGGCTATACCACCCCTGTCTTTTTTAGCCTATCAAGTCTCACAATGTTATACTGAGGGGGCACCAGTAGATCCATGAATGGGGACGAGGATTCCGATAGCCATGTTTCAGTAAGGATGGTCATGTCAATTTTCTGGTTAATGATGAGGTTGGCTATGTCTGATGCAGGTTCTAGCTGCGGACCGACAGTTGAGCAGTAGGCATTTCAGTGATTTCCCTGTGCTACTTGGGTTCAGAATTTGCAAATCGGTGATTAGCTGGACTTGTTGTTAAGTTGTTAAGGTTGGGTTTCCTCTCATTCTGCCTAGATGTTCTGTTAGCATCGATCGGGACTGTTCTAATTTCCTCCCTTCTACTGCGGTCGGTAGGCTCATACTCCTGTAGTAAGGATAGGATTTCTTCTTCCGTTAAGTATTTCCGATTCTGATTGGGTCGATTGTGCCTATTTGATAATGGCATTGCCGTCTCATTGCTCTTTCTTTGAGAGTTATATATTAGTTCCCCGGATGTGCTCGACTTTGATGTGAGTGCTTTCTATAATTTCAAGTAACGTTTCCATCGTTTGTAGGGTGCTTAGTATGTCATGCGACATGTTCCCCATTTGTGTTTGAAGCTCTTTGATTTCTCTCAGAGTTTGGGGTGACGTATTAGGATTTCTCAGTCACCTATTTCGGGATTCACATTTTGTGTTCCTGTGTTTTATCTCGGATCTCTTCATCAGGATCTTTTTATTTTTGTCATTAGTTCGGTTGCCAGCTCCATCTTTATTTGCAGTGTGGGATGCGCTATCTATGCTTTGTGCTCTTAATACCATGTTTGTGGGATATACAGTTCGTATGGTTCTAGATGACCTTTGTGCTGAAGTAGCTTGGAGTATGGACGGGGTGATATCTTTCAAATCAGTAATTCCCAGGTTTCCATTGGGTGGCCTACTCGTCGGAGATGCTCAGTCATTGAGGAGAGGCGTCGATTCTTCCCTCTGAAGAAGCTCTATGCCGTTATTCGCATGTCGTGTAGACATTTCTGTTCTTTCTGTATCATTCCCAAACGCCGGGCCTCCTGTTTCGATTGTGTCTCCTAGTTGCGTTGACTGTTGTGGTTCTTGAGGGTCTCTGGTTAGTATGCTGTCTGTGGTCGATTCTTCCCTCTGAAGAAGCTCTATGTCGTTATTTGCATGTCGTGTAGCCAATTCTGTTCTTTCTGTATCATTCTCAAACGACGTGCCTCCTGTTCCGATTGTGTCTCCTAGTTGTGTAGACTGTTGTGGTTCCTGAAGGTCTCTAGTTAGTATACAGATTGTGGTGGTAGTGTAATAGGAGTCTAGCGTGTCTTCTTGTAGACTCCGGTGTTGTTGAGATCTTGAGTTCTCTACACATCTTTTTAAGGTTGTGAACATGTTGTCAAATTTTTCTAATTCGTTGTTAGCTGCTTGTATCTGAACTATTCCGTTCTTGAAAATAGTTATGCAAAGGTCCACTCTGCATCTTGGTGACAATATGGTCATATGTTTTGTGCCATGTGGGATATTGGTTATCGTTTTTATGTTGAGCATATTTGTAATGACATTGCACCATTTAGCCGTTCTTCTGGTAAAGAATATCATGTCATTCCCGATAATGCCTTTATCTGTGCTAAAAGAGAGATCAGCGAGTCAGGGGTTATCCTCATTAGGATATGCTTGAATTTTTTGGCTGCATTTTTGGATAGTTTCATTGGATATTTTATGATATGAGCGTTCCTGCTTACTGGCTCTAGGTAGTTGTCCTCCATATTTGTTGATTGGTAAGGAGTATTATTTGATGTGCCCTCTTCTTAGATGTTACTGTGATGAGGGTTTAAGTATTCTCCCTATCTTGAATAGATTTGTTTTAGTTTAATATGCTTTTGGCTTAATCTATATTGCCAGCTCAAAGTTCAGGGTTCTTTCTTTTATCTTTCTTTGTTTCAAAAAAATATTTCAAGATGGCCGCGTTTGTCAGGCTTATCTGTGAGCTGAGTGCCTTTCTCTCTTTCTACTGATTGTCTTCATTCCCTTGCCTTTACTTGTTTCTACCATTTTGGATATGATTTCCTACTATGGAGCATCCTTGACTAAAGATGGCCGAGGTCCAAGGCAGTAGAAGTTTCACAGCGTGTGCAGTCTACCATATTAGCAGTGAGGAAGGGACTGCTATATCCATTCACATATCTAAAAGTCAGCGGCCGCCGCCATTTTAAGGTCAGGCAGGCCGGGCCCTGACTTCCCAGTTTTTCTCCACTCTGCCCAGATCTACTATGCTTCAGCCCTATCTGCAAAACTCCTATCGATCTGGAATAATCTCTCTAGCAGTAATAGGGGGGCGCTGTGGCCTGCGCGGGATGTCATGTGTGTTCCAGCCACCGGAAATCAAATTAAAGTCCCAGGGACCTCTGCGCTGCCGTTCCGTCTGCGCAGCAGTGCGATGCAGCTCCGTGATCTGGACCCTCACCTCCGTCTGATGCGGACTCTGGTCTATCGGTCCACGAGATGCGGTCAGAGTAACCCGCTGGGGTGGTCAAGGCAGCGCCGTCTCGGGGAGCACAGCACAGCTTCCTGGCAGCTCCCATGCAGTCCTAGGGCAATGTAGCGACACTATCCAGTGCCCCGTGTCTTTCAATGTCCAGACCGGTCGAGCCGTCGATATCTTCGGAGATCTCTGGCTTGTGTCCTCCGATGTGCGCGCTGGTCAGGTACTTGCGAGGCGAGGTCGTCCCTGGTAAGTTCACTTTCCACTTCTTTTGTGTCCCCAGCCGATTCTGGTAGTCAGTGGTCCGTGGGTGGTGGGTGGATGGCGGGGTTTTACCAGGGATTTAACCACTTTGGTTATCCCGAACCCAGGAGCTATAGCATGCAAAAAAGACAGCATGGTCTCACAAAATCATTGGATAAGCTGAATTGTTGGAGATGGACATGGAAATGTGAGGTGCATTGGAACAAGATTCAGAATCATCTCCAAAGTAGGTCGAATTTTGGAGCAACATCAAGAGTTATGTTGATGTCTTTTCACTTTACTGGTGTTAAAGAGTGCCAAGAAGGGGCTAAGTCAACTTGGGCTACTTCTGTTTTTTTTATTCCTTAACTGATGATTTTGACTGTGATGAAGATCAGCCGCGGACACGACATAGCGGAAGTGGGAACAGGACCTTTGTTTAGACGTCAACTGATCACTGTGTGGAGTCTTCAAGTGCTTGGCCAAGTAGAACATCACCTCCCAGTTACGGATGGACTTTGAATTCACCTGGGCACATTAACTACAGACCTTGGAGTAGTGTTCCAAACGCAAGTACCACAGTCATACTTAATAGGGATCTGTCACAGATATTTGTTTGCAAAAGCCCCTACAAGTTTTAACTCCCTTAGTTTTAGCGGGTGACATTTTCCTTGCACACTGGTCTTTTGTTATTTAACGAGAACGGTCTTGCGAAGTGACAAGGGTAGCTTCGGATTTGAGTCTGGTGGGGCAGAAAAACTAGCCAAATGTTATATTATAGATCATTTCTGTTTTATAAAGTTCAATAAAGAAGAACAAGTTACTTACCTTCAGTAACTATGTATCTGTAAGAGACATATATTAGTTATAGATTCCTTACCTTGGAATTACCCCCAGGCGTCAGACTGGAACCAGAGAATTTTTCTTGAGCAATACCCCTGCGCGTCAGTAGGTGGCGTCAGTCGACTTTGCGTCCGTCGTCGGTGTCCTGGTCACAGGGATGACGTTGGGGTGCCTACTTAGATGCCGCACCAGTGCGCTGACATCAGTTCTGACACGACTTTTCACGCCAGAAATGCAGAGCCATGAAAGACACTGACCCCTGGTGCGCTACAATTAGGGACCTATATCCCTAGAAGTCAGTTCGCATGGAGGGGAGGATGAGTAGGGCGGTAAGAAATCTATAACTAATATATGTCTTTCACAGATGTATTGTTACCGAAGGTAAGTAACTTGTTCCTCTGAAAGAGACTGTTAGCTTTAGAGACCTTACTTTAGAATAGATACCCCAGGAATACCATCCCCAGAGGAGGGTCTGCAAACCAAGTTCACACAAGAAAATCCCGGAGGACAGAACAGGCAAAGTAGCCGTCCCTCCAGACTTGACTATCCAGGCAGTAATGTTGGGTGAACATGTGCATAGAAGCCCACGTGGCTGCCTGGCAGATATTGATGAGTGCAACTCCACGCGCCAAAGCAGTGGTTGCTGCCTTAGCTCTAGTGGAATGAGCTTGCAGCCCTACTGGAGGTTCCATTTTAGCCAAAGCATAACAAATCTTGATAAAAAGGACTACCCATGGAGAGAGGGTATGCTTTAGCACCACCTGACCTTTGTTGACACCCACATAGCCAACAAAGAGCTGATTATCCACCCGGAAATCCTTTGTGCGATCAAGGTAGAAAGACAGTGCACGTTTCGGGTCCAGACCGTGGAGTCTCTTCTCCTCCTTCGAAGGGTGTTGAGACGGGAAAAAGGTGGGCAGAGTAATAGTCTGTCCGAAGTGAAAAGGAGTGAAAACTTTATGTAGGAACTAGGGTCTCGTTCGAAGCACCACTTTGTCCAGATGGTTTGAAAAGAAAGGAGGCTTAGAAGAAAGGGCCTGGAGCTCACTCACTCCGGGAGCAGAAGTGATGGCAACAAGAAAAGCAGTCTTCAGAGTGAGGAGCCTGAGAGGAAAGTTGTGAAGAGGCTTGAAGGGAGTTAAGTCAAGAAAAGATTCAAGTCCCACTGGGGCATTATAAAAGGAGATGGAGGAAAGAGATGAATAATGCCTTTAAAGAATCGACTTACAATAGGGTACTTGAACAAAGATGGCTGATCTGGCCGAAGAAAAGCAGAAATGGCTGCAAGGTAGCCTTTAGGAGTGAGCAGAGCTCTATCGGGCCAAAGAAAGACGGAACAAAAAAAACCTCTGAAAGAGTGCCCCACAGCCTTTGCTGTGCACCATGCCACAAACTTGTTCCATTGACAGGCATATACTGTCTTAGTGGAGGGACGCCTGGTTGCCAAGATAACATTACAGACTTCGGGAAGAATGTCAAAGGCTGTCAACTGTCGCCACTGAATCTCCATGCAAGGAGGTTGAGGTTGGACAGGTTTGGGTGGAGGACCGTCCCCTGCTGCTGTGACAGAAGATCCAACCTGAAGGGGCAGTCTGATTGAAGTATCGATGGCCATGCTCAGGAGCTTGGGGTACTAAACTCTTCATGCCCAGTCCGTTCGGAACCAAAAGAACGACTTGGCCCGTCGCGCTTGATCTTCTTCAGCACTCTGGGCAGAAGTGGTACAGGCGAAAAAGTGCACAGGAGGCCGCAGCTCCACTCGCGACAAAAAGCGTAGCCGAGTGAGTGCTGCCTTGGATTCCCCAACATGCAGAACTGCTGACATGCCGCGTTCTCTTCGGAAGCAAACAGATCTAACCAAGACTCTCCCCTCTGCTGAAAGAGACCTTGTAGCATCTCCAAATGAAGATGCCATTCGTGATCCACCAGGCACCAATGGCTGAATTTGTCCGCCCTGGCGTTCAGAGAACCAGCCAGGTGTTGAACCACCAGGGTAATGCCATGATGTTCTAGGCATGTCCAAAGACGAAGAGCCTCTTGACAAAGGGTCCACAACCCAACCCGCCTTGCTTGTTGCAGTACCACATGGCGGTGGTGTTGACCGTTAACACCAGCACTGCCTTCCCCTTGATGGAGGGAAGGAATGCCTTCAGTGCCAAGTGAATCGCCCAGAGCTCCAACAGGTTGATAGGGAGCTCAGACTCCACCTGAGACCAGGCTCCTTTGATCTCCGCCTTTTCAGGTGGCCGCCCCATCCCAGAAGTGATGCATCGGTCACTACCGTGAGGTCTGTTTGGGGAAAGGAGAGGGATCTGCCTCTGACCCAATCCTGGTTCATCAACCACCACTGCAGTTGTTGCTCAGTTCCCGCCGAGATCTGGACATAGTTGGAAAGTTTGCACTGATGCTGCTCCCACTGGAACTTTAGGCCCCACTGCAGAGCCCGCATATGCCACCTGGCATGATCCATCAGCAGGATGCAGGAGGCCATGAAGCCCAGCAGCCTCAGGGTCATTCTCACCGAAATCCGGGATAGAGGCTGAAACATCAATATCATAACCCAAATATCCGGAACTCGCTGCTCGGGTGAATAGGCCCGAAACTGCATTGTGCGCAGAACAGCTCGGATGAAAGGGAGCAACTGAGTGGGAGTCAGGTGTAACTTCGGCACCTTGATAGTGAACCCCAGCGAATGCAGGAGGTCCGCTTTAGATTGGAGGTGGGAGACGACAGCCTGGGGAGAGCCCACCTTCAACAGCCAGCTGTCGAGATAGGGGAAAGGGTGGACTGGCCGCCTGGTTGTTTCCAGACCCGGGTCGCTAGATCCCACATCCACGGCCGTGCAGAGGCAGGGCAGCTTGCGTGGACCGGTGGCTGGAAGGGGTCAGAAGTGGAGGGATTCTGTAGCCACGAAAGGCGGACTGTGGGGGATGGGTAGACACAGCGAGGCTTAAGGGTCTGCGGGTAGCACGAGAATCCTTAAAACGTTTGAGTGCGGAGTCCGCCTTGTCACGAAAAAGGGAACGGCCAACAAAGGCATGTCCAGCAAGGTTGCATGAACATCGCCCGAAAAAACAGATGGCCTTAACCAGGGTAGCGCAGCAGGGCTTCCGAAATGGCAATCATTTTGCCCAGAGAGTCGGCAGTATCCAGTCGGTAGCTGATTGTGAATTTTGCTGCGTCTCTCCCATCTGCCACTGCCTGTGAGAGTATGGGTATTGCGGCCCAAGAGGCATGCAGTATTCACGGACCGAAGTGCCAAGCTGGAGAAAGAGAACATACGCATCCCAAGATGATCCAGCTTCTTGGATTCCCTATACAGGGGTGCGGAAGGGAATGCGCCCTGTGGAAAAGAGGCTTGGACCACCAAGCTTTCGGGGAAAAAGGGATTGGGAGAGGAAAATGGGATCACCCAGAGCCAGGCGGTGGCAGCATGCAATTGCCCGTTCCACAGGAGCCCATGTGCTGGGCTTGGACCAAATGCCGAGAAGGACATCCGTGAGGGCTTCACTGAAAGGCAAGATGGGTTTACAGGAAGTTGCCGTGGGTTGAAGCACATCTGTCAAGAGGTTAGTCCTGACTGCAACTGTAGGGAGCTTGAGGCCTAGAGCCTCGGCTGCCCTATGCATACCACTGTATAGGATGCTCCCTCCTCCGTAGCCACGGTAGGGGGAGAAAGCATGCCAAGGACTGGGGAGGTTTCGAGACTACTGGAGTATCCGAATTCCTCTCTCCAGTCCGGTTCTTCCAGCTGGTCTGTTAAAGGATCCAGCTACCCCTCCCAGTCCTCACCACCACCCTCAGGGCGATAGGGATCTACTGGGATGAGCAAGGGAACAAAAGTACCCTCTGGCATCGGATTAGACGTCGGCCCATGTCGATCCGGCTCTGGGTCCATCTCGGGGATGGCATCGGCCGGGGGCATTGTCGCTGGGACCGGTGCTGGGGAAGGTCCAGTAAGGTCGACCGGCGTCGATCCAGATCGAGGCCTGGATCCATGGGGACCCTGCAGCGCCGGGGTCAGAGCAGGAGTCGCCGGTATCGAAAGCCCAGGGCCCCCAACCGGCTCCGCGGTGCCCGAAGGCACCAGCGGAGTTGGGCTGCCCAAAGATGCGGTGGAGGGCTTTGTAGAACGTATGAAGCTGGGCAGGGGCTGTCCCGGCTCCCAGATATAGAGGGAGTCGGAGCCTTAGAGGGACAATGCTCTGGGACCCGCGTTGCGCCAGCTGACCGACGGGGAGAAGGCGAAGAGTGACGGTGCTTCCTTGCCTTCTCCTTGTGTTTCGACTTATCTGAGGAGTGCGACGACTTGTTCAGGTGTGGTGGCTCCGCAACTAGTCTTGAGACCTACCCCTCAAGCGAGACCAGGAGCAACGCAGAGCCGACTGCCGGGCCTCCAAAAGCTTTCGGGACAGCTCCTGCAAAGACTTCGGATTCATGGCCGGCAGTCAGAGCACACCTTCGAGTCGTGGTTGCGCTCCAGACACCAGAGGCACACAAGGTGGGGTTCCGTAACCAACATCAGGAATCACAAGGCTTGAATCCGGTTTGACGATGGGACATCCCTCGCGCACCAGGAGTCGAAGACTCGAAAAAAGACGTCGACAAAAGCTGGAAAAAGTTTAGTCAAAAAATGACTAAGGGGCAAGCTCTCTCTGGATCTGTGCTAGGCTGGCTCAGAAAAAGAAAGAACTGACATCAGCGCACAGGGGCGACGTCTAAGTAAGCACTGTGACGTCATCCCGGCGACCATGACGCCGATGACAGACGCAAAGTCGACAGAAACCACCTACCGATGCGCAGGGGTATTGCTTAAGAAAAATTCTCTGGATCCAGTGTTATGCCTGGGGTAATTCTAAAGAATGGAATCTATAACTAATAGCCTCTTTCAACCGAGAGGCCGACTGCGAGTGTACAGAGTGAGAACAACCAAAACGAAGAACAATTTACTTACCTTCAGCAACACCTTAAAAGGTAGTGACAATATCTAGCTGCAGATTACCTACCTTTGAATTTCCTGAGGTGTAAGACTAAATCCATAAGAATTTTCGTGAGCAGTACCCCTGCGCACCAAAAGGCTCCACATGGATTTGTTTGTGCCGGAAGTGACGTCCGCGTCACCTATATAGGTGCCATTTCGATGCACTGGCGCCAGTTACATTTAACGACTTTCCACATCAGAAATGCAGAGCCATTAAGCGCATGGACACTGGTGTGCTCAAAACTAGGGCCCTGAAAGGGAAAAGCCCTGATCCTAGAAATTTGATCACCGAGCGAGGCGTATGGATGGTCAGTATGGAATTTGCAGCTAGACATTGTCTCTACCAGATAAGGCGTTACCGAAGGTAGGTAAATTGTTCATCTGATAGAGAAATCGAGCTGCAGATACCTTACCTTTGAATAGATAACAAAGCAATACCACCTCCAGAGGTAGGTCTGCGGACAACTTTAGACTAAAAAGTTCTGCAGGACAGAATATGCAAAGTGTCTGTGCTGTTGGACTGGACTGGACTGTCCAGGCAGTAATGCTTGGTAAACATGTGCATGGATGCCCATGTTGCTGCCTCACAGATGTCCCTGACTGGAACTCCACAGGATAACGCAGAGGTTGCAGCGTTAACTCTAGTGGAATGAGCTCTTGAGACCGCTTCTTTGCCAGTGAGTAGCAGTTCTTGATGCAGAGAACAACCCATCAAGAGATTGTCCCTTTCTCCACCACCCGACCTTTCTTGACACCAACATACCCCAAGAGTTTGTCGTCCACCTGGAACTCTTGTGCGGTCAAGGTAGAACGACAAGTCTCTTTTTGAGTACAGACAGTGGATTTGCTCCTCTTCTTTAGAGGGATGTGGGGGAATGTAAAAAGTGGCCTAGATGACAGATTGGCCCACATGAAATGGCGTTACCACTTGTGGCAGGAAAGAGGCCCTAGTGGGAAGCACCCGTTTGTCAGGAAAAACGTATAGGAAGGGAGGCTTGGATGATAAAGCCTGCAGCTCACTCACCCTTCTGGTTGATGCTATTGCTACAAGAAAGGCATTTTTGATGGTGAGGAGCAAGAGGGGACAATTGTATAAAGGTTTGAGGGGAGTACACATCAGAAATCTGGGAATCAAATTATGGTGCCACTGAGGCATAGTGAAAGGAAAAGGTGGGAACATATGTAGAGGCCTTCGTGAACCCATTTATAATCGGAGATTTGAATAAGAAGGGTTGGTCAGGCAGCTGCAAGAAGGCAGACTAGGCAGAAAGATACCCTTTCAGAGTGCCCAGAGCAGAGACCTGCTGGGAAAGGGTCAAAATAAAAAGTAAACTATCAGAAAGGGAGGCAGAAAGAGTCTCAATAGACTTTTCTTTACAATATGATACAAAATGTTCCATTGGCAGGTGTATCCCATCTTGGAGGAGGGAGGCCTGCTGCTAGAATAACATTATAGACTTCCGGAAGGATACACAAGGAGACAAAGAGTTAACAGGTTTGGGTGGCGGATCCTCCTGAAGAGACAGCCTGATTGGAGGAAGGATGCTCATGTTTAGAAGCTCAGGAAATCAGACTCTCCGTGCCCAATCTGGAGCCAAAAGGATAATTTGGACCTTGTAATTCTTGATCTTCTTGCGAACTCGCTGCAGTTGCGGTATGAGTGGAAAGGTGTACAGGAGGCCTTAGCTCCACTTGAGACGAAAAGAATCGTAGAGTGAGAGCTGCCTTGGAAACTAACAGTTCACATAATGCATACGCAGAACTGAAACCAGCTGAAGTATAAGCAGGCCATAAATGGTTAATTTTCACTTCTCTTTTTCATGTTGATGCTCGTGGCCTGGGCCCACAAAAACACAGTGTAGTCCCTGTCAGACCCCGCCCAGGCGTGGTGTGCAAAGCACTGCACTGTAGCACCGGCACCATAATTGCGGTGTTGCGTGAGCCTGGCAGAGGCAGCAGCATTAGGGAACAAGTGAATAGCAGGCCAAGTGGAAATTTAGACACCCGCCTGCCGGGTCTGTACTGTACAGAAGATCAGAGTGTAACTGTGACCAGCCAACATGACCGGATTACTTGCATGGAATGATAGTGCGTGCATGATAGTGCGTGCGCCGCAGCATGGTATTTAGGGTGGGCAGGTGTGATTGTATGGTTTGTGTCATACGCAGGGTAAACTGCACATGCGGCACAGATGGGGACATAATTTGCCAGCGGTCTACGCCTGCCAGTACTACAGAAACTGCAGCTCACAAGTGAGTAGTTGAGTTGTAGATAACAAAGTACTCTAACAAGTCGCTAAAATAAATATTTTATATTTGGATCACAGAATATCACTTTTTCTCCTCTGCAGTGGGACCGGGGCTGCTGCTCTATTGGGACAAAGGATTGCAAGACATTAGGATATTGCAACTGAGAGCTTGCGGTCCTGTGAGTGCATTGAATTGATTGCTGCATACATGCCTCTTTATTGGAGAGTCTGGTTGCTGCAAGGGAGAGGGGAGTGACCGGCCTGGGGTTCCCATGGAGTCAAGTTGGGAAGGGCCAAGGTTGGGATGTGACTAAGTGACATTCCAGAAAGAGGACTTACCTGGGTCTGTTCGCTGCCAGCACTGGACTCCAGCTGGGAGCCCTGTCCTTCACACGGCTCTCCACCCACTAACCCATCCCAGGATAAGGCCTGGGCACCTGCAGGAACTCTGCGAATCAGATACTTACAACCTGTGTAAAGTAAGTATACAGCAGCTAATGGAGCCTTTTTTCCTGCTCTCTTCCTTTGAGTGCGGCCTCCGACTCACATCCCACCAATCTGTGCTCAGTATGTTTCTCCCCCTAAAAGCTCATCCATTCTTTTATCCCTTCTTATCTCAGTAATCTTTTTGTTGATTTATTAAATCCCTCCTTCTTGCTCATCGATTGCTCCTTAGCTCCCCCTTGCACCCTGTTGCTCCCTATAATCTGGAGCATTTATTGGCCCCAAGACTACTGCTCCACTACGGCTCGCACATCCCGGCAAAAAGATTTTTATTTTTAACCTTGAGGGACCAGCATCTGCAGTTTGCTGTCACGCTCCCCATTTCTAAACAAGGCATCAACACATACTTTTTATGTTTTTTAATTTACTCTTCCAAGAGTAACATCTGTCATTTTAGAACAAAATATGGTCATCACCTTGCTATGATGTATACATGCACATGTAGATGGCAAATCCATGTGTATAATTCACCACGTTGGGGCCAGCATAGCATCATGACTCAGAGATAAGCATGCATGGTAACACATGCATCATTGCGCTGTTGGTTTTGCCAGTCCTTGTTTACTCCAGGGGTTGAACTGTATTCTAAGCCTTCAGGTCACATATCATGCTTATTGCAACACGTACACTGGTATCGTTTTATACACAAGAATGTCCCAAAGACAGAATAGAATTGACAAGGTTTTTAAACTGAGCCTATAAAATACAATATTTGAACGATCGGCACAAGGCAGATGCTTCATTCCCATTTCAGGCACTTTTATCTCGTTTGCAGGTCTCTAGAATAACACTTTTGGGTATTTAAACCTTTAAACCACACCTACAAAGATGCTTGGGCTTCCGAGGGAAGTCCCCCAAACTAATTTCTTAAGAAAAGTATTTTTTTTTCCATTTATGAACAAATATTTTTCAACCTTCAGCTAACATAATTAGAACCATCTTCCTGTCATGCTGTTACATTTATCAGAAAGTGAGCTTTACCTTAGGACAAATACTGATTTTTAACCTCTTGCAGAATCTCCATGGCAGTGATGCCTGGGGACATGCAACAGCTGTTGTACGTGTTTTGTGGCACTCAGTTTTTTTTACATGCACTGCCAATACACCTGGCTTTCAGTAGTGTCAGTTGAGGATGTAGATGGAGCCAATAGAGTAAGTGGGTGGAGCTAGTGGAAGAGGTGGGTGGACCGGGGGAGGTGGGTGTGGCCTCCTAAAAATATTTGAGCACCTGCATTACCATTTTACAAATTAAGCACTGGCTCCAATCACCACAAATACATGAGGTTCGGGTCCATCACAGAAATGGCACGGTGACACGCACCACAAGGTTTAATACCTGTCTTACTCAATGACATCCTCGACACACCAGAAGACCTACAAAATATTGACAAAACATTGCAGAGGGGTAGCTCTTCTCTCAGATCGGGGCTGGCTGGTGTGGAAAGAAAAGAACTGACGTCTGTGCGTCGAGGTGGCTCCTATATAGGTGAAGATGATGCCACTTTCAGCATATACAATACCACAAAGGATCAACCTACCGGCGCATGGGCTACTGCTCACAAAAATAATATTCTGGATCAACCTAGACGCCTGGGAATATTCAAATGTAAGTAATCTGCAGCTAGATGTCTCAGAGAGCGCAATTTGAGTAAAATGTATAAGTACACCATAAGATGCACGAATTTAGTTAAAGCACATAAGAGTGTCGCAAATATAGAATGCACATACTCACGAGTGTTTAATCAATATAGAATGCATATTTTAGAGTGTGAAGCTAATGTAGTAATGTTTAGAAATGTTAGAATGCTATTAGACTCCATGTTATGTGGCTGTTGCAGAAGAGAATGTAATGCTGCCAAACGTAGAAATGTGCAGGCCTCATGGCAATGTATGAAGAACGAAAACGTGCCTTTACAGTTTCACATAATATGGATTACTATTATTCAGAATATTATTGATCATACGTTAAAGTTATGTTTTATAGAAGTGTTTCATATAATCAGAGTGTAATAGGTTAGAATTGTTTTAGGCTAAGAAATAAAGGTTCACAGAGTGCAGGCCTGTTGCAAGTAATTTAGTAGGCCTGGAAAGATAAAGTCGTTTCTTTGATCTGCATGTGCTAGTTAAAATCGGGTCTCGTTAAGCATAAATTGCAGACCACGTTCGAAGTTTTACGACTTGGAAGATAAGCTGGAGGTCGGAATTTGGGGCCCAATTCATGGGTGTCTGTTTGCAGGTGTGAGGGGGTTCCAATCAAGAGAGTGATGAATAGAGCTCTGTTCTGGGAGACAGGCACAGGCCTGGAGGAGGCTTCAGAAATTTCCTGGGGGGTACCGGCGTGCCGAGGAGAAGCCTGAGAAGCAAGGTCAACGCTAACAAGAAGCCCAGAGGAGTATCAGTATGAAAAAAGCCAGAACCGACACCACGTGAGAAGTGTACGTGAGGGGCGTCTCTGAGGGGCGTTTTCAACTGTAATTGTGATTTTGTATTAGGGACAGCACCCTGGGGTGGAGTTAGAGCAGATGGCCTGAGGACCCTTAGAGAGAGGATGGGTAGGCAGAGAGGGCACAACTGTGATGCACAGATTTACAACAGAGACTAAGGGAAAGTGAGCGCACTTCTTTGGAAGTCACCACGGCTGACACCTTTTTAGGTTAAGATTCTGCTAAGTAGGGATGTCACTTAGTCTAGTGTAGGGACAGTCTAACCTGGATTTCTCTTCTTTTGTAAATGACGCTTAAGTTACAACTTGTGTCTATTCTTGCAAACTTGCTGATCTTTGAATTATTCTTGGTGATATTTTTCTGTCGCCTAAGATCGTTTAGAGAATTCATGTTTGTATTAGTGCCAGTGTATCTCTTGAACCTTATTTTGAGATGTTTGTATATCCAGTTATCTTTGGCTTTATAATAAAACTTTAAAACTTATTTGTGGTAAGTGGTTCTTCAGAGTCGTGCCAATTATTGGTTTGTTTAACCTGGTAGTGGATTGCTTTTTACTCTATGACAGGCAACAAAGGTTCAGTCGACCTAAGTGGGGATTTAGATCTAGCGTAATCAGATAAGAGATCAAAAATCCTGCCGTCCCAGTTGGTAGCAGTTTAGGATGGTTGCCTTCTAGAGGAAGGTGATCTAGACTAGGTTAAGATTACCCCGAGGCCCCTAGAGATCGAGAGATGACCAGAAGATGAATCACCTGCCGAAGAAGGTGCTGACGGTGCGAGAGAAAGCAGCAGAGTCGGTCGAGAGTGAGTATAATAAGGGTCATGCGTTGTTAGATTGCTGTGTTCTGTGTTGTATTTGTGTTGTAATGTCATGCGGAGTTGAATGCCTGTAGTATGATTGAGGCAGGGTTGTGAGCGCGCGCAACCTGGTGAAAATCTTAAGTTCAGAGAAGAGCTTAAGTGGTTCGGGTGTATCGGACATCCAGAGTAATTGTCGACTATTGTGAAGGGGGTCATGAGGTACCATTGATCGCCCGCAGGACCGAGATAGGGGGAACGCAAGAGTGAGTGTATGGGCAACGGACGCTGGTCGGACGTTACCGTAAGTAACCTATCAGTTAAGACGACTGTCTGGACGTTCGCGGAAAGACATTTTCGACAGTTAAGGTGACAATTACAGTTAGACTGTGGACGTACAGTCAAGAAAAGTGATCGCTTGGTCGGAAGTAATCATTTTTCAGAGTATGAATGGGACGCATGCATGACCGGGAAACGGGCTAAGAAAGGAGGGGAACTGCTGCGAGAGGGAGACGAGTGACGTCAGAGAGAGCCGCGCTGGGATAGGCCGGTTGGTGTGAAGCCGCGCTGTGATAGGCCAGTTAGCAAGAATCGCGCTGGGATTGGTGGATTGTCATCAGGAAGTAAACAAACGTAGGGAATTAAGGAAAATTGTAGATTTTGATCATGAAGTGTTTTAAATGCTTGAGAGCGATCTTTAAGAGAGAAAGGAGAGAATCTTATGACGGGGAAGAGGCCCCGCCAGAGGGTACACCAGCTCATTATATGGCTACGAATGTTGGGTTGCATACCATACTGTGGATTTCTAATTGGAGTAAGATTACAGAAGGGAACGAGGAACTGACTTTTCCGAAATACGGAACGTTTAGATTAGAAGTGTTGTACCAGTTAAAAGCAGTTATGTCCTCGATGAGACCTCTGCCCAGACCAACACAGTTTGAAGCCCTTAACGCGTGGATTAGGGCGGCGCACGACAGGAACCAGAACAGGCGTCAAGAAAGAGTGAGACGATCAGTAAGGGCAGTACAAGACGCAAAATGGGATGAGGAAGCCAAAAAAATGGAGAGTGCAGACTATTGAAGTAGATAAATTGTACCCAGTGATAGAAGTTACAGGAGATAAAAGAACACCAGAAGAGGATGATGAGAGCGAGACAGGATAGCCTGGTAAATAGGTTGCTAATGGATAGACCGCCTCCGTACAATAGAGAGATGGAAGGTGCTGAACTCCCAAGGGAAAATAGGGTTGGCATAGGTGAGTATAGACCACTCCCTATAACAGACTGGGAACCCACCAAAGGCGAGGAAACACCTCAACCTAGTCCAGTACAGAGAGTAGTCGGAAGGTTCGTGGTGCAAAAGGTGCCAGAAACGGAGCGTGCGAAGTCCTATCAATTGCCAGACGCTCTTCAAGTACCTGTTACCATAGGCCCTATAGTATCGATTTATGACCCAGAGAAAGCACGAGAGGAGGAACAGGTACGACTAGACAGAGAGAGAGCAGAAATGGAAAGAAGGAACAATATGACCAATGCCCGAAGGCAGTTGCCAGGACCAAGAGATCGGAGCACCCCATTAAATTCAGCAGTGGATCCCACAATAGATCAGGGGGGTCCGAGAGGACTGATGGATCTAAGGGGACCACGGCCGAAGTCCTTAAAGGAGTTGAGGGCTGACCTGAGAGAGTGGGATGCTAACACGGGAACTCAGATTAACAGGTCAGGAGCGGAAGCTGAATGGGGAAGTCGAGGCGATGGAACATTGTCTCACTGTGGGGCTAGTGAAAGCGGTCAGGAGTGCGATGGCAAAAGTCAGGAGAGTAGAGGAGCTACACGTCATTTCCATAATGGAAATGGACAGGAGCAAGAAGATAGAAGTGCAGAGTGTGGAAGGGCGTCTCGTCTCATTCACAGTGAGGGAGACCGAAGGACGCAATAATACAGAGACAGCTTTAAGCGCACTCACCATGCACCTGGCGATAGTAGACAACACTGGGATCGCGGGAACATGGGGAGTTGCGAAGGGTCTTACCATGTGTTGAGTGATACTAGACAGCAAGGGAATTGCGAAGGCATGGGGAACAATGGAGGGTCTTATCATGCAGTTAGAGAGACCAAGCAGAATGGGCAGAGTGGGACCGTGGGGAATAGAGCATTGTTTCACCACACACCAAGAGGGGATGGAACTGCGTGGGACCTGGAGAGATGGGAACATGGGAGGACTCCCCATAACTCGCCTGAGCCCAGGCGTAGGGCTCGGAGCTGGGATGGGAGTGATGTCAATGGACTCTCTAGGGATAACACACTGAAAGCTGAGATAAAGGCAAGAAGACTCGATGTAACCAGTTTAAAATCTGATTTGGATGAGATAATAGATGGCACGTTGCCTTTGGAAAGGATTGACATGTACGAGCAAGACGAGGTGCTGTTTATAGCAAAGGATATTACTCGGAAGGCGAGAGCAGTACACGAGAAATTATCTGAATTGGCAGACAAGTACATGGTAGACTTGTCGAGAACAAAGGCATTACAGGGTAACCATAGGTTGCATTATTCAGATCAGGACCTTGATGAGGACATTTGGATTAAAAACACACATAAGGGAACTGATCACAGGAATAAGGACATGGAGGGATCTAGATAAATGGGAAGAAAGGTGGTCCTAGAAAGGGACTGTCAGACGGAGCACAATTGTGATGTGCCCGGAGGGAGGGCTACAAAGAATGGAAGCATACCCTTTACGAGAAATAGCGAATGGGAGCTATGTGCATGTGCCCTGGAGTAGGGGAGATTTAGCTGCATTTACCAATTCCTTTCCTAAGCTGAGAGAAAATCCCGTGGAGTGGTACAAACAGGTAGAGAGGTTTGTAAAAATCTCTAAAGTACTGTGGATTGATTTGAACACCCTATTTGATATTGTAGCCCCAGGAGACTTGTGGACAGCATGCAAGGTTAGTGTTGAATGGCCCACATCAGAACCAGAGAGAGATGCTCATACTAATGGACCGTCAGAAAGAGTCATGGAAAAATATGAAAGGGTAATGACGTGGCTGAAAGAGAAGGTGCCACCACAGGATATAGATTGGGTGAAAATAGACCGAACTAGGCAGGAACCCAAGGAGACAGTCCATGAATATTATGAGCGGTTGCTGAAAACATTCAAACAATACAGTGGACTAGACGTAATGGATCCCAAAGACATAGGACAGTTTGTGTCGAAATTCGTTTTGGGTTTGAGGCCTGATATTTGTTTGATGATTCAGCAACATTTAATTTGCTGGCAAAACAAACCATTAGATGAAATTTTGAGATATGCAAGGTATTGCAGTGATGAAATAGAGTCAAAAGCAAAAAAACTTAAGGAGAAACTGATGTTGGTTCAGATGCAGTCGGCTGGAAAGGGTGGACAGCAGTAACAGGGAACAGGGACCATGGGAAGGAGACCAAATAATCAGAATAGGGACAACGAGGAAAATCCGAGACCTAGAGTAGTCCTGGCTACCTTGAAAAAGACGACAAAGTGTCACCAGTGTCACCTGGTGGGACATTGAAACGCGAGTGTCCCTATAATCCTGAAAATGGAGAACTGGAAATAGAGGAGGAAGAAGTTCAGACCATTCCAGTAAAGGGGATGACAATACCCAAGGGTAAGGTGGTCAAAGGGGGGACCTTGGCTCCTCGAGCCCAGTTCCCTCAACCACCCAAGATTGCGACAGGGGGAAAGACCTATAGACAGATGCCTCTTTTTGTAGGAGGAGAAGAGGGTTACTATGTTGATCCTTTAACTGGACAGCGGGTGAGTAGAGAGGAGGACTGTACCCTCGGGGCAGTTCTAGAGGTGGACCAAAGGGGACCGTATGTGGAGGCCGAAGTGGCAGGGTGTCCTACGACCTTCTTGGTGGATACTGGGGCCACTCGATCCACTCTGAGATCAGCAGTGGTTCCGGACCTGCCAATGTCAGGGGAAACCATTCAAGTGGTAGGAGTCGCAAATAGGAGAATGACTAGCCCTTTGACAGAACCAGTACTAGTGAGAATAGGAAAATACAGCGATGAACATCAGTTTGTAGTATGCGATTCTAGCCCTGTGTGTCTATTAGGAAGAGACTTATTGTGCAAATTAAATTGCACAATATACTGCACGCCTCAGGGAGTAGAGGTACAGACTAACGACGATGATGCCACCTTTAAGGTTGCAAATTCAAAAGTATTCATAGAACTGTATCCTACCTTGACGGTGGAAGAGCTCCCTTGGGACTTAAGAGATACGGTGTCATCTGAAGTGTGGGATTTCACTGGGGAAGAGATAGGACTGATTAAAGGAGTGGAACCAGTGAAAATCATGATAAAACCAAATGTTGAATATCCAAGAATGCCTCAATACAAATTGACTCCGGAGACTATTGCAGGAATAAAGCCCGTGATCGACTCCATGATTAAGCAGGGAATACTGAAGGAAATCGTGGGTAGTCCATGTAACTCCCCGATTATGGGTTTGCAGAAACCTAGTGGGAAATTCAGAATAGTTCAGGACCTCCGAAAGATTAATAACATAGTTGTTTCATGTTGTCCAGTGGTACCGAATCCATCAGTGATATTGTTTCAGATACCATTCCAAGCTGAGTGGTTCACAGTGATCGACCTTTTCCAGGCCTTCTTTTCAATTCCATTAGATGAGGAGAGCCAGTTTCTTTTCGCATTTACGCTGGAAAATCGCGTATTAACATGGTGTCGTATCCCACAGGGGTATACAGAAAGCCCATCGATTTTTAACCAGCTGCTGAAGAAAAATCTTGAAAGTCTAGTACTACCACAGAACTCGGTTCTGGTTCAGTACATAGACGACCTACTTGTTGCGTCAGAAACAGAGGAAGCTTGTAAGATAGACACCATCACCTTGCTGAACCATTTAGCTGAGAATGGACACAAGGTGTCTCCGAGCAAATTACAGTACTGTCTGACAGAAGTACAGTACTTGGGTCACCGAATTGAAAAAGGGAAACGGAAGGTGTCACCAGACAGGATAGAGGCGATCATGAAAATGAATTCGCCCACGACACAAAGAGAGGTCAGGATGTTCTTAGGTATGGTTGGTTATTGCCGACAGTGGATAGCTAACTTTTCCCTGAAAGCAAAACCCTTGCAAAAACTGACGCACAAGGAGGTGAGTGATCCGGTACCATGGGACAAGGATTGTTTGATGGCATTTTTACAGCTGAGAGGACTTGTGTCGTGCTCCTGCTTTGGGGATGCCGGATTACGAAAAACCATTCTTACTTTACTGTTGCGAAAGAGAAGGTTGTGCTTTGTCAGTTCTAGCCCAAATTCATGGAAATGCCCGTAGACCAGTAGCATATTTCTCGGCTACCTTAGACCCAGTATCCGCAGAGTTGCCCGGATGTCTCAAATCCGTTGCTGCAACAGGTGTCAGCATTGAGAGGTGTGAGAGCATAGTGATGGGACATCAATTAGTGGTGTATGTACCTCATTCTGTTGAATTGTTAATGACCAGGACCAAGACACAGCACTTGACTAATAATAGGCTCACGCGCTACGAGCAAGTCATTCTTGCTGCGGAGAACGTGACCCTTAAGAGGTGCTCCATTTTGAATCATGCTACTTTGATGCCACTCCCTAATGATATAGAAGACGAGGAATGTGAAGATCACGATTGCCTTGATGTGACTGAACTATGCACCAAACCGAGACCAGATATTGTGGATGAGCCGTTGACTGACCCTGATGAAATTTTCTTTGTTGATGGCTCATGTGTAAGAGACAATATCGGTCAGTTGAGAGCAGCTTATGCTGTTTGCACCATTACTGGAGTTGTGGAAGCTGCTTGCCTGGAAGGAGTACACTCCGCTCAGGTAGCTGAAATTATTGCATTGACGCATGCCTGTTTAGCAGGTAGCAAAATTCGAGTCACCATTTACACTGATAGCCAATATGGTTTCGGGGTAGTTCATGACTATGGGCAATTGTGGTCTCAAAGAGGTTACATGACCTCCTCAGGTTCACCGATTCGAAATGGGGAATTTGTACGGCTATTGTTAGAAGCATTACAAGGCCCGGCAGCAATTGCCGTTGTTAAATGTGTAGCCCATACCAAAGGTACTGATTTTGTGTCCCAGGGAAACAGATACGCAGACAACGTCGTACGCTACTGTGCAGAACAAGGATACTCTTTCACGGAAGTGGAAGTGGGTGGGACACAGGAAAAGACAGAGTTAACCATGATGCTAGAAACTGTAGACACATGGGATGATTTAAAAGGCATTAAAGAGAATGCAACAGATTTTGAGAAAAAGACATGGGAAACTGCAGGTTGTGTAAAAAGTGAAATGGATTTGTGGATTTCAGCAGATGGAAGGGCGGTGTTACCAAATGAATTAGTGAGTCCAATGGCAAGACAGATACACAGCCCAGTACACCTAGGAAGAGATGCCATGTTGCGGGTATTTAGGCAGACTTGGTATAATCCTAAGTTTAGAGTAGCCGCAGAAGCAGTGTGTCAGCGATGTGTAACATGTCAACAATTGAATGTAGGGAAAAGGACACCAGTTACATTGAGTCACATTGGGAGGTCTGGTGGTCCTTTCAACCGGATGCAACTAGACTTTATTGAGATGCCAAAATGCAACCGCCTCAGGTATGTTCTGGTGGTTGTCTGTATATTTTCCAGATGGGTCGAGGCATACCCTACACGCAGGTGCGACACACTCACAGTAGCAAAGTTGTTGCTTAGAGAGTTAATACCACGCTTCGGGGTGCCGGCCTCTTTGGAATCAGATAGGGGAACACATTTCAACAGCGAAATTGTGAAGATGCTATGCTCTGCATTGAATATTGATCAGAAGTTACACTGTAGCTATCGACCCGAGGCTTCGGGAATTGTGGAGCAGATTAATGGGACGATAAAATCCCGAATTGCCAAGGTGTGTTCATCGACATCCTTAAGCTGGCCTGATCCCTTGCCGTTGGTACTCATGAGTATACGTAGCACACCAGACAGGAGAACAGGTCTCTCTCCACATGAGGTTCTAATGGGGAGGGCAATGAGACTGCCATCAGTTCCAACTGCAGCTTTGTTGAATATCACAGATGATCTGATCCTGGATTATTGCAAGGGACTTTCTGATGTCATTCATTCTGTGTCTCTTCAGGTGCGGGCCGCTGAAATCCCATTGTCCAAAGACATGTGCCACGACCTGTGCCCTGGTGATTGGGTCGTGGTGAAGAAGCACGTCAGGAAGAATTGCTTGGACGTGCGTTGGCGCGGACCCTACCAGATAATCTTAACAACGAATACTGCCATTAAGTGTGGAGGGCTGCCCAACTGCATACACGCCTCCCATACACGAAGAGTTCCAGCACCCCTGGAAGAAACAGCTCCTCTCTCGGATGAAAATCTAGCTGTGGACAAAGGATCAATAGAGGGGACCAGCCAAGCTGTGGGGGTTTCGGAGGAAGCTGGGAGCGTGTCAGACCAAGTGGAAGAAGGACAGGACGACAGTGAAACTGACGTGGCCACAGAAGGAGAAAGTTGCTGTGAGTACGGATCAGACACTGATCAAGCCGCAAGTGATCAAGAGTCGAGTGTGAGGACAAGAAATAGGAGAACAAGGCGTGGAGAAGCTAGTTGGCCTGAAAGGAAGAAGAGGCCGAGCTTGAAATCAACTCCAGGAAGAACCCTGGCTCCTATATCCGAAGACTCAGACCTGGACGAAGGTGCACAGAATCAAGAAGCGGAGGGTCCGAGAAGATCAAGGAGGGTGCGTGTGCCCTGCAGAAGATACGCCACTCCTGAGTGGACCTACCTGGCAGCAGATGTCTTGTGCACGGAGATCCGGGAGGGTGAGGGAAGTGACAGTGACCAGCACTGATCCAATCATAACGTTGGAAGTGGCGTTGTTGGTACCTGGAGTTGAAGCCGAAGGGTTGCTGACACTCACTATTCCCAATACTCCATATCTGAGCAGAATAAGAGAACTGGTTTTGAACAGAGTGGAATTTCCGACTTTTGGCACAACGGTATCAGCGCTCGAAGAGACCATCCTTCGCTTAGAACTGTTAGAATACGTGATTAGAGCTGCTGGAACCCAGGTGATTGTAGACACCTAAAGACTTTTGTAAATAAACAAGATTTGGAAGATAACCTAGCGCCAAGTGGAAGAAGAAGAAATTTAGGGACTCTTCCATTTAGTTGACGGAGAAGGGCTAGGGTTGTCTGCTGCTATAGTTAAAGGACTGAGTTTCAAAAAAGGATTGTCAGCTTCCAGGTGTAGTTCAAAAAGACTGAACAAGCAAAGAGAGACTGTTGAAGGTACGAAGAGATAAGACTGTGTTGGAAAAGGAACTAAAACTACACCGTCTTGAGATCATGGAGGCCGGCAACCCGAACCGTAAAGCAAACTGCATAATAGGTACACTTTTAGCGGGAGTAATTTTTCTTATAGTTTTAGTAGTTACTGTATCATACATAGTGGGACATGAAAATGAAGCGAAAGCAACAGAGGAAGCAAAGGTTGTGGTAACATCGAAACCTACTACTGCTGGTAAAAAGGGGGACAATGCAGCGAAGGATAAAGCTTTACTAGCAGCAGAAGCTCGTAGGTTGCACGTAGATGAGTCACAGGGAAACTTTAAGTCAAATGCCTATGCTAAGCTACTGTACGAGTACATTGATGCCATGGAGGCAAAGGACTGCTATGTCTGCATGCAATTGCCAGCTTCTGTAGACGAAGGCATTAGGTATCATCATCTTCAATTGACTTATGGAATTACATGTAGTTTATTGCTTAGTATATTTTAGGGACGTGATAGCTTTGAGTACTATTTTTCAAATTTCGATGCTGTGTTACCAGAAGTCCCGGCTTACAAGCACCTGAATAAATGGGACTATTATAAGAGTGAGGATCGATTAGGGAAATTTTTCATTCCTTGGAAAACTTTAGATACTTCACATGCCCGAAGAAATAATCTGACTTGCAAGCTATCAGAAATTGAGAAAAAGTTTATAGGGCAGGTGGACGACCGTTACAGGAGGCAGAAGATTCTGAAAGCCTCAGGGCAGTGGAAAACAGATTGGACCGAGGAGGAAAAGTCACACAAAAGGAAGGGTAGTAGTGGTCCAATAGCTTTAGATCGAGAACAAAGAGGGAAGTTGTGTATATACCGAGGTAAAACCTACTATGAAAATGTGTTCGTGGGAGAAGTAAGTTGTGAACATGCCTTCCAATTAGAATACTACACAAAAGATTTCTTGAAGGGAATGCAGGTGATCCCGAATGTATATTTTGTCTGTGGAAGAAATGCATACGTGACACTACCGGATAATTGGTACGGATCATGTTATTTAGCAATTGTCTTGCCCAAAATATATCACGCTAAGGATCTAGAGATCATAGAGGGAAAAACTCAAGCCAGAGGGAGAAGGGATGTAGGCGATGCTGAGGTAGTTGGAGACGTATTCGGTGCTATGTTCCCTCTTCTAGGGTTAATACTGAATGATGTCAAGATCAGGAGATTGGCAACAGTTGTAGATAGATTATCCACCAGTCCTGCTAGATCTTTAATGCTGGTGGAGGGAGAGATGCAATCGATAAGGGCAATGGTTCTTCGGAACCGACTTGCTCTTGACGTTCTGTTAGCCAAAGAGGGCGGAGTCTGTAAGGCTTTGAAGGTCCAGGAATGTTGCACTTACATTCCAGACAATTCAAAACCTCTTGAGAAGTACATACAAAACATCACTGAAATCCATCAAGAAATTGAGGATTTGTCAAAAGTGAATGTGTGGGAAAAAGTGGGTCACGGAATGGGTAAAGTTGGAGGTTGGTTCGCCAATCTAGGGAAAAGCTTCATTTGGTACATACTGAAACCTATCATCATAATAGTGATTTGTGTAATCATATTGTGGGGATTAGTGAGACTGTATCAATGGTATAGGTCAAATAGGTTGCAAAGATCCATGAGAGAGCAGGAGCAGAGACTGGCTGCGATGCAGGACAACCAATACAGGAGTCTGAGGGCTCTAGAAATGATAAAGCGAGGGAGCATTGCAACGAGTTCTGTTTGATTCAATTCATTCCTTCAATGATCGTGTTGTGATGGTGATGACCCCTAAAGGTCATCAAAGGGGGGAACTGAGAGAGCGCAATTTGAGTAAAATGTATAAGTACACCATATTTACATGTAAGATGCACAAATTTAGTTAAAGCACATAAGAGTGTCGAAAATATAGAATGCACATACTCACGAGTGTTTAATCAATATAGAATGCATATTTTAGAGTGTAAAGCTAATGTAGTAATGTTTAGAAATGTTAGAATGCTATTAGACTCCATGTTATGTGGCTGTTGCAGAAGAGAATGTAATGCTGCCAAACGTAGAAATGTGCAGGCCTCATGGCAATGTATGAAGAACGAAAACGTGCCTTTACAGTTTCACATAATATGGATTACTATTATTCAGAATATTATTGATCATACGTTAAAGTTATGTTTTATAGAAGTGTTTCATATAATCAGAGTGTAATAGGTTAGAATTGTTTTAGGCTAAGAAATAAAGGTTCACAGAGTGCAGGCCTGTTGCAAGTAATTTAGTAGGCCTGGAAAGATAAAGTTGTTTCTTTGATCTGCATGTGCTAGTTAAAATCGGGTCTCGTTAAGCATAAATTGCAGACCACGTTCGAAGTTTTACGACTTGGAAGATAAGCTGGAGGTCGGAATTTGGGGCCCAATTCATGGGTGTCTGTTTGCAGGTGTGAGGGGGTTTCAATCAAGAGAGTGATGAATAGAGCTCTGTTCTGGGAGACAGGCACAGGCCTGGAGGAGGCTTCAGGAATTTCCTGGGGGGTACCGGCGTGCCGAGGAGAAAACTGAGAAGCAAGGTCAACGCAAACAAGAAGCCCAGAGGAGTATCAGTATGGAAAAAGCCAGAACCGACACCACGTGAGAAGTGTACGTGAGGGGCGTCTCTGAGGGGCGTTTTCAACTGTAATTGTGATTTTGTATTAGGGACAGCACCCTGGGGTGGAGTTAGAGCAGATGGCCTGAGGACCCTTAGAGAGCGGATGGGTAGGCAGAGAGGGCACAACTGCGATGCACAGATTTACAACAGAGACTAAGGGAAAGTGAGTGCACTTCTTTGGAAGTCACCACGGCTGACACCTTTTTAGGTTAAGATTCTGCTAAGTAGGGATGTCCCTTAGTCTAGTGTAGGGACAGTCTAACCTGGATTTCTCTTCTTTTGTAAATGACGCTTAAGTTACAACTTGTGTCTATTCTTGCAAACTTGCTGATCTTTGAATTAGTCTTGGTGATATTTTTCTGTCGCCTAAGATCGTTTAGAGAATTCATGTTTGTATTAGTGCCAGTGTATCTCTTGAACCTTATTTTGAGATGTTTGTATCTCCAGTTATCTTTGGCTTTATAATAAAACTTTAAAACTTATTCGTGGTAAGTGGTTCTTCAGAGTGGTGCCAATTATTGGTTTGTTTAACCTGGTAGTGGATTGCTTTTTACTCTATGACAGGCAACAAAGGTTCAGTCGATCTAAGTGGGGATTTAGATCTAGCGTAATCAGATAAGAGATCAAAAATCCTGCCGTCCCGTCTCTATCAGATAAATGAAACAACCCTCCTTATAATAATAAAAAGATAGCTGACATGTAATGGCTGGATTTCCTTGCCATGAGATCCAAAGGCTATTAACCATTCACCCCACAGAGCATCCACATCGCAACATGTTGTTAGCTGGTGTCCTCCGTGTCTCTCTCTGGAAGGGGAATCTAATGTAGCAATTTAAGGCACTTGGGGCAGGTCAGCTTTTTAAATTCAAATGAAAGGAGATTAATAAAGAGCTCCCAGATCTCTTGGTGAGCTTATATTTTATGCTTTGAGGAGAGCGACAGTTTCTCCATGCCCAATAAGTGTCATATTTGTGTAGCCATTCAGTATAGTCTGGGACTCTGTCCGACTCCCAAAGAGAGAGGATCGCTTGATGTGATGCTCCTAGATCTAAAGCCCTCCCAGATCTAAAGACATATGTGTGCCTTTCAAGGACTTCAGTGGATCTGATATTTGGTTTGCTAGATCCAAGAGGATGTAAACTGGGAAGCATGGGATCTATGCATCAAAAATCTTGTCGTCATTGTCTAAAACCCTCTGTTGAGCCTCACCCTTTCTGCAGTCATCCCCAAACTTTTTGCCATCACTAATCCTATTTTTGCTGAATTCATTTTTGCTGGCATTAGGACTCTGAGCACTTTACCACTGCTCATTCCGAATAGGCATATTTAATTTACGTATAAGTTCCTAGTAAAGTGGTACTATATGTACCCAGGACCGGTAAATTAAATGCTACTAGTAGGCCTGCAGCACTGATTGTGCCACCCAAGTAAGCAGCCCTTTAAACAGGTCTCAGGCCTGCCATTGCAAAGCCTATGTGTGCAGTCTTAAACTGCAATTTTGACCTGAGAAAATAAACCTTTTGTCAGACACAAACCTTCCTTTTTAATGCATATAAGTCACCCCTAGGGTAGGCCCTGGACAGCCCAGAGGCAGGGCGCAATGCATTTAAAAAGTTGGATATGTACTTTTAAGCTTTACATGCCCTGGCAGTGAAAATCTCTTTAAATGTGTTTTCCACTAGTGCGAGGACTTTCTCTCCCATAGGATAACATGGGAGTTGCTTTATTGCCTTTCATATGTGTAATTTCCAAATGGGGGGCGATGACTAGTTGATGTTTTGTGTCTCTGGAATCAAAATTTAAAATCCTACTTCATTATAAACGCAGATCTAAATTATGATTCTGAAAATGCAATTTTCAGAAAGGTGGCATTTTCTTGCCTTAGCCATTGGTTGCCTGCTGCCTGTCTCAGGTCACATGACTGGGTGTAATTGGGTTTTGTGTATTCCTCCTAGACAGCCACACACAATGGGAGCTTAGGTGCAGCTAGATAGGCTGTCACTGGCAGGATGGTAAGAAGGAGCTGGGCCCTGTCACACTTACACCTGAATGGTCTGTGTCCTGTCACTTCAGCCAGCTTGGAACCAGGGCAGAGGTAGCAGTAAATTCCGTTCACTTCAAAGCCACTGTCTAGAATCTTCTACCACCTTCCAGAGCCAGGGTAACACAATATGAAAAAAGGACCTCAGACACCACCACTTCAGTACAGATCTTGTGGATACTCTGCAAGGAAAAAGGAATACTGTGCTGGACTGCTACTCTGAAGGAGCTGCTGCCTTGCTGTGCTGACCTACTGCCCTCTTAACTGTGGAGGAAGAATTGGACCTGCAAATCATCTTGAACCAAGGACCCAAGAGTGACTCAAAGGGCTAGTCTGCTGGCCACCTGATAGGAGCCTCAGGGACATAACAGGCTCCCCACCCTCTCCTGGACCGGTCTTCAGTGGGTTCCTGACCAGAGGTGTCCCTCAAGTCCTGGATCCTTGGTGTGGCTCTTGAGATTTTAAATTCAAACTTTTAGGTTCTTCGCCACTGCAGATGGGCCTGTTCGCACCAGAACTGTTCTGGTCGCATTGAAAATCAGCGCAAGCCCCTGAAAGCCCATTTTTTCACACAACAGCATTGTCAGCCCATGGGGGACCACAAACGCGAACCTCCAGTCGCCCGTCTGTGATGCCCAGTCTAACTTCCCGCACAGATATAAGACTAAGAAAGTCAATGGTTTCATTGAAAAGCTAAGTGGAGATGGCAACCATACCTTCTCTGGGTCGTGAAACGGATATATCGAAGTTGCCTTACTCTTGTAAGGTTATGTATTGTATACTATAAGGTAGCTTTCCCTCAACACAACATTTGGAAATATGATTAATGTCTGTGTAACTGAGCAAGTTTCCTCACAAAGCACTAGTTACTTTATACTTTTTCCCCTTATACATTGATTTTAGGTGAGATTCTTTAATTACTGTTTTAAAGAATTCTAAACTGAGAACACAAAGGAGGCTTGACTTCTTACAGAAACTTTCTACCCCTGCGATATGCTTTGCTGTACTAAATCTTATCAGGAAGGTTCTTGAACTAAGGAAAAGATATGAAACGTTGGTACTATAAGTGTATTGTAATTAAGAATCTTTTGACCTTGGTGTAGTGCTGCTGATGTACCGGATTTGGGATAAGTTCTGGAACTAGCAGACTCTAGGACAAGTACTTAACCCGAATAAAGATTTACCAAGATTATTGCAACAATGCTGAGCAGAAATCTGCATTGCGTGAATGGAATAAAGCAGTGTCGTGTTAACTAAGTGCTGCGTTTACAACTTTTTTTTAGCACCAATGATATAATTTGCAGCACTTGCCCAAAATTGTTGCCTTAGTGCAACGCTAAACACAAATATTCAGTGTTTTGCTACAGATATGGGCTCGAGCCCCCATCCTCCAAATCAAATTTCTATCTTCAATACTTTTCATCTAGTGTTAAGATACCAGGTTATGCTGCATTGTGTGACCTTATTTAATCTGGCATTGAGTGGAATCCTAGGAGTTTTTGCACTGTTCCTAAACAACAAAGACCAGTTTGCACGAATTATTGGGGGTTTAGTGAGATCTTTTGCAAAACTGTTCAACATTGATCTTAAATCAATTTTGAGGGCAAAAATCATTTTGTGTGTTGGGTTGATTGATGCTGCCATTCATCTTGCTTTGCGTCACGTCAAATTTTGTGCCGCAAGAGCCCATGCACCCAGCCAGAGCCAATTTTTTAATTCAATCCCAGAAAGGTATTGCCTGAGGTTCAGGGATAGTTTGAAGCAGCCCCACACGCCATGGGTTGATTGTGGTGTACCCCAATAATGCACAGCAAAATAAAGGATTATGATGGATCTTACAACTTGATAATGAACTTCCACCGGCAAGAGAACAGCTGGATGGGGTAGCTGTGCCTGGCACCCCATCCCCTTAGGTGTTTCGGAGTACTATGTATAGAGTACGTTGGTTCAGATGGAGAGTAAAGTGTAGGAAGTGATGGCCATCCACAGTGGGCGGATTATTACCTCAGGGACTACCTAGTCTGAGAGAAGAGTACCCCAATACATACCCTGGTAAGGCCACCTGTGATGTCACAGAGACAAGGAGGCCTGTCCCAGACACATGAAGTCCTGGTCTAGCAGGTACCTGTTCACTCTCAGGGTACAGACCCTGAGCCGAGAAGCCACACTCGAACGCTACATCGCGTTCAGCATCTAATTGCTGCAATACCATGACAATTGACTATCATTGGCACTTTGGGCTTCTTGGCGCAAATTCTACTTAAAACTTTAAAAACTAATATCTCCGATTCCCTTATTGGATTTTTTTGTCATTTTGGGGTAACCTTGTTCATTACATTTATACTCAGTCTTCCTAATTAGGTTTGGGATTTTTATTATTTTGCATTTTGACTTTGTACTTGAGGTGGGGGCTTATTCTCCCTTAACTACCAACCCAATTTCTTATAAAGACAAGTGAAAATGTATATGCCCTGAAGTCATATCTCCTGACACCATTTCACTCCCTTCATTTTATGTAGGTGCAATACTGGTAACATAGTCACTTTAGTGACCATTAATGAACACCCTGCTGGATTTTGAAAGTAGCATTTACGGTGCGCGATCATGCAGGTGGGGTGCTTTCATGCACCTCAAATAAAGTGCGCAATTCTATTCTATTCTTTTGTGTGTTGCATGATTTCTTTGTGAAAGGCCCACATATACACCTTCATCCTGTACCCTGTCCCCACCATACAACCACCACTGGCAAAGAATTGCGATACTTAGTTAAGGATGCAAGGAATCCCATTAAAGAACTGCTTACACTGTACAACACTGAATGCATTTCGGCTGGGTCATACGGGGCAGGCCTATTGAAATTCGACTGTTTTCCAATGGGTAGAGAACAGTTTAATTAGCAGATTGCGGATGTCTTCCCTGAACGAGAAACAAGCATCCTCGGACCAGTTTTGGGGTTTCACCTCTCATCAGCCAGGATAGCTTGACTCCAGTGGCATGGGGAGCACAGGACCCACATCTGGGCATACCCGTCCCACTCAGGGTTACAAATGCAAACAGAATAATTGATGGACAGAATGCAGAACAATGTAATACAATAACCCCAATACAGAGATCTGGGCCTAAATCTATATATTTTCTTCACCCCATGCCATTCCAGCTTGAACCCAGCCGTATACAAATCACTCTTGACCCTGCGCCCAATGGGAACAGTCCAGCCCGAACTGCCAGACCAGGTCCTCCCTGGACCGGAAACAAGCATCCTGGAACAGGAGTCAGTGTTTAACCCCTCACGAGCCATTCAGGCTGGACTGTTCTAATGAGGAGGAGAGTCAAGAATGATTTGCAGATGGCTGGTCCAGCTGGGGTGGCAAAGTGAGCAAAAGAACGATGCATTTTACCCGGATCTCTTGACTGGGGGTGAATGTTTGATTTACTCAGCATTCTGTCAATCATCTGTTGCTGTAGCACTTTTCCCCCTAAGTGTGATGGGTATACCCAGGCGTGGATCTCTTGCTCGCTGTGCCTCTGGATTAAAGCTAGCCTGGCTGATGAGGGGTGAAACCCCGAAACAGATCCCAAGATGCTTGCTTCTGGTCCAATGAGGACCTGGCTTGGTAGTTCGGGCGGGACTGTACCCATGAGGAGAAGGGTCAAGACTGATCTGCATATGGCGGGTCCAAACTGGGGTGGCAGAGTGAGCAAAAAAACAATCGATTTAACCCAGATCTCTTGACTGGGGGTGATGGTTTGATTTACTCAGCATTCCGTCCATCATTTTTTGCTGTAGCATTCTCCGAAGGACAGCCAGCAGTGTGCAACTTACAGGATCAGGATATCGACATGGTTGAATGCTTATACACTTTAGAGCATAGACCAGACAAAGAGGGAAGCTCAAGAAATAACAATATGAAAATGTTATGCCTCCCTGAAAAAAAGAGGGTCCCTCCATAAAACTGTTCCTTTAATCCTTTACGACTGGTTCACCACAAAGGTCGTAGCAAAGAATCTGTTAGAATTTTACTCTATATAGCGCACTGATTAAGACTGCAAACCAGGGGTGTCCTCTAAGGTCTGTAGTGACATGGCTCCTGAATTATACAGCCCACAAAAGCCTTCCCTAAATGATGTAGCAAAATGGTCTCTACAAATTCCAAGGCAGTAAAATCTTCATATTCCTAAACTAACCATTAACTTTTCAACAGCAACACAATACATTTAACCAAGTCCAGCAGGTCCGGCGCATGTTGAACTTAAAATTCATGCTGATGTTTCTGGTTAGGCTGAAGGTGACAGACCGAAGGTACCGGACTTCTTCATGGACATAACGAAAGGCCACACACTGGACAGATAATTAGGCAGCAGAGAATGCATTGCGACTCCTCTTCCAAGACTGTAGAGACCCAACTGAAGGGATAGGAAGCCCAAGCCTCTGACGTTTTAAACGCGAACACTGGAACAAGTGAATCTCAAAAGGAAAGAGACCCAGGGAAAGATAATATAGGGAGAAACCACACAATAGGATCACTCAGATACAATGGTTTCAGTCACCGGGGACCAGAAATCTCTCAGCCAAAGCAGCAACAAAAGGGAGGACCCGAACAGCTTGTCTGCAGATTAACTGATCTAATTATGAGTACTTTCATACTTAGTCTCCTGGACTTCTGATTTACATCCTCACTAAAGGTACTCTTTCAATTAGTAAGGTCTCAAAGCTGCAGCTGAAAGGTCCTCCTCACCTTAAATGTGTCTCACCTTGACAGATACTGAGGGGCACAGACCTGCTGCACTGAGCTTTTTCCGTGCAGTTGAACAAGTCCACCTGAACAGTGCTGACAGGGCAAAAGTGTCCTGGACTGCCTCTTATAGAAGACGTCACTTGCAGTCAGCAAGATGACTCCAACCTAGGATGTCAGCTCAGGCATTTAGAGACACCGCTAGGTGACTGGCAGTGTGTCAAAGACAACAGTCTCAAAGCTTCCAGGCAAAGTAGGTGAGAGACTACTTCCTCTTGCTTGTTGACATACCACATCACTATCATGTTGTTCAGAAAGAGTTCGGTGTATGGGGGTCGAAAAAGACCCTTGAGTGCCAGCTGAATCGACTACAGTTCCAACAGGTTGATGTAAAAGACTTGTTCTTTTGGAAACCAGAGACTTCTCATTTCCAAATCGTTAAGATGGCTCGGCATCCCCCCCCCCCCCCCACCTCCACACTACCAGTCATGGCCAGGGAGGGAGGGTAGGTTATCCAGTAGCTCAGGTTTGTCTCGTTTCCCCACCAAAACACTTCCGCTGCAGCACTAGGGGCGATTATGATTGAGTCCAATAGGTCTTGCCCATACTGTAGCCACTGCCTGCGCAGACTCCATAGCAGGGCACTCATGTGACTAGGAGAATGCAGGAAGCCAGCATACCCAGAAATCTGAAGACTCTCAGGACTGGAATTGTTGCGATTTGCTGGAAAGATGGAATAATTTCCTGGATGTCACTGATCACATGTGATGGAGGAAAGGCGCGGAGAATGGTGTAGTCCACAGTACCAACCCTATTAACTGGAGCCAGAGAGAGGGTAACAGGTGAGATTTGGGTTCACTGACTGAAAAGCTCAGATCGAACAGCATGAATGCTGTCAACTGCATATGGTGCCAAGCGAACTCTGGCGAAACCAGCGTTGATCAGCCAATGCTCCAGATAAAGGAATACAGGGATGCCCGATCCTATGAGATGGGTTGCCATCACTGCCATCGCCTTTTTGAAGACCCATGGTGCCGATGTCAGGCCAAAGTGTGGGACAACAAATTGGTAGTCTGTAGGACCCACCACATATGGAAGAACTTCTGATGTGACCGCAGTAAAGAGATATGGAAATAGGCATCCTGCAGGTCGAGTGCTACCATCCAGTTTCTAAGTTCTGGTGCCAGAAATACTTTAGCTAGGGTCAGCATCTGGAATGCTTCCTTTACTAGGAAGAGGTTCAATTCCCTTGTGTCCAGCATCGTATGTAAAGAACCATCAATCTTTGTCAACAGAACGTAAGGTGCATACATCCTTGGCTCTTTTACTGTTCTGGCAACTACACCACAGGTACTTTCTATACGAGTTCTGCCACCTCTTGCTGCAGTATGGCAAGGTGTTCTGGAGCAGGGGGAAATTTGGCGAAGAGGGGGATAACCCCTTTCCACATTCTGGAAGAACCACTGGTCCGAAATAATGGCGGCCCAGGATGGGAGAAAGCAGGGCACCCACCCTCCAACAGGATCAGATTGGGCTTGGGGGGAGCAAACTAGGTTTGTTCTCCTGATAGTGCAAGAGAGGAGGAGGTCTGCTGCGTGGATCCACCACCCCTTCCTCTGCTTCTATACTGTTAGACCAGTAGGTTTTGGCAACTGCTGAGTTTGCAGCTCATAGGGCTGATGTTGACTAAAGGAAAATCTCTTTTGGAATCCTCAGAAACATCAAAATTGTTGGTAGTCGCTACATGGAGTAGACAATTGCAGAGCTCCCTTCTGGTGACTTCTTGTTCCAGTCTTATGCCTTTGATTGTTCTATAGCTGAGGAATCTGCAGTTAGAAGTATCAATTAGAAGTAAAGTACTATATTAACACCATCAATGAAGCCACCAACAGAAGCAGAATGCTTTTTAAGACAATCCAGCTGTGCATCAACAATCTGCCGGCAACAACCCACCTATTCTTCACTCAACAGAAACATGCAATGCCATAAGCCTCTTGTTCAATGAAAAAATAAAGAAGATCTAACAGCACATCGACAACACCACCCCTGTTTTACCCCTTGTGCACAACCCTTCCCGCAGAATCCAGAAATTGTCTTATTTTAAAGCCCCATGTCTTGCAGATTTCCCTTAAAGCCACTTCTTATGAAAATGCCTTATCGTCCTTCATCAAAAGTCTCTTCGGGGATGCTCTTGAACCCTACTCCCCATTGTTGATACTGCCCTCACTCAAGGCATCTTTCCAGAAGCTCTCAAGACTGATCACACCCTCTCTCTCTTCTAAAGAAACCTACACTAGTCCACCAATGACTAGTCTTCAACTGCAGGCTCCCCATTCTGCTAACCATTTGCTGCATGACTACCAGTCTAGCTTCAGATCACACTGCAGGACAAGGCCAATACTTTACATATCATAGACCATGTCCTCCGGACCAAAAATGAAGATGATATTGTTGGACCTCTAAGCTGCTTTCGATACAGTTGACTATTCCATCCTAATATACAGTCTGGAGTAGCAAATGGTATACACCATCAAAGTCCTTCACTGGTTCTCCTCCTACCTTTCCAACCAATACTAATTAGTTCACATGGACCCCTCATGGTGCCAAAAGAACCCCATCATTTGTGGAGTCCTGCATGGATACAGAATGTCCTCCGTCATCTTCAACCTATACAAAGAGCTGCTTGGTGCTCTCCTCACAGACAACTGCAACCACATGCACCAATATACCAATGACAAACAACTCTATCTGAAAGCTTTCTCTGCTTCAGACATCCAACGTCTCAAGCACTGTCTATTGCTGGAGGTCCAGTGAACAAGAAGCTCAAACCAACCAGGACAGAATCCCTGTTATTTGCCAAGAACAAACAAACAGTACAAACCAGGTTTGAGGATATGAACCTTGGTGGCCTGAATCCCAAATCCGACTGAATGTTAAGTCACTTGGATTCACCCTGGACACCAACCTCTCCCTCAAGGAAAACATTGTCCCTCATCCCCCGCTTAAAAAAACCCAACATTTTGGCATCTTGGTACAAGATCTCTCTTCTGAAGAAAGTGAAATGGTTTCCTCCACAACGTGACTTAACTGCTGTTCAGAACCTTCTACTTTTGCATCTGGATGATGGCAACGTTCTGCTCCATGGCTTCCCACTGGCATCCCGTAATGGGCATCCTACATGCCACCGCATATCTCATCCAGGGGCTGAAGCAATATGCTCAAATCCCCCCTATCCTGAAGGAACTTCGTTGGGTGCCTTTGCCAGCCCCCACCATCTTCATAATCAGCTGCAACATCTTCAAAATCAACTGCGTCATTTACAAAGCCATCACAAACAGCACTCCTGCTTATCTTCAGAGAAGCTCACCATTTCTTACAGTTCTTGGCATAACTGCAGTCAGGACAACATCAGACTGCAGAACAAGAAGCGTAAAGAAGAAAAATAAACAAGGAAGCAGCCTTTTTGGTCTATGCGCCAAGGACCAGGAACTACATCCCTTACCCATCAGGACCGTCCCTATGCAGTCCCAATTTAGGAAGAAGTACCTCTTTAAGAACACTACATTGCAAAGCAGTACCAATCCACCAACCAGCTACCTCTCCTAGTGCTCCACTGCCATTTAACGAGGTTCACACTATATAAACACAACATACATATTTGACAGCTAAATAATAAAACTGCAGACCCCATTCACCACGTAATTCTCGATTTCTAAGAACAATGCACCATGTTATAGGTAACTTTAACTAAATTGCAAACACTTAACTAGCACGCTGGAAAAATGATGATTAAATGTGATTTAATTTCAATGGCAGACCAACACACTTCAACATATTGCTAAAACGAGAGTCAGATCAGAATCAGAAGAAACCATCAAAAACACATTTTTATATTTTTGCCCAATGTGGACACAAAATATTGAAAAGTCTGAAAGTAAATGTCACTGGGTTGCTTAGTACAAAGTTGAAAACAATAGGAAGCACTGTGCAAACCATTTCAGGTGATGGGCAGCTGGCTACTGTGCATTCTGTACACTGAAAAGCTGATAAGGCGAGTGAGTAACTAAAAGCACCTCTGATAAGGAGCAGTATCAGGCACTTCTACACTCTGCCATGGTTTCGCTTCTATGTAGGGAAGGATTGACAATCTGAAACAGACGAATTTTACAGTTGTCTATGCGTTTTTTAAACACTTTCTCACACTGAACTTTGCCAGCGTGATTCAGACCCCCCATTCGCGATAAACATACAGGAAAGAATCAGTGTCAATGTGTGTTAGCAGCCGTTTTATGGTGTTAAGTCTATAATCCAACAAGGCATACTTCTTCCTGCACAGTGGGTACAATGCTTAATCGTTAGGGATCATCTGTGATGAATGGATGGGTGCAATTAACATTTGCAGCAATAGAAAATATAAAATATTACACAAACTCTTTATTTAGGGAAAGGGGGAACATTTCAATTCTTTCATATTGAGTACACTGATGAGAACTGATAGCAAAAATGCATTTTTACAAAAAAAAGGCAAATTCATTATCTAGAAACACAGCATACAGTGCTTGTGGTGTGCATCTTCGGCTGTAGACTTGAATAGCACAAGACCTATAAAATTACAACATTACAAATGCTTTATTCTTAACTGATTTCTGGAGTCAATTCAATGTTAGGATACAAATGTCATGCACTTTAGGGAATGAGGCTTTTCCCTCTGATAAGAAGCTGTCAGCGGCACTATACAAGTCGTCCAGCCTTGAGAATACTATCAACAGCAGCTAGACTGGTGGAAGCAGAGACTTGTAGTGACACCACAGCAGAGCAGGGTGTGAGGGTACGAGCAACTTGAGGACAGTCCATGACACTGACTTTGGTGATCTGCGCCTCTGTGAAGGAGTAACCTCTGTTGCAACTGCACAGCTTGCAAGACAGTGGCCAACTATACTTTTAAGAGGAATGAACCTAAGTAAAGGGAATAAAAAAACACTATAATCATAGTGATTTTAGTAGTCACTGAAGATCTTCTCTAGGTCCTCCAGCTCAGCCGAGGGTGTAGCGCTGCTCGCGGGGTTGGAGCTGGAAACAGAGCTGGTAGATTTCTGGCTGCTTTGCTTTTTCTGCGAGCTTTCAAGAGGCGCGGGCTCCTTCTTCACATCTCTACCCCCGGTGAGAAGCCTCTGGCTCTCCGCAAAGTATTGATTCGGGTGATTCAATGAAAACCCACAGTCATCAATCTGTGTGGGAAGAGCAAAGGGCAGAGATTCAGATTTGTATTTCATATTGTTCCAGCTACAAAGTGAAAACATGCCACAAATATTCAAATCTATCTTCGGAGATAGCAAGAGATTTACTATTTATCTGGTATTGTTTATCTATTAAGGCACGGCAATACAATAAATGCAGTGGATTAAAACACAGACGAATATAAAAAATGTACAAAGTAGCAAAACCCATTCATCCGTCAGATGTATTTAATATCCAGTTGAAAACCATCAAAAACAAGGCAATGGAACATGACAATTGCTCCTTTCCAACAACTCTTGGGATGGTAGACCTGAGACCTCATGTACAGCTTTTCTTAATGCGCGTCGCACACAAGGTGAACGCAACTACAGATTAAGGCAAAGAGTGGGAGTTTAGAGCGGCTCGTGGGCTTCGGGTCTCTGGGCAGCAAGATACTCAAGTCAGGTGTACAGACACTACTGGACGTATTGGGGTTTTATACCAGTCCTATATTTAAACGGGTTTCAGCATTTCAATTCAAATTATTACCAGTTAAAGAATTGAAGAGTTTAAGAGACCCTACGAGCAGGACTAGCATTTCACCAATATGCTAGCCCAGTGCTTTATTCTGCTGTTACTGCAATGACTCATGAGCATCAATTAGGAAACTAAGTTGGATGTGTGAATGATAGTTTAACATGACTGCTCATCCTTTGCAAACCAGGTCCGAATTTCTTCCTCTGGGGGTCAGCCTATCAACATCTGTACGAGTGTCTTCAGAGACTCTCTACTAGCTGTCTCTGCCAGTCTATATCACCTTCTCGTTGCTCCTCTGGCCACATATCCCGAAAATCTCTACACTCATTTCCAAGTAAATGTCTTACGTTTGTTGTTATTGCGATTTGTAGAAAAGACATCAGAAATTCAATAAACTACCTCACCACCTCTCTCTCATGTTAGCTTCACGCTGGAGCTTAACGCTTTAGGCAGTGCAGTTCACACATTTTATTCTTCTGTATACTGAAATGAGGTAGACTTCTAAACTCACATTTGTTTTTTTTATTGTTCAGTCAAAGTTTAACTCGCTCTCCTTAAGTTATCAAAGTCAAGCCTGGCAGCAATATTTGCTTTGATCTAATTTTTAAATAAACTGCAACTTGGGTGTGTGTTCAGAAACAGAGATATAACAGTATTCCTTAAAGAAGCAAGTTTTTCGGCACATAAAAAGTTAAGTTCAAAATATTTACTGATCCAAAATATCCATGTATGCATGGGAGTCAATTCATGAAACTGCCAGTGGGAGTGGAAGTAACGTAACAGACCCTTTGACCTTAATGACATCACAGGAAGTGACATATGACACCTGACAGATTTTTTTCCAGGAAGGTATTTCACATAACCCAAACATCACACTCTCTTAGGCTCTCTTGCACTCATTCTTATTCATTCTCACTCGCGTTTGCTCTTAGTCTCACGCATGTGAGTGTGGCAGGGTATGCTCAGACGTGAGTCCCTTGCTCACTTTGCCACTGGATTCAAGCAAGCCGGGCTGAAGACGGCTGGTATGCCAGAAACCAGTCCTCGGAAGCTTGTTTCCGGTCCAGGGAGGACATGGCTAGGCAGTTTGGGCTGGACTGTTCCCATGAGGCACAGGGTCAGAATGATTTGCATATAGCCATGTCTGAACTGGGGTGGCAGAGTGGGCTAAAGAACGGTGATGGATTAAACCCAGATCTTTTTACTGGGTGTGAGTGTTTGATTGATTCAGATGCTCCGTCAACCACCACCCCCTTTTGTACCGTTTTTGAACAGGTGAGTCACTCCTTGACCCCAAGGGAGATTTCTTCCATCTTCCAGTCGAAATGGAATGTCGAAGGTCCAAGATATATGTTGCAGAGTTTCGTCCAGGGTAATCTAAAGTCCTAGTGACTGGGTTCCTATACTTATACTAAGTTTAGGGGTTGGGCTAACTTTAAGGTCCCACCTATGGGAGGACCTGGGGAGGGGGGTGATTACAGCCCTTCCCCTTTGTCCAGTTTTGCGCCAGAGCTGGGGCTGAGTGCCACAGCAACCAGTTTGAACTGGGAAATGCGTGGAGACACCTTGTGTGCCCCAGGCAGTGTCTGAAAAGCATTCACTGAATGCACCCACCCTGCCCCAATACACTAAAGTCTGTCTGGGGAGGTGCTGGCACCTTCCTGGACAGGAAACCTATTGTCCAAGCCTTCCCTGCCAAAGTTTCGTCCAGCAGCAGGAGGTCAGACTCACGTCCGTGGCAGCAGCATCCATTTTGTGATGCTGGGGCTCTTTTAAACTATTACCGGTCAGGTCAGTGTGTACATGTCTTCTCCCTCTACAAGGGTGGAATTCCACCCCCGCCACCAGAATGGGAGGAGGAGGGGTAGGATTCCAAAGTGTTTGACACCAAACACGACATGTTTTGATGCAGCCATTCCAAAGTTAGCATTTACCATGAGGTTATAATGCACTTAAGAGTATATGGTATGGCTGTATCATAGAACAGCTATAAGGAAGGGTTTCCGAAAGCTGCAGAGGGGCTCAGCTCATGCTTGGGCACCTTCTCACACAAAACCAAGCACTCTGCCTTCAGGATTGTCAAGGCCTGCCATAGAAGTGCCTTATAGGTTTCTATTGTTCCTATATATATAGGTTGATATAGATATACTACATCTAAGTAAGGGGTACAAGTACCACCTTACCCAGGCTGCAGTAGCAGATCTGCGGTGCCATTTTGGAAGGCTTCCCAGGGGTGGCATAATACATGCTTCAGCCCCTGGTAGGCCTCTGGGGTACCTATGCCCTTGGTACCCAAGGTACCATATACTAGAGGGTTAACCATTGTAAGAAGATCCTACTCTCCTACACATCACCTGCACTAAAGCCACCTGACAAGGTTGTTTTCAAAAGTCAGTTTCATTAACACCACTACCACTAATACCACCACCACCATTCCAATACCACCACCACCAATAGTCACCAGTACATCAATACCACCAATACATCACCAATACCACCACCAATACCATTACCAACCCCCGCTACCAATACCAAATACCACCACTAAACACCACCACCACCACCACCACCACCACCAATACCACCACCAGTAATACCATCAATACCAGCACCAATAATAATACCACCAATACAATCACCAAATACCACCACCAATACCGCCCCAATACTACCACCCCAATACCACCATCCCCAATACCACCACCAATGCCACCTATAACCCCACCATCTATAAGCCCATCAACACTACCACCACCACTGGCACAACCAATACCACCACCACCACCAATACCACTAACCTCTTCGCCTCTCACTCACTAGTAAGTAAGTAATCTTTATTGCGTGATTAATTAACTCCTTTGCAAAATCGTACATTAAAAATTAGGTCACATACCAATACATTTGTTAAGAAGAGCTTCAATATACGCTACAGTGAGAACAATTGGTTATAAATGTTATCAAATTGACTGGGGTAAAAACAGATAAAAAAGAAACTCCTAATTTAACAATTATAATTATTGTCAATGTCCGTGATGTGGTGCCCTGCATTGTGCTCCATTTGGTATCCGGTTATTGTTTCCAATTAGAACTGCGGTTTCAGAGTTGCAGCTTCTGCGGTTTGAAACCAGATCTCTGTGCATGATCTGTTATATTACTGTTAGATTTGACATAGCTTTTGCAATATTAACAAATTTCACCAATCTGCATGCTAGTTTGATGTCACTTCCATCAAAGCATGCTTTTAGTGCTTGCCTGCGGGTTCAGATCCCTCTCATGTTTCAGGCTGGTTTTAGTAGTAGTTTGTGCTCTTTGTCTAAGCCTCTGCAGCTGCACAATAAATGGAGGATGCCGTTTTTAAATTTGCAGCAGATTTTGCAGTTTGTGGCTGTGTCTGACCTTTGCCAAGGAGGAAGGTGCTGGTTGACCGGTAAAACACCCATCCTCAATTTCAGGTATGATTCCTTCGCAATTTTTGAGAATCCTGTTCCCAGGTAGGTTTGCAGCGCTGCCCTTGTGTAGCTCTGAATGACAAACCACCTGTGTGCTCTTTTGGATAGGGTGGATTTGTCTTTTTCCAAAGACAATAACTTTACTGTTTTCTTTATTTACTAATTCTTTAAAAGTTTTCTGTGGGCCATTAATCTCCCAGAGCTCCTGTAGGGCTAAATAGTTTATTGCCTAGTGTAGATAGACCGCAGCTGGATTGTCTTTCTTTTTGTTCATCTCTTTCCATAAGTTCATAGAACCATTCTCTGCTCCCTTGATTTGGTACCAGCACTTTGCATAAGCCCCCTTCTGTGCTACTTGCTGTTTTTGCAGGCCGAATTCTAGTCTTAGCTGGGCTGGAGAAATATATTGGGGGAGGTAAAAAAATTAGACAAATTGATTTCAACACTGCTTTATCCAGAACTGCTTCATCTCTTCCTCTCATGCATTCGCTTCCGTAGGTGATGATAGGAAGCAATTTTGCTCGAAAGACTTCTAGAAGGGGCGATAGATCAGGGCCTGTTATTTTGTGCCTTATTCTTTTCAGTGCTACTGCCAGTGCAGTCCCTCTTGTTCTAATAGTCAATTTGTGTTGTTCAAATGAACCCTTGCTGTCAAAAGTGATACCCAGGTACTTGTACTCATCGACCACCTCCAACAGTTTGCCCTGAAGTTCCCAACGACGATGCCCTTGTTTACTTCGATTTATGATAATCACTTTCGACTTCTCCAGGTTTATCATTAGCCCATTTCTGTCTGAAAAGTTGCGTGTAGTATTTATAAGGTGCTGAAGGCCAACTGGGGTTCGACGGATCATTATTAAATCGGCTGCATAAAGCAGGTTTGATATTGTTAAGCCTCCTAGATTTGGGGCATGGTCAGCCAGGAAGAGGTTGAACAGCATCGGGGCAAGAACACATTCCCTGCTGCAGCCCCCTGGTGGTTATTATTTTCCTCGACAGGATGTTACCAGTTCCTAGTTTAATTTGTATCCATGTGTCTGAATGAAGCGCAACTAGTTGGTTCAAAAGTTGCGGGCGATTTTCCAGTCTGATAGCTTAGACCAAAGTTTGCCCCTTTCGATACTGTCAAAAGCAGACGTATAGTCAATAAAACAGACAAATAGCGGCTTCTTGATTTTTACTGAGGCGTCAATTAATAAAGAAAGAGTAAGAATATTAGTTGGTGTCCCTGTACTTCTTTGAAAGCCTGTTTGGTTAATAGGAATTAATCATCTCGTTGATGCCCATTCCGTGAGTTCTTCCAGTTATAGACCTGAGAAATATTTTGCGTCTATGTCAATTAGGGCTATTAGCCTGTAATTTTTTGCTTGACGTTTACTGCCTTTTTTGAATATAGGGGAAATAATAGATCCTTTCCAGGAGTTTGGGATTCTCCCCCGTCCAGGATGTTTTTAAAGAGGGGACGAAGTTGTTCGGCCCAGTAGTCTGGATCTTGTTTATATAGACTAGAAGGAATTCCGTTAGGCCCAGGGGAACCCTCTTTCTTGCCCTCAGAGAAGTTCTCCCGTGATTCAAGGTTGTAATTGATGGCAGTAGTGTTTTGTGTAATTTTGTCTGTGTTTTTGTTACAATGATGCTGCAGGTACTTTACCTATTCTTCTTCGGATATCAGAGTTTATTTCATAAGCCCTTGTGTTGTCTAAGTTGTTCACTGTGCGCCAGAATCTCACGCTGTTGCTAGATTTTATGTCCTGTAGCAGTTTGGCCCATGTCTTCTCCGGAGATTTGTGCCTTTTTTGCCAAGCAATTTTGTTCTTTCTACACTTTAGCTTCCTTAATTCAACCTGTAAACTGATATCAGGGCCTCTCTGATGCAATTTGCGAATTGCTCTGTTGATTTCCCTTTTTATTTGCCTCAGGTCGTGGGCTTGGTTTGTTGGAGGGTTCCTTCTTTGCTCGCTCTTGTTTCTTCTAGGTAGATTTTGATGATTCTCAGTTCCGCTTATGGTTGCTCCTGTGTTTCATTTAGCATTAGCTGAGCTGAGGCTTTCTAAGAAGTTCTCCCAGGTCTTGATGTTGTCTCCTCCATTTGTTCTATTATCTTCCCAGCAGCTTTTTGCCATCTCCTCGAATTGTTCCAGATCCTTTATTTTATATTTTAATCTTTTGGTTTGAGGTTACTGTTAAGTCCTGATTTTCTGTTGAGAAGGTTTGCGCCGTACCCTGAACCTCCAGTTTGAGCTCTTGTGGCAAATGATCGCTATAATCCATTATTCCAATTTTAAACCCGCTTACTAGGTTCAGAATTGAGAGAAACATGAAGGTATAGTCAATTGCTGAGCTTGCCACCATGTTATGGTACGTTGCTTGTGGGCAATCACCTGGATGTCTGCCGTTTAAAGCTATCAGCCCCAGACTAGTTAGTTCCGTAAGTAGAGTTTTAGATACCTTACTTGGTTTACCCCACTTACTTTCGTCCAGCGGTGAAAACCCCTATTATAGTAGTTGTTCTTCAGCTGAGTTGTCATTACCGCTTTTCCCAGAGAGGGACATGTTGAAGTCTCCTGAGATGATATAATGTGGTGTCATTGCTACTGTCATGATCCTCGTCATTTCGGACACTAGGGATATTGCACCTATTTATTTCTCTCTGGGGTGAATGTAGGTATTTACCAATACCACTTGTTGTTTAATTTTCTTGGGTCCTGCTATCTCTACCTGAATTGCATTGATCCCATTGTTAGATGTGTATTTCATTGTTAGTTTTTTAGCTGAGCTTACTGTTTTTATTGAGGCATACGTGGTTAAACCACCTTTCAGACGTCCAAACTTCGAGCTTCTGCTAGCTGGTAGGTGATATGATCTGTAGCCTTGAAGGCGGATAGGTTCTGTCACCCAAGTTTATTGAAGTAGGATTAGGTCGTACTGTTGAAAGTATGTTAGCAGTTCTGTAAGCGTGATCTTAGACTCTAGTCCATTTATATTCCAGGAGCAGATTTTAAGTTGTGGAGTGTCTTCTCCTTGCTTAATAGTCTGTCATTGGTCAGGGTGCCTGTTATTGATGGTTTTTGCTAGCCAGGACCAGTCTTCTGGTATTATATTCTCATTATTTCCTCGAATGCATGGACTAGTGCTGTCGCTAGCTTCTATAGCTTCTACTGTGATGCTCCGAGAGCCCCTTTCAGCACTGATTTTGTGAATCCACCGATCCTAATTCTTTTGAAGGGGTCACAGTTATGTTCTTTATCCTTTCGAAGTATTGGTTCAGGGTACCCAACATTATACTGTGGTTTTATGCGGATCCCCCATGCTTCTAGTTGGCACTTTCCTTTTAGAATCTTCTCCACTGTCTCCCCCGTCGTCCAAGTGGTTTTTGAAATTTCTTGTTCTGATGGGTGATTGAGTTGCACAAATTCTACAGAATCCAGATCTTGAGTGACGACGCCAGCTAGGTTGTTAATAGAGGTTAGCAGTCTTAGAATGTTGCCTCTGTTTAGGATGTCTCCCCGGCCTTTGGATTTAAACTCAGATGAATAAAATAGTTTTTGTTTCTTTCCGCCCTGTGATTTCTTAGAGTGCTTCTGTTCTTGGCTGTGTTTTCCGCTCCTGTGGGTATCTAAGTGGCTGGGGGGTCAATGTCGGCCTCGTTTCCGTATTTCTGTATAAAAACGGGATTAGCCTTGTCTGCCTCCCATTTTGCAGCCATTTCCGCAGTAGGATCCGGTGTTGCTGTTTTTGCTTTTGTATTTTTTTGTCTTTTCCGTGCCCGATCTAACTTGGGCAGCTGGGGTTTTTATTGCTTGAATTGTGTTGTCTATCCTAACTTTTTTCCCCGCTTCCTCTTTGTGGTTAATCTCGGTGCTTCATCATCTTTTGCTTTACCCTGTGCAGTTGTCGAAAGATGTTCAGTTTGTTTGGACTCACTTTCCATTACGGTCACTTGGCTTTTACATGGGGGTGATCTTTCTTTATCTTCAGGAACCTCTTGTGAAGGATCGTTGGGTGTAGTTATTTTCCCTAGTTGAGACGTAGGTTCTATAGCGCTGCTATGTTCAGGAGATCCTTTGGGTGTTTGCCCATCAGATGGAAGAAGGTCTGAATGGAAGTTGTTTTATTCCTACCTTTTCTTCTCATTTTGCGTCGTCGTTTCGAAGATTGCATTTTGATTAGCTGTGTGTCGTGTTTAGGCCTACTTGAAGACTCAGTGGGGCTGCGCAAGTTCTGCTAGTCTTTTCGGTGCTTTCTATTGAGTTCTTTTTGATTCGAACCCTCACATTTCCAGGCCTCTAGGCTTCCTTCTGGCTTTGTTGTTTGTGGGGTGTCTGCGCTTGCCTTTTCTTGTCCTAGGTTCTCATTGTTTCCTTCTACGGGCAATATATTTGTGTGCTTACTTCCCTTAATAGCTTTGGGGTAGTTCAGTAAATATTTGGGCAGATTGTTGATAGATTCATTTGCTGGAATACTACCCTCTCCTCTTCCTTCTCTTTTAGGATCGTCTTTTTGAATTCCATTATTGTTTTTGGTGTTATTAGCTTCCTTTATTTCAATTAAGAGATCTTGCATTACTGTCGGCAACGTGGCAATTTTGTCAACTATTGAGAAACATGCACAACTTGGGGAGTTTATTGTTGTTTCGGATTGAACTCTTTTGATCAAGTTGTTCAGTTACAAGAGTTTATTGTTTATGCTTGCAACGTTTGTTGCTAGGCAGTTAAGAAGCGCTAGCTGGATATCCATCTTATCCGAATTATATTCCATAGCTTTTGTGGATAATTGCATAGTATTTAGTAGGGACTCCCAGAGCTTGTTCTGTTGGTGTTTCCTCTACGTTCTTTTTTGTGGCGGACTCCTCAGTAAGGAGTGGTTTGTCTCTTATTTCCAGGATGTATGTATTGACCAGTTTTTCCCATTCTTTCGTTGTGAGAGAAGATTTTTTGTTACAATGATGACTATAGGTCTTCCCGTGATTATCCGGAATTTCCTCCCGGTCACTGTTGGAACTCATTGGCCTGTTGAGATTAGTGGATTTCCTTCTGAACTTTGGCCTAAGGGGGCGGTGCTCACCAAGTCTAATTCCGGGTTCTGGAGGTCTTGGGGGTGCTGTGGGCTGGAGTCCAGTCTTGTGTAGGTGGGGGACAGTTCCTCAATACGTTTATCGTCAACCTTGTCTTCCTCGAAATCTGTTAGTAATTCTGCTAACGTGTTGTTAGCCATTTTATGCTCCGAGGGTATGTTGGAGCAGGGTGATGTTTTGAAAATTCCAGGATGTTGTGTCTCTATTTCTTTCTTTGCTTGGGGAACCGTCCTGATTGCGATTAAAGGTTCTAAAAGAACTCTCAATGTCTCTGGGGGCCCACTAAAAAGTGGGGTACCCCAAGATTGCCTAGGTTCCCTTGTTTCCTTATTCTCCTTCGATACTGTTGCTAGAGTGGTCTTCGCTGAGGGCAAGGCTGTAATTGCTGTAGTTCCCATCCTTAAGTTTGTGTTCGCCAACACCTCTGATACCTCTGCTACCATCGACGTTAGTTGCTGCTATGTGCAGGCTCTCCTGTCCCTGTCGTCTCACGATGGTGTCTTCCTTGGTGTCTTCCTTGATATCTTCCGGTGTCAGCTTGGGTGGTGGGCTTTTTGGGGTTGTTCTTACGACAGGGGTTGTTCTTAAGACTGTACTTGTCCTTGTCCTTTCAGTTGTTTGCGCTGGTGGTTTTTCTGGACTTAGGGGAGAGGGGAGTCCCTGCTGTATTTCATGAGCGTGATTTAATAGAGCACCTGCATCTTTTACGAAGAAGAACTTAGAATAAATGTTGGGTTGATAAGCTGATTTTTGTGCTTTCTCAGGTGGTGGAGGGCCACTGTTTAGTTTTATCAACATTGGTGTATGATCTAAGACTGCGCCTACTGCTGCTGAGTGCTCCGCATTGCTAGGTGGTGCGTTGCTTAGTTGGTTAACAGGTGCTTTGAGAGCCTTGTTCTTCTTTTTCCGGTTGCTGATTATGCTGGTGATGCTCTGCCGTTCTTTACCCGATCGTATTCTGATAGACTGAGCGGGCTACCTGTCTATGCGTCTTTTTTCTAACCAATATTCTCCGACGCAGTCTTGCTACCCGGCTTAGGTCGACTTGACCTCGTTGACAGCGAATTAAAATTGAAATTGGAGTACAAAAAGAATTGCTTAGATGGTTGAGGCTTAAATGCTTGGCACTGAGTTGTGAATGCGCGGAGTTGTAAATGCACTGGCGCAGGGGCTTGAGAGCTCTGAGGATCTAATGAACAGTGCAGGGCAATGTGGATCTGCTGCAATGGGCATACAAGTTCGTAGGCTTGGGCTCTCGGTCTCCCAATTTCGGTTTTAAAAATTATGTTGGTTGTCTTAATCAAGCTGAAAAGGGGCAGGAGTAGGAGAGAGGCTAGAGGAACAATGAGAAAGAAGGAGCTTTCTGGTTGCCGGGCTTACCTCTCAAAGTCCTATAACCCCTATGCTTCTGTAGCTGCGCAGCTTGTAGCTTATAGATTAGTTGTTGGTGTGGTTGCTAGTTGTTATATGGCCCTTGTGTTCTTTATGGCTCCTTACAGTTCCTTGTGCCCCTTGCACTGAATGGCACATGACGTGAAAACCAAGTAAAAATATCGATAGGGGCGATGGTCCGATCCTGGTCCTGGCCCTGGCTAGCCCTGCAGCCCTGCTCTCTGCTCCTTCTTGTTAGGGGCTAGCTGTTTCTCCGGCTGCAGCAGCCTCTACTTTTCTGCCTCTCGGTATCTGCTGCCCACTCTTCCTGCTCCCTGCAGGGTGCTGGCTCGAAGTTAGTGTGCGCTGCATGTACTTGAGCTACAGCAACAGGAGCAACAAAAAGGCAGGTAGTTGGGCGGTTAGGCAGTGCTGCGTGAGTCTGTAGCAGCTTTGTGAGGCTCTATGGAGCGTTTGTGAGGCCAGGGGTGTCCCGGGGGCCATGGGAACTGAATGACCCCAGGCCCCGCTGGTTCCACTGGCCTCCGCCGCTCCTCGCAGCCTCCCGCGATCTCCCCTAGTTTTCCAAGAGCGGGGAGTCACGTCGCGGTGCCTCCCGCCTCTTACCTTCAGCTTTTCTCTTCACTCTCGCCTTTCGCGGTGTCCCCACAACAGCAGTAGCGGTAGCAGAGGAGCCGCCGCTTTATCGCTTTTCCCAACTCTGCTGACACCGCTGGCTCCGCTCCGCTTCGACTCTGCTGCTGCTGGCCGGCGGGATGGCTCCGCTCTGCTCTGTGGCAAGACTGCAAAGCCCGGACTGGAGTCAATCTGTCCGTCCATCTCACTCACTAGTAATAACAGGGACAACTGTACGAGGCTGGAGCTGCAGCCGAGACAGTCGCTTCCTCCATGCCTGCCATAAAGCACAGCCCGCCTTGCACCAGGAGCAGAAGCCAGGGCCCTACTACAGCTGGAGTGTTTTTTATTAGGCCATATTTAGCAATGACATTACAATATGCCACACTGCACACTCAAATCACGGAGATGGCAGGAAATAGCCCCCCCGCTCATCCTCCTGAGTCGCGAAAGTGTAATCACAGAGCAAAAGGTGTTGGAGCACTTTGTTAGTGTTTAAAGCGCGGATCATATGTAACTCTGACTTCACACTTTGGGTCTATTTAATTTACAACACTTGCGCATCTTCTTCACTGCACTATTTATCACTACTTTGAAAACGTCGCAGGCTGGCCTCTTCCTCTGATATTCACAATCTAACAAGCAGTCGAGAAGGCCCTTTATTGCAATGCAATAGGTCTCGCATTTGCGAGAGTTTAAGCTGTTAGTGTTGTAAATGACAATGCCTTTTATTTATGTTTTAAAACCCAAAACATAAACAAAAGGCATTGTCATTTGCAATGCCAATAGCTCAAGACCTATTGCATTTCAAATGCTTGTTTATTACACTAACAGTGACTAATGGGGTACTATCCACTATTAGCATAAAAAAATAAACTGAAAATAAAATGCAACCACCCAGTTATTCTTGGCACTGATTTAGCATTTTCTGAGGCCAGGGGTCGCAAAGGCAGTGCCAGGGTCACAAGGAGCAAGCCAGGGATGGCAGTGCAACACCTGGCAATCCCTAAATGACGTCCATGAATTCATTTTGGGATATAATCCAATTTGCTTTTTACATTTGATCATAGTTTCTTTAATTGCACAGGCTTAGAAGGACTCTTCAACATACGGATAAGACAAAATCTATAAGCCTATTCAATGCAAGGACCAACTGAAGAGAGCTACTCCACACAGTACCCACAGGGACACTGCTAAAATATCAAAGTCCAGATCTGCATGGCACATACAACAGAAACTGTAAGATATCGCCACAAGAAACCATTAAAATACAGAGTGAATTCTAACACAATAAAAGGCAACATTTCTACAGAATATATGGATAAATATAACTTGATAGTCTTGAGAAGCTTCAAGCTCACTCTAGGTTGACAAGACCTGCTCTGCCTGCCTCTCCTGTACCAGCATCCCGACACATAAGAGATGACAGCGCGGTTCCTCCTCATCCCCTACTGACACCACAGCAAAGGTGGGAGCCAATGAAACCTACAATATCTACAACTGACAGAAGGAGTGGAGACCAGTAAACAACCCTGTGGAAACTACCAAAACTGAGTGTACTTTAAAGCTGGGGGAACGCTGTTGATGAGCATTGCAAAGCACAAGAGCAGTGAGGTCTCAATCTGGGTGACAGCCCAGGGCTTGTGAAGGAGCATCTGTCTTGTCATTGGCGTACAGAGGCCGAGATAATCAGAATATCAAAGCCTCCTGGACTCTCATCTGGCGACAATCAAAGAGGCAGACTAACAGACCAAGCAGAAGGAGCAGGAGCAGTAGCGGGATGGTCACAACACTGAAAGCAGTCTTCTTTTGTGATAAGAAGAAGACCCATACACACACAGGAAAGAATAAAAAGAGAAAGGTGTATACAAAAACGTGGGCCCTGGAACGTAGGTTGAGAACTTTTGGAACAAAAGCAGCACATTTAAAATGACACTTCTATACAATTCTAAAATATCTGCCACTATGCTAGAATGTGCTATTTATCCACTGTAGAGAAAGTAAAAAAACAGTGTGCATCTTACTATTCCACCAGCCCCTCATTAAAAGCCTACAATTTAATTGGTGAATGCCTCTAACAGAAGAAATAAAGGAATGTTGTAATAAAGTCAAGAATGAGCAGCAGCCATCTTACACTCCAGTTAAGCACTGATTTTAAGCACTCTAGAAACGAAGAAAAGAATTTAACCTGAAAATCAAGAAGCAGTTATAGTCGAATTCATTAAAGAACAAGTTACTTACCTTCGGTAATACCTTATCTGGTAGAGACTATCTAGCTGCAAACTTCTTACCTTAGAATTATCCCCAGCCGTCAGACTGGATCCAGAATTTTTTTCGTGACAGTACCCCTGCATGACCATAGGTGGTGTCGTTCGGCAGCATGTGCCATCATCAGTGCCAGAAGGGACTTGTTCAGTGCCTATGACACCACCCCAGCAAGCTGACATCAGTTTCTATTCGGGACATTCCACACCAAGAGCGCAGAGCCACCAAGAACACTGACCACTGGAGTGGAAAACCAGAGCCCTGAAAGGGGGAAAACCCTGTTCCAAGAAATCCGTCCGCAGAACAGGGAGGATGTGAAAGGTCGGTAAGGAATCTGTGGCTATATAGAGTCTCTACTAGATAAGGAGTTACCGAAGGCAAGTAACTTGCTCATCTGACAGATTCCTTACCTTAGAATAGATACCCAAGCAATACCTTCCCGTAGTTGGGCCTGCAAAAAAATTTCATACCAAAAAGTACTGCAAGACCAAACGAGCAAAGTGCCCATTCTAATGCACATGACTGTCCAGGCAGTAGTGCTTGGTGAACGTGTGCAGAGAAGCCCACTTTACTGCCTGGCAGATGTCCAGGGCCAGAACTCCACATGCTAACACAGTGGTCAAAGCCTTAGCTCTGGTACAATGAGCACGCAAATCTGATGCGATGATCTACAGCTCGGGACATCAAACTATCCAAGCCCAGTCCTGAGCCACCAGGATGACTTTGGCCTGATTTTCTAGAAAACTCTGGCAGGAGCGATATGTGTGAAAAGGAATAAAGGATGCCTGAGCTCCACTTGAAACGAAAAGAGTCTGAGAATGAGAGCCACTCTGGAAACTCCAGCACGCAAACCTGCTGACATTTGTGTTCACGGCTGTGGTGAATAGATCTAACCAAGGCTTACCCCATTGCTGAAACCTACCATGCACCATCTCCGAAGGGTGATGTCATTCGTGATCTACTGGACATATTCGGCTGAGTTTGCCCGGCCTGGCATTAAGAGAGACTGCCAGGAGTTGAACCACCAAGGATACGCCTTGATGTTATAACCATTTCCAGAGACACAGTGCCTCTTGACAAATGGTCCACAACCCCACCCCGTTTGTTGTAGTACCACATGACGATGGTGTTGTCTGTGAACACCTGCATTAGCCTTCCCTTTATGGAGGGTAGAAAGGCTTTTAATTTCAACCGGATCACCCGAAGGTCCAGTAGGTTGATGTGAAAGAAATGCGTTACTTACCTGTAACAGCAGTTATCCAGTATTGGTGTCTTTCATAGATTCACATGCCTGAATCATTCCCCGTCGTCGAGACGGGAGCCTCCGGTAAATAAAAAAGTAATGTCCATAGACATACATAGAGAGAAAAGGGTCCAAGGGTCTCCCCTTAGTAGCCTTTCCTTGTCCTTATGTAAAAAGGACCAAACTGACATAGTCAGCCAATCAGCTCCGACCTCCCTCTAGAACCTTCCTGGGAGGAGCCTCAGTCCCTCAGATTTTCGTACGCACCCAGCTAGGTTTGGCGTAGTATAGTTCCGAGAGGGAAGTGAGTCCTTCCAGGGGAGGCGGGAGGGTTGCATGTGAATCTATGAAAGACACCAATACTGGATAACTGCTGTTACAGGTAAGTAACGCATTTCTTATCCAGTATTAGGGGTGTCTTTCATAGATTCACATGCCTGAATCAGAGTAGCTAGCAATCACAGTAGCACATTTGTAAAACAGAGTTGCTCTGCCGTCATAGTAGATAATGCATATAATATCATACAATAAAGAGACAGCTTAGATATAATATCATCAGAGCAATAATGTGCATACCTGGAAGGCGGGATGTAGGAAGGCTCACCTTACTGAAAGAGATGGCGAAGCACCGCCTGGCCCACTGCCGCATCCTTCTGGAGTTCGATATCCAGGCAGTAGTGTCTGGAGAAAGTATGCGGTGACTTCCAGGTCGCCGCCCTGCAGATGTCCAGGATTGGCACTCCTGCAAACAGCGCCGCTGACGTGGACATCGCCCTGGTGGAATGAGCGGTAACATGATCATTCAGAGGCCGGCCGGCCTGTTCGTGGCAGAAGGAAATCGCCGAGGAGATCCATCTGGATATGCTTTGCTTCGTGAGTGGTAGGCCCATTCTTGGCCTGCTGTATGCCACGAACAGCTGTGAGGATTTCCTTAGATCCTTAGTCTTCTCCAGGTAGAACTTCAGGCACCTCATAAGGTCCAAAGAATGCAGTGACCTTTCCGCTGCTGTGGAAGGGTTGGCGAAGAAAGACCTAAGGACCAAAGGTTCGTTGAGATGGAAGTCCGACGGTACCTTTGGAATGAACTTAGGGTTTGGTCGCAGTATCACCCTATCATGTCTGAATTGTAGATAAGGTTCTTGAATGGACAAGGCTTGCAGCTCGCTAACCCTTTTGGCCGAAGTTAGAGCGAGCAAGAGTGCAGTTTTCCATGAAAGGTGTTGAAGCGATGCCCTGTGAATGGGTTCAAACGGGTGTCGCATGAGCTGGTTGAGTACCAGGTTAAGCTGCCAGGTGGGGGGTACCTTCCGAGGCCTCGGGAAGGATCTGTATAGTCCTTTGAGGAATTGTTTGACTAGCCGACTAGACCACAGAGAAGGTCCTGTGATCGTTCTGGTGAACCTCGAGATTGCTGCCAGGTGGACTTTGATGGACGCATGCGCCAGTCCCGACTGGGCCAAATGCAGGAGGTATGGTAGTATTTGTTCTGGTGTGATGGTGAGTGGCCGTAAGCCCTGTTCCGAGCACCATATGCAGAACCTCTTCCATTTGAGACAGTAGGTCTTGTTCGTACTGTCCGCTCTTGCTTTGGCTAGCACATCCCTGCAGTCTTGTGGGATATTCAGGCCCCCGAATTCTCTGTGCTCAGGAGCCAGGCTGATAATTTGAGCGATTGGAGGTTCGGGTGTTGCACTTGCCCGTTGGACATCGTCAGTAGGGCTGGGTGTTGGTTCAGTCGGATCGGTGATTTGATGGATAGTCGAAGCAGATCCGAGAACCAGTGTTGCCTCGGCCAGGACGGGGCGATCAGGATCAGGGTGCATCGTTCCGCTTTCATTTTCCTCAGGAGCCGTGGAATCATCGGGAATGGAGGAAAGGCGTATGCAAAGACGCTGTACCATCCGATGGAGAACGCATTTCCTAGTGATCCTGGTTGGGGATGCCAACTTGCGTAGCACGGGCATTTTGCGTTCCTCCTGGTGGCAAAGAGGTCGATGTTTGGGACTCCCCAAAGAGAGAAGATGTGAGTGAGGGCGCTGTCCGATAGTTCCCACTCGTGGGAGAGGGATTTTTGCCTGCTCAGGGCGTCCGCGATGGTATTGTCCCTTCCCGGCACGTATTCCGCTTTGAGTTGGATGTCGTGTAGTACCAGCCAGTTCCAGATCGTCTGTGATTCGCGTGAGAGCGAGAGTGAACGCGTTCCCCCTTGTTTGTTCAAATAGTGCATCGTCGTGGTGTTGTCCGTCCTGACGAGCACTGGGGATTTCTGGATGCGGGGTAGGAAGGCTTGTAGAGCCAGAAACACTGCTCTCAGCTCCAAGAGGTTGATATGGAGCAATTGCTCTTGAGAGTCCCATTTGCCGCTGATCTGTAGGTCCTGGAGCACCGCGCCCCATCCCTCTAGGGAGGCGTCTGTTATCACCAGCGGTGATGCTGGGAGGAGAAACGGTAAGCCCACCATCAGATTGTGACGACTTGTCCACCATTGTAGAGCTTTTGAAATCTTCGGTGTGATCCGAAGGATGTCTTCGAATGAGCCAGTGCTTTGGGTCCATTGGCTCGCGAGTGCCTCCTGCAAGGGCCGCATTCTGAGCCTGCAGTGCGGTATGAGGAGTATGCAGGAAGACATCATCCCCAGGAGGGAGGAGTAAGTCCGAACTTTCAGGTGCTTTTTCTTTGCCACAGCCGTGGCCAGAGATAAGATCCTGTCTGCTCTTTCTTTTGAGGGGAAGGCCTTCGTGCAGCCTGTGTCTAACATGGCCCCTAGGAAGGTAATTTTTGTTGCGGGCACCATGCATGATTTCTTGATATTGAGCGTCAATCCCAGATTTTGAAAGAGATTGGTGCAGGCGTTGGAGGACGTGACCGCGTCCCCAGGTGAGGGTGCTTTCACCAGCCAGTCGTCTAGGTAGGGGAAGACTTGGTGGCCCAGTTGGCGCAGGAATGCCGCCACAGGCGCAAGGCATTTCGTGAATATGCGCGGTGCGGACTTGAGGCCGAACGGCAGTACTTTGAACTGATAGTGACGGTCCGCCACCTCGAATCTTAGGAACTTCCGGTGAGTTTTGAGGATAGGGATGTGGTAGTATGCGTCCTGGAGATCCAGTGACACCATAAAATCTCCTTTCTCTAGAATGCCCAGGATTTCCTGAATTGTCACCATCCTGAATGATTGGCTTCGTAGGAAGGTGTTGAGCCCCCGGAGATCCAGGATGGGTCTCCACTTGTTTTCTTTTTGTTGCACAAGAAAGAAGTGGGAGTAAAATCCTTTCCCCTTCGAGGATGCCGGAACCCTTTCGATTGCTCCTTTTTGTAGCATTGTCGAAAGTTCCTTTAGAAGCAGGCGTGGATGTTTGTGTGTCCGTCTGCGTGGAGGGGTATTGGGAGGGATGGAGGTGAACTCGAGAGAGTGGCCAAATCGAATAATTTGAAGAACCCACCGGTCCGTGGTGATGTACTGCCAATTGTGAAGGAAATGGGTCAGCTTTCCTCCAATTTGAAAGGGCGGAGATGGTGTTCGGACTGGCTGGAGTAGGTGGTCACTGGCGGCCGCCAGCGCCCCTCTTGGTGTTTTTACCTCTGTAGGACGATCTTCCGAATGAAGACTGTCTGCCCTGTTGTTGCTTGTTTTGGTACTGGCCTTTTTGATTGTACGAGAATGAGGACGAGGACCTGTTTTGATATGAGCCTCGATAGGAGGATTGACCCCTGGGCTTGTTGCCCCGAAAGGACTGGTTTCTGAACTGTAGAGATCCCAGGGCCCTTGCCGTGTCTGTGTCCTTTTTAATGGCCTGTAGGGCCTCGTCGACCTGTACTCCAAACAGGTGCTGGCCGTCGAAGGGCATGTCTAGAACCTTTGCCTGAACTTCTTGGCGGAATGAAGTGGCTTTGAGCCATCCCTGTCGTCTCAGTACAGCCGCTCCCGCAAGTTGACGGAAGCCTGTCATGGCTGCGTCGATAGCACAGTCTATGAGCTCCGCTGCAGAAGATTGACCCTCCACGAGGAGCGCTTTCACCTCACCCTGGACGTCATCAGGTAGTTCCTTTATGTAAGGGGCAATGTCCTCCCATAATTGTCGATTGTAACGCCCTAGCAAGGCAATGGAGTTGGCCACCTTGATGGACATGGCCGATGTGGAAGTGAAGCGCTTGCCTATCGTGTCCAGTTTCCTGCCCTCTTTGTCCGGGGGAGCTGACAGTGGTGATGAAGGGTTGCGGGAGTTTTTCTGGGCCGCCTGCGTCACTACCGAGTCCGGTTTGGGGTGACCATTTAGGCAAGCCGCTGCAGTGAGTGGTGCCCTGTATTTTTTATCAAGGCGTGGGACCACCGCTGGCACAGAAGCAGGAGTGAGCATTAGCTTCTTTCCCTGTTCCCACAAAAAGTCTATGATTGGAACAGCTTTTGCAGATTTTTGAGGCTGTTCCTTGAAGTCGTGGAGGAAACAGTCCGTTTCCGTGGATTCCACCACCATGTGGAATCTCTTCGCCGCTCTCTCCACCAGCTTGTGGAAACCCGCAATGTCCACCGGTGGGGAGTCCGCTTGGCGTGGTTGTGGTGAAGCTGGGGATGATGTAATATATTCGTCCTCATCAGCCTGGTCCGAGTGGTCTGAGTGAACCTCCTGGACCTCTCCTTCCTCCAGTTCTTCCTCTTCCTCTTCTTCGTCCGAAGAGACCACCACTTGAGGATGAACTTCCTGGTGGGGTTGATGGTGAGGATGAGGGCGTTCCGGTGCGGACACCTGAACATGCACTGGAGGTGTCTGATCTTCTTTGTCCCCTGGTGCGGGACTCTCAGGTGCTTGACCGCCTTTGCTAGGCTCCGGAAAGCGCCGCTTGTAGTCTTGCACAAGAAGTTTCAAGTCATCCACCAGGGTCGCCGGCAGGCATATCATGGGGGTGACTTCGGTGTGGACACTGGCTTGGACCGAGTGTTCCTGATATGTGAATTCGTCCTGTTCCTCATCAGTGCTTTGGCATTTTATGTGAAGGTCTGTGAGTGAAGTAGCGGGATTCAGATGGTCATCCTCTTCGGATTCCTCGCTTTGGAAAATTTCTTGAGGTGGTTGTTTTTCCACCTTGCTAGGAGACGTCGTTTCCGGGGTAATTATTGACTTGCCCTGTTTGGTAGACTGAATGGTAGAGCTTGTAGTCGTCGAGGGGGCCGTCGACGGTGGTAGCATCATGTACGGCGTCTCCACCAGCTTTGATTTTTTCCATGTTTCGTTCGTCGTCGAATCGCCCGTCGACGGTGTCGTCGTCGAGCCCGTCGTCGACGGTGTCTTCGTCGACGGTGTCTTCGTCGACGGTGTCTTCGTCGACGGTGTCTTCGTCGACGAGCCGGGCGTCGACGAGGTCTTCGTCGACGGAGGGGTGGACGAAGGGATCTTGGTCGTCGACGACTGCGCAGCCGTCGTCGTCATCGACGGTGCCTTCGTAGACGATTGTCTCGTCGACGAGTCTCTCGTCGACACTCTCGTCAACGACGGTTTTGACGACGATGTGCTAGTCGCTGTTGACGGCGTCGTCGACGGTGTAGTCTTCGTGGTCGACATGGTCAGGGGAATAATTGAAGAAACAGGCCTACCTGTAGATGAAGAGGAAGTAGTCATCGTCGTTGAAGCTGAGGGCGACGATGCCGATGTGGTAGACACCGTGGTTTTTACTGAGGTAGTCCTCTGGCTTTGTCTGGAGGACGGAGCAGGCATTTTGAAGGTTTTATCTTCCTTCGCCGACACTGAGGATGACGCCGATCTCGCCTCAGAAGACTTTTTGTGAGTCTTCGCAGGAGGAGTGTCTGAGTGGCCCGGGGAAGCGTCCCTTGGCCTCTTGCTCGAGACAGCAGAAGTTCTGGAAACGCTGCTCACAGAGGACTCTGGATTGTCCCTGTTCTTAAGCCTGTCCAGCCAGATCAGAAGGCGACCTTCTCTGTCTCTCACGGTCTTTTTGGGAAAAGACCGACAGATTGCGCATTTTTCCGAATTATGATCCGGGTAAAGGCAATACAGGCACAGGTCGTGTTTATCATCCACATGAATCCTTTTCTTGCTGCAGGAAGAGCAGGCCCTGAACAGGGCTTTCTTCCCCGAGTCAGACATGAAAAAGGCAGTATAAACACACACTTACTTCAGGGGTAGTGTGTTGAGGAAGTCCTTGAAGAGTTTTTAGGTTCAGAGAAACTTCCAAGAGAGTTTGTTGATTTTTAGAATAATCCTGAGGAGAGCTCAGGCTGGAGACTCCCTAGCACAACGTGCGGTAGAAAATCTGAGGGACTGAGGCTCCTCCCAGGAAGGTTCTAGAGGGAGGTCGGAGCTGATTGGCTGACTATGTCAGTTTGGTCCTTTTTACATAAGGACAAGGAAAGGCTACTAAGGGGAGACCCTTGGACCCTTTTCTCTCTATGTATGTCTATGGACATTACTTTTTTATTTACCGGAGGCTCCCGTCTCGACGACGGGGAATGATTCAGGCATGTGAATCTATGAAAGACACCCCTAATACTGGATAATCTGAATTCCGCCACAGGCCTCTGATCTCCACCGCCCCAGATGACCACCCTATCCCAGGAGTGACACATCTGTCACTACTGTCAGATCTGGTTGGGGAAGGGAGGGGTCTTCTGCTGACCAAATCACGGCTCGTTTACCACCACTGCAGATCTTTTGTTTGCAGTTCCTTCAGAGATCTGGACAATGTTGGAGATTAACCTTATGCAGCGCCTACTGGAACTACAGGTCCTACTATAGAGCCTGCATATGCCAGCAGGCATGTGTCACAAGCAGAATGCAGGAGGCCCAACAGCCTGAGAGTAAATCTCACCAAAACCCAGAATAGAGACTGAAACATCGGTATCATAGCCTGAATATCGCAGACTCGTCGTTCGGTAGGATGAGTCCAAAACTGCACCGTGTCCAGAATAGCTCCGATGAATAGGAGCGTCTAAATGAGATTCAAGTGTGACTTTGGCACGTTGATATTGAAATTCAGTGACTGCAGGAGGTTCGCCTTAGTCTGGAGGCAGAAGAAGACTGCTTGGGGCGAGCCCGCCTTCAACAGCCAGTTGTTGAGATAGGGGAATACTAATATCCCTGATCTCCGTAGATGAGCTGCAACCACTGCCATCACCTTGGTGAACCCCGAGGGGCGCTGGCTCAGCCAAAAGGGATCAGGGTGAATTGAAAATGCTCATGGCCCACCGTGAACTGCAAATGCTCATGGCCCACCGTGAACTGCAAGTAACGCCTGTGGCCAGGAAAGACAGGAATGTGTACGTATGCGTCCTGCAAGTTCACAATACCAACCAGTCTCCCGGGTTGAGGGCAGACAGAACTTGATTGAAAGGTTACAGGACTAGGATAGGACAAAGGCTTTGCTCCTTTTTGGGCACCAGAAGGTAGCGGGAACAACAAAGCATTACCTACTTCTAGCGTTGGCACCCTCTCTATGGCTACCTTGACCAAGAGCTGTCACCTGGAGAAGTAAGGAGAGGTGGTGCTCAGTCAGCATGTCGCAAGGGGATGGTAGGGGTGGAAGGGTAGTCACAAAGGAGAGGGAGCAGTCCCTTTGGACAACCTGGGGCACCCAAAAGTCTGATGTTATCAACCTCCAGTGGTGCAGGTGAATGCGCAGCCAGCCTCCTACTGTTTGCCCATGATGGTTGGGGGATGAACTAAAGAGGCTTGGAGGCTGCCACTGGCGGGTAGGGGTGGTGGACTGGCCCAACTCACGGGATCTTGGGTTACTGCATCCTCGGCCACGCAGAGGCTGGGGAGCTTGTGTGCCATGGTGGCTGTGCGGGAAAAGACGTGGCTGGAAGCCCTTTCAGTGGTCGAAAAAGGTGGACTAGGGTTGTCGGAGGCTCATGGAAAGGCCCAAGGACTGCCCCATAGCTCTGCTCTACTGGAAGTGCTCCACTGCTGAATCAGCCTTTACTCCGAAGTGATAGGGGCCATCAACAGACATGTCCATAAGTTAAGCTTGGACATCCCCTGAAAAGTTAGTCGTCATCAGCTAGGTGTGGCACTATAAGGTCACCAATGAAGAAACCGTTCTGCCTAGCGAATCTGTCGTGCCCAGCCCACATCAGATAGTGAACTTATTTACATCTCTCCTGTCAGCCATAGTTTGATAGTGTATGGCATGGGCAACACCTGCGCAACCGAATCCTAAGGTGAGTGGGAGTAATGGCCCAAAACATGTGGTGTTTATGGACCGCGGTGACAGGCTGGCGTAAGAAAACCTTTTCTTGTCTAAGGCATCCACCTTTTGGATTACCTATCCAGTGGGGTGGTAGTGTATGCATCAGGATTTACATGGGTAGTGGAGGATTAGACCACCAAGCTCTCCAGGGTAGGGTGCTGTGTCCCCTGGGGATGAGTGATGGTGGCACGCAATTGTCCTGCTCACAGGAGCCCGTGTGTGGGACTTGGACCAGGCCCTGAGCAGGATGTCCGAAGGGCTTCACTAAATGAGAGAAGCAGTTCTGAGAGGGTAACTCCCAGCTCAAACTCCTCTGTCAAGAAGTTAAGTCTTGACTGCCAGCGAGGGCAGGCTAAGGTCAAGGACCTTGGCTGCTCTTCTCATCAACATAGCAAAAGAGGTAGGAGAGACCAAGCCAGTGGGAGGTGTCCAGTCCACTGGTGTCTGCAAATTCAGTTTTATGGGGGTGAAATTCTTCATGAACCAGTGCCATCCCCAATCTTCACCAAGTCTTAACCCATAGGAATAGAGCACTGTCTCTGGTCTTGAGTATGGCTTCAGTCGGTGCTGGAGTCGGGCGATGTCCATCCAGATCAATGTCGGAGTAGGGGATGAGAAGGAGGACAGCACTGTGAGCATTGACATCGGGAACGGCATACGGAAAGTTCAAGGTGGTACTACTGGCCAATCTGGATCTATCCATCAATCCAAGGGGCTCGACTGGCGCGGGGGGATGTGCTGGTGGGGAACCAGCGGGGGACCCTCCCAAACCTCTAGGCCCTAATCACTCCAGCAAAGACGGACCACCCAAATATGAGGAGCATGGCCTCAAAGAATTCTCAGAGTTGCTTGGGGGTCGCTCCTGCTTCGGGAAACTTAGGGCGGTCCGGAGATAGCCCAGGCACAGGCTCAATTGCGGAGCCAGGCCTTGAGTGAGGATGCTCCATCGTCTTGTTGGATGACTTTGACAGAAAGGGTGAAGTAGAAGACCTCTTCGACTTCTACTCTTTTTCTTCTTGTGGGACTTAACAGAGTGGGACGACAGACGAAGGTCAATGGCTTAGCAACCGATCCTGGAAACTTTTGCTCGACAGGGATCAAGAACGTTGCACGTCGAGCGGCAAGGAGCTTCAGGGATTGCTTCCTCAGGGCCTTGGGGTGAATGGCGCAACAATCAATGCAGGTCTTGGAGTTGTGGTCGAGTTCAAGCCACCAGAGACAGACGAAGTGCAGAAGAGGCACCATAGGGCTTGAATCTGGCCTTCCTCCTAGACATCCCTACCACTCCAGGAGACAAGTCTCAAAAAACTTTGACAAACATCAAACAAAAAATGACTGGGGCTAATAGCTCTCCCCCAATCTGCACTGAGTGGCGCAGGAAGTAAAGAACAGACGTCACAGTGTTGGGGGGCATATATAGGCACTGCTCACGTCACTCAGCATGGACGACGTAGATGACACCATGCAGAGCAGAAATGCACTGGGGTACTGCTCATAAAAAAAAATCCAAATCCAGTCTGCCGCCTGTGGATAATTCTATGGTAAGGAACCCACAGCTAAAATCTATATCAGATTAAAAAACGGTCTTTTTTGTTAAAGTCTAACTTGGCACACTGAGAAATAAAAGCAGTACATCAACTAGCTAATTTCCATCTCTGAACAATCATTAAATGTCAAATCCGCCCACAAATTGTGTTAGTGTGACATGAAAGCCTCTTTTCTTTAATTGCTGGCTCTCCTTCACTACTATAGAAATTAAATGCAAGGGTCTAGGTATAAAAGAACACGGACTACATCAGCTGAAAGCGAAACAAAGCTCATTGTGCTTTATATACAATACATTGACTGCATTAACTGCATGTGCCTCTTGCCGCCTAAGGGACATATTATGCCAACACAATAAATGAGGACAACTAATAGTAGAACTAATATAAATCATCTGAGTAACCCAGGCAGAAACCAACTTCTTTGACTGCATTAGAAGCAACAAACATTACAGACTTGTCAGCCTACATTAAAATAATAACCGGAGCTCATCATCACCCGCTTCTAGCAACAACAAAAAAACTAAAAAGCAAATCAGAAACAGAGTAAAGTACCTCTACAGTTCAGAAATTCACAAATCTCCACTTGATCTGGAGATCGAACTCAAAATGAGGGCATTCTTACTGCCTCATCATGTGCGCTGGAAAACAACAGACACAAATTGTACTGCCCAAATCATACAAGAAGAGCGACAATAAAATCAAGCCTTAAATCATAACTAATAAAAATTAAACTGACACCATACTGTCATAAGATGACAAAATACTCCACTTTATTGTAGATCCGTTAATGCCCACCTCTTCGATATTGCGGACAACATTCTACAAACAAACATTGATTTAGCATTCCTAACGGAAGGCATGGCTGTATCAAACCTCCCAGGCCACAACGGATATTCTCCTACCTCCTGAATACAATATCATTCGAGATGATAGAAATCACACAGTTGGAGGCAGCAATGCCCAAGTCTAGCATGACTCCTTTAAATGCTAAAAAGTCAAAATGCCTGCTTTCAACTTCCTAAGTAATATACATCTTGCCAAAATAAACTCTATATAGCCACACAATCTACAGGCCACCAAAACCGCACACAAAAAACATGGTAGAAATAGAGGAATACATTATACTATAGCAAACAACTGCTCTTAATAATATGTTCATTAGGAACTCCAACATGCAGTGGGGTAATGAAAAAGACAAGCGTTTCAAACAATTTCATCGCGGCCAATGTAATATCAACCTACAACAGCTCTGAACTTACAACGCGGGAAAAATACTGCTGCTAGTTATTTCAAATAAACCTAACATTACCTACAAGGCCCATTTAATGTTGATCACATGATAATGTCATTTGAAACAGAATCACAAATAGACAGCACAAATAAAAATGAGAAGACATTTTAAATGAGATATTTCAACAACACACTTGAAGCAGAGGGATAGGGACCCCTTTTACCTGCCCCTGAAATCCATGATTTAAATAATGGCAAACCATTTCAATGAAATGATGAGAGAAAGGGCAGATAACATCGCAACACTAAAAAGGGGAATCAAAACAAACAAAACAAATCAATGGTTCCCTGACTAATTACAACAATAACGAATAAACATTGGGAAACTGATAAAAAATTGGAGGGAGACCTCAGACCCTAGAACTGACAAAATTAAATGTAAAAAAAATAAAGATAAACTCTAAACAGTATAACACTGCGACTCCATCTTTATTCCTACACGAGAAGATACAAAGTTCTCACACATGGATACAATTTTTGCAAATAACAGACTAATACGTATATCAGTGAAGCCGACGTTTTATGCTGATGACAAGCAATATTTCTAAAAAATTTCTTTAAAACTTTTTAAAAAATTTGATGTCCCATATTTAACTCCTCACTAATGAATGGAAACCTTTCACATGCTTCGAAACCTGGAAATTTCTCCCCCGTTCAATATATAAAACGACCCAAACCTCTCACTAACTATAGATCAGGGACTCATTTGATTGGCTTGACAAGGTAATCAGAACTGCGTGTCAAACCAACTAAAACCTTAATTCAACAAGAAACCTGCTACAGGACCATCACCCCAGTTTCTGTAAAAGCTGTGACACTTAAACTGCCACAGTCAAAATAATTAACAACATCCAAAATAGACAATGGAGAGGCATATTAACTGCTTCCCTTAGAATTAACAATGACACATTGGGAGCTTCAATTTTTACTTGTCTCTATCAGGTGCCATACTTCGCTGGTTTGTTTCATATCTATACTACTGAATATTGACAGCCAACAATATCATGGGATACTAAGATCGAGGACAGAAAAGCGAAAGATAAGTGCACATAGGTAAGTATGGATTTACTATAACATCAACAACTATGTACCTTGAAGAAATATGTACATCATAGGTACATTTATGTGGAGTTAGGTATGGATATTCTAGACTTACCTGCTCTCATTTTATTTTCAATGGTCTGACCGCGACATTCTATTGCATCAATATTGTTGATTCAATATTCAGAGGACACACCTATCTAAAAACAAGCATTTGCAATGCAATAGGTCTTGCATTACTGAAAGTTTGAACTATTGGCATTGGTAATAGTAATGCTATGCCAATAGCTCAAATATTCAGTAATTCAAGACCTAGCAAATTGTTGCTTTTCTATTTATTCACTTTTGTAGAAATCGCGACACCCACGCCTTAGCTTAAGATGTTTAAAGCTAAATCAGGGTGTGCTGTCACTGTAACAAAAGTAAAGAAATAGAAAATAAAAGGCGTTTAATTAGAACTTTGTTGAAAAATTTGCACTTGTATTTTGTTCACTTTTTATATTATCCCTCAAGAAAGAATGTTAATAAAAGAATGGAAGATTACATGCTCTTAGAATCTAGTGATTGGTTGCAATGTGCTATGACATCTTTGCTGCCGATGGCCCATGACACTGAAGATGAACAATTGTTACTTACCTGTAAACAGGTGGTTCTCCAGTATTGGTGTCTTTCATAGATTCACATGCTTGAATATTCCCAGTCGTCGAAGTGGGAGCCCCACGGTAAATAAAATAGCAATAAATCCCAATAAAATATGTATATAAAAACATATCACACAAATTTCAAAACCAGAAATACTTATAAGTACCAGGTTAGCATTAACACATAGGAATACATAGGGGAAAAGAAAGACGCCTATATAACATACCCATGTCATTATGTTAGTCCAAACTACAGCCAATCAGGCGCAAGCACCCCTCTAGAACCTCCTCCTCAGAGGCTCAGGCCCTCAGATTTTTGCAGCACAGGAGTGACAAAATAGTCTAGGAGGAGAAGCGAGACTCTGAAGGGAGGTGGGTGGGTCGCATGTGAATCTATGAAAGACACCAATACGGGAGAACCACCTGTTTACAGGTAAATAACAATTGTTCTTCTCCAGTATTAGGGTGTCTTTCATAGATTCACATGCTTGAATAGAATAGTAAACAAAACAGGTGATGGACAGAATGTGGATCAATGTCACACATTCACCCCAGTCCAAAGATCTGGGCCCAAATCCATCGTTTTTTTGCACTCCACACCACCCTGGGTTAGACAATGGCGATATGCAAATCAGCTCTGACCCTGTGCCCCATGGGAACAGTCCAGTCCGAGCTACTACTACTACTACTGGACTGTTCCCACAATGCTCAGACGTGGGTCCCAGGCACTCCACACCACTGGAGTCAAGCTAGCCGGGCTGATGAGAGGTGTTACCTCGAAACCGGTCCGGTCCTCGGATGCTTGATTCCGTTCTGGGAAGGACATGGCTTTTGTAGTTCGGACTGGACTGTTCCCATGGGGCACAGGGTCAGAGCTGATTTGCATATCGCCATTGTCTAACCCAGGGTGGTGTGGAGTGCAAAAAAACGATGGATATGGGCCCAGATCTTTGGACTGGGGTGAATGTGTGACATTGATCCACATTCGGTCCATCACCTGTTTTGTTTGCTGAATAGAATAGTAAGCAGTAATAACAGGCGGCAGGACCAAAACCGCAGTGCATTGGCATGAAGAAACATGCAATGACATAATGTAGCCAGGCAGGTAATAACAAATCATATACCACCAAGAGGCAGAGGGGAGAATAGAGGCTCGCCTTATTAAAAAAGATTGCGAAGCACCACTTAGCCCACTGCCGTATCAGCCTCAATGATCGTCTCAAGGCAGTAGTGCTTTGTGAAAGTGTGCCTGCTGGACCACGTAGGTGCTAGACATATCTGGTGAATTGGCACCCCAGCAAACAGGGCAGTAGAGGATGACATTGCCCTGGTGGAATGAGCTCTCACTGAAGGTTGAAGAGGCTTGCCAGCCTTCTGGTGGCAGAAGGAAATTGCTGAAGAAATCCAACGTGCAATAGTTGGCTTGGTAACACGCCCTCTGCGAATGCGTCCATAAGCAACGAACAGTTGGTCAGATCTACGAAAGGGCGCTGTTCTGTCGATATAAAATTTAAGGCATCTTTTAACGTCCAGTGAATGTAAACGTTGCTCCGCTGGAGTTTGAGGATTTGCGAAGAAAGTTTTGAACAACACTGGCTCGTTTAGGTGAAAATCAGTTGGTACTTTAGGCATGAAAATCGGATTGGTGCGAAGCAGAACACAGTACGATTTGAATTGAAGGAAAGGAGGTTTAACAGTGAAGGCGTAAATATCACTCACACGACCTGAAGAGGTCAAAGCAATTAGAAGAGCCACCTTCCAAGTTAAAAATGTTAAATCAGCTTTGTGGATAGGCTCGAAAGGCACCTTTATCAATGTGCCAAAATGACATTGAGATGCCAGGAAGGAGGAGGAGGCTGAATGGGCGGGAACTTCATCAACAGTCCTTTGAAAAACTGTTGAATGATTCTTGAAGAGCAGAGAGAGGAGGTCCCATCCAGCCGAAAACTAGATATTGCCGCCAGGAAAACTTTCAAAGTGGAGTGGGAAAGTCCTGATTGAGCCAGCTGTAGAAAGAACGGCAAAAGCTGTGCAGGAGTGGAATGGACGGGATGGATATTGGCAGCTGCACATCAGTGACAGAACCTTTTCTACTTTAGCTTGTAGGTCTTTAACGTAGACGGAGCACTGCATTGGCGAGAACGTCCCTACTCGCTGGCGAAATATTCAAATGAGCAAATTCAAGGTGCTCCGGTTCCAGGCTGATAATTTGAGAGAGGAGGGGTCCGGATGACAGATCTGACCCTCGTCCATCGTGAGGAGATCCGCTCGAGGATGAAGGAGGATGGGTTCGCACTGTGAGAGAAGCAGCAGCTCCGAGAACCATGCTTGTCGAGGCCATCTGGGAGCGATCAGGAGAATGTGGCACGGCTGTCTCCGCATTTTCCACAACACTCGAGGAACCAGCGGAATCGGCGGAAAAGCGTAGGCGAATAGATTGCACCAATCCATCAAAAGAGCATTCCCGGTTCACAGGACTTGCAAAGAGATCCATGGTCGGACGACCCCACAGCCGAAAGAAGAAAACCAAAGTCGGCTGATGCAACTCCCACTCGTGGGTCGAGGACGCGGACCTGCTGAGGGAATCCACCAGTATGTTGGCGATGCCTGGTAGGTGAACCGCTGTCAGGGTGATCTGGTGACTAAGTGCCCAGTTCCAGATAATGTGTGCCAGTTGAGAGAGGAGCAGTGATTTGGTGCTGCCCTGCTTGTTGACATAGTGCATACTGGTGGTGTTATCGGTCTGAATGAGCACTGCTTCTCCCTGGAGTAGGAGATGGAAGGATTTGAGCGCCAGGAAGATGGCCATTGGCTCCAGCCTGTTGATGTGCCAGGAGCGTTGGTATGGGGTCCACTTGCCCTTTATGGATAGTCCCTGAAGATGCGCGCCCCAGCCTTCCAGGGAGGCGTCCGTGGTAAGGACGAGTTCCGGAGCGATGGTGAGGAAGGAAGTACCGGCAGCGATGTTTGACAACTGAGCCCACTATTGGAGAGAGGACCGCATCCGACTGGTCACTTGAACCCTATTGTTGAAAGAGCCGGCGACCTGACGCCACTGCTTGTCCAATTCTTCCTGAATGGGACGACTCTTGAGTCTGCAATTTGGGATCAGGGAGATGCATGAGGATGCTATTCCCAGAAAGGACTTTAATACACAAACAGAAACGGACCCTTTTGAGCGGAGGAGAGCCACCATGTGCAGTATCCGTATCCAGTGAAGTATTCAGAGTGGCGCCCAGAAAATTCCTGCAAAGAGCCGGCTCGACCTGAGACTTCTCGGTGTTGATGGATAGACCGAGAGAGTGGAACAGATCCTGACAGAACCGGGTGTCCAAGGACGCCTGATGCTGAGAGTTCGACTTGATGAGACAGTCGTCCAGGTAGGGAAAGATGTGAATTCCCTTCAACCGTAGGTACGCTACCACCGGAGCCAGGATCTTCGTGAAGACGCGAGGGGCGGACGAAGGCCGAAAGGCAGGACCTTGAACTGAAAGTCTCTGTGCCCCACTCGAAAGCGCAAGTACTTACGGTGTCGTGGAAGTATTGGCACATGGAAATACGAGTCCTGAAGATCGATGGTGGTCATGAAGTCGTCTTTCAGGAGAAAGTGGAGAACTTCCGCGAGCGTGAGCATGCAGAAGGATTGAATCTTCAGATACTTGTTTAGGGGTCCTAGATCGAGGATTGGACGCCAGTCGCCGGACTTTGAGGACGAGGAAGAACCGGGAATAAAATCCCATGCCTTTTGAGACTTGGGAACCACTTCAATGGCACCCTTCTGAATCATGAGCCAAATCTGCTGAAAGAGCTTTTTGAGGTGAGCGGGGGAGGACCAGTTGGAGGAGTGTTTGGAGGGAACTTGACAAACTCCAAGGCATGGCCTTTTGATACAATGTCCAGCACCCAACCGTCCGAGGTGATTGAAGACCATTTGGAGTAGAAAAGGGAGATTCGACCTCCAACCTTGAGCTCGGAAGGCAAGTCATTGTTTTTTAGAAGCGGAACCCCTGTAGGAGGATTTTCCTTTGTAAGATTTTGAAGACTGTTGCCGATAGGACAGCAGGGACTGGGATGAGTATAGTTGATTTCCTTGGCCTTAGGATCTGTACTGGGTGGATCCGCCGCGAAAGGAAGAAGAGGAGGTGCCGCGTCCGCGCGCACCACGAAAAGGCGGCTTGCAAAATTGTAGCATGCCGAGTGCACGAGCCATCTCGGTGTCCTTTTTTATAGCTTGCAGTGCATCGTCCACATGCTAGCCAAAAAGTGATTCGCCATCATAGGGCATGTCGAGGATTTTCGACTGAACTTCCTGGCGGAAGGAGGTGGAACGAGTCCAGCCCTGGCGACGCAATACGGCTGCTCCGCAAGCTGACGAAAACCAGTACAGACAATTTTTGACGGAGCAATCGATAACTTCAGAGAACGCCCTCTCTCCCCCCTGAAGAATTTTAAGGGCCTCAGCTCTAGAGGGCTCGGGAAAGAGGTCGATGAAAGAAGACATATCAGACCACATCTGGCGGTCGTAGCGCCCCAGAATGGCCAACGAATTTGCAGCCCTCACGGTGATCCCCAATGTCCCCATCATCATCCGCAACCTCATTCTCGTAATCTTGACATTTAATGACTAGCTCTGAAGGACTTCGAGCTTGTCGGAATCGGTCATCTTCCTCCTCCTCGGAACTTAAATCATGCTCCAAACCGGTGGAAAAAAGAGTTGATAGAGGCTGAGGGTGACTTGGAAGCAAGAGCTGTTCCAGAGACACTTCTTGTCGCTGGTGCTGCAATGGGTCAGCCATAGGAGGCCCTGAAACTGTTGAAGAAAATGGCACCAAAGGCAAAAATACAAATGTAGATGTCGACTATGATGAGAACGTCGACGGAGCCGTTGATGAAGCCGTCGACGACAAGACCACAGCTGTCGACCGAGCTTTCGTCGACTGAGTTGTCGTCGACGAGACTATCATCGGCGGGATCGACGCCGATGAAGCACGTCTTAGCAGCAAGCGTCAACGAGGATTTCGACGGGACCTTTTTCTTTGACGTCGACGATGAGATGGGAATCGTCAACGAGACTGACTTAAAACTGACAAAGACCATCTTCGATGTAGAAGACGTCGACTTAGCCGCCGTCGACGATCCGCTGGCACAAGTCGTAGTCACTGTCGTCGTCCGTGAACTGGAGATAGCAGATTTCGTCGTGGAACGACCATCGACGAGCCCGTCAACGATTTAGCATGTTTTTTAGTGGAAACATGCGCAGAAGGAGCTGAGGGCGCCAGAGAGTCAGATCTCGAGGGCGCAGGCGTAGTAGGAGGAGGTGGAGACACAGCAGGCACCTTCATGAGAGGAAGTTTTTTCTTCTTCAGAAAAGGAGATGGCAACTCCTGAATACTACTACCCTTTGAAGCAGCTCTGGACACACCTGACACAAGGCTTTCTGCATCAGATAGATGTGAATCCTTATCCTTCAACCTCTGCAACCATAGGAGAAGACATCCCTCCCTGTCCTGGGGGCCATTTTAGTTACAGGGCCATTTTTGTAGCAAAGCTGCAAAATCGGCCCTGGCAAAGAGCTCAGTGGCACCCCCAACACTCCCAGGGTGGGGTGGAGAGGGGGGGGGGGAGGAGAGAGTGAGCAGCCTAGCACTTTGCCAGGGCCGGTTTTGGTTCCTAGTCCGGCCCTGCTCTATGGAGTCTAAACTGCACAAACCTCACCTCTATATAGTACCTATAACATCTTGTTTCACATTTAGCAATATTATTGCTTACATAGAAAGTGGACATGACTGGTTGGCATTTTGTGTAACTTGCGCCAGTGTCACCCGGCCATGGGGGTAATCTTGAATGTTTCAAGTTTAAAAAAGCATTATTTAAAAAAAATGTCACTCAAATCAGTGAGACGATTGTATGCACTTTATGGAAACACCAAGACAGGTTGAAAAATATATATTTTAAGTTTGTTTTCTGATTTACATCTTTGGTTGGTTCGGCTTGTGCTTTCCCTCTTCTCAAGGCTGTCCGTGCCCCCCCCAACCCAGAAACGTAGTGCCCCCTCCGCTCACTGACATGCACCATTCATGCCAACCAGGGGCAGCGCAGTCAACACCTCTACAGCCAAATGTGTGAGTGAAACACAGAGTAATCCTGCTTGTAACATTGCCTGCCTGGCACCCCAACACTTACCTGCGTCCTACAGACCCCAGCAGTCAGTGCCCCCCTGTGCCGAGGGCTCCTCTCTTCACCAATGTGTCAGTGCTCAAACACATGCACAAAGGTGATACACACATGTGCGCGCTTACCAGCCTGGTCAAAGCCTAGGGGACAGCATATTTAATTAATAAAGAGTTTTATACTTTGTCTTTCCCACCTCGAACACACTCTGAATTCCGGCCTCAGCCTCCTGTCTTGATCAGCTGGACACTGGCTGAAAAAACCTACTGCCCCCCAGGAGGAACAGATCAAGGCTTTGTCAGAGGCAGGCTATCGTGGAGAGTCGTAGATGAATTAACGTCCTGTAGGGTACCTCACCAGAGAAGATGGGAAGGTTTATTGGGAAGGATTCTGAGAAGTAAAGCATGTATTCAATATATTTATTGCACACAGAAGCATGTAACAGTGTGCGCCCACAAGGCGACAGTTTTCATCTGATGGCACTGGCTGACTCTGAGATAAATGTCAAGTGAGACCGAGCTGTGTGTACACGCACTTGAAGCAGTACCCAAACACAAGTCCCACTGTTCTGCATTTTCATGAATATAACATGAGATGAGTCAAGGCATTTCTACCCTCCTACCAAATCACAGTCTGGGTGGCATCTTTTTTCCTGACGGCTTCGGAGGAAGGCACTGTAAGTTGTTAGAGACATATTACGCATGCGCAGACCGTCATCAGAAGATGTTTTTGGGGATGGATAGGAGCTATGAGTTAAGTAGCACATTTTGGGGGATGGATTCTAAATTCCCTCCTCTAAAGCAGGCCATCAGAAAAGATGTAACTCAACTGGACACTAAGTTCTGATGCCTTTCGTGATCAGTTTCCAGCATTTAGAGACAGGATTAGAACAGAAACCCTGGGACCCAAATTGAACAAAAGAGCCCTCAGCTTTGAACAGCAGCGGTAAATACCAATATACCAAGGCCGTCCGGTAGTGCCTTTGCAAGGGTAGCAGCACAGGAGCTATAATGCATCGTATGATTATGTATGGTATTTAAAGGTGCACGTAGATGGCACAAAGGAGATATAATAACCTCAATTGTGAGCATGAGTCAACGTGCGGCGAAAGATCTTTGAGGCACCACCAGACTAATCCCACTTGTTGCATCTCACAATTGCGTTAGTCCCGTTCTAGTAGTATAAACACAATAGGTTCCCAAACCCTGAGTAATTACTGAGACATTTTAACACCCAAGTGTGAAGCATTATTACAGACAGTCGTACAGAAGGGACTGGAAATTCGAACCTTCCATTGCGAGCAGCTGATGGCTGATGGGAGCTGTGGTGAAACAAAGCAAGGCGCCTTCTACATAAAACGTATGCACGTAGTGACCATGGTAATAAAAACAAGCACGCGCGGCCCATCATGGGACGGACAGAAGATGTGCACGCAGGAACTGTCTTTACTGGCGGCGAGAAAAAAAAGTCCCCAGTGTATCACGCCGCAGTAAAGGATCCAATCCCGCATGCACATCTTTTGTCTCCCCGCGCGGACGCTGGAATCGTATCGATTCCAAAAGTTCTCTGCATGGCAGAGCAGCACATGTGCCGCTTTTCGCCAGGTAGAGACCTAAAAATAGCAAACAATCAGTGAAAGTTGGTGTCTATTCCTCTGAAATACTTCCCGTCTACTGGGCAATCCCACATGGATCAAACCTGGCCCTTTCAGCTTACATGTGAAACCACTTGATACATTGATGGCATCATCGGAGGTGTTCATCCACCAGTAAGTGGATGAAACAAAGTTATACATGAAGAGAACAGAATTCAACACGGTAATCATGGTCCAAAACTCCCTGAAAACATTACCAAAATTGATGTCTGCAAATTTCCTGAAACTAAATCCAGAGAAGACGAAGTTTATATTACTCAGTAGAAACCTACTGCCAAAAATTATGAAAGGGCTAAAACTCATTTCTGAGGCATTCACACCAAAAGTGAATAGACACAAACCTCTCCATGAACATATTGATCATACCTCCAAATTGGCCCAAACAGCACTAAACACCCTAAAACATCTAAATACCATGATCAAATCCATTGTAAAAACTATTGTTGTAACAAAAATTGTCTATGGAAATGTTCTTTTCAAAGGGGGCACCAAGTCTTCATTAGCACCAGTAAAAGCAATCTTTAATTTGACTGCTTGCATAACTACGAACCATCAATCAGGATTTGTAGAGCACTGCTGCAACAGTGAAGGTGTCAAGGTGCTATCAGATGAGGCTGCTAGTGCTCCTATTGGTTGAACATCCAGGTTTTGAGGTCCTTCCTGAACTGCTGGAGCGGTGGCGAGGCTCTGAGGAGCAGGGGGAAGTCGTTCCAGGTCTTGGCCGCCAAATTGAAGAACGAGCAAAATCCACAGTTGGTCTGGCGGATGCCACGGGTGGCAGCAAGGGCGAGCGATACGAGTTTCCTGGTGGGCTGGTGAAAGGTCACATGTTGGTTGAGGCAAGCAGGTCTGTAATGCCTTGTATGCATGGGTGAGTAGCTTCGATTGGCATTTCTTCATGATTGGTAGCCAGTGGAATTTCCAGGGTCGAGGGGTTATGAGCATCCATCTGGGAAATTGAGAATGAGCCTGACCGCTGTGTTCTGGATCCTCTGGAGTTCCCTTATTAGTCAGGCAGTTATTCCTACGTAGAGGGAGTTATTATAGTCGAGTCTGCAGGTGACGAGAGCTTGCATGATAGTTCGCCTGGTGTTGGTTGCGAACCATCCGAAACCCTTCCTTAGCATACAGAGCGCGTGGAAGCAGGCAGTGGAGATGGCACCGACTTGCTTCTTCATTGATAGCTGGGTTAGGGCCCAGATTCAGAGGCCACCATTTGTTGTTCCAGTGTGTGACCTTGACTTTCCCGAAGAGGAGTACTTCGGTCTTGTTGCGTTAAAGACATTTGTTCATCCAGTCTGCAACATCTCTTGCGCATCTTTGGAACTTGTATTTGATGGTTCTTCGATTGTTAGTCAGAGAGAGGATGAGTTTGGTGTTGTCGGCGTAGGTTCAGTTAGATCTTCCTTGTGATAAAAACTGGGAGTACTGTGGACGTCAGCCTTCGAAGGGCAGCATCAGAAAGGGTAGCCTAAAAAGGCAGATCTACCAGAGCCCAAGGCGATTCAGTGTGTACACAGGGAGTTTGGGTGGAACTGGGAATGGGCCAGTGCTTAATCTGTAAAAGAGTAAGTGCTGGGCCCAAAACTTATCTTAAAAGAACACATGTTTTTTTCTGTCTCTATATGAAAGCGTGTTGAGGAAAAAAATGGGACTGTCCCCAGAAACAGATGCTGATGGGCTTCTCCTGCAATCACCGACTCATATTATGCACTAGCAACACAGTCTGTTGCCTTGTGCTAGGGCTCTAAGTGAGTTTTGGTTATCACTTAGAGGGAGGTGGCAGTGGGAGGAGTTCTGGCCTCAGCATTCAACCCCTTTATGAAAGTAAGTGTTGTTGTCACGTGACACGGTCCAGCACAGGGCTTAGGGCAAAACAGAAAAAACATTAAACAGGGATAGATATTTTATGGCTCCTAATCCAAACAAGTAATGTTTTTATTTTCTTGTTTTTTCTATTGCACTGCAAATATGTGATATTTTCTATGCACATATCTTTCAGCTAATGCAGTCTTTTGAAATCGTATCTCAAGACACCAGTGTTTGGAGGATTCCTACATCATCAGTAGAGAATTTTTGGGGGTTGCTGGACATGCATGATCTAGAGATTTTATCTGAAAATTATTAACGTTGTGTAAAAAACTAAACTGCTACTACCAAGATGCTATGGGGTAAGGTCGCTTTTACTGCAAGCAGTGCGTTCCTACCCACTTACATTGGTTTACATTCTGTGACCAAGTTCTAAATTCCCCCTCCTCTAAATCAAGGGCTTCCTTTGTCTCACCAATTTCCTCCTCCCACAGCACCAAGCAGATAGTACTTTCCTAAGACACAAACTGAGCCTTGTTCCAGGGCAGTCGAAGACAAAGAAACTGGCCTTTAGTTCCTGCAGGGTCTTTAGCAGCCAATACCTCTGAACTAAGGAAGAGTAGGTCTCAGTACATAATCAGCCTTGCACTTCTCTGCTTCACCAGAGTAGTCCTCTATATTTTCCTCTACCAGTTGTCAAAGAGGGCATCCTTGTCCTTGCTGACCTGGGTGTATTGCTTCAGTTCTCTCCGATCCTGGGCTGATCTCCAAAGCATTGCCATCCTAATCCTTTTACTCTGTCAGGATTCTGCTCCACCTCTACCTGCAAAACAAGTCTTGTTTTTATGTCATACTGTCCCAATTTAGACACCAATAACGAAAGAAAGGGAGATATTCCTTTCTCAATAGCCACATCCTTCTGTTAATCCCTGTACTTTGGTCTAAACCCTTTTATGGTAAAAGCTAATGGGAACCCAGTGAGTGTGTAGAGCAGGACAGTCTTGTCCTGTTGATGTCACTTATGCAGTACCGAACTACACACAGTATTGTTCTTTTCTTTACGAAGCAGCTGCCAGTTGAGTGTCCGTGAAATAAACCTACTACTAGTTGGTAACACAAAGATTTATTTATTTTATTTATTTAAAAGGTTTTATATAGCGCTGCTGGACCCAAGAGTATCAGAGCACTTTACATGGTAAATAAACATGCTAAAATACAATATACAATTGTCAATGAGCAGAAAAAATAAAACAAGATAAAAACATTGCTTTAAGTGGGTGAAGGGGGCAAAATAACAGAGGGATAGTAGAAGGGACAAGGGGAGTTAAAAATTAGAGAGAGCGGGGGGTGAAGTGAGGGAGAGGGAGTGGAAAAGGGGGAGAGGGGTTAGGTAATAATAGCAAATCAGAGCAGAGAGGTAATGAGCGGGGACAAAAGTCAGTCAAATTAAGAACCCCAATATTTATTGAGGACGAGAACTTTGAGCCTTGTTTTTAAGAGAGGGTAAGAGGGGTTGCAGCGAAGGTCTTTGGGGAGTGAATTCCAGATCGTAGGAGCGTTACCAGAGAATGCACGGGATTGGGTCTTATTACATTTTAGTCTGGGAGGGATAAGGACAATGGAGTTTATGCTCCTCAGAGTCCTGGAGCACCCTGCCTTTAGTAGTTTGCTTGATAGGTAAGAAGGGGTGTTTTGATAAAGAGCTTTGTGCGTGATGCAGGCAATCTTGTAGGTGGATCGACCTTCAATTGGGAGCCAGTTCAGGTTTTTAAGGACAGGAGAGATATGGTCAAATTTTTTACAGTCAGAAATAAGTCTGGCAGCTAGGTTGAGAACAGATTTAATCGGTGCTAGATGGACTTTAGGGGTGCCAGCAAGAGTGGCGTTACCATAGTCAATCCTGGAAAGGACCAGAGATTGGACAACGATTTTGAAATCGTCCGCTGGAATGAAGGGTTTGATTTTTTTGAGGTGGTGAAGGGAGAAAAGAGCACTTTTTGCTGCATTTTTAATGTGGGGGATGAGATTAAGATTATGATCAATGCTGATACCTAGGGATTTGACAGAGTTAGAGTTGGAGAGGGAGCAATTAAGTGCTTTGATATCATTGATCCAGAGTTGAATGGGAAGGGAATTGTTTTTGGGAGAGAAAAGAATGATTTCGGTTTTTTTAGGATTAAGTTTGAGATGATTATGATGGACCCATGATTGGACTTTAATCAGTGTCACTTTAATGTGGAGGATGTCATTGTGGGATTTGATCCTATAGTATAGTTGAGTATCGTCGGCATAGAGGTGGTAACGGATTTTGGCTTCTTTGAGAATGAGGGTGAGTGGTTCCATAAAAAGATTGAATAGGGTTGGTGAAAGGATAGACCCTTGAGGGACACCGAGTGAGACAGGTTGAGGTTTGGAGAGGCAATGACTGAGCTTAATTTGTTGTGATCACAACAGGTGTTTCTGCCGAGATATTTTAATTGTTTTTTCACACAGGAACATGACAGTAGGAAGAATAGGCCAAGGAGTATATTTCTCTGGACCCTTTGAATGTAGGAGCACAAGACATTTGTTGGGTTGCAAGAAGTTTTGAGTTTCCATAGTGGCTGAAGCAATTGTATTATAAATACTTTGTGACGTAAATTATGCACTATAACAATTTTGGTACATCCTTCCAGTAGTAACTCAAATTAACCCCAAGTCTCTGGCCATGTGCACTTTTAAAAATAATGGGTTCCATTTATAATCTTTTTATGTACATAAGTAAAACTTGGGTGTGTAAAACAATACGACAGATTTCGCTGCGATTGAATCCCGAAAACTAGGATAAGTGAATTTCAGTATCACAGTTGCCATTTACAGTGCTGGAAAATACACTTTAGGCAAATGTTCAACCTCCTGCGTTTGAGGCTAGTTATAGGAAACAGGACATATCGAGATTGGGAGAGAGAATGCAAAACCCATAAAGCCCATAAGTGAGGAGATAGTCGGTATTCATATTTTATATGGCCATTCGAATTGATTTTATTTTACAACACAATCTGAATATCTCCGGACATTAAGATTTCAAAGGCATGGAATTGATTAGAAAGGTGTATAATAAAATCTGTTTGCATAGCAGCTGAAAATTACATTTCCTCAAAAGAATAAAGGCTAGCTTAGTTGTGGTTATAGGTTGCTTTGTGCAAATAGAAATATAGCCACCTTGATATTGTTTTTCTGTAAGCTGCCCATTTAAACATAAGTTTAGTGCGAATTGTTATGCTCCATCCTACAATACCATTCCGGACGTCTCGTTAAAAGAATTCAAACCAAGACAATTACACGGTTCCTGTAAAGTGTAATTATAAATGAAAAAGGCGCAGCACTGTGTTTTTGCAGCTTCGAAATGCAGAGCACAACTGCATTAAAGAAGAAAGGTGAGCGACTGTAACTCGACATGAAATAAAAGTTCCAGGGGCTCGAAGTTGTAAAGCAATATTGATGCTCTGCTGGGAACATGAATCCTTTTCAATAGAAAACACTGTTTGTGCCTGCCCAGTTCAACATTCTCACAAGCTAACAAATTGACTCTAGGGAGGGCTGTTCGACAGCGACATTTTTCATAAAATAATAAAACCACTGAACAACAAAATATCTAAAACTGTAATTAAGATTATAAATTACTTGGGTGCAGAGCGTAACTGAATAGATTGGAAGCAGCAAAAACGCATTAGTGTGTGATCTACAGAAGCATCATACCCTCACGCAAGAAACATAATTGTTTCTCATTATTAGTTCAAATGTTCAGGCTTTTGCAAGTTAATTTCAAGGCATCTGAGTACCAGCTTAGCAAATAAGACTGTGTATGCGTTACAGACAAAGTATTCCCCGTAATCTGATATGAAAAGTTGTTTATTTCAATAGCCACTGTATGCCTGCGCCTTAATGGCGAAAAGACAGAGCTGCTGGTGGTCGGGAGAGCAACATCTTCATGGTCAAGGCTTTGGTGGCCCAGTGAACTTGGGGACCCCCCCATTCCGAGGGAGTCGGTACGTAACCTTGGTGTTATGTTAGACACCGACCTCTCGTATAAGACCCATGTTAATAAAGTCACAGGGAGATGTTTTGGTTTACTCAAGGTTCTGCGTAAGGTCTTAGACCTCCTACCTGCAGTAGCCAGAAAAACCATTGTTCACGCCTTAGTGACTCCTCACCTTGATTACGGCAACGCCATGCTGTTAGGGCTAAGCCAAAAAGCACTTCATCAACTTCAATGCGTGCAAAATGCCGCTGCACGCTTAGTGCTTGGTCTCCCGCGCAGAGCATCAGGGAAGTCTGCATTGGCCAAACTCCACTGGCTCCCCATCAGGGAGCGTATTAAATTTAAAGCCCTTTGCTATGCATACCGCATAGCCCAGAACAAAGGTCCGGACTATCTCAATAACCTCCTGACCATACATCGCCCCACTCGTAATTTAAGATCCTCTGGTGCGATGTTGTTTAAAACTCCTCGTATTCGTAGGGCCAGAATGGGCGGACGCTCATTTAGAAGCTTGGCCCCCAAATACTGGAATGCTCTACCACTGAATTTGAGGATGGAGCCATCTGAAACAGGATTCCGGAGGAAATTAAAAACATTCCTCTTCCCCACTTCATAATCCCGTTCTCTCAGGTCCTTTGTTGAATTTTATCAGTGATTAGCGCGGGGACACACTGTTCTATGTGTAGCCAGGCGCTCTATAAATGTTTTTATTATTATTATTATTATTATTATTATTATTATTATTATTATCATAGTAATTTTAATTTAATTTGGTCATGAAATGTTAGTATGAAAATTATACAAGTATTATGAGCTTGGAATAGATATATCAATAGCTGTAGATTCTCTTTTGTACAATGAGGTAGTTATCAAAAGTGCAGTAAAATCAATGCCATTCCAAACATGGCTGCATTTTACAACAACTCTGAGATAGGGGCAGCTTTTCTTGCTTTCATTAGGGCTCATGTCACCTTTGCTGTACCACTGCTTTTGTTGTCGCTTTTTGGGAATTTCAGATAGAGACATATTTTTATATACTGAACATATAATGGCAGCTAGGGGACCCGTTTGTCGCACAAACCACGTGTGTTAACTTTGTTTGCAATACAACAATCAAGTTTTTTTTCCCTTCTCAAAATGGTTCACCACCCAATTGATCCATAAACTATACAAAATTTTGAGAACACACAAATTGAAAGGCAACTTTAAAGCAAGCAATATGTATCAGCCAAAATTATACTGTTCTTTATTCAAATTTCATTTTGTAGGTAAAGGAAAAGATTTCGCGTTTCGCCAAGTTAAGAGATTCTTCAGGGCATCCAAACAGAGCGTGATTATCTTCTATCTTTCACTACGACACAATGGAGTTACCCAGTGACATGCGAAACCTGGGGACTATATCATTAAACAAACAGTGGCTCTGCCACAACACACTTCGCGCAATTATTTTTTCTTTCTTTCCCCGCAATATCGTTGGATTACATTGAATGTCCTCCAGACAATTAGCCCAAACATATATCCAAAACTAAACAAATTTGTCATAATTTTGATATCAAATTTAAAGTTTATACATTGCAAAAAATCTTCTGTTTCTTCAAAGGCACGACATCATATACAAATTCAGAATGACACACAGGGCATATACACAAACTAAATAGAACATAGGTAAAACGACATTGTACATCTATAACCACACAGTACAATACATAAATGAATATTTACATTACAAACAATTACATATACATAGAGCGCGTTACACCAAGATGTCTCAAAATGACCTAAGGATATATTCCTTTTAATTGTAAGGGCCAGGATGGAATAACGCTTCTTTAATTGAGCGTCGACGTTTTGACCCTTCTTGTATCGTGAGAATTGATAAACATCTCAATGGGTCTTCATCAGGAAAAGAGAAAGCAAGTAGCCTGTGTATGCCTTTCAGGGTACCTCAAGGGATTCCACAAGTAGAAAAGACTTCTTAGTGGGGCTCATTAGTAGCTCCCACAAGAGTAGAAACCAATCTTTTTAAAGGAATGGGCAGGCACGCCGTGCTCCTGCACCAACACTGGCATCAAGCGCCAAGAGACATCCAATGGTTTTTCTTGAGAAGACGTGCTGCGGTTACGCTGTGTGCGAGCTGTTTTTTCTGAAATCCTGGATTTACTCTAAACGGGGATCCATAGGTGAAAATGTCATCAGGAATAGATGAGGTGACTCCCCGGTGCCGAAGATTTCTGCTGATTTCTAGCATTTTTTGCTACATGAATGGACTTAATGTAGGAGTCCTACCGCCTCTCATTAAATTGTTGAACCATCTAATTTGTTTTGGCGCTTGATGCCAGAGGTGGTGCAGGAATACGGCGTGCCCGTCCATTCCGTAAATAATTGTTATATACGAGAGAGAAAATAATCTTCTCTACATACCAGAGAGAAAGACACAAATACTTATTTTGCTAGAGAAAAAAAACTCCTTTATGTTCTCTTTTTTTATGAAATAGCAAAATAGACAATACATACAATTGCCAAAAATGTATCTATCACCGTTTGTTCTAAAAGAGGATGCAAAGAAAAAGTGCTTGCCTGCAAGATAAATGAAAAAAGGGAAGTTTCAGAGAAAAGTATATGGAAACCATAATTTCATCGTTTTACACAATAGACACCGGCTGGAATATTATTAAGAACAGTAAACCAGTGTGCCTGGGCCGGTCTTCAAATCAGCTTTATCGTAGTCTTCCACGTCTGTTTCAAGAGATGATGCTAGTATACTAAAAATGCACCATCTAAAACAAGGGATGACTAATACAACATAATCCAGGCCATGGGGCAAGTGGTGGTGACGTTTCGACCAGACTTAGGTGAAGGGGGTAAATTCAGACCGCCGCATGTAGGTCTTCCTCAGAACAATGGGGTATATATAAGGCAATCCTAAGTAGCGCCCAAAATGGCAGATCGGGTCAGTCCACTGCTCGCAATAATGTGTTTTCACCCAGTGGTGCGGAGTAGTCTGAGTCACTTGATGGCTCCCTGCAATGAGGAGATTGGTATATATTGTGTTGGCATCCGGGTTTACGTGCATAATACCAATGGGAGCAAGGCGAATGAATCGTCGAGATTCTAAGCTGGCTGCAAGTCAGTAACAGGACAGAAACTGTCCGAGACTGACAAGGCCACCCAGGACATAACACGCTGCAAATAAAATGAAATGACAAGCACATCGCCTGACATGACTTTCTGAAGAGCTGCCTGGCATGCCCAAAGGAGGAGGAAAGAAATGAAAGGATACTTATTAAAAGAAAAAAAATGGAAAACCAAAAGAACTGGCCACTAGCCCAGAGAGTAATTCATAATAATTTGCAGGTGTATGTGCACTTGTGATCAGGCAAAATACTCTTACGCATAGGGAAACAGAGGCAAAGGTAGAAATGGACTAATCCATTGCCCCATGCAATATGCTATCCTAGGGAGGAGTAGAATGTGAATGATACTCCAAGAGAAAAGAGTTTACCCATAGACCTATTATACGCACGATCGGACTGGCCTATAGGGCAATCAGGCAGTGCTGGTCTTATAGGTCGCTGTGTGGGCTGTTTTTTTGGCTGTTTGAGGGCTTGTTTTATGGACTGGCGGGACAGGTTTTATTGTTGCCTTACCTGATATTACCACAAACATTGCCTGCAGCAAGCTCAAATGCATACCATCTACCATAACTTGCAAAACACTTATAAAGCTGTATTTACAAGTTCAGAACTGCTCCAATTTGCAAACATGAGACACTTTTTTTTAGCTATCTAATTCACTAATCGGTGCTGATTTTATTTGGTGCCTAGGCCTATTTTCATTCCCAGTTCGAACCTGCTTATACATGTATATCCATGTAGAGATTTTTGTGTTTTTTATATTTTAAGGGTCTAGCAGAAAAGTAAATCTGACAGACCCTCCTAAGAGATGCTAGTGCAAATCTTCCACCGGCAGCATTTTTCAAAGAAAGTAACCAACACCAAAATCTTTGCTTGCTACAGTAATCTGTGAGGTTCCATGATATACAATGGTCATCTACAGACACAAACACAGTGCAATGTCAATCCATCTCTAAAGGCCTATTAGTGGGAACATATGAGTTTCATAATAAATTAATCAAGTCTACTACCTTTGTTGAATATTTCATAATAAACAGATCAGACCTTTAGCATCCGATATAACTTTTCAAATTAACCAATCAGGTATTTACCCTTTATCATTGCTTCATTATTGTAACCAACTCGAACCCACTATATTGACCATAAACAATCTTACATAGTAACTAGCAAGCATAAAGACAAAATAAAAAATATGTACAAAATGAGTGTTGGCAAAAGAATATACAACCAATTTTAGGAGTACCTTACCAAGGAGTCTCGCAGTGTAAATCTTTTACCCCCAGGGTCTTGGCAGAGAGATAACCAACAAGACACCTTAACCTTTAATAGCAATCTATAAGTGTTATTAGACATGGCACCTTTGGTGTCGTTTCCCCCCAACCACCTGTTTTTGCTGGCCTTAGGACTCTCAACGCTTCACCTCTGCTAACCAGTGCTAAAGTACTTGTGCTCTCTCCTTAAAACATGTTGGATTGGCTTACACCCAATTGGCACATTTAATTTACTTGTACAACCCCAGTAAAGTGGCACAACCTATGCACAGGGTCTGTAAATTAAGTGTTACTAGTGGACCTTCAGCACTGATTGTGCCGCCCAATTAAGTAACACTTTAAACATGTCTCAGGCCTGCCATTGCAGCCTGTGTGTGCACTTTTTTAACTGCAATTTCAACCTGGCAAAAAAATATTTTGCCAGGCCCAAATCTTTGTTTTTAATACATGCAAGCCAACTCTAGTTTAGGCCCTGAATAGACTTAAGGGCAGAATGCAGTGTATTTTAAAAGTTGGACATGTACATTTACGTTTTACATGCTCTATTTTTCTAACTTGGTAAAGGAACCATGTAGTTGTCTCGCGCTCCATCGTGCTCGGACTGAACTTGTGGCTTTGCCCTAGTCTGGTGCGAACAGATATTCATGGTTGGCGCTTTTTGACGCTATTTTCACTAAAATGTTTAACATTGCGTATCTCCAGTTATTCAAATTGGATTTTTGTTGTTTTGGTCTTGTATACTAATTAAAGAAGGCTCTATTTTCTAACTTGGTAAGGGAACCATTTTTTGTGTGGTGTTCTCTTTATTACTGTTTGAAGTATTCCACAAATACTTTACACTTTGGCTTTAAGCAAAACAGTATTGTGGTGGTAGTGTTTCTCAAAATGAGAAAACGTCAGCACCTTGAAGTAATAAAAATCTCTAAACACGTCTACGTGTATTGTTACTCTTAAACAGTTCTTAGTGTGAGGTGCACTATTAACCTGTAAAACACCCACCACCAGGAGTGTTAAATTAGCAAAAAAGGAAATCTTTCGCTAATGTTAAGTATCAAGTAGAAAACAGGCATAAATCAAGCACCCTCACGAGTTGTGTAAAGGTCCAAATAATGATCATAAGTTTGTAGAATAAAGTTCATCAATAAGAGATATATTTTCCAAAATATGGATCCAGAGTCAGGCGTTAGACTTCAAATCTTTTATTTCATAATCATTTAAAATTATTTCCAGCTTGTCCTGCCGACACGTGTTTCGTCTCCTTTGAGACTTTTTCAAGGCCAAAAAGATGAGAAGAGTGCAGTGGTATTGGGCATCACGATTCTTGTTTTCAAAGGTCGAGGAGGCCAAGTTCTACGATCACACCAAAAGTGTTGTTCCTAAAGGTGAGATTTCCTAGGTACACAATCTTTTTAATCCGGTATCCTGGTGTATATTCCTAGTGGACACGAACTGGCATCCAAAGCAATGGTAGTGCGTAAGGAAAAATAGACTTAGTTACTCAGAAATCATGCTTCGTGAAGGTGAGTTCAAGTATTCTTAACATTGACACTGACAGCAGTGGAGGTGGTGCGGTGACGCTGCGACTGACAAGGGACTTATCATGGTCTTCTGTCAATGTTAAGAATACTTGAACTCACCTTCACGAAGCATGATTTCTGAGTAACTAAGTCTATTTTTCCTTACGCACTACCATTGCTTTGGATGCCAGTTCGTGTCCACTAGGAATATACACCAGGATACCGGATTATAAAGATTGTGTACCTAGGAAATCTCACCTTTAGGAACAACACTTTTGGTGTGATCGTAGAACTTGGCCTCCTCGACCTTTGAAAACAAGAATCGTGATGCCCAATACCACTGCACTCTTCTCATCTTTTTGGCCTTGAAAAAGTCTCAAAGGAGACGAAACACGTGTCGGCAGGACAAGCTGGAAATAATTTTAAATGATTATGAAATAAAAGATTTGAAGTCTAACGCCTGACTCTGGATCCATATTTTGGAAAATATATCTCTTATTGATGAACTTTATTCTACAAACTTATGATCATTATTTGGACCTTTACACAACTCGTGAGGGTGCTTGATTTATGCCTGTTTTCTACTTGATACTTTGGCTTTAAGGTAAGCCTGACTGCTCTGTGCCAAGCTACCAGAGTGTTGAGCACAACTTAATTTAGGGTTGGCTAGTACCCCACCCTGAAAAGGATTGTGGTTGCTTTAGTAATATGTTAAAGAGGTTACCCAACAGAATATTATATTGGAGTGGGACAGGGAGATAAACTACAAAACAAAAAGAAAAACCAGAATCTATGGGCCAAAGATCTTCACCAATCTATATAAGCCACCTAAAACAAACCTAATTTATGCTCAAATACAGATTTTTAATATATCAACGATATATATATTTTCTATTCTTGTCTTTCCTTTTTTTATTCGCTATCACAATGCATTTTCAAAACATATTTACTCAAGCAAGTGAGCTTTCAACAACATCATGAGCTTTCCTCCTGTCAACACAATATCCCTTTCAGTGATTCATGCTATCCCATGCCATTCATACCCTGTTTTTACGTATAACCATTCATACTATAAAAACAAAACATACACAAATTCTTTACCTGGAGCACCTTAAATATTTTTTCCCAAATCAACACCATAAGAATAGACTGACAGGACAAACACTGTATCAACAATTCACTAGTTATGCCGATTTCAAATAAGATATACAATTATTTGCTACTCATATCTGTACTGAAGGAAAGTAGGATCTGCTTCTTATGGTTACCCCCACGTGTGCTAAATTTAATACTGTTTTTGACTATTCTGACTGGGATCCTGCTATTCAGGACTCCACTCTATCTGCTTTCTCCCTAAACTGTTATGTTATGTACTTGGGTACACTTCAGATTGGATACTGGGGTACCTTTGTCAATCACTAGTATATGGTACCCATGTAACCAGGGAATAGGTACCCCAGAGGCCTTCCATGGGCTGAAGCATGTATTATGCCACCCATGACAGACCATGCAAATTGGAACTACAGGCCTGCCATTGCAGCCTGTGTAAGTTGGTGCATGCACCACTTACTTAAGATATAGGTTTACTATATCTATGGGTCACTACTCTTAAAACCTATAAGTCACCCCTATTGCAGGCCTTAACAATCCTGAAGGCAGGGTGCTTGGCTCTAAGTGAGAGGGTGCCACTGCATGAGCAGGACACTCCTGCAGCCTACAGAGTCCATTCTCGCAGGTTGTTAGTGAAGCAGCCATTTACGACATATAGAGTGGCATTATGCGACTGTGTGATGATCAACTTCAAAATGGCTGAAAGTAACCCTTTCGTGTTTAGTGTCAAACATTGAGAGCTTCGTTGGGTCCCTGGTGTTCCCGATACCAGCCTTCTAGTCCCGGATAGCCCAAAATTGTTGCTGCTGACCAGAGACACATTTGTGCTCTCCTGCTGCTGAGCCAAGCCCGAGCAGGAGAAGGCAGAACAATAGGCATCCTGTCACAGGGAGATTTGACCACCTCCCAGACAGGATTTAGTGTATCAGGGCTGGGTGGGTGCACTTGCCAGCGACTGAAAGTCTGCATGAGGGGCACATTTGGTGTCCCAGTGCATAGTCCAGTTCAAACCAGTCCTTGGAGCCGTTGGCTCCTGCTCTGGCGCGAAACTGGACAAAGGACATGGGAGTAACTTCCCCACTGTCCAGACCCACCCCTGGGAGGGTCCACTGAATCTGCCCAACTGCCCTGTGGGTACAAAAGTGCTTACCTTGCTGTAGGACCCTAGATTCGACGTGGATAAGATACTGAACAAGAAACCACTGACCTTCAACCATCTGGACACTTTGAACTTTGCTGGATTTCGTTTGGGTCCGACATAGTCTCCCTCTCAGTCTGAAGCATCGTCTGTGCCCGTCCACCATACAGTGGCTTTGGCATTACCTGTGGAGCGTCAAGGACAAAAGAAGATATCTCCCTTGGAGTGAAGAAGTCACTCCCCTGCATTTGTAAGTACCACATCACGACTGACCGGTCAGCTGCTCCTGAGCTCCTACCGACTCCGAAGGCTCCAGCAACACAGGAGGTGGGTTCCTACGTCCCATGAGGTCCGAATTGCCCTCCTACTAAGTTGGAGCCCAGAATCTCTTGTGGGGGCTCAATACCCGTACCCCTGTTTACCGCGTTCATTCCCAAGTGCATATGCTTGTTGGCGTTTCCCAAGCAAGTGCATTGGGCTCAGAGTAGCCCCTACCTCTGGCGCCATTTCTTACCAAGAACTCCGGCCTCCTTGCACTGAGTGCTCCGTGGGCTGCTGTTTGGTGAAATCGCTCAAGGTTCCTTACAACTCTTGTGCCTCCAGCCTGTGAGTCCACTTGAGGGTCAACTTTGCATTTCTTGGGCTCCCCTTGGGCATTTCTTGGGCTCCAGGCCTGCCCTAACTCGCCTTGCTGTGGCGAGTCTCCTGGATCTTGCTAGTCCGATCCCTAACCTCCTTTGACCTTCTGCGTGGGTTGCCGTTGCCATGGCTGTTTGGTGCTACCTTTATAATCAGAAGGGGGAAAGGATCACTGGTCCTGCTTAAACCTTGGGCTCACAAGTCAAGGACCTGGTATCTCCCAAACATATATGACTCTCATACACGTGTATATTGATAGTGATGGTCTCTCTTTTGCGGTATATACTGTGTCCCCGCTTTTCTGCACGTGCGTGCGTAATCATTGAGTCATTTTTTGTCTTGTGCACCCTCCACCAGGAGGTTTGCCTTAAGGTTTAAGGCAGTAGTGATCGTGGAAAGTGGGGGGTAGTGGTGTGGTTAATAAAAAATCCGGAAGGCCAGACAAGAACACTTTAATAAGTCTGGGTTCGGACTATAGTTAAAAATTACGGATGCACTTTGCGAATTGATAAGGGATTCTAGTGCATTGCATTGGTATTGTTAAAAAGAGGTCAACATGTTTCAGCCTTTGGTAGTCAGTAGATCTATGGGCTTTCGTCAGGACCAATGGGGATAAGTGAATGGTGAAAAAAAAAAAAAAAAAAAAACTGTGAGAAGAATAAAGGAATATTGACCTGATTCTTCGTGACTTTAAGGTTTCATTGTACCGGGTGAGGACAGGCAGAGTCAGCACATGCTGCCGGGACCGAGTAAGAAGGCACTAAGTAAGGCCTCTCTCGATCAGCCTAAATCCCCGAGGGAGCAATTTCCGAAATAAGACAAGGTACAATGAAACCTTAAAGTCACGAAGAATCAGGTCAATATTCCTTTATTCTTCTCACAGTTTTTTTTTTTTCACCATTCACTTATCCCCATTGGTCCTGACGAAAGCCCATAGATCTACTGACTACCAAAGGCTGAAACATGTTGACCTCTTTTTAACAATACCAATGCAATGCACTAGAATCCCTTATCAATTCGCAAAGTGCATCCGTAATTTTTAACTATAGTCCGAACCCAGACTTATTAAAGTGTTCTTGTCTGGCCTTCCGGATTTTTTATTAACCACACCACTACCCCCCACTTTCCACGATCACTACTGCCTTAAACCTTAAGGCAAACCTCCTGGTGGAGGGTGCACAAGACAAAAAATGACTCAATGATGACGCACGCACGTGCAGAAAAGCGGGGACACAGTATATACTGCAAAAGAGAGACCATCACTATCAATATACACGTGTATGAGAGTCATATATGTTTGGGAGATACCAGGTCCTTGACTTGTGAGCCCAAGGTTTAAGCAGGACCAGTGATCCTTTCCCCCTTCTGATTATAAAGTTACCTAAGGAGACTGAAAGGATTCTCACTCTGCCTCCCCCACCCCCATGATTATACATGTTTGGTGCTACCACCAGACACCGATCCCTCAGCACTCAACATCCTTTGTGGGACAGCTCCTATCCGGCTCCTGGTCATCCCAGTCTCCCGGTCCCCGTGGCTGCAGAGTCATGAACCCCCTCAACGCACCTGAAACATCCGACATCTGTGAGCATTCGTCTACCGCGCCCCTGGTCACTCCTGAGTGACCCAGACTCTGTCCCCTTTGCTTTCAGGTATTCTGCGAGAAGAATCCACTTTTGTATTCCAACGGACACTTTTGTTTCTTCCAGCAGCGACTCTTCTTCGAAGTCCTCCACTGGGTTTGATGGCGGTTTCCAACGCCACTTCAGAATTATGCACCTGGCTCCCCTGGGATAGGTAACTCTGGTACTATGGTATCCACGGGTGGGGTGGCTCTCCAACCTCCTAACTTCCAAAGGTTTTCTTCAAAGCCCACTGGGAACTAAAACTTCCCGTCCTCTGTGGGATCCCTACTTACTCACTTTGGGTGGTTCCTTGGGCTCCCAGCGATTCTACATCCTGTAGACACAGTCTTGACTCAAGTTGTGGTTCTTATACAACTATTTTAGTATATGCCCCTGGGGCCCACTGTATATTAGAGCTATTTACTTTTGTTTCTGTTCTACAGTATTGTGTGCTTTATGAGTATCTTTGTGTATTAGATACTGTGTCGTACTAGAGAGTGGTATATTAATAAATACATATTTTTATAACTACTGTGTGGTTCTCTTTCCTTGAGAAGGGCATAGGCTTCGTGCCCTATGCTCACTTAGATAAGTTCAAACTACACTGCGAGCTAGTGGAATTTTTTAGGAAGCTAAAACTGAAGGCTTACTTTGAAGGGAAAGAGACAATGAATCCCCTGATGGCCTTACCAATACAGGATTGCCGTTAAAGTTGTCATTCACCCCTCCCCCTCACGGGGTGCCTGCAGAAATAACAGCTTTTGAGCAGGCAGGCTTCAACAAGATTGAAAAATTTTAAGAGGGCAACACATACAAGAATATGACCAAACAGCTTCGCCGGCGACCAAGATGGCCGCGTGAGCTCAGAGCTCCGAAGACCTCCCGATCCTCCGCAACAATCCTGCTACCTATCCTGTCCCACGATAGTGGGAATCGACTGCTAAGCCGGTCCTGAGGCGGCACCCGCTTTCGGAATGAAAATCGGACATTCCTGGACTTAGTTGGCTCGACGGACCCCGGAGGCTCCGCCCGTGTCATTGGCGACCGTCGAGGGATACAGCGGTGTCTTCACACGGTGCCTCCCTGCCTGCGCTTCGTCCCCCCGATGATTGCCTCTGGTATTTGAACGCTATTGCTACGTGGCCTCAGTAACGGACCTTGGCAACACCACTGCGCACATTGCGCACACCACACGAGGCTCCTTCGCCCCTGTTGACCGCCCGGCCCGGGAGTGCCAACATGGCGGGCAGAGGAGACTTGGACAAAGGCAAGTCTCAGCGGGTCAGTAGAAAACCGTCCCAGTCCCAATCCACCATTCCGGAGCGATTCTCCCAGTCTAAGGGATCACCGGGACTGGCGGGCCGCACTAAAGACCCGAGAAGGGATGAATCACCAGACGACTCTGAAATAACACTTCGAGACGTCATGGGCGCGATAACGGGGGTGAAGACGGAGATGCACACTCTCCACGAGGCGCTGTCCAGCAAGGTTGACTCCCTGAAGATTGAGTTAAACCTCATCAGGACCGACCTCGGGAAAACTAATGACCGGGTGAAATCGCTGGATCTCAAGACTTCTAGCCTGGTCACTGATGTATCCGATATCCAGACAGAGGTGCGGGACCTGAAGATGGCGAATGGACTGCTGGCGCGTCGACTGGATGAGTTCGAAGGCCGCGCGAGGCGCCAGAACGTTCGCATCACCGGGGTACCGGAGAAGGCTGAGGAGGACTCGACTGAACTCTTCGTGGAAGACCTGGTGGTTAAGAACTTGGCGCCGGGGGGCCTAAGTAAGTTCTTTTCGGTGGAACGAGCCCACAGGGTACCGGGTGGGCCGCCAAAGTCGGGCGCTTCCCCTCGCCCTATTATCGCAAGGCTCTTCAACTATAGGGACAGAGACGCTATCCTGCAGGCATCGAAGACCGCGGGCCCTCTCCGCTTCCAGAACTCAGATGTGAACTTTTTCCCGGACTTCACTCAGGCAGTACAGAAAAAGCGCCAGAGCTTTGCGGGGGTGAAACGAAGACTGAGGGAGATGGGCCTGCGTTACTCCATGCTCTACCCTGCCAAACTCCGCATCGAACGTGACCACCGGACTTTGTTTTTCGACTTCCCGGATGAGGTGGGACACTGGCTTGATACCCTGCCCCAAGAACGACATGAACCGGCTGACCAGACGGAGGAGACCACCGGAGGCGAGGAAGCACAGGAATGATTGTTTCATCACTTGACTCTCTGGGAGCTGGGTTGCCGCAAGGGGCATCGACTTAAGACACTGCAGCTATCGGTTTGACTCATTTTGTCAATAATATGGGGGATGACGGGGGGGGGATAGGATGCCTCCTTTCTCCTCTGTGTGCTTCTTGTAGATTAGTTAAGGGGCGACAGGCACACTGCTAGTTGGGGTGGATTATAGTCTAATGCAGGGGTGCAGGGTGGGGGGTAGTTGGGGTGTGTTTTCTCTATTTCTTTCCTTGTTTTATTCTTTGTTCTGGCTGAGGATTCATTGGACTGATATGTTTTCATTGTGGGCGCCATTACGGGCGGGGGGGAGGGGGCGGACCGTCCTTGATGATGGGGGGTAAATCTCTTAACTTGTTGAGCTGGAACGTGAACGGGTTGGGGGACCGCATTAAAAGGGGTATTGTTTTACAAATGCTCAAACGCTGTTCGCCGGATGTGGTTTTCCTGCAAGAGACCCACCTAGTGGGACACGCTTGTAAAGCTTTGAATAGACGTGGGTTCAAAATGGTGGCGCATTCGGGGTTCTCCTCGGGATCTAGAGGGGTGGGCATCATGGTGCGCATGTCCCTCCCGTTGGAGGTGGAGTCTGTGCTTGTTGACGAGAGGGGCAGGTATGTGGCTGTGGCGGGTAAATGGGAGGGCCGCACGCTAGTTTTGGTTTCGGTTTATGTTCCCCCTGGGCTGCAGGAGAATACTTTCAGGGACCTGGGTGGCGCCATTTTAGGTCTCCCCGAGGGATTGCTACTGGTGGGTGGTGACTTCAATTCCGTAGTCTCGGGGGACTTAGACCGCTTCCCATCCAGAGACCTGCGTCCTTCTCAGTCTTGGCTACCTGACTTTCTGAGCTCCATGGGGATGGTGGATTGCTGGCGATTGCTGCACCCTACCCAGCGGCAGTACACCTTCCTCTCGGGTGCCCACGGCAGCCTTTCTCGAATAGATTACGTTCTCACCCCGGCTGCCCAGGCGCAGTCTGTTTCCACCGCGCGTCTTTTGGCTAGGGGCATCTCGGATCATTCCCCAGTTTGGGTCTCCTTTGACTTCCAGATACCCGCGTCCTCGCGGGTCGCTCCCATTAACCCATGGTACTTCCGCGATCCGAAGACCAGGGCGCTCCTGGCTAAAGCTATGGATCGGTACTTAGCCGCGAATACTGGCTCTGTCGAATCCGCCGTCTCCCTTTGGGAGGCCTTTAAAACTGTGCTTCGCGGCGAGGCCTTCTCCCTGATCGCGGAAGCCCGCCGTCGGCGGGATGAAGACGTGGTGAGGCTGGAGTCTGACCTCGCTGACTTAAACTCCCAGCTGGCACTGGGCCCATCTCCCGAACTGTTGCACGCTCTCTCCCTCAAACAGTCCGAACTCCGGGCGACGGCCACGGATGCGGCGAAGGCCTTGAGCAGGGAACAACAGGGCAGGATATATGACTCGGGAGACAAAGCGGGCAAGCTCTTGGCATGGCTGGATAGAAGGGAACTTGCGTCCCGGGTGGTCCCAGAGTTGGTGGGTGCGGACGGCCTGTCCCTAACGGACCCGGCGGCCATAGTTGGGTCCTTTGCGGAATATTTTGAAGAGGTCTATACCTCCGCGAACCCCCTCCCGGAGTCTGCCTCGGCTTCCCTTCTGGAAGACATCGAACTTCCCTGCCTCTCGGATCTCGAGCGCGACGACATGGATCGGGACCTGACCGTTGATGAGGTGGCTTTGGCGATCCGGTCGCTGCGCTCTGGCAAAGCGCCGGGGCCCAACGGCATCCCGGTTGAGCTTTATAAACTCAAGGCTGACACACTTGCCGCACCCCTGCTGAACATGTTCCTTGAGGCCCGCGAGGCCGGAGAACTCCCCCTAGACCAACGTCTCGCCACCATTGTGGTGATACACAAGGAGGGGAAAACGCGTGATCTTTGCCGGTCCTACCGACCCATCTCACTTTTGAACGCCGAACCCAAGATTCTGGCCAAACTGTTAGCCAACCGGCTGGTGGGAGTGATCTCGGACCTGGTCTACCCGGACCAGTCTGGCTTCATACCGCACCGGAATACGGCGCTCAACTTGCGACGGCTTCACGCGGTCATGGCACGTGCTCATCTGCTTAGTGAACCCACAGTTCTCGCCTCGCTTGCCGCCACTATGGCCTTCGACTCGCTGGAGTGGAACTACCTATGGGCCGTCCTGACCAAGTTGGGGTTCGGACCCGCTTACATCGGCTGGGTCCGGCTACTGTACTCTGCCCCGCTGGCTAACGTGGCTGTTAATGGTCGGTTGTCGGCCTCCTTTGCGTTGCACAGGGGCACTAGACAGGGTTGTCCGCTTTCGCCGCTCCTGTTCGCCTTGGCGCTCGAGCCCCTGGCGGCTTGGGTCAGGACGCACCCCGATATCTCCGGGATAACGTGGTCTCCAGGTTTCGAGGACCGGGTGTCGCTTTACGCGGACGACATCCTTCTGTACCTGACCTCTCCCTGCCGCTCACTTATAGTGGTCTTTGGCCTGTTGGGAACCTTTGGGGCCCACTCGGGCCTGGTGATCAACTGGTCCAAGTCCTCACTGTACACGTTGTGTGGAGACACTCCGCACCTCCCCCGTGGGTGCTCAATACAGTTAGCCCAACAGGGCTTTCGGTACTTGGGCATTTACGTGTCGCGGGACTCCCGAGCCCGGTATTTGCACAACCTGCTTCCGCCTCTGGTGCGGTTGCGCCGGGACGTTGAGGGTTGGAAAAAACTACCGATCTCCCTGATGGGCAGGGCTGCGCTGTTCAAAATGATGGCGTTGCCACGCTTCCTTTATGCACTGCAGAATACTCAAGACCCCGTGCCAGCTAAGTATTTCGGGGAGATCGAATCCTTGCAGCGAGCGTTGTTGTGGGACAGTAGACCACGGATCTCGTTGGTCAAGCTGACCATACCGAGCTATGATGGGGGCATTGCCTTGCCTGATGTGCGACGCTACTATTGGGCGTCTCAGCTCGCGGCAGTCAACCATGGCCTCTACGGCCCGGCGACCAACCCGGGCTACGCCATGGATCGGTGGCTGGTGGGGGACGGGAACTACTATAGAGCATTGTACTCCAGGTCTCTGGATCGGAAGCTGACGGGCCCCACTAAGACGATGGTACACATATGGCGAGCAGTCACTAAAACTCTGGGCTGGCAGGATAGGGTTACCATGGCCACTCCATTGTATGACTCGGACATATTGGGGAAGCTGTGGCATACCAAGGGTTTCGATAGATGGGACACCATCGGAATATCTAAGGTTGGGGACATGGTGGCTGGGGGGAGGATCAAGTCGTTTGAGGCGTTGCAGTCTGAGTTCCAACTGACGGCGACGGAATACTTCCGGCACGCCCAGCTCAGTCATGCCCTCTCCCCCCACATATCGGAAGGGGTGGCGATCCCCGAGTCATCACCTCTGGAGGATCGGGTGCTGGACGGCCACATGCCGGACAGCGCTATCTCCCGAACTTACAAGAAGCTCATTAATGTGAGAGTTGATTTGCTTAGACGATTGAGAGAGCTCTGGGTGAATGATGGCATAGAGGTGGACGACGAGGAGTGGCAGTCGGCGGTCTCCTCCCCTAGAGAGGTGGCCATATCGGCACGACTCCGCCTTGTTCAGCTGAAGATATTGCACAGGGTGTATGTCACTGGCCCCAGACTTATACATATGGGGCTTTCAATGGATGGTATGTGCCGGAGAGGATGTGGTATGATTGCGACCTTCATGCACATTATATGGGAATGTCCTGGGGTTGCCCGGTATTGGACGCGCGTGCATGACGTGATGAACGAGGTGACTGGTGTGACCCTGCCGGCAGAGGCCCGGCGATGCCTCCTCAATATTTGGGGCCCGAATGACTACAGCGTTGCCCAGACCCGTTGGGTCACCTTGGGCAACATGGTGGCCAAAAGAGACATCGCTCAGAAATGGGGTGCGCCTGCTCCCCCCTCGCTCAGCTTATGGGAAACCAACATGGACTGGTGCATGCTGCGTGAGAAGACGGTGTATGTGGCCAGGGGCAAACCTAGAATGTGGAGGTCCGTATGGGGAGCTTGGAACTCCTACAGAGGCGATATTTGCGACCCCCCTGTGGAGATAGATTCCGATGTCCAACTGTCCCCGTAGCGCCCCTAACCCGTGGTTCCAAACTGGTTATCCTGCAGTGCTACTCCCCACATGACTTCCTGTTGCTGTTATTATTATGCACTGTCTAGGGTGTGCAGCCCCTGACCTCCTCCCGCTACACAAGTCCACTGTCTGTGTCGTCCTCAGCCTACCTTCTTCCTCTTTCTCTTTCTTTCTCGCTTAATGCATACCTCTTTTTCTAGCCTTGAGGCTTTCTTATTTCTTGGTTTATTTATTCCTAAGTTCAGCACTATCTGAAAATTAAACCTGATTGCTTCTGTATGCAGTATTGTACACGAACCTACCTGCTACCTCAATGCTGCCTGGCCTCCGGGATGTACGGCTGAATAGCGGTGTACTTTTTCTATAAATAAAGGTTTTCCAAAAAAAAAAAAAAAAAAAAAAGAATATGACCAAACAAGAATTCCTAGCACTCCAAGGTCTACAGTCCAATTCTGCAATCACCATAAAACCAGCGGATAAAGGGGGCGGAGTAATGATCCAAAATACCAGGGACTATGACTTGGAATGTCAACATCTTCTTGGCAACAGAAGAAACTGCACCCCCCTTACAAGAGACCCCTCGCCAGAATTGAGGAGCGAAATCAAAGATTTGTTAAAGAGGCAGAAGAGGAGGGTCTGATTACAAGAAATGAGGCAGCCTTCCTCAGCGAAGGAGAGGATATAACACCATACTTTTACACCCTGTCTAAGACACACAAGGGTATAACACCCCCACCAGGACGCCCGATTGTCTCTGGAATCGGCTCCATTTTGGAGCCCTTGTTGAGTTATTGCGAATTCTTTCTGAAACCTCTTATACAACAAACATCCACGTACCTTAAAGATACCAAGTCCCTCCTGCGACTCCTACAGGAAGTGACTATTGATGAGACCCCAACAATATTAGTTAGTTACTCTTGATATAGAGAGCCTTTACACCAGTATTCCCCAGGACGATACCATCAAAGTCCTGGGTGAAGCACTGGATGACACTACTTGGATATACAAGACTTCCAAGGATTTCATTTTAAAGTGCGCCACTTTGGCCATCATGCGCAACTACTTTGAACACAAAGGCACCCTGTACCTTCAAAACCACTGGCACTTCAATGGGCAACACATTTGCCCCTAGTGTGGTAGGCCTCTACGTGCATGATTTAGAATGCAGACATAGCCTTGCTGCCAGCAACCCTTATTCCTCTTCCATAACTCTATGGAACAGGTACATAGACAACATCCTCATGATATGGAGAAGACCTGAAGATAACCTGACCAGTTTTCTACACTGGATCAATACTCTGGACCAAAACCTAAGGTTCATCCACACTTTTGACCACCAGGAGGTGGTTTTTCTGGACGTGGTCAACTCGAAAAACGACGGGACCTTTACCACCAAGACACATTATAAACCCACGGCTAAGAACAATCTTTTGGAATTCACAAGCTTCCACCCCAGGCCCCTCCGAGAGAACTTGCCATATGGACAATACTTGATATGCAGGAGGAACTGCAGCAACCTGACGGATTACCGTGCTCAATCAGCGGATCTGACATCCCTACTGAAGAGTCACGGATACCCCGAGAGAATACTGAATGAGAGCTACAAGAGGGCAGAGCACTAACCCAGGGAGGCCCTCCTTGAGGACAATCCAAAAGAAAAGACTGGAATCCCCCTGACTTGTATCACCACAGTACCGCATCAAACACTGTAAAGAAAGTGATAAACAAACGCTGGAGTATCCTCACTAGCAATAACATAACATGGGAAAAAATACTTTTTTCATTCAAAAAGGGCCTGAGTCTTAGAGACTCTCTTGTACATACACAACCGAGAGTCCAACAATCATCCATCCATAACCACATCATGGGGTTTACCTAGAATAGTAGGCCACTACCATTGCTCTAACTTCAGTGTATGCCACATGCATGACGAAACACACAAACCCTGGAACTGGAACCAGGAAAAACCTAGTCACAACTCTCCCACACTAATTGCAACTCAATTAACGTTGTTTATTTGATCACATGCCCTTGTGGGTTGAATTATGTAAGGAAGACAACACGCAAGGTTAAGCAACGCGTGTGTGAACACAGGAGTAACTTTAGGTGAGGAAGAATTACAACCAAACTCAGTGAACACTACATACAATCAAATCACACCACAGACGAGATGAAATGGACCGACATAGAACAGGTGAACACAGGCCGCAACATCCACCAATCCCTGTTTGAGAAGGAACAGAGATGGGTCTATCGCCTATGTACAGACTGGCTGGGCTTAATGATAATGTCCCATGGAGCACTGTACTGAAAAGATAGTTACACACCTTTGCCTTTCATAACACACGAGTATGCTTACAGATATCTGACCTTCCATAAATCCACAGTGGGTCTTCCACATTTTTTCTGCCACACATCGACACTGTTGGCAGGCTGCAGTAGGAGGTAGCATGACAAGGACCCTGATCATACACTACTGGGTTACATACATGCACCTTTCTGTGTGATTTGGCACCATTTTATGAGTACTACGGTCCCTCCCAGTGTTCTGACACTTTCTGATCTGTCCGCTTTCATCTCACTGATAAAAAATATCTCCTTCCCACTGTATGCATCTCCGAATTGAGATGCCTCTCGTAACCTGAACTAATCTGGCCAATAAAGTTCAATTTGAACAATAGGAACTCCCCCCCAAAATGGTCAGCGCTCTAGTCTTCGCTGACTCCAGGGGTCACATGAACACCGATGGAACACGATGATTGGCCACAACACTGACGCCACGGACGCTTTCACTCGCAGCCCGGCTCGGATGCTAGAGTGCCCTTGAATGTCTGCCACTGCCTTCTTAAGAGCCCAGCATCGACAGGGTCCAGTTACTGAGGGGGAATCCAGGTTCCAAGCGAGTGCCTGGCTTTGCTGGCGTGAGTAGAAACCAGCGCTCCACGCAACGAAACAGATAAGTAATTTTCAGGAGAGGGGCAATGCTCCTGTATTTTGACCGCGTACCTTCCCCCTTTTTCCTACAGGGTGTGCCTACTAGCCTTCACCCCCCCACCCGAGACCCATGGTGTGATTAGTGATCACGCCTTACATAAGTATTTATTCAGTGTCTGTTTCTCAATATTTCCAACCACCGGCCACTTTGCACAAGATGGGTTGGTGAAAGTCACGATAAATTGATGTGCGCCACTGACGCACTTAGACCACTCTATGCCCTAGCTGGCGTGCAGGCTCAATAGCGCTACTACCACCAGGTGCCTCCACATTTAGAGTGTATTTACAACAAGGGGTGGTGAGGGACAGAGTCTCTGAATTAAACAGAATACTCTCACCCAGTCAAGAGATCAGGGCTAGATCCAACACCGTTTTTTAGCTCACTGCACCATCCCAGTTTCAGAACCTGGCTGTATGCAAATTAGTCTGTCCACATTTAGAGTGGTCTTTTTTCACAACAACTCACGCTAAATGTGAAATGTAGATGCACTCTCATATCTCACGATACTGCACCATAGTTCAGTGAGATTTCTTTATAGTGCACTATTTGAGAGGAGCACATCAGTTTGAACATTCTGAAATAAGCAGACGCTTTTGACATGGTGTAAAAATGATTGCTTTTACCTACATATGTTTGTTTGGGTCTACTTTTCTTTCAGGTAACTGCTGGGTTCCGAAGACATTCAGGTACCCCTCCCACAACAAGCTATCCTGGATGAAGACAGCTGATTGCCAGAAACCGGTCCTAGGATGCTTGATTACAGTCCAGGAAAGACATGGCTTGGCAGTTCGGGCTGGACTATTCCCATGAGTCACAGGGTCAAGAATGATTTGCATACGGCCATGTCTGAACTGGGGTGGCTTGGTGAGCAAAAAAACGATGGATTAAACCCAGATCTGTGACTTGGGGTGATTGTTTTTCCACTGTGCAACATTCCGTCCATCATCTTGTGTCTTTTGCTGTTCACCCTGTGTGGGAAGGGTATGCCCAGACGTGGGTCCCTTGCTCACTAAGCCACTGGAGTCAAGCTATCCTGGCTGAAGATGGCTGATAGCCAGAAACCGGTCCTAGGATGCTTGATTCCGGTCCAGGAAAGACATGGCTTGGCAGTTCGGGCTGGACTGTTACCATGAGGCGCAGGGTCAAGATTGATTTGCATATGGCCATGTCTGAACTCTGGTTGCTTGGTGAGCAAAATAACGATGGATTAAACCCAGATCTGTGACTGGGGGTGAATGTTTTGCCATTGTGCAACATTCCGTCCATCATCTTGTGTGTTTTGCTGTTCACTTTAATTAGTGGACAGCATATACCAAGCCATATTCTCACATGTACATATATTGATCCTTTAAGTTGAATTTCTTTTTATTGGTGTCCTCACAGGCTTACGCTCTAGTGGTACTAGCATATAAGCCTCAAGTAAATTATTGTATATCATATATTGAAATTGGCATAACTGATGAATTATTGAAACAATTTGTCCTATCAGTTCATTTTTATGATCTCAATTTGAGATAATTTATTTAAGGATGTTCTTATGTAAAGGCTTCATGTATCTTTTGTTTCTATAGTATGAATAGTCGTATGCAAAAACAGGGTATGAATGGCATGTGATAGCGTGAATGACAAAGTGACATTGTTTTGACGGGTGGGAGGCTTGTGATGTGGAAAGTTCATTTGCTTGAGTAAATATATGTTTTGAAAATGCACTGGGTTAATGGAAAGAAAAAAAGAAAAGTTGAAAAGATAAATAAATAGCATTGATATAGTTGAAAAAAGGATTGGACTATAAATGTGGATTGTTTCAGGTGACATATAGATTTGTGATAATTTGGAGGCGGGTTTTTCTTTTTATTTGAAGGATTGTGGTTGCAGCTTGAACAGGGCTTACACCCCAGTCAACCAACAACCTGATTCATTATAATAAGAATCTAAGTAGCAGTATCGGATTACAGGCCAAACCGCAAAAACAAACCACACTTAAAGGCCTATTTGCACACATGAGTTTCACAATATATTAGTCAGGAGTACTGCTTCGCCACTGCCTTTCATAATAAATCGATCAGTCCTATAGGATCTGCCAAACCTTTCATGATGAACAGAATCAGGCCATCTTGTTCATTGCCTTTTGCCATAACCAACTGAGATCTCCTGTATTGCACATAAGTTGGAAACATTCAGGCACACAGTCGTAAAATGTACAACTGCAGACAAAATTACAGCTGGCAAAACAATATAAAACCCCCGTGAACAAGGCTTAGCAAGAATTATCATCAGGGTAACCAATCCCTTGTCCACTACGATAATCTGTGAGATTCCATCTAACACAATACTTGTCTACAGTCAAACACACAGTAATAGGAATCCACCCTTAAACACCCACTGAAGACAGGTTTCAATCTTTCCAAAGAGGGTAAATGAGGATTAGCAATGTGAAACCTTCTACCTGCAGGGTTTTAGTGCTAGCTTCCACAAGAAGGGAACCCAGCACTAAAGCCTTTGCTTACTACAGTAATCAATGCAAATGCATGTAACACAATGCCTGTCAGCACGACTAAACACTCTTTAAAAACAATCAGCCCTTAAAGTCCTACTGACATTATCATGATTGTCAAAATAAATACATCAGGCCAACTGAGTTGTTATAAATGTTCATGATACAAGAGTTAGAACTATGACCTTTAGCATAATTGTTCCCAATGAACCAATCAGGCTATTAGCCTTTATCACTGGCTTGTCGTCATAGCCATCTCACAGCTGCTGTATCCTACATAGGTTTTCCTACAAGAGAACTGTCCATCATACAGGCATAAAATTACAAGCGTGCAAAATTACTGCTAGCAAAATAATATATAACCATTCCCAATACTGCTAACAAGGCCTCTCAAAGCACAACCTGAAAGGTTTGTCACAGATTGTAAGTAAAACCCTTGGCTACTATGGTAATCTGTGTGATACCCTACAACAAAGTACTGGCCTATAAACTCTGGCACAGTGTATGGCCTAACGGCTAGGGTGCTCGACCTCGGAATCTGGGTTCGGGTCTTGTTAACGACCCCAAAACCTCCAGTGATTCTGGGCAAATCACTTAGTCTCCCCGTGCCTAAAATGAATGTGTGTCCTCATGTAACGTAACTGGTTCTATGTAAAGCACTCTGATACCCGATTCGGTTTGGGTCTAGTTCGTGCTATATAAAACTCTGCAAAAAAAAATATATATATATCATATGGGTGGTAACACTTTTCACAATAAATAAGTCAGGTTTACCTTCTTTGTCTTAACTTTACATGATAAAGAGGTTACGCCTTCATCAATGACTGATCATCATAACCAACCCAGTTCTGCTGCGTTGGTTTTAAAGCAAGAAGCGCAATACGAGCACTCTTTCAGTGGGAGCTCAACAAGTTAGTGACCGGAGGCCGTTGCGTTCTGGACAGTGTACTCTTAACCCCTTCACTGCGGTGGCTATTGCGCCGCAGTGCTAAGGGGGCGGGGCGGAAGACCGGCGGGCGCATGCTGGTGACGGAACCGCTCCGTCACCAGCGTCGGTTGCGCTGTGCTTATGACGGAGCGGTTCCGTCATGGCCCCGCCCGCTCAATAGAACGCTCAGCGCAGGTGCGGAATTCGCGGCGGGCGGGCCATGACGGAACCGCTCCGTCATCAGCACAGCGCCCCGCAGCTGATGATGGAGCGGTTCTGTCATCAGCGCACAAGGGGTTAAGGAGGGTTTAAGGAGAGCCTCAATGTAAAGTGACAGCCTGGGAAGTATTAACGTGTTCGCTCTAGCCACTCGCCCCATTGATGAGAGGCAGCCTACTCCAGCCGGGGATGGAGAATCTTAACAGAGTCAGCCTCGACTCTAGCCATGTTGCTGGTGTTTGACACAACCATCCCACGGCGCATCACCAGCGTCTCATTCCCCTGGGTTTTCACAGGTACAGACGGAGAGAAGCAAACGCCAGACTGACTGACTGAGGAGACTCCACAAGCCTCACAGGCCAATGAGCAGGGAGTGAAACGAGGACGAGTGGACTAGTCAAACACAGGGAGAAGAGTTTTTTTTAAATCTTTACATAAAGGCCTCGAGGTGACCGAAAATGGGCACCTCAAACAACTTTGTTTCAACAAGCATATGGCATTCTCCGGCACACACAAACTGCTTTTTAAGCACCATGGCTGAGATGCATACGGGACCAGTTCTATCCGTTGAACTGCCATGGATTCTGGGATTCAAACCTCATTCGATTAAAATAGCTAAAAAGTAAACACAAGTTATGTGAACAGCGGATAAAGCAGCTGGCAGCTCCGAAGGCCTTCCTTATTGAGAGTATAAGATGTATGGGGATGAAGGGGTACATTTTTGTACCTCATATGTCCAAAACCCTTAACCTAATGGAAAGGTTCTGTATGAGGTGACCTGTCCCCCTAAAACAGGGCACAATCCTAAAAATGAAGTGGGAAGACTAACAAAGCTAGACAGCATGCAAGTGACATCATGGCGTGTGTCATCACAGCCCATTATGTCATGGCATGTGACATTGCATGTGTGCATCACAGGAAGTAACCTCAGAGGAAGTGACATCACAACAAGTGACATTCGATATTAAAGCCCCACACATGTTTAGCAGGTCTATTATGAGTACATTTAAACGGATTACAAGAGTTAAATGAGATTTTGCTTCAGGGTTGTGGTTGTGCCAAATAGATGGCGCAACCCCAACGCAAAAACTGGGCCTCAACTAATACATTTACTTTTTTTAAACTCTGTAACAGGACATTGGCAACAAGAAGAAACATGGCAGTAGATCTGTTATGCGTAATTGGTTGCAAGGTCTGCATTTTAAAATATCTCATGGGGTTAAGGCACCTCCTGCTGGAAAACTTTCATGTGCCCACTAAATCTCAAGGAATAAGAATAATGGTAAGATATTTCCGGAGATTAATGTATTTGTTGGAGAGAACTGTGTTTTCTCTATTCCCAGATTAAATCGAAATAGCAAAGCATATTATTGTAACATGCAGATAATATTTTTATGTTATGGAGCTAGGTAAGTGGGTTACTGCTTTTAACACAGATATTCTTTTGTTACTTGCAGTTCATAAATTGTAATCCTTCTAATATAGCGCAGTAGGATACAAAGGACATGTGACTCCTACACATTGTAATCCTCACTGTCTTAAGTAACACATCTTATATATTGATTTACACACATACATGGTTTATTGTCTATGTATAATGTGTATGTTACATAAAGCGCTCCGAAACCCTGCATTGGGATGAATAGCGTTATAAAAAGACACTGCTCCTTCTTAGAATTATCTATCGAGGGGTGTGAAGCTGCTTTGTTCTCCTTAACACTCTAGAATAACTTCACAATAACATGGACTTTAATCCTACGCCCTCCAGGCCAGGCTTCTACCTTTACTATGCCTTTAGCTGATTTACTATCCCCACTCGCTCTGCGCTATCCCAATTTCATAGTCCTCAATCTGCACTTCGATGATGCCTCTTGCCCCATGTTAGCGGCCTTAGTAGCAGACTTTGAGAGCATACAGCTTTTCAATCTGTTTCCTCCCCTAGCCATAGACCGAAGCATATTCTTGAGCCTATCTTTGCCAACATGGCACTTTATCCACTGATTCCCCTCTTCCGCTCACCTTGTCCGACCATCATGCTATTCTTTTTTCTATTCACTCTGCCAAACCTCCACCCAGTCTTTTTACAGCCCAGGTAGTAGGGTCACATAAGTGGGCTAGGGTGACTCCCTCCTGCTTCTCTTAGGTGCTAGACTAAAATTGTCCTACTCTCGATAGTTGTGTCGAAAAAGCTAATTCACAATCGAGAAACTGCATTTCTGATGCATTCGATCCAATAGCCACTATGGCTAATGGGACTCTTCGTAGACATAAATCATCAGCCGAGTGGATCAGTGATGAACTGCTTGCACTAAAAAAAAACTGAGAATTCTTAGCGTAGAGCCTATTACTCTGTCAGTAAAGCTAAATATTTGACAGCCCTTAAAGTAGATCATGGCTGCATCAAACAATCTTGCCGCAATTTCTAGGCAGACACCTTTTTTCTGCCCAGAACTCCTCTCGAGAAATGTTTCCCATCGTCAAGCCCCTCTTCTCACTGCCTCGAGTTTCAGCATCCACCCGACCTTCTGAGATTGATGTAAGGCTCTGGATCAGTTGTTTCTTCAGACAAATAAGCAACTATTTACGCCTCTTTTTGAGTGTACTCTAGAGAAGCTCCTTGGCCCAAAACCTGGTTCAAATCCTCAGATGAGTGCTCTAGGTTGCTCCACATCAAACCTATTGAATGTCAGGCGTTGTCTCATCTTATTGCGCCAGTCAAGTCTGTGTTCCCGTTGCACAAGTTACTACTTGTGTAACGATATATCTGTAAGAGACATTAGTTAGTGATAGATTCCATACCTTAGAATATCCCCAGGTGTCAGACTGGATCCGGAAACTTTTGCGTAGCAGTACCCTTGCGCGTCGGTAGGCGTCGTCTGCGGCTCCGTGATGACGTTGTCGGACTACTTAGACGCCGCCTCTGCGTGCTGACGTCAGTTCTTAGCCACAGCTTTTCCGCACCAGAAGCGCAGAGCCATGACAAAAACCAACACTGGTGCCAAGAAACTAGGGCCCTGAAAGGGGATGACCTTAACCCTAGATATCGGTTCGCAGAACGGGGAGGATGGGTGGGTCGGTAAGGAATCTATCACTAACTAATGTCTCTTACAAATATATTGTTACACAAGTAGTAACTTGTGCATCTGAAAGAGACACATTAGTGATAGATTCCTTACCTTAGAATAGATACCCCAGCAATACCATCCCCGTGGTGGTGGGTCTGCGAACCAATAATCACACCAGAAAGTCCTGGAGGACGGAATGGCCAAAGTAGCCGTCTCTCCGGACTTGACTGTCCAGGCAATAGTGTCTTGCAAACGTGTGCAGCGAGGCCCACGTAGCTGCCTGGCAAATGTCCTGCAAGGGCACACCTCGGCCCAAGGCAGTTGTAGTGGCTGTGGCTCGAGTGGAATGAGCCCTCAGCCCAACAGGGGGTTCCTTCTTAGCCAAGGAGTAACATGCCTGGATGCACAAGATAATCCACCAGGAGATGGTCCGCTTGTGCACTGCTTTCCCTTTCTTAGCGCCCACGTACCCAACAAAGAGTTGATCATGCACCCGGAACTGTTGTGTGCGATTCAGATAAAATGAGAGCGCACGTTTTGGGTCCAGACGGTGGAGCCTCTCCTCCTCTCTCGAGGGATGCGGAGGCGGAAAGAAGGTGGGCAACGTGATGGATTGCCCAATGTGGAAGGCCGTGACTACCTTGGGAAGGAAGGAGGGCCTTGTCCGTAATACAACCTTGTTCGGATGGACTGAAAGGAAAGGAGGCTTACAAGTCAGAGCCTGGAGCTCACTCACTCTCCTGGCAGATGTGATGGCTACCAGGAAGGCAGTCTTCAAAGAAAGAAGGCGAAGAGGACAGTTGTGAAGTGGCTCAAAGGGAGCGCACATCAGAAACGTTAGAACCAGGTTCAAGTCCCACTGAGGCATCACGAAGGGAACAGGAGGAAAGGTATGAGTGATGCCCTTCAGGAATCGATTAAAGATAGGGGACTTGAACAAAGAAGGTTGGTCAGGCAGCCTCAGAAAGGCTGAAAGAGCTGAAAGATAGCCCTTGACAGTGCCCAGAGCAGAGCCCTGCTGGGCAAGAGAGAGAAGAAAGAGGAGAACCTCAGAGAGAGGGGCATTGAGGGGATCCACAGCCTTTGCTGTGCACCATGCCACAAATCTGTTCCACCTGCAGGCGTATACCGACTTTGTGGAGGGACGCCTGGCTGCCAGAATGATGTTGCAAACTTCAGGAGGCAAGTCAAATGGACTAAACTGTCGCCGCTCAATCTCCAAGCATGGAGGTGGAGACTGGACAGGTTCGGGTGGAGGACCGTCCCCTGCTGCTGCGACAGAAGGTCCTCCTGAAGAGGCAGACGAACCAGGGGATCGACTGACATACTGAGTAGCTCAGGATACCAGTACCTTCGTGCCCAGTCCGGAGCCACAAGGATGACTTGTGCCTGGTTGTGCCTGATCTTCTTCAGCACTCTGGGCAGAAGTGGTATAGGCGGAAAGGCGTACAACAGACCGGAGCTCCACTCGCGACGAAAAGCATCTCCGAGCGAGTGCCGCCTTGGAAATTCCAACGCGCAGAACTGATGACATTAGGCGTTCTCTTCGGTGGCGAATAGATCTAACCAAGGCTCTCCCCATCGCAGAAAGAGGCCTTGCGCCATGTCCGAGTTCAGACCCCATTCGTGATCCTTCGAGCACCGACGGCTGAGTTCGTCCGCCCTGGCGTTCAGAGAACCTGCCAGGTGTTGAACCACCAGAGTCACGCCCTGATGTTCCAGCCATTGCCAGAGACGCAGAGCCTCCTGGCAAAGGGTCCACGACCCCACTCCGCCCTGTTTGTTGCAGTACCACATGGCGGTGGTGTTGTCCGTGAACACTTGCACTGCACTCCCTCGGACAGACGGGAGGAATGCCTTCAGTGCCAGACGAATCGCCCGCAGCTCCAACAGATTGATATGGAGCCGGGACTCCGCCGGAGACCAGAGTCCTCTGATCTCCGCCTCTCCCAAGTGGCCTCCCCAGCCCTGGAGGGATGCGTCCGTCACAACTACGTGCTCCGGTTGGGGAAGGGAGAGGGATCTGCCGTTGACCCAATCGCGGTCCGTGAGCCACCACTGCAGCTGTCTTGCAGTGCCCTCCGAGATCAGAACATGGTCGGACAGGTTGCCCTGATGCTGGGCCCACTGAAACTTCAGGTCCCACTGCAGAGCCCGCATCCGCCACCGTGCGTGATGCACCAGAAGGATGCAAGAGGCCATCAGCCCCAGAAGCTGCAGCGTAAACCTGACCGAAACTCGGGATAACGGCCCGAAGATCGGAATCAGAGCCTGTATATCCCGAGCCCGCTGCTCGGGCGGGTAAACCTGAAACTGCGCAGAGTCGAGAACCGCTCCGATGAAAAGGAGCTTCTGAGAGGGGCACAGGTATGACTTCGGCACATTGATGGAAAATCCCAGCTGGTGCAGGAGATCCGCCGTAGTCTGGAGGTGGCTGATGACTGTTTGGGGCGAGCCCGCCTTCAACAACCAGTCGTCTAGGTAGGGGAAGACTGACACCCCTAACCTGCGCAGATGAGCTGCGACCACCACCACCATCACCTTCGTGAACACCCGTGGGGCGCTGCTAAGGCCGAAGGGGATCACGGTAAACTGAAAGTGCTCGTGGCCTACCGTGAACCACAGGTAACGCCGGGAGGCCGGCAGGACGGGGATGTGGAAATACGCGTCCTGCAAGTCCAACGCTACCATCCAGTCCCCTGGGTCTAGGGCAGCCAAGACCTGAGCCAGTGTCAGCATTTTGAACTTCTCCTTCCGGAGGAAGCCGTTGACGTTCCTCAGATCCAAGATAGGGCGTAGGCCCCCTTTGCCCTTCTTGGGTATCAGGAAGTAGTGGGAGTAGCAACCACGTCCTACTTCTGGCCCAGGAACGCGCTCGATGGCCCCCTTGGACAAGAGGGCCGAAACTTCCTCCTGCAGGAGCCGCAAGTGATCCCCCGATACGCGGTGGTGTTGCGGTGGCATGGCTTGAGGGGTGGTCTCGAAGGGGAGGGAGTAGCCCCTTCGGACGATCTGCAGCACCCACCTGTCCGAAGTGACAGTGCGCCAGTGAGAGTGGTGATGGCGAACCCTGCCTCCCACTGGCATCACATGGGCCGAAAAGCACGGACTAGGAGGGTTTAGAGGTGGATGCCGCGGGGGCAGGTGTGGACTGACTCCGCCTGTTTCCCCGACCGCCTCCACGGCGGTTTCCACAGCCGCCGCCGCCCTGGACGACAGTTTGCGGCGAGTGGCTGGCGGCGCGTGTGGGGACGCCCCTTCCTTGGCCACGAAAGAAGCGAAAGGCACCAGTTTGCTGGCGCGGGGCCGAGAGGCCCAAGGACTTGGCCGTAGCCCTGGAGTCCTTAAAGCCCTCAAGCGCGTGGTCTGCCTTGTCGCCAAAAAGGCGACGGCCATCGAACGGCATGTCCATAAGGGTGTTTTGGACGTCTGCCGAAAAATTGGCGGATCTAAGGCAGGCGTGGCGTCGTACCGTCACCGTCGTAGCCATCGCTCTGCCCAGCGAGTCAGTAGTATCCAGCCCACACCTGATTGAATACTTGGCTGCGTCCCGGCCCTCCACAAGGGCTTGGCCGAGTTTGGCCCGTACCTCCAACGGGCACTCTGGCAGCAATTCCGCCACCGTCTCCCACAGAGAGTGGGTGTAGCGGCCCAAGAGGCATGCGGTTTTGGAAGACCGCAGTCCCAAACTAAGGGACGAGAAGATCTCCTTGCCATAGTTCTCGTACCTCTTGGATTCCCTGTCCGGCGGGGCCGTCGGGAATGCGGTCTGGGAATTAGAGGCCTGGATGACCAGACTCTCGGGGGTGGGGTGGGAGGGCAGGAAACATGGGTCGCCCGGAGCCGGGCGGTGGCGTCTGGCCACGTTCCTATCTACAGGCGAACCCGTAGCGGGCCTGGACCAAGTGCCCAAAATAACGTCTGTCAAGGCCTCATTAAACGGCAGCAGAGGCTCCATGGAGCATGACTGCGGCTTAAGGACCTCAGTGAGGAGGTTAGTCCTCACGGCTGCGACGGGGAGCTCAAGGCCCAAGGCCTTGGCAGCCCTCGTCAACACCACACCATAGGTATCTCCCTCCCCCGAAGCCAGGGTAGGAGGAGAGACGAATCCAGTGTCTGGAGAGGTGTCCAGGCCACTGGCCTCCCCAAGGTCTCCTGCCCAGTCCATGTTAGACTGGCACTCCCTGGCCAGAGGGTCCTCAGACCCCTCCCAATCCTCCTCATCCCTCTTCTTCTGAGATTCAGGGTCATAATTGTATGAGGTCGGTTCGTAGAAGCTAAAATCTCCAAACGGCGTCGGGATCGGCACCGATAGGCGTCGTCCCGACGTCGGAACCGAATGAAAGGCGGCATCGGGGACGGCGCCGCCCGAGGACGGCGCCGGAGGGGACACCACACGGACCGACGCCGGGGGGGGGGGGGGGGGGGGGGGGGGGTTGTAAGGTCCACCAGTGACGATCCATCGCCCGGTGGAGGGTCCAGCGGCGCCCTGCGGTGCCGGGCCCGAAGGCGCCGACTGAGCCGGGGCCGCTGTACCCTGCGGCGCCGGGCCCGAGGGCACCGGCGGTGTCGGGATCGTGGGGCCCTGCGGCGTCGGGCCCGAAGGCGTCTGCGGCCGAAGCACCCGACGGCGTCGGGGTCGAAGCCCCCGACCCACTAGGGCCCCCAGACGGGTTCGCTGGGCCCTAAGGCGCCGCGGAACCCGTCGGAGGAGAAAGGGACCTCATGGCCATGAGGAAACGCTCAATCTCCTCCGGCGTCGCGTTCAGCCCAGGGGCCGGAGGATATGGGGCCGGACGCGGCGCCCGCGACTCCCGAGGAGCTGCGTGGGCGGTGTCACCCGAACCCCCGGCCGCATCTCGCGAGCGTCTGGGGGGGGGGGGGGGGGGGGGGGAGTCAGAAGAGCGATGATGTCTCTTCGACTTCTTATGCTTCTTACCTGATGACTTGGAACCGGAGGAGTGGTGCAGACTCCCGGAGCTGTGACGGCTCCGTCCCCGCGACCTGTCCCTCGACCTCCCGTGGGACCGGGACCGGGACCTCACACGGCACGGGGCCAACTGCCGGAGTTCGAGTCGCCTGCGTGACCGCTCCCGCCTGGCCTTCCTCTAAAGGGCCCGACAGTCGGGGCAGGCCTCGTCGTCATGGTCGACGCCCAAACACGTCAGGCACAGGCGGTGGGGATCCGTGACCGACATGGTACGGTCGCACTCGTCGCAATGCTTGAATCCGGGCATCCCTACAGGCACCGTCGGAGTCTAACAGACTTCGAAATGGATCAAAAGATCACCAAAGCTTAGTCAAAAAGTGACTAGGGAACTGTTTTTTCCAGATCTGCGCTGGCTGGCGCGGAAAAAAGAAGAACTGACGTCAGCACGCGGAGGCGGCGTCTAAGTACTCCGACGACGTCATCACGGCGCCCACGACGCCGAAGACGGACACGGAGCCACAGACGACGCCTACCGACGCGCAAGGGTACTGCTACGCAAAAGTTTCTGGATCCAGTCTGACGCCTGGGGATATTCTAAGGTAAGGAATCTATCACTAACGTGTCTCTTTCAGATTGACCCAGCAGCCCCCTCCATTTTGAGTGAGGGGCAGAAACGGTCCAGCTTGTGCTACTTATTAGCTCCCTGGATGCAGGCCAGGTTCCACAGCGATTGAAGCATGCAATGGTGGTCCCATTGCTTACAAAACCTTTGTTAAACCCCACCAAGCCCAAAAACTATTGGCCCATATCGCTGTTACTATTTTCCTCCAAGGTCGCAGAGAAGAATGTCAACCAGCAGCTCTCCATTTTTATAGAGGCTAATGACCTACTCCAGAGGATGCAATTAGGCATCCACCCATCCTATAGCACAGCTTCTGCCTTGTTACTTGCTAAATAATCCATTCACCAATTCTGGACAGCCGCAACACTGCAGAACTAGTAATTCTAGATCTCAATGTGACTTTCAACACCATGTCCCACCACCTCTTAATTGAGGGTATGTGGAGTTGCTGCGTCGGGTATAAAGCCATGCAATGGGTTGCCTCCTTTTGGCAGGAATGCACCTTTCAAGTATTTCAAAAACCCTACTTTTCTCAGATTTTCCCATTGCAGCAGGGAGTGCCTCATGGCTCCTCCCTAAGCCCAACGCTATTTTACATATGCATTGAGCCCCCTGCCCGCTGTCATTGAGCGTCATGGTTTTAACATAATTAAGTATGCAGAGGACCATCAACTCATTCTTACCCTGTCACAGAACTCCGTCAACATGGTGACCTCATTGAGATCTTGCCTCACGGAAGTCGCCCAGTGGATGGATCTTTGCTGCCTCAAGTTGAATGCAGGGAAAGGAGTAGTTTCTGTCCTGTAACTCCAGTTCTGTAGTAGGGGTATCTCTGTTATAGTCATAATATAGTGAATAGTCCCGCCCATGTGCGTGGACCCCGGCAATCAAAAATAATCTCTTAAGTTGTCAAAATCATGCAGAAACTGCAAAGACACTTAAGAGAGAATTTAAAGACAAATAATGCAGCCTATATCCACAGGCTACACTGTCCAGTACTTCAACTAGAAATTCCACCAAATAATCACCACACATAATACAGCCAGCCCAGTTTCTATCATAGAGAAACTTGCCTCCACCATCAAAAAGACTCTGGAATGATAGAGAGGAAGGCATGGACAGACAAGCCCCATAGGCTGCCATTATATGGCTTAAATAGGATACTGTGCCTTTAAGAGAGCCTTCTAGAACTTTCTCCCAGTATCCCAGAATGCATAGCAGGTCCCTCTACTTTCAGTTCTTTTTGACAGGCGTATCACGCCAGACCTGTAGCATTACGTACATTAATACATATCTCCACCGGGGAGGAGGGCGGGCGCTTATGACTATAACAGAGATACTCCTACTACAGAACTGGAGTTACAGGACAGAAACTACTCCTTCTGTAGTAGGGGATCTCTGTGTATAGTCATAATCTAGTGAATAGAATGGCAAGCCCATCCCCACACTAAAGCGGCTGTGGAGAAAGAAAATAACACCACTACTGTGCGAACAAGTTCCGCAGCGAAGCCTGCCCCACCTGAGCATCTGCTCTGGCATCAGAGTCCAGACAGTAATGCTTAGCAAAGGTATGGACCGACTTCCAAGTGGCTGCCTTGCATATTTCAGCAATCGGCACGTTACGGAGCAGAGCCGTCGTGGCAGCTTTGCCCCTGGTGGAATGAGCCTTAGGCTTACCTCCTAAGGTCTTATTAGCCTTTTGGAGATTGACTGTTTAGAGGTCGCAAGACCCGTCCTGACCGATCCGTAATTGATGAACAACTGGTCAGACCTACGAATATCTTTGGTTTTATCCAGATAAAATTTCAACACCCTCCTAACATCCAGGGAATGGAGAGACCTCTCCGCTGGGGATGAAGGGTTCTGAAAAAACGTAGGCAAAGTTATGGTCTGGTTGACATGAAAATCAGAAATAACCTTGGGAAGAAATTTAGGGTGAGTACGCATAACAACCTTAGCAGCATGAAACACAGTATAAGGTTCAGTACAACACAACGCCTGAATTTCACTCACCCTGCGGGCCGATGTAATGGCTACGAGGAACGCCGCCTTCCAGGACAGGTGCTGCAACGAAGCCTTATGGATAGGTTCAAAAGGCTCCTTCATCAATCTGGACAGCACCACATTCAATTCCCATGAAGGCGAAGGAAGCCTGACAGAAGGGAATACTTTCTTCAATCCTTCCAGAAAGTCTTTGATCACAGGGATCTGAAAAAAGGAAGTCTGTGAAGGGCATTTCCTGTAGGCAGTCAATGCAGCAAGATGAACCTTAATGGAATGAACATTAAGGCCAGACTGCGCCAAATGTAAAAGGTAAGGAAGGATGACATCTTCCTTACAGGTCGTAGGGTCATGGTTCTTAGACTGGCACCAGATACAAAACCTCTTCCACTTGTAAGCATATGAAGTCCGAGTGGAAGGTCTCTTAGACTCCTTCAGTATGTCCATGCAATCATCGGGCAGATTCAGATGGCCATATTGCACTATCTCAGGAGCCATGCCGCCAAACTCAAAGACGAGAGGTTGGGGTGTAACATCCGTCCCTCGAACTTCGTGAGAAGGTCCGGCCTGCACGGCAACCGAATGTGAGGAAGGAGAGACCGGTGAAGTAGGTCCGTGAACCACCACTGCCTGGGCCACTCCGGGGCAATGAGTATCATCCGAGCCCTGGACCGGGCCAGCTTGATGAGCACCGCCGGAATCAGGGGAATGGGAGGAAAGGCGTACAGAAAGCTGTTCGTTTAGTCTATCCATAACGCATTCCCCAGCGTCCCTTGCTGGAAGTACCTGGAGGCGAAGTCTCTGCACTTGCTGTTTTCGGCGGTGGCGAACAAATCTACGTCTGGAGTTCCCCACCGTGCAAAGACTTCTTGTAGTACTTCGTCATTTATGACCCATTCGTGATTTTCCTGAACCAGTCTGCTCAGTGCGTCTGCCTGAACATTCTGCACACCTGGTAGATGGGTGGCCGTTATCGTCAGTCCTCTGGCTAGGAGCCAGTGCCAGATCGCCTGCGCCTCCTGTGACAGAGTGCGTGATCTCGAGCCCCCATGCTTGTTGAGGTAATACATCGTGGTGGTATTGTCCGTCTGTACAAGCAGAGAGTTGGTCTGGAAGGACGGCAGAAAGGCCTTCAGCGCCAAGTGAACAGCTCTGAGTTCCAGGAAATTGATGTGATACGTGGCCTCCATCGGCAACCACGTTCCTTGAATCTGTAGAGTCCCGGAATGCGCTCCCCATCCCAGGAGAGAAGCATCCGTCACGACAGTCTGCGTGGGAATGTCCTTGTGAAAGGGAACCCCTCTGAGGAGATTCTCCGCCGAACACCACCACTTCAGAGACTGAAGAGCATGCAGCGACAGTCTAATCTTGTCGTCCCAAGATCCTTTCCTCTGATCCCACTGGTCCTCCAAGCACTCCTGCAGCGGTCTCATGTGCAGCCGTGCGTGTGGCGTCAGGAAGATACAAGAGGCCATCGATCCCAGTAGAGAAGACACCGTCCTCACTGTAGTAGATGGAGTTGTCATAAGAGCCTGAGCCTTCCGAAGGAGAGATAATCGTCGCTCTTCCGAAGGAGACACGCTTGCTGACAGCATATTGATGGAGGCTCCCGAGTACTGTATGCATTGGACCGGAGTCGGGACAGACTTGGCCATGTTGATATGCAGCCCCAGGTTGTTCAAGAGAACGCACGTCTTCTGGAAGTGTGCTCGCGCTTCCGAGAAGGAGGATGCCTTGATCAACCAATCGTCCAGGTACGGGTAGACGAACACCTTGTTCTTCCTCAGGTGTGCTGCTACCACCGCCATGCACTTCGAGAATGTTCTCGGCGCAGACTTCAGTCCGAATGGGAGTACTGTGTACTGATAGTGATTGGTGCCGACTTGGGACCGCAGGAACTTCCTGTGTGTGTGCAATGGGCACATGGAAGTAAGCATCCTGTAGGTCTATAGCACAAAGCCAGTCTCCCCGTTGCAACTGAGGATAAATCTGATGCAACGACAGCATGCAAAACTTTTCCCTGCGAATCCATTTGTTTGCCTGCCGCAAGTCCAGAATGGGCCTGAACTCGTTCTTGTCCTTCTTGCGAACCCGAAAGAACCGGGAGTACAGACCTCTTCCTCTCTGAGACAGAGGTACGTCTTCTATCGCCCTTTTCTTCAACAGAATATCCGCTTCCGCCTGAAGCTCGCGCAGCTGAAACTGCGAGCTGACCGGTGGAATAGCTGGAGGAGGGCTGGTGAACTGAAGACTGTATCCATTGCAAACAATATTCAGCACCCACTTGTCCTGAGTAATTTTTCTCCACTCTGCCAGAAAAAATGTAATGCTTCCCCCTACCGGAGTGGGTAACAGATCCGGGGGAAGTAGGTTCCTAGGGCCTAGACCCAGCCTGGCCCTTGGGCGCCGGAGCCGACTGCTGGCCTCCTCTGCCCTTCTGGCGCTTCTGGAATGGCTTACGGAACTGTTGTTGATGTTGCGATTGTCCCGAAGCCTAGCCTCGTCCTCGGCCTTGCCCACCGAACCGCCGTTGGAAGGGGCGGTACGTCTTCTTGGTCTCTTTAGGCTTCTCCAGGCCCACGGCCGTGAGCGTCTCGGCCTCCGCCTTCATGCGGGCCATCTCATCGTCTGCATGCTTGCCGAAGAGGGTCTCGCCGGAGAAAGGTAGGTTGGCCACCCTCTGCTGAGCGTCCGGTTTCAGGGACGTAAGCCGGTGCCATGCGTGGCGTCGTTGGTTGACTCCGTGGCAAAATCCGTGAGCAGCCAACAGGGAAGAGTCCGCTGCCGCGCTGATAATCTGGTTCGCCACCAGCATCCCCTCAGTCAGCACTTCCAGGAAGTCCTCACGCTTCTCCCGAGGTAAGTGCTCTGCAAATCGCTCGAGAGAGTCCCAGAGGGCGCGGTCGTATCGGCCCAACAGCGCCGTGGCACTCGCAGCTTTCATGGAGGTAGCGGAAGTACCACAGACTTTCCTCCCCGCCGAATCCATCCACCTGGACTCCTTATCCGGGGGAACCGTGGATGACGGGGTGCGAGCATGTTGCTTGCGGGCCGCCGTCACAATTACGGAGTCCGGAGGGGGTTCCGTCCTCAGAAAGGCCGGATCCGAATCGGGAGCCTGGTACTTTTTCAGCAACTTCGATGGAGCCGCCTTAGTCACCGCAGGGGTGAGAAAAAGGGCCATAGCCGGTTCTTCCAGGCCCGGCACCAGAGGCAGGAGAGGCCGAGACAGGTGTTTTTGATGTAATGTCTCAAAAATGACTGAAGTTTTCGGAGTAGGCGCCGTCAAGGATATGCCGAACTTCGCAGCGCCCCTTAAAAGGACGTCATGGAACGCCACCAGGTCATCAATCGGGGACACCCTTGTGTCCGGTGACCCCGACAAGGTAGGAGAATAGTCCCTGGTCCCGGAGGACCTCGTGTGTGAGTGAGATTCGCGCCTCCTATGGCGGCGTCTCGACCTCGTGGACGATCTGTGTCGCGATCTCTCCCTCTTCCGAGAGCGAGACCTGCCAGCACGTGACCGCTCCACCGGTTTTCGTGGTGGGGCCTTCCTTGGCTCCTCACGGGGTTTCGGTTTAGGGGTCCCCTTAGGAGGTACAGGCAAAGACGGCAGCGAAGTGGACCTCGGCGGAGGAACCTTCGGCTGCGGAGCGGGCCCATGCGGAGGGACCGGAGGTGGTGGTGGGTCGCCTGAAGGAAGTGGAGGTTTGGGTGGAGGATCCTCCTTCGGAACAGGGGGAGGAGTTGGAGTCCGAGTCAGAGATGGCGTGTACACCTCTGAGTACACCGAGCCCGGTGACCCCTTAGGCGAAGGGCGCGGAGATCCAGCCCCTTCAGCAGGTGATCGCTTCCTCTTGCGTCCTCCACTAGAAGCAGCGTGACTTCTGGGACTAGAATCCCTCTTGCGCCGTTTTGGAGAGGCTGAATGACTTCCAGACGCCGACCGCTTTCTGCTCGACGCAGAGCGTCGCTTTTCTGGCGTCGAACGTCGCTTCCGCGGCTCTGGCGTCGAACGCCGCCTCCGCGACGTCGACCTCTTCTTTCTCGACGTCGACCGCCGCTTCCGCGACGTCGACCTCCTCTTTCTCGACGTCAAACGCCGACCCCTCGACGTCGACCTCTTCTTCCGCGACGTCGTACGCCGCCTCCGCGACGTCGAGCGTTCTGTCTTCGACGACGAGCGTCGCCGTCTCCATCGTGATGCTCTTGACGTCGAGGAGCCCCTCGACGTCGACCGGTGCTTCGACGGCGATCGACGGTGTCGCCTCGACGGCGAGCGTCGATGCTTGTCACTTCGCCTTCGGCATCGATAGGAAGACCTTGACGTCGACGAAGACGATGACGTCGACTTCTCCATGATCTTCGACGTCGAGCCGTCACGCTGTCTCGACCCGGAGCCCTGGGGAGAAGGGGAGCACACCGCCGTCATCCCTCTCGACGTCGTCGTCGATGCAATTGACGTCGACGGAAACCGGGACCGTTTGCTGGACTTCCTGCCCCTGGGGAGCCCCCCAGAGGCCTCAGCAGAGGCAGAGGGAACCTTCCCAGGTTGCCCAGACCCACCTGCAGCCTGCAGACGCCTCTCCTCCAGGCCAGAAAGCCTGATCTTTATCCTGTCCCTCAGAGTCCGAGCAGTAAACTGCTGGCAGATGACACAGTCCTCAGGGACATGATCCTCAGGGAGGCAGACGATGCAGACATCATGGGGATCACTCTTGGCCTTCTTCCTCCCACATGCTGGGCACTTATCAAAAAGGCCAGGCATTTTAGAGCCCTAAAACGCAATAAACCCTTGAAACAAGGGAGAGCTCAATGCCAGGGTCCTGTAAGCAGGAGCCGGAAAAAAGAACTGAAAGTAGAGGGACCTGCTATGCATTCTGGGATACTGGGAGAAAGTTCTAGAAGGCTCTCTTAAAGGCACAGTATCCTATTTAAGCCACATAATGGCGGCCTATGGGGCTTGTCTGTCCATGCCTTCCTCTCTATCATTCCTGAGTCTTTTTGATGGTGGAGGCAAGTTTCTCTATGGTAGAAACTGGGCTGGCTGTATTATGTGTGGTGATTATTTGGTGGAATTTCTAGTTGAAGCACTGGACAGTGTAGCCTGTGGATATAGGCTGCATTATTTGTCTTTAAATTCTCTCCTAAGTGTCTTTGCAGTTTCTGCATGATTTTGACAACTTAAGAGATTATTTTTGATTGCTGGGGTCCACGCACATGGGCGGGACTATTCACTAGATTATGACTATACACAGAGATCCCCTACTACAGAAACTGATGTTCTCATCTTGGGTAAACAACCCGCCATCTGGTCCATTGATGGTGGCCAAACTCTCTTGGCCCATTACCCGCGCCCAAGCCCAGGGTTAAAAACCTAGGCGTTTCGTTTGACGAGAAGCTACTTTCGACTATCAAACTACAGCTCTAGCAGGGAAATGTGTCAGGATCTTAAATACCAGTAAAAACATGTTCGCTTCTTGCTTTAGTATGCAAATAAAGACAGCAGCCAAATCACTGGTTATGTCCAGGCTGGACTACTGTAAAGTGCTGGACTACTGTAAAGTACTGTACCTAAGGGTATCTAAAACCTAGTTAAAATGACTTCAGAAAGCATAGAATGCGGCGGTCCGCCTTCTGCTGGATATTCACAAACTGGCTCCTACGGAGGCCGCACTCTCCAAGCTGCACTGGTTGCCCTGGAAAACAAACTCTCCTTCAAAACTCTGTGCATTTGCTACAGGGCTTTTGCAAACAATGGTCATCGCTAGCTGCACTCCTTCGTCGAGCCTCACTTTCCTGCCAGGAATCTTAGATCCTCTGGGAACCTGCTAGCTAGCATTCCCACAGTAAATAGAGCATGTATTGGGGGCTCCTCATTTAGTTACTTAGTGCCAAAACGGTGGAACTTTCTGCCCCTCCAGATGCGGCAGGCACGTCTCGATATAATTTGTTACAGGTAGCCTGTGAGAAAATAGTGGCCTGATCTCTGTCGGAGCTAAAGACTGCCTCCCAGGTCTGATTCCTAGACATGGTTGCAGCTTGGCACACATTTTCACTGCAATAAACCTTGTAGCTAAACATTGGACACTTACTGGCTCTTTTAGAGCCTAGGTCAACAAGGCCCACGTTTCAAGGACATAACTCAAAAATCAGAGGCTTTCCGACCGGAGTCGGAGGCCTTCTAACAGACTTGGTCGGTTTGTGTCTGATTGACTGATTATGATGTCGGCGGTCGGAACGTAAAGCAGCTGGCCATTCCGCCTCATTCTGATCGGCTCTTGGAGTATTCCTGTTGGTCGGAACAGCACCGCAATCCATTATGGACGGCATTTCCGCCTTCAGGATTACAATGTTGGTTTCTGACAGATTTTCTGTGCCGGCCTTTCCGACACGGAAAGGCTGTCAGAAAGTGATTTTGGGGGCCCTCAGCAGGGCCCCCTAGCATCTGCGGTCTAGGGTCGGTGATCGAGGTGGTACCTAGGGTACCCCTGTAAAACCCTGCACTGTGTGGCTGGCACCATGGGTTGTCTGCCACAGGGTGCAGGGTTTTACACCCCCAACCCCATTTCTACATAGGGACCTGTATTATGGCCGTAACACAAGCTCCCATAGGGAATAGTGGGAATAAGACCGAACAATAATCAGTCGCATCGTAATCAGGCTGTCGGAACCGCCGACCTCAGGTTGGTTGGTACAGAGTCCGAGACAGTGTCGGTCGGAGGCAACTCTGCCCAACATATTAATGACCCCCTTAGTTTCTTATGGTGTGCCCTTTACAAAAATACAGAGTACATAGGTCTTCATTTTTTGCTATTTCATCCTTAAGATGTCATCTCAGCAGATTGGTTTGAGTGCATTTAAATATTTATAAAAGGTTAAAATAAACGAATCCCCTATAAATGGCGTTAGTCCTACAAACTGCTGGTCACAGCAGATTAACACAGTGATGGTTGGTGCCGTAATGAATTCATGCAGGTCAGTAGAGCTTCGGCTTATGCTGTGCCGGTCCCTGCTGCCCATCTGCTCCCCAACACCATAATGTTGCCAGGCTCACCCAACAGTGATGACAGCCAGTGCAGTGCCAGGGGAGTGGTCAGACTGAAGTTGGTGGTGAGTCACAAGCACAATAACGAAGGCAGATTTACACCAACCAGTTTTATTTCTAGGCAACAAGGAAAGCTAAAGGTGGCCTGCATGCACAATTAATTTGCTCGGCATGCATGGTACCTTCACAGAAAAGCTTATCCAGTATCCTCTCTGTCACAGCCTGCTTCACCCCAGCTAGCCACAGGAGCTAGGCGGCAGGCCTCAGACACAATTAACCAATTTACTTGCGAATCAGTAAAATTAAGTGAACATGATGATCTTCGTGACAGGCAGTCTTCTGACAGAACTAAAGTGATGATGCACGTTCATCTTTCCTGGACGAGGGTGGGCCAGCTGAAGACCTACCAGGCAAGCACTCTGAAGGACAGGTCCATTTATTTGTAATAATTTGGGGGCCCACCGGGGAGAAAAAAAATTATGTGAGTGCCAGTGCTGAGCACCGGAAACCACAAGCACAAATTAAGCACTGGCAATTGAAACACATACACACACACACACATTTGTAATGAGATTTGGAGCCTTCACTTCACTGGCAGCTTCCGCTATCCGTGAGAATGCCCCAGCAGGTTATCTGTTGGTGGTTACCTCTCATTAAAAAAAGCAAACATTTTATTCCACAACACTAGTTTAAAATGATGACTTCTACAGGCCTATTTAAAATGCTATCAATTTCAGCCACTTTAAACCTCAATTACACTCTTATGAAAGGAAATAATTTATTTGGCTTTTAAACAGTGACTTTAAAAATGTTCTTTTCACTATTGTGTGTGACTACGTATATTTTTGTAAAACGGTCAGGAGGCAACTGCAGATCAAATCTCATGCATCATGTCACACTTTCTAATGTGGCTCAAATAATTGGCATTAAAATCATATCGTTCCTGTTGCCATTTTCAATAGCTAAAAGGTACAGGACAACGTTAAGAGCACGCAGCTTCTTAATATCTGTAATCATCAATTTTATTTGTAGATCAAGTATATACCTTAGTCTAAAATGTCATAAGAAATGTTTAGAAATGCATGGAATTATGCTTTAAATGTAAACTCATTTACTGTTTAAAACATACGTGGCTTTGGTTCAGCCAATTTAAAGTATGTTTAGATTACATATGAACACATATATACATATATTTACACTTCCATATGCACATTATATCCATTGTGGCTGTAAAGTCAGGTAATCCCTTTTACATGACTTATATTATAAAAGTGTGGTGCTAGTTCCTGTGAAATCACTGAATGCCTCATATATACTAATTTGTGCCCTCGCTATTTATTTTAGGACTTATTTTAGGACTTCTGCCCTATTATCAAATATAGAAGAAATGTAGATCTTCCTGGCCTCAAAGGAATACCTCAATAAAGGGGGAATGGTGCATGAGCAAATGTCATAGTTCTTCCAGTCCATGGCAGTAAAGCAAGAAGAGGCAAGAGTAACTCTCAGAGTAACTGCAGTCTTAGTTGCCACTTTGAAACAACTGGTGCATCCTGCCAATCGCTTTTGCAAGAGGTGGAACATGATGTCCAAGGGTGGATTTATTATACAGTAAGAAGTTATTTCTGCTATCTTAATTTAGACACGGTATGTCATGCGAGGTTAACATGGTTAGCTGTCAAGAGTCATAGCCTTTTAGGACAGATGGGGATCGGTAATGTGGTACCTATAATACTTTCCTAACCTCGCTTTATACCACCAAATGCTGCACTCAAAAAACCCTTGAGTTCAATATTGAGAAGATAGAAGAAATATATCTGGAGTGCTGGAAAAAAAGTACACATTTTTCCATTTGCGGTGACCTGCCAGTAGTTGTCAGTGGATTGGGATTTCAGAGTCCATCCTCAACAAGGATTGACATAGTCAATTGGCCTCGCCTTTGGGACCTTATAAGTGTTTAGTTATCCAGCACAATATCCTTGGTGCAACAACATCAACTGTTGCATGGCTAAACACATATAAGGTCCCAAAGGCGAGACCTATTGGCTTTGCCAATGCTTGTTATTCAGGCCTCTACAGCACACAAGCTTGGGGCACTAGTTCAGTCTACTTCTGCCATTGGCTAACTTCACGGTGTGATGGCATTCTGCCCTTTCAAAGGAGCACATACACACAAAATTGTTCTCTTCACTGCCAGGGACTGCAATGTCAGTGTGCTTTTTAAGACCAAAAATATTTTTGCTTTCAGTCATTGTTTTTTAAAGTTTTTTTCTATGTTGGCGACAGCTTAGCAACTATACCCTCAAAAAGTTTAACAAGAACCATGACAGATTATTCAGTCATTTACATAACTAAAAGGCTGCCACCTTTTTTGGCTTTGCCAATGCTTATTGTATTTACAGTGGGGTGCCTCTGGTTTCAAGGAATTTAGTCCATCGTAAAGAGAAGGAAAGAGGAGCCAGCAAAGGTTTTGACTAAAAGGCGTAGGGGCTGCCAGAAGAGAAGAACAACACTCGAATACTATTTACATCTGCCTAGAGTTTCCCCTCCAAGTCAAAGAAATTACCAGCGGGACAGCACATTTCAAGAACTAGGCTGTATATCATGTTTCTAAGAAGTGTGAAAGAGGAACTTGTTTTATAAAAAATTTAAAAAAAAAAATAAAAGAGTGCCTTGCGTGTTTTGGTAAGAATGAGCCTGGTCCGCAGAAGCGATCAATGAGGGAGTAGCGAACTCACTGACCCCTTGGTCGTTCTCTCTGATCGGATCCAATTGTAGCCTGTCAGCTGTTCACAGCACAGAGTGCAAAAAAATCAAATAAAGTTACCAGATGGCTCAATGCCAACAAACACGCAGCTCTTCAATCCTGGTCCTTTAATTTACACATTATTGTTTCCAAGTTTGTTAGTTCTAGTGGATGAAATCACACACAGCTAGACTATGACTCCCAGGATTCATTAGGCTATTAAGGAGCAGATGTGGGGAGCAAGCTGGAGTTGCCGACTTTGGAAACAGGAAGCTAGGTTCAAATCTTCGCGTCGGCTCAGAATCCTGTAATTCTAGGCACATTATTTTAATCTCTGCGTGCCTACAAAGAATCTGTCCTTGTGTAATGTAAGTGGTGCTCCTGTAAAGCCCTCTGATTACTTCGGGTTAAATTTGCGCTACTTAAAAATGCACACAAAAAATACACCAAGGCTGCAAAGTGATTAGTGGCAGACCATTTGGTTAACTAATATAGTGCCATGCGTGTTTTGGTATGAATGAGCCTGGTCCGCAGAAGCGGCCAATGTGGAGAAGTGTGGCTCAATGATTAGAGCGGCAGACCCTGATGCAGAGGTCTAGCCCGCGACCAGGGTTCAATTCCCCGCCTCGGCGGGTCTTGGGCCCAAAATTTCCACGGACCTGATCATTCTTGCCTCGGTGCCTATTCCAATCATGTAGTCCCACTCTGCAACTCTGGGCAATAGCTTGCTTAATCTCCACAACAGCCCCCACAACGCTAAGGATGCCTGGCCTCCACCTTGGGGGTGCCCAGGAGGAAAGCCAGGATGGGTTCCACAGCGGTATTCGTACAAGCGCCTTGAGACCCTTGCGAGTGAGTAGTGCGCTATACAAGTATCAATTTAAAATTTTACAATAAGGGAGTAGTGAACTCACTGACCCCTTGGTAGTACATTCTGATTGGATCCCTTTGGGGCCGCTCATGGCTGCTCACAGCACATGCATGCAAAACCATAACAAGCGTGCCCCCCCCCCCCCCCCCCCCCGGCCGTGAAAGTTAAAGGACGTGAAGGAGTGGACGGGAGAGACCGAAGTGGGCGCATAGACATATCCCAATCCTTGCAAGAGGTTCCCGAACACGACCCTTACCTCCCTCCTCCTGGTAGAAGATCTTCCAAAGCCGACGGCCTCTGCTCCGCTTCTGACTGTCACCAACTTCAATGCACGAAGGCAACAGGAGATGATGGGGACGCTGGTTTCATACTGATTGACAGGGCAAGGAGTGGTACTAGGAGGGTCGCGGAGGCTCTGCTTTCCAGTAAATCCTGACATTGGCTAGAAAAATAAGCACAAGTGCACGCGGCAGCAGGGGGAGGGGACCTGTACGATTCCCTTGTGGGAGCGAGCAGCAAGGAGCAATAATTGTGAACATATGGCACCAGCTGCTCGCTCTCGCAAGGGAATCACCAAACGGGCAAGCATTGCCTTTGAAGGCAATGGAACGCGTGCATGTTTTTGGCCTCAAAATAGACGATGGCTAAAGGTCTCTTTCCATGCAGCGCATGCGCGCTGCGTAGGCGAGACCTAAAAACAGCAAGCAACCAGCCAGTAGTTCCTGTACTTCCCCTGCAATACCACTGTGCACCACTAGGAAAACTAACTTTCGGAGATAACTATTTGGGGGGACTGAGTCGGACCGTGGCCCTCAAAAGAAACAACACAAACTCATCAGATTGGGTAAAGGCCTTCGCATAACTGGTAGAAAGTTTCTGCCTTTAAATTTGGTTCACTACAAGTTCTGAGGAAAGCCAGCATACTTTGTCGAGCCCTTGGCAGGGACAGCCATCATCAGCACCAGCAAAACCTAAAAAAACTGAGAAAATCGGAAATGAAGAACCCAGTGAGTTGAGACTTTATCTACATCAGACCTTGCATTATGCTGTGGAAATTGAAAGAGGCTCACCCCGAATGCATCTTTTCAGTTCAACTGTACCTGGTTTCAGCCTACTGTTTCCATCTGCTAAACAGATCTTTGATCACCAACAGAATCCAAATGTAAAGGTAAATTCCTTCAATGGCCCAGACCCCAACTTCGAACCAACTGCTTACAATTGCAGGGCAGCTTCACTCCCACTGGTATCCAAAATAGGCCCTTTTATGTTTTTAAGTCGAGCCTAGCGCAGCCTGCATGTGCTGCTCTAGGAAAACAACTCCTTGGAATCGCTCTGGGCTTTCCACACGCATGGTTTTTTATGTGCATTGTCCTCCATTGGTCTATGTGTGTGTCTTTCTGAAAAATACATCATGTAATTGGGCAAAGGCGTCTGTATGTATCCACCCACGGCCTACCGCTGCGGTTACGAGCAGTGGCCATCTGTTCTACCATCTGTTTCTAATTAGCGTGGCGCGCACCACTCGTATGCTTTTATTTTTATGCAATCATTGGCAGGGCAAAGGCTGAGCAGTATTAGAAATGTCCCCAGGAAGGCATTACACCCTGTTGATACCCTTGTCGATTACAGTGAGTTAAATTCCATTTACTTTACAAGAGCAGATTGCATGCGGCGTGTAGATTGGCTTGAGCGCGTTAGGCCTAATACTTGGAAGGCCTTATAGTGCCGCGCAGTGATCAAAGCTTGACACAGCTTCGTTATAATGTAGCGCAGTGAACAAGACTCTAGACAGCCTCATGTGGCCCTTCAAGAATGCAATATGCCAGCTGGCGCGAGGAGTGCAAGGCTCGAGGCGGTCTTGTGCAATGCTTTAAGAACACGTTATTGAGGCGCGCAGCGGCCAGATATCCGATGGCCTAACTTTCTCGTGTTACCAATGTAACGGAATGGACGGCTCAGCATAGCGAACAAAAAATGTAAAGAAAAAAAAACAGGAGTTCTCTCGTACACCAACTCAACTTCTCTGACACATTCCCGTACCAATTTGTGCGCAGCCCGGCTGATGCAAGAGAATCTTAGCTTCAGCTCCCGGCCAACGACATCTGACAAAACCACAGCTTGATGCCTCAAAAAACCTTGTTCCCAGTTACTCACAATTTCTTCTCTACCTTTGCTTGCCGCCTCACAACACCTCGCTCTCAATTACTCACAATTTGGTCTTGACAACTTTCTTGAATCATTAACAAGATTCTCCAGAGGCAAAGGTGCAGGTTTCAATGGCTGCCCTCTGGGCAGCTACTCGTCGCCATAAACATGTAGTAACTCCACACATATCCAGAAGCGAGTCACCAGTTTCTTTTATGCAATGTAAAATACTGTCACCTCCAGCAGATCCACTTCATAACTGCCAGCTCCTGGAATCTTCTATAATCCACTGTCCATGTTAGATCATAGGTAAGAAGCGAACATTTCTACAGGTACCCAGTTTTAATCCTACTTCTCATATCCACCCAGGCTACTGATATTAATATTTTGTGCAATATCATAAATCTCTAGATTGCGGTATTAGAAATATATTTTAAAAAAAACACGTAACACAAATTAGTAAAGTCATCAGCTCTCGCCTTTAAAAGCCATTTGTAAAGCCAATAGGTCTCACCCTGCTGTGCAGCATCTGGATGCTGTGCTGCAAGGCTAAAAAAAAAAAAAAAAGTAAAACAAGCATAGGCATAGCCAATAGGTCTCGCTTTTGGGACCTTATAATTATGTAGGTATGCAGCACAATATCCATGGTGCAACAACATCAACTGCTGCATGGCTAAACACTTATAAGGTCTTAAAGGCAAGACCTATTGGCGATGCCAATGCTTGTTTTAACTATTGTTACTGGTTAGGTTTTTACACAACGTACTCCACCAGTACCCCTCTGAAAGATAACCTTGCTGTTCAGGCCAAGCAAACAAAGCTGGATCAAGAATATTACTGGGGAACTAGATATACTGATTATGCCCCCACATCAGGGTTTGGGGAATTTAGTAACAACCCCTATTAAGACTGGGCCTAATCCCCCATAGCTAGCAAATCAAGTCCCAGTCAATGAGCGAGATATCAGGGGATTTTTGTTCGGCATTTTGACTCATTTACTTTTACTTTCACTGATCAGGAGTGTTAGAAATTGGGTTTTTGGTTGGCAAGGGTATTCCCGTAAGCCAGGCAGAACCCACCATTCTAGTCAGGGAAAGCCAGCTATACATCAACAAAAACCAGTGCTCACCATCTGGTAGCCTGGCACACTGCAGGCAGACTTATCACAGGCAATGTGTAAAGCATTTGCGCAACACACTCACATCAGTAACACAATGAATACACCCCAAAAGAGACCCCACATAGGAGTATATGAAAATATAGTATATATTATACGTAAATCATAGACCAAAACAACAGAAATCATAAATTCTGTGCATATTATGCAAATCCTGAAGTAATACTCGTTATCCTGAACAGTGCAAGAATTCAAACAGTATGCATTGGAACAACAGGGCATGAAATGCAACTAGTCATGAATAAAGTGCATTTATCACCATAAAAGTAGAGGCATCAGTGTAGAGACCATGCTGCCCCCCCCCCCCTCATTCAAGAAAGACAAAGGCATCTGCCCGCTTACAAAGACGGGGCAGTTAAGCCCCCAATTTGCAGATATCAGAGTTTCTGTCATGCAGAGGCATCACACTCACAAAAGGGGGCAGATGCTAAGTACATGTACTACCCTTTGTTATAATACCAGCACCCGAGAAGGCAGCATTGTACCTGTCAATTCCTTTGTACATGCAAACATCTACAGTAGATGCTTACGGCCCTTTAGGGCTGAGAAACTAAAGGCAGCACTTGGGAGCACAACAGTACTTGTGTTATGGTCCCTCTGGGATGAGGCCCGCCTCCTCAGTTCGCACAGGAAAATCAGGGGTTGTGTTCCCAGCTGCGCAACATTCAGAGCAGGACAGTACTCTGGCAGTAAAGAGAGAGAGTGGCTTCCCTCACCGGGACCCACACATCAGGATAACAGGGAAGTTCCCCCACTTTTTCTTTCAGGCAACTCCTGGGGCTATGATGCCGCACTCCCTTTGCCGCAGCCATGCCTCTCACTCCGGCCAGGGAGGTGGCGCTGAGGGCGCAAGGACTCATGGAGATATCCCTCGAGGTTCTCGGTGGTATGCTGATCCTCAGGCGCCTTCAAGGCTAATTGCAGTGCTCACCATGTGCTGATAGTGACGCACCGCCCACAGAATGCAGAACACTTGGAGATGTTACAAGATGCACGCTGTTCTCAAAATACAGGCCATGCTGAAACTAGCACTCAACACGCTAAAGTAGTTTCAGGATGGCTAAAACGGGGGAAGCCACCCAGTCCCTGGAGAGCACAGAGGGTGCACAGGGTAGGTAGACATGCAACAGTCCAGCACATAAGGTAGATCTGCAAAGAGGCAGTCCTTCACTCAGATCAACAGGCAGCAGACCAGCACAACAAGCACTTAGTCAAAATGGAAGTTCCTCTTGACAGCACAACACTCTACCTGGCAATGTGCAGCATGTAGAGCCGGAGCGTCTGGTTACAAGTGCACATAGCATCTAAAATTATGGGGTCAGTCCCCCTGTTCTTATACTCTGAAATGTATTTATTCAAGAGGTGACTTCTAAAGAATCTTTTGAAATGCACAACATTCCTTTTCAACCCTGCCTTGGCTCTAGACATCAGTAGGGGGTAAATCAGCCATTTGCTTGAGGGCAGGACACAGTCTATACAAATGTAAAGTGTGAACACCCCTCTCTCTCCCAGCCCAAGAAGACCATCACAATGCAAATGTTACACTGTCACACCTAACCCTTCCTGTGTGATGGCTTTCTGTAAAGTATGCAGAAAATGTAGCTGTCACCCAGGTTTGGACATGTATTGGAGTCAGGCTGCAAAGCACAAAGTCATGAGCACAGAGAAATGCCCACTTTCTAAAAGTGTCATTTCTAAAATAGTAATGTAAAATCCAACCACACCAGTAAGGAGGCTTTATCCCACTATTCCAAACATACCAATCATGGCAATGCTACTCCTTTCAGATCAGGAATTACCACTTAAACATATATAAAGGGAATTCTCAATGCTGGCCTACGAGAGAAGTAGGCCTCACAGTAGTGAGACACAAAATAGGTTGTTTGTCACTACAAGGACATGCCACATAAAGGCACATGTCCTACCATTTTCTGACACAAAGGCCAGTCCATAGAGTTACCTAGGGCCTACTTTTGGGGTGGCCTATATGGAATAAAGGGGAAGTTTAAGGCTTGGCAAGTAGTTTTAAATATCATTCCCAAAATTGAAGAAGGATTGGGAGCTGGAAAAAAAGTCCTGTGCCCGTGCTCCCATGTGAAATGTAAACCAAAGACGGAGGTCACTGTTCCTAAAGGAGGAAAGGTCGGTCTAGGGTGTATGAGAAAGAGTCAGCAAGACTCTTACTTGTTGCCCTCACACATCCCAAAGGATGTCCTACTTCATCATAGGGCAGCTGCTCCTTGTAGAGCCAGCGCTGCAGTGCCCTACGGGTCCCCTGAAGGGTCACGTTTGCGCAATTATTTTTCATTCTCGCCGTATGATATGTGGGAGGTAGTATTTATTTAAATAATTTAGAGCGAGCAGCTACCCAAAAAGGTCTCCCGGCGCTAGAGCAGAACAGCCACAGGGTGCATCAGTCTGAAGCAAATCCATTAAGCTCATTAAGAGCAAAGTCTTCAAATTCTTACAGAGCAAGAGTAGGGAGTGGCAGTTCCAAAGAGCCAAAGGAAGGGAGTTCCAAAGTTTAGGGCCTAAACATGCAAAGGAGCGACCCTTCATTCAAGCCAAACTAAACCTGGGCATGGTGCAAAGGGCAAGGTTAGCTGATCTCAGCAGCCAGGTGAGAACATAAGGTAACATCAGTCCTTGGATGTATGTAGGGGGAGGCCATGCTTAGCTTGGAACATGAAACACAAGGCCTTAAATTTAATATGTTCATTGACCTTGAGCCAGTTAAGTTTAT